>NC_139545.1:46556736-47756736 GCF_965153285.1 Podarcis tiliguerta | reverse complement strand
CTGCTCTCATACTCAGCAGCTATTTCTAGGAACAGGTCACAATCTGACTCCAGGCTTTGGGGCAGCGACCTGAGCGGTCCTCATTTGCCCTCTGGACCCAATCCACACAACCACTCAAGAAGAAAGCACAAGGGAAACAGAGGAGGCTGCTCCTTCTCCTCACTCGTGGTCTCACTCGCACACATGGAGAGGGTTGATGTACAGGCAGTGACAGCAGCAGGGCCAAGAGGCTCTGTGGGGAACCTCAGGCTTCCCCACCAACAATTGGCAGTGGCTCCCATAAGGTCCCAACAATGCCTACTCCTGATTCCAAACCTACACCTAAAACCACTTTAAAAACAGGTAGTGGGGCGTAAAAAGTACAGTTGTACCTCAGCTCCCGAACGCCTTGGGTGTCAAACATTCCGGCTCCTGAACTATTGAAAACCGGAAGTGTTCTGGTTTTTGAACATTCTTTTGGAAGCTGAACGACTGACGGGGCTTCCGCAGCTTCCGATTCCTGCAGCCAATCAGAAGCCGCACTTTGGAAGTCGAACGTTTCGGAAGTCCCCTTAGGTGCTTCTTCAGCACACTTGCAAACAGATCTCTGTTTCAGTCCCCACCATCAAAGCGTGTCAGACTAGGACCTGGGAGACTAAGGTTCAGCCATAAAGCTCACCAGAAGAACTTGGGCCAGTCACTGCCTCTCAGCCTCACATACCTCACAGGGTGGTTGTGGGGATTAACTGAGGAGATGTATGCCACCTTGGAGGTGGGATATAAACACAAGAAATAAATGATAAATAATAAATGTTAAAAGCATCTCAGGTAGTAGGGCCTTGGATGGAGCAGTGGTCTGCTTGCTGACTCCACATAAGGTGACTTCATCTGTTACTTCACATGTATTATACCTCTGGTTTAAGCTAGCAGGGACTTCAGAACAATACATTTCCATGCCTGAATTCCATTTTTAGGTAGGGGTTTCAGCAGATATGAGTCAAGAGATCTACATAACAGTTCAGCAGGTGATATTGAAGAACTGATGGAAAGCTCTCAGTCCATCAGCTTCATCAGCCATTCTTCTCTGGTTGGAACTTTGTCTTCTTTCCATCTCTGGGCCAGTAGTATTCTTGTTCCTGTCATTTCATACATAGTTTTTTCTGCTCTTTCGAAATCTCTGTACCTAAAATACCTAACAAAAAAAGCCTCTGGTTTCCCCCCAAAATTGTTATTTTAAACATTTATATATATCATTATATATCATTTCCCAGAATGCTTTGAGGCCTGCAGGTATAGGGGCAGTATACAAATGTAATAAAATAAAATAAAATAAATAAAGGCGCTATACAGTGCCTGATTTTTTAAAACCCTATATACAATTGTGAAATAATACACAACAATGAACAATGCAGTTCATGTCAATTTAATTCCATTCCATTCCAGCCAGCCATTCCAGCACACTGACTAAAAACAGGGGTCAACCTAAGAAAAGCAGGATGAGGCCTGGCCTATGTGTTCTCACAGCAGCCAACCAGAAGCCCACAGATCCTCCTGCAGTTTCCAGCACCTTGTATTCAGACCTTGGGGACAGAGCATAGCCATCCCAGCTAGTAGCCATTGATAGCCTTGACTTCATCATCATCATTACTTATCTGGGATAATATTATTCATCTCATGATCATTATTATTATTATATTACATTATTATTATTACCATTTTAATAGGTATTTAAAGAAATACAAAACCCAAGAACCATTAAACACCAATAATAACCTAGCATGGTACACCTAATGGTGCTTACTCTATCCGCTGACTTTACACACTGAGAAGACTAAGTGGCTGGTATAAAAAAGGTCTTGATAGGAGTCATTAACATAGTTAAAGGAAGGAGTCCACGTTCCTTGGAACACTTATTTAAAAAGCAGTCGGGAAAGGAACAAACAAACAGGTAGGACATCGCAAGATGACGAAGCCTCCTTTTCCCCAGGTAAAGAACGGCAGCTGCCTGCCTACACAAAGTCCCAGTTTTTAAAAAAGGGACTTTGGAGGATAGCAGAGTTGGGGAGCCCTACGAGATCCACGGCCAGCGAGTTACAGTTGGGCTGACCGGGATCGGACTCCGAGCCAGGCAGGTTCAGAAGTTGAGTGAAGGAGGGCAGAATTCAAGCCACCCGGCGGGGCCGTCGCGGGTTTGGGTTCCTGCCAATGAGAACGAGTCGGCGGCCACTTTCCCCCGAAGTCAGCCAGCGGGTCAGAGGCTTGAAGCCTAAATTCCACCGAAACGACCCAGAGCCCCCTCCTAAAACAGGAATGGGAGGCGAAAATGGGTAAGTTGGAGCGGGATGCGGGAAGGCGACTCCCGCGTTACTGCCGAGGCCAATGGCGAAGGCTCACTTCGGCGGGACAGAGGGCGTCAACTCGCAGCCGACCGCATTCCCACGACCAGCACCCTTTGGGGGTGTTTATGCGTGTCAGCGAGATCCTCATCCTTATCCCCGGCGCTGTTACTATTAGTATCAGGACACGGATCAGCTGGGGCGAAAGACAGAATGGGAAGAATGATGGGTTTCATATGCCAAGCATATATTCCTTGTTTCGGCCCTAGGGAACCCGGCAGCGGCAAGAAAGATTAATTCGGATTATTTCCCAGCTGCCCTGGAAAAAGCCCACCTACAGCGCCAACTCAATTAATAAATTCTGCGCATGCGCCACGCCGCTGCTCCGTCGAGATTTCAAACCGCCAGCCTTCCTCTGCGCGCATGCGTATTGCTGTACGGCTTTTTTTGTCAGCGAAACCGGCGGGGGCGGGATCGCCATTTCCTTGCGCACGCACCACAAGCCCTTTGCGTCACTGCCCAACGCCCACCAGCGGCCTTTTCCGCCCTACTTCCGAAACTGCGCAGGCTCGCGAGAAGTGGGTTGTTGTTTTTTTCCAGGCCTGTTTGCGGCGGCTTAACCAACGAGCGGCGCGCGGCCTCAAGGAGGGAGCTGGTCCTCCAGTATCCCAGAGTGCAACGCGGTGTCAGTGGCGTCGTTCGCTCCCCCCGCCGCCACCCGCTCCCGTCGTCTTTCCCTCAGCCGCCGGCCGCCATGTTGTGCTAGCTTGCTTCGAGCTCCTCGGCGGCGGGCGCTCAACCACCCACCCACCTCCCTCCCTCACAGCGCGGCGGGGCCGAGAGAAGCAGGAGGGGCGCGGGGGTCCTCGCAGGGGCCCGACGCCATGGCAGCTGCCTTGGGAGGAGGAGGGGACGGAGGAGCAGGTACGGGGGGGGGGGAGAATTCTCCGCCCGCGAAGGCCGAGGGGGCGCGGCCGGCTCGGGATACAAACGGCGGGGCCCAGTTGCGGGGCGGGGAGGCGGTTGGGGGGAGCGTGCGAGTGGGGAGGGGGCTTCTGATCTCGAAGGGCGGGTGGCACAGGCGTCCCTGTCAGCCCCGTCGTTTGCTCGGAAGGAAGTCCTACTGTTTTCCATAGGGTTTAACCCCGCCCCCTCAATGTTTTTCGCGCGGGGGGTGTTATTTAGTAAAGCCTGTAGGAAGCAAAAGCGGATCGTGGGTTTTAAACTGGCGGTCGTGGGATGATCCTCTATCTATTGATACAGTGACAGGAAATAGCTAGAGGGCCCCGTGGGTTTTGCCTGTGCTGGTGGGGTTGCTTCATCAGATTACGTCGAGAGGGGGAGAGAGATTGGTCAGAGGCGGGCAGGGTTGGTTCTTGGGTATCGGGGAACTGGCAGACGGGGGAGTAGTTATTTGGGGGGGAGTGACAAGCGGTACGATGCTCTTATGAAAGGGACGCTTGATGCTGGAGCTGCCCGGGGAGTTGCCAACTGCCTTCATCAGGGAGGTGAGCCGTCAGATGTTCGTTGGACTCCCAGCTCCCATCAGTCCCAGGCAGTGTGGCCAGCAGCCAGCTGTGATTGATGGGAGTTCAAGGCTTCTCACTTCTGATGAAGAGTGGGCCACCAGAAGTCAATGCTGAAAGACACTTATGTGGGTCTGAGGATGAATTATGGGTGTGTTTCTATAGCTAGGAAAGCAGGAGAGACCAATCTGATTTGTAAGACTGTTCCTTGAAATAGGGGAGAGTCTCATGTCACAAGTGTGGACTGCACTGGATTTAATACCAACTCTGGAAACACAGTATTTGAACAAGTGGGGAGTAAGGACTAAATGATCTGATTTTATTCAGATTGGTTTGCTTCTCTCTTTAATACTTTTTTACATATTGTTGCACTCCACCCCAATCTGTGTGGTGCGAGATTTGAGGGGTTCCAGACACTTACCCGGGGCTTGTTTTCCTCTGAATGAGGAACAGCAGAGACTGTGATGTCTTTAGGATATATGGTTTATTTACACATATCTACAACCTGAGTTGGCAATGGAGGGCCTTGTTTCTCCCATAGGCACAACTTTGGATTCATAGAGAAATCAAACATCTCTGAGTCTTTCTCCAGCTTGCTGCATTGCTTCTAACTCACATCACTCAACTCTCCACTCTGGCCTTTTGCCTTTCTAACTAACACTCAACTGCAGAACTGTTCCCTTAGCTGGCCTGGCTATTCCAGCAATTGAATTTGTGCTGGATCCAGGAATTAAAAGGAAGGCTCAGTCATGTTAGTGCTATCAGTGTTTCTTTCAATACTGCTGTGTTAGCATGGTTCAGTAGGGAAAAAAGTCTTTTAGTACTATGTTCTCTCTTCTTTGCTAGGTGAATTTAATTTTGTTTGGGGTAACCCATCTGTAGGTTAGAAACTTTTTTGAACATTTTAATCGGTTTTGTTTTTTGTTCCCATCATAAGAATGTATAGTTACTTTACCTGAAACCATCCTACAGTCCCTCAGAGTTTTTTCAAGTTGCTTGAGAGCAACTGAAGCAATGACAGTTAAAAGGTCTTGAAGTAGTATTAGAGAAGAGATAGTGCCAAACTGACCTGAGGAAATATTGAATTCCAATTGAGTGTCTTGGTATTACACTATTAGATTTTATTTGGAAGCTCAAATATTATTTTTGCAAAATTTTGTTTGGATTTAAATTATGAATTGTGATTGCAGTTTAATATCATTACTTTGTCTGGAACCTTAAGATTTGTCAGAGTACTCCCTGAATGCTGCTGTCAGATATATCATGTACATTACTCATTTCTGCAAAAAGTATGCTGCAGTTCTAACTGATGGTTCTGAATGCCACCTTAACACTTACTAAGCTTTAGCAAGTAAGCACACAACTGAAACATTTACTGTGGAACTTCTAACATTCTTGTGTTACATAATCTTCTTTGGATTGGAAAATTGTTTTATATTCCAACCCCCACTGTTCATTGTTAGCATTCCTAGAGACTTTTTACTCTCTAAACCAGTATTTCTTAACCTTTTTTTCTCTGGGCCACACTTTCAGAATAAAAATTTGCTTGCACTGCACCATTTTTTAAATTTATAACAAGAAGAAGCAACTCCTAGCAGTGCTTGATTTATAAAATAGAACACAACAACTTTATAGTATGAACATGGGACATGCAGAAATTATAAAACAATGCAGCTACATAAGAAAATCATTCCCAAAAAGTAATTATAAACCAGGTAATCTCATTTATGTTAGGTCTAATTCGAGACAAACAAACTCTCATCTCCTCATCAACACAAATAAACCTTTCTCTTTTCTGACCTTCATATTTATAAGAGCTGAAAATCTCTGTTCATAACAATATGTTGTGGAGAATATGTTGTCTTCTACAATATGTTGTAGAAGAATAGCCAATACTATTCTCAGAACTCTGTTCAATTGGCGATTTTGGATCACAGGATTGTCCTCAATATCACTTGATGCTCTTGCTCTCATTTTGAAAAGATGCCCCATGCTTTGCAAATAAAAAAAATACTTTGATACTATATACTGCACTGAAATGTTTAAATATTCCTTAGATTTTACTTGAATCTTCCCAACACACTTGCCATCCTCTCCTGCCACACCAGTGTGACACCCCACACCCTTTGAGAACCACCTCTCTTAACAGAACTAATTGCCTGGCAGACACTGGTTACCTAAGCCACATTTTGCACAAGGGGGCCTAGATTCATTTCTGGATGAAGGTATTACTTTGACTGCTTTCTTCACAGTTATATGAACAATTGTCAGGTAGCCTTTCTTTTTCTTTTCTTTTTTTAATCTTGAAATTAATGAGATCTTCAGCTGATATAAGAAAGTCTGAATGTAAACTTGCAGGGTGGCCTACCATTTGTCTTTTCAGCTCTTGCCTCAATGGCTTATTAAACCTGGCTGGGTCCAAGGGGGTTGAATTGGAGGGTGCAGTGTGTGGCAAATACTCATTGTGGGAGAGGGAAGTGCCATCTGTGCTCAATGAGGACTTCCTTGGGCACTGAAGTTCCTAACAAATCTTATAGTCACCAATATCCTCTTTTGGCAAGGGGAGGGGGCAAGGTCCTTGAGAAAGTGGTAGTGACCTAACTACAAGCATACCTTGAATGAAGTGGATTATTTAGATCCACCTTAATCTGGTTTAAGGCTACTGAGTTTGTAGTAATTGATTACTGTTGTTTGGGAGAGGAATGCAGGGAGTACAGCCTTACACATTTTTCAGTTTGGTGACTTTTGATACTGTTGATCATAGTATTTATCATTCTAGTGGGGCTTCATGGATTGAGGTTGGGAGGCACTATTTTGCAATAGTTCTGTTCCAGAGGTTATTCCCAGAAAGTAGCATTGTGGAACTACCATTCAGCACCATGAGATATGACCTGCGGTATCCTGTAGGTTTAGTCTGGTCTCTGATGCTGTTCAACATCTAAATGAAGCTGTTGCAAGCTGTCATCAGGAGATTTTGAATGAAGTGTCATTAGTATGTTGATGACACCCAGCTCTGTCTGTCTGTCTCTTGCCTCTGAATCAGAAGAAGCAGTTGCCTGAAGGTGGCATTGGGCTGAATGTGTGCCAGCACATTGACATTGAATCCAGACAAGATGGAGGTGTTGTGTGTTCCAGGTTCTTGGGTTTAGAAAATGAAAGATCTGCCAGCTCTGGGTTGGGTTGCACTTGCCCTGAAAGTGGGAGGGGGGGCTACTGCTGGACCCAGTGTGATCATTTGAAGCCTAGGTAGTGAAGAGTATCTAGGTTTGTCAGCCATGCCTCATCCTTGATGGAGAATACCTAGAAACAGTAGTACATGGTTTTGTAGACCTCTGTATTGGATTGTTGTAATGTGCTCTGTGTTTGGCTGACCTTGAACACGTGTTAGTTGACACTTCTGCAGAAAGTGGCATCCAGGGTGCTAACTGGCCAGGCGCATATTGTGCCACTCCTAAAAGAACTTCACTGGTTACCCGTTTGCTTCTGAGCTCTAATCAAGTGGTTGTTGCTGAAGTAGAAAGTCCTGAACGACTTGAAATATCTATTCACAGTCATCTCCAGCACCTTCATTTTACCTGGATTAAGTTTAAGCTCGCTCACCTCCAACCAACCCAGTAGAGTTTCCAGACAGGTGTTCAGAGTTCAACAGCCTCCTTGAAATGAGCAGACAGAAAAATGAGTCATAGCTGAGTGTCCTCTTCATATTGATGACTCATCAATCCTAACCTTGATGTGGCTTCTCCCAACAGTTTCATGTAGATGTTGAAACACATGGGGGAATTGTACTCCTAAGAGTCATGTCAAATGAATTGTGAGTAATAACAAGATCCATACTTATAGTAGGCACATTTAGCTTGTCAAAAGGTACATTTGTTTGTTTTATAAACTTAGATCCTTGCCTTAATACTAGGACCCTGGGGTGGGTTACAACAAAAAATACAATAAACCATCTGCAATGAAAGACATTAAGATTAGCTATATAACAGAACATTTAATAGTTGTTGTTTTTTTCAGTCTCAGCTTCATTCTGCATTAATAAGTCTGATGAAAGAGGCAGGTTTTCAGCTGGTGTCTAAAACTAGACATTGGTACCAGTTGAATTTTCAGAGGGTGTGTGGTTATTGAGAAGTTTTTTTCAGTGGAACAGCCACAAGGAGGAGTAATGGCTCTCACAGTGTCAGTACCTGAGTAGTAATGATGGCTTTTGTGTATTGAAGAGGATGTCACATGACTTTTTGTACAGAGGTAACATTTCAGGGCAGGAAAGCTTTCTGAAATCCATATTCTTGTTTGCAGAAAAAAAGAATAGGCTTTCTGTCAATTTCCTGCATATGCATGGAATGTCTTTCACAGCAGGAAGGAGTTACTGAAAACTAGGAATTGGTGGAGTTTTAATGTTAAACCTCTGTTTTAAAAATATCAGGTTTTTCTGTTAATGTCCATGGCAGCTTAATAGAAATCTTAAATGCAAAAATCAGCTGAGACATGTACCACTTCAGACAAGCACAGAAAATAGTCATTCTGATCCCTTGCTTTACAATATGCCCTTTAGTCTTGTTATTAATAAGTGGCAAACTTAATTTGGTTTTCTATTGTGCATGTTAACCTATGGAACTTGCTGTCATAGGGTGCTGTGGTTTTTACCATTGTAACGTAAAATAGCTTACATTTATTTAAGATGATTCTCAGTGGAGCACCCAAGTCCCAATTGATAAAAGCAACATAATAACAGGCAATCAAAAGATCAAAGAAAGCAGAAAGCAGTGGCAGTGAACAGCATCAATAACATAATGGAATTGAGAAGATTAATGGTATTACTGGCAAACTAGAAGGATCCCTTTCAGTTTAACAAGTCTAGTATATTTTTCAGTTCTTCTCATAGAAGAACAAGTATAAGAGCAATTGGCAAGTTCTAAGGAGAGAAAATGTCAGCACTGCTGTTTTATGATCTGTGATTTTCTTTCTGTATTCTTGTGCAAATCACTAAATGTCTTCTGCTTGCAGATGATGACTTTGATCAGTTCGATAAGCCTGGTGCAGAAAGATCTTGGAGGAGGAGAACTGGAGATGAAGACTGGGACAGGTAAGCCCTTTAAAAAATGTTTTTCATTATATGGTATTCCATTTTATTTTGAGTTTGTATTTTGTATCCTGCTTTTTTAAAGTGCAAATTCATACACTAATGAAGTTATCTGCCTGCTGTGTTTGTGTCATATGCTCAGTTGTGGATAATGTACACCTGTCGTGAAGAGCTTAGTCTGGAGACATGAACAAGTCTAGTATAATGAAGAACATTGCATAAAATGTTGGCAGGGTAAGGCTTGCTCTTGCAGTTGGCTTCATAACTAAATGTAGTTTAGTTAAGAAGAGAATTCCATGGGAAAAAAATATTTTTTGCTTTAAAGCATAACATGTTTTATCTTGGATACAAACAGGTTCCTAAAAATCCTCTTAAACATTTTTTAATATCTAAATTGACTTTTGCTATTTTTCCTATTAATGCTAGTGGCAAATATTAGAGACTTCAAACCCAGGACTACCTTCTGTTGTGATGCAAGCAAAGGGTTGTGCTGCATTGGCTTACAGCAGCATCTTATGCAAGGCAAGTTGTAGAGAACTGCATTGTTGGTGCCCTTAGATCTTAAGGCAAACTGAATGCAACAGCTCCTAGCAGTATTGAGTGGCTAACACATTATCATTCCTGTAGATCTCAAAACAGGTTACATATTTATTTTTTGTTAATGTTTTTGTGGTGCCCTTAAATATAAACATTTACAAACTTACCAAAGTACGATTAAAATAAATAATAGAACAGTAAAACACAGTACTAAAAAACAGGTAACGGCATTAAACAACAACATTAAAAAAAGCAGTAAGAGTTAAATAAAACTTGTGGGAAAATTAAAAAAAGTCTTTGCTGATGCTGAAAAGACACCAGGATCGGTACCAGGCAAATCTGCCAGGGAAGAATGTTCCACAAGCAGAGTACCGTCACAGTGAGAGCCCTGTCCACCAAAGCAGCAACTGCAACTACTACTGCCACTCCGGCACTATTTCAGATCTTCATAGTATAGGAAGAGGTGTAGGGTTACAGATGGTGGCTGTAGCTAGGGAAGAGTCTCTGAAAATGCTATCATTGTGTACAGTTAGGTTCAAGTGGCCTATAATAGTTGTGCCCTACACTCTTTTGGTACTCTGTACTACTTTGAGATAGTTCCAGGGTGCCAGCAATGGTGATTCCTGCTGCTTTAGTCAGCAGCCAGGACATGAGTGCAGCAGGGCATTATTTCTTTGCAGCACAGCATAGGATCAGGCCCCCGTGGTGTAATATTTGCACACAATCCCTTTTTCTTCCAAATGTTTCGCACTGTGAACACCACTAGAATGGCAGCTTGCTTTTATATCTGGTTACTACTACTTCATAGCTGAATTCTTTCTTGCCACTTGGAAAGGATATTGGTGTCCCCATCCCAGTTAGCACCTGCTTTTCAATAGAGCAAATGCTTCCACTTCTTTGTGGGGTGGAAACAGAGGAGATGTGGAGAAAGAAAGTTGCTGGTAATCTTTGATAAGAGGAAGGAATAGGAATTGTAGGTTACTCAAACTGTTGCTTTTTTCAGCTCGAATAGTTGATTTCTCTTAGATATGTGTTCTCTTCAGAAATTGTATAGGTGAACTTTCACTTTCTTTCTAATGCAGTATCTTTAGGGTGGTTTTGATGAATGGCCTCCTGACCTATTGTCCTGAACAGCAATGAGCATTTCTCCCCATGCATGTTTAATTTCAGGAGAAAAACATTAGGAGACTGGTGTTCTGTCAGTGGTAAGAGTTCTAGCCTGAGTGGATGTGTGTGCTAGTTCAGGGTTGCAAGGTCATGCACTGCTAGTGCCAGTTCAGGATCCAGTCAACAAAGCCAGGTCAAGGAGAGACTGGATTCCAGTTGGGCAAGGTTTAGTAATCTTGAGGTCGGATGCCAGTGAGCATGACCAAGTAAGATCAGGCAAAGAAAGCAGAGGTTGCAGTCCTAAAACAGCAGTTACAGCAAGTAGCACCCTGGAGAGCTCCAAACAGAGTCTAGATAACTAAGACAAGACAGGCTTTAATGTTGCTCCAACATATGGCAAAACCAGACTGAGCTATCGGGGAGAAGGCGTGATAATATCTTGGTGACCACAAACTTGAGCCAAAAGAACCCCTAGCAATGTTGATAATGTGTTGGAATTACATTATATGATGGCAGTCTTCCTTTGTGACACTCCTTTCCCCAGTAAGTTCGCTGCCTCTTTCCATGAGAGGTTTATGCTGTGGTAAGTAGCTTTTCTTGAAAGGAGTTAAATCAAGCACTAACTATGGTTTTGAGACTGCTAATCTTTCTTTAAAATTAGATACATCAAAATGTGTTTTGCATTTGTTCTATTTAATTTGCTGTTCTTCAGTACTGTTAAGAGTCAGTGGGCAAAAATGATCTGGAGGATTCAATATTAAATAACGTGGTAAAATGGAAACCATAAGTTCTTTTAGAATCATCATGAAACACTATGTAACTATTTGTCTCTAGCCTTTAAGTCACCTAAATAATAATAAATTTAATTGTTTGTTTATTTAAAGTATTTTTATCTCACTATTCAGACGAAAGGCTCCCATAACAGCAGAGTTTTTATTTTGGTGGTTTCCTAAAAAAAACTGTTTTTGAAATATGGCAACCCTGAAATTGCTTCCTCATTTCTATAACTTTGACTGTTTTATGAATTACTACAATAGCTTTTAGAATCCTTGCTTCAGAAAGCTGATTGTAAGACTGTGAATGATTTTTTCTTCCAGTGAATTAGACGATGACTTGCTAGGAGAAGATTTGCTGGCTGGCAAAAAGGTAAATAAGTAAGCTGTATGCATAAATATGTAAAAAAGACATTAACTTCTTTGGTTCTGCCAGTTTTCTGTTTTTGTAGAGTGTATTGGAGCAGCTCTGACAGTAACCTGATTGTGTTTATCTTCAAGCATGTGCTTGTATATGGCAGCCTGAAAAGAGTTCAACAAAGCCAGGTTTCCCAGCCGGTGCTATTTCTTTCATGTATGGAATGATTGGCAGTTTCTCCTGCTTGCTTCACAAAGTGGTGTGAGGGCAGTTATGAACATAAATGTACTGTACACAGAAGCTACTGCTAGAAGGACCTGTTATAAGGCCAAAGGTTGGTTATATAGAGCAGATGCATTGAAGGGAAACTTGAAGTATGCAATATTCTTGTTTAATAATGACATATAGCTCTTTTTAAACTCTCACCTGAATATTTAGCAGGAGCTTGTATACCAAGTATCAATGATCTTGCCAGGCAAGTGCAAAAAAATAGATATTTGAATACAGAATTGAAAACCATCAGATTTGCAGCATTCAGCTTTTCTGGCCCTTATAGCAGTGCCTGGAAACAGGCAATCAGTTCATATATCAACAGAAGTGACCAGAGGAGAAATGACCACTGGGAGGAGCACAGAGAGAATAAACTCCGTGGTGCACCTGTAGCAGCAAAACTGGACACCTTCATCTGCCCCACTTGCAATAAAGCGTGTCTCTCCAAGGGTTTTACTTTACCCCTGCACTCTTCCATTGTCTCCTGAGACAGATGGATGCCAAAATGTTGCTAGCGCTTTGTGAAATTATGGAGATCAGAGGAGGGCTGAGAAAATTTCCCAGAGGTTTGGAGGTGGAAAGCTTGCTAGGCTCCTTTTAATAGCTGTTTTCCCATTTCTGCGGGTTGGCAAAAGTAAAATGAGCATATTGATATTATTTTACGCATAGTCGTGAATTCAGCAATTTGTGTTTTCTTTGCACTGTAAAATACCAGTGTTCTCCAAAGTATGCATTGCTATACTTGATGTAGCTATTAGTCCTGTTTGATGTTAAACATGGATGCCTTTCTTTGAGACAAGATCTGTGTATGTATCTGTGTCCATTATAAACAAGGTTCTGTGGTTGCTGTGGCAAGTGGACCCCAGCCTGTAATGCATTATAGCCACCTTTCCAGCTTTGGAGTTGTCTAGGCACACAAACCAGCAAGTTACCTCTTTCTAGCTCCAAACCCTAGAGTGGAGTAGGGGATTGTGTTTGATCTCATACAGAGCTGCAGTGCAAGGTCAACAAAGGAAGGGTTATTGTGGTTTGGCTACTAGAATAGCAAAAAATTGTGGGCCACAAAGCATAAACACTTGTGGCAAGTACCCACTCTCTTACTGACTTTGAGTCATGACTTGAATATCATTGACTTCAGTGGGTCCAGCTAACTTGGGTTTGGTCTAACCTATTGTTTAGTACAATCTAGCCCAGGCATAGGCAAACTCGGCCCTCCAGATGTTTGGGACTACAATTCCCATCATACCTGACCACTGATCCTGTTAGCTAGGGATGAAGGGAGTTGTAGTCCCAAAACATCTGGAGGGCCAAGTTTGCCTATGCCTGATCTAGCCTCTTGTTACTTGTGATGCGGTTTGTTTATACTGCTTCTTAAACCTATCATGTGGTGGTTTCCCTATCATTTTCCTTGCAGCGTTTTTAAACAAAGCAAACAGTAGTAGATCTGTTGTCTCACTTCATCCCTGTTGCATTTTTGTTAATCTTCTACTTAACAATCAAGCTATTTCTTTTTTCAAAGAATTTTTTTAGCCTGCTTTTAAAATTGTCTTTTTTGGGTTAATATAAAATTGCATATGTTGTCCTTTAAAACAAGTTGTACTAATATGCCTCTTTTTTGGTTACTTGACCTGCTTTCTGTTGGATGGAAACAAATGTTGACAACACAATTAGCAAATTGGAAGGTGTTCAGAGCATCATAGCAGCTTATCCAACCTTTAGCAATTTTGCTGCTGTTCTCTGAACTCCTTCCAATTTCCACACACTTTCTGTCTCTAGATCTTTCCCAGTTAGCCTTTCAACCAGGCCTTAGCTGATTTATATCCTATCCTTTTAAGTGTGTTGCAGGTGTGTGTTTTCTTGTTTTTCTTGTTTTTATTATGTATTTTATGGTTTTATTTTGTATTTATACACTGTGAACTGCCCTGAGATCTTTGAATTAAGGGCAGTACACAAATTTTATAAATAAGCACATAAAATAACAAAAATAACCTTTAGAATAGCAGCCTTTAGATGTTGAGTAAGAGAGAGCTGAATATATATACATTTGTTAAATCCTAAGTGCTTCACCACCACACCTGCCCAATAAAACCCACTTTATTGTCCCAAGGTCACATCTTTTAAATATTCTGTCATGTAGCATGCTGCTGTGAGAGGAGTTTTTCTGTAAGTTCAGCAGTAATTGTTGGCCTTTTTCCAGTTTTGTTTGGTGTTTAGTTTTCATGGCACAGTTTCTGGTCTCTTGTCTTGCCAATAGAACCTTCTAGCCAGCAGTGTTGCCACAAACTTTGGCACTACAAACTCCTATTGGTCAAGAGATCAAGTTAGAAACCCTAATATGTGATTGTGCAAAAACCAGATTCTTTTTATCTTCCCTTTGTGTGGCCTCTTGTTCATTTCCATTCCACTACTCTATAAATATTTATATTTATAACAGACACTGGTATGTTTTTCATAGGCAGTAGACATTCTTCAAATGTAAGCTCTGATTCTGAGGAGTCTTGTAAGATCTCACGGTTACCACTTTCAAACCACTTTATTATTTATACCAGCCTTCTTCCAAGGAGTTTAGGGTGGCATACACAAGTCTCTCCCTTCTGTCCTAACCTTCCTTAACAAATTGTTGTAAAGCTTAGAGATAGTGATTGGCCCAAAGATGCCTTTTGAGTTCAGTAAGCCTACATCTTATGCACATACCTTGTGCACATACAGCTTTATGTGCTTGGTAATATAATAATAATAATAATAATAATAATAATAATAATAGAAAAGACGGGTGGAAATGGGGTGGACGTAGAGGAAAAACTGCTTTGACAATCCCTCCCACCATTGCACCTGATGTGTTTTGATTATACACAATTTTGGCTTTAGGCCCAATCCCTGGCACATAACCCCACGTAAGTTGTCGTCTTACTGTATTGAGACTGAGCTGAGATTTAAACTTTGAATTCTCTGATTTAAATCAAACACTCTTGCCATTGCACCACACTGATTTTTTATTACATTGTCTAGCCCTAATATTGGAAAATGTGCTTTCCTTCTTCAAGGTCAGGCTGTTGCTGTGAGTTTTGAAATTGCTTGTGAATGTTGATTTTTTTAATACGAATTTTCATCAGTTTTTTATGCAGCCCATTTAAATACAAAGTTTTCTACTATTTTCTTCTAATCCAATGGTCTTCAACTGGTGGGTTGAAGCAGCCTGATTGAAGGTGGGTCGCAACAGGAGCGCTACCACCATGCATGTATATGGTAAAAGATGTTTGGGTTAAAAGTGGGCTTTGAGTCTGAAAATATTGAAGATATCTAATCAATTGGTTCATGGGCTGTTCAGAGTAAAGCCGTAGAACAGTGTTAATCATGAAAGAATGCTGCTTAACTGATAATTCCCTTGTTAAAGGTTCACTGCTGAGAGAGCAGCCTTCTTTGCTGTGTTCTTAAATGTTACATATTGGGTTATCTCAAGGGCAATTCTTTAAATTTAAAATTTAGACGCAGTCAGATATGTCAGATGAAGAACTGAATGATGATCTTCTACAGAGTGACAACGAAGAGGACCAACATTTCAGGTTTGTCTCTTACTACTTCGCCCCAGTAATGTAATTGGGTTTCTAGATCAGTGCCTTGAATGAGTCTTACCGAAATAGGGTTGTACACGTGTTTCACACTGTGAAGAGAAGATAAGTTACTTTTTACATTGGAAGAGTATGACTAGAAATTCACATTTGAGACTAAGTTGAAGAAAATATAGCCGCTATATAGAGCCTGTTTTCTCAGATGCATTCAGCAGTGCTATTCTGATTTTAAAAGTTGGTTTCCATTTTGGAAGCCAACAGGAGTTTATTTTTAACGAGACATTCCAATTGAATAATTGGTTAAATTTTAGGCCTGCAATACATAATTGTCTAAAAATATTTAAAAATAAAAATATTTTATCAGCTAAAAAGTAGTTGTGTGGATTTGTCTGAAATTTTTATATTTTCTTACATGAATTATAATAACAGGGTAATTTGCATTTGAAATTTTTCAGTCTGCCTTGACAGTTTTTCTAAATTCCCAGAGTGACAGTTAGCATGTTTATTTTACTTGTGTTTAGTGAACAAAGCTGAAAATGTTGAAATTGCCAAGCTTATCTAATATCACATATGCAGTTGTCATTCATTTATTGTTACTAATGAATGTATGAAACATTTTTTCCTGTAAAACAATAAAGCACTGGAAAAAATTCCATCCCACATCACTGCAATGTTCTGTAGCAGTGAATACTTCTGAAAACCTCAGATGGCAAGCCCCATATTTCCTTGTGTAGGTAACAAGGCCTCTCCTTAGGTGATACCTGTGGTAACGTGCATAATTTTAAACACCTAGAGAGATATCCAATGAAGTCTGAGTAATCATAGAGTAGACCCACTGAAAATAATGAACTTACGTCCATTGATTTCATTGGGTCTATTCTGAGTCTGGCTAACAGTGGATATTATACATTATATGATTGTTGCCTAAGAAAGGTTGTTTTTATTCATACACAAACCTAACAATTTGACTGGATTACAGTTAATCTGTAGAGTTAACTGGTCAACTAGGTTTTCTTTTAATTGGATGGAAATCCTAATAATTTGCATTGGTGCACAACTTCAACATTCAGTCCCATACTCTCTTCTGCATTAATTTGTTCATCTCTATTTCTAGTTTTTTGAAAGATAGGCAAGAAAACTAGAGGATTGTTACTTCTGGATAGTTAAGGGCATTTTAAGGTGGGGGAGGTCCTATAGTTGGCTAAATTCTGGCTTTTACTGCAGAATTCGTTGGTTAACTTCTTCTGAATCCTCAAATTCTGACATTTTGAGGACACATTTAAAATAGAACTTTTACAGACGATGCAAATTCCAATTCAAAGTCTATTCAGACAGCCCTACCCATTTAAAAGCATTATTTCATTGTAAGAAATAAAAGTGAATGAAAGTCCAAATTGATGTCTGGCAGCATTAATGTAGCTCAGGCTGATGAGTAGTGAGTGTTGTGATAGTGTACGGTAGTCTGGGAATTAACATGAACTGCAGCTTGCTTGGCTACCTTGTACTTCTTGTCAGCCTAACCTGTTAGACCATCTGGTTGGTTTGATCCCTCTGGTCAAATAGCCTGCAGCTGATGATAAGCTGTGGTATAAGTATGCATATTATGAGTTTGTGGCATAGAGTCAAGTCGATGTGTGAGCTATGCACTTTGCTATTGAATGCAGGGGCTCTGTGATCTATGTGCATCCTGTACAGAATGCACATGCACACAACCAGCTGTCATACTGTGGTTAATGTATTGATTTTTCATCTTTCCTTTTTTTTACTCTTATCATAGTACTCAAGGTGTCACTGTTAGTCTTAATGCTACATCTGAAGTAGCTACATCCTTTGAACTCTCGGAGCATGCCAATGATCAGTCTGTTGAGCAAGATTCAGAATATGAACAAGGGGAGGATGAACTGGGCTATGACAAATCAGAAGTGCCTGAAGAGTATTCTGGGGAATACACAGAAGAAGGGCAGTATGAAGGCCAAGAGGCTGAGCTGACAGAAGACCAAATAGAATATGGGGAAGATCAGGGAGAAGAAGAGATTTATAATGATGGAGTGCTAGATCTCGAAATCAATGAACCTCTAGATGATTTTACAGTGAGTTTCTTTCTATTGTATTATCTGAGATAACATTGCTCCACATGCCTAGGTTTTTAGACTGATTTGAAATCTGTTTACCTCCCTAGGGATGTGGGGAAAATTAGACCTATTATCACTGTCTGCCAGTTTCTTTATCTAGGCTGTGACAAAGTTTGTGTTGACAGCTTGTTTGGCTGTAGGTAATGCTCCTTTGTCATTCTGGAAGGCAGTTGAGAATCATGACCTTGAGGATTGTATCCTTAAGGAAAAAACAGCTTTGTGTGGTGGGGAGACAGTGCCAATTGTTAGAAGTACTTAATGCAAAAGCTTTTATCCAGGCTTTAGACACGATCTGATAAAGTCCTTCGAAGGTGAAAAGATTATTGACCTGCTAAAGACATCTTTAAGGTGCTAATATTCCAAAGTGATTGATGTCCTGCTTGCTCCTTTCCACCCCTCCTCTTTTTTTTTTGTAACTGAGAGCTGTCTAAAGCTGAATAAAGAGGTTGGAGGTTACTTCACCAAATGTCATATGCATAATTGTTTCAGTTTAAGTTGCTGAAGTGGTTGCCCAACTTGAGTTGAAAATAATATAACTATCTGTTTGTCCAAAATATTGTGTACGAAAAAATTATAAAAAGCAACGGATTCATTGATATTTTAAACTTGCTTCATTTATTTCTTGTAAAGCATGTCAAAAAGTGTTGTGCAAGGTGGTACATCATCTAGTAGTTGGAAGTTACTAGAAATTACTCCGTGGGCATATGTTATGATATTAAAGGGAAAGAAGTATACTTCTTGGCAAAACTGTTGGATTATAGTGGTGCTGCACTGCTTATGAATGGATTAGAGCCTTCTCTAAAATTGGAAAAGAAAAACATCTTAAGGAATTGGTGCTATTTACTCTTAATTTAGTTCATAGTGTTTCATAGCTACAGTGGTTATAGTAACCCTAATTTACTGTGTTGAAACCATCCTTTTGTGTTGAAATAATCAGGGCTGGTGGCACCTGTGGCCCTTCAGCCGAGCCAGAATGGGATGATGGAGTTTGTAGTCCAATCTGGAGAGTCATAGGTTTCCCATTCATAGTTTATACTCTCCTAAACTAGTTGTTTGTGCAAGAGATGTTAGTACCTACGACATGGATTGAACTTAGAGCATGCTATTTGGGGCCATTACCAAACAAAGGTTCCCAATCTCTTCCCTCACCCTTCCCTTTAACTAACATGCTCAAATTCCCTCTTCCCTTCCTTATTCAGCCTTAATCACATCTAAGTGTTACATTAAAATCATGGTTAACATTATTTGGTTTTCCTTGTAACCAGCTTTAAATTCTGGTTAAGAAGGAACCTTAGTTAAGACTGGCTCTGACAGAACAGTCAGTTGTGACCAAGAGACCCAGGCAGCTTCAGATGGAATTTGTGTCCTCCCAAAGCTTCCTCCCACAAGCAGAAGCATTTTAAGATTAAAACATTTTCATCATGCAATTATTTCAGGATGAAGATTATATACAGTCCTACAGTGAGCAGCAAGCAATTGAACAGCAAGAATATGTAGCTGAAGAAGAATTGGAGGAGGTTGCTGACACCCAGACACCTCCAAATGAGTCGGAAGAGGTACTTTTGAAGAAGTGAAATCCTAAAGGCAAAATACTGTTTAGCACAAGGGATTGAAAAGTATTTCGAGAATTGTCAGTGGTTTTGTCTGGTTTGCGTCTGTTCTTGGCAGTCCTCATGCGAATCTTTTTTGGAAAAGATAGGAGGAGAAGCTGTTCAATGATTCTTTGTTAGCCTTGCCTTTTGAAACATGTTCTTTTGTCTAAGCTACGAGCGGCTCTATTTGTCAGGATGGCCAACATTTCTAAGCTACAGACAGCAGTTGCCATTATCATTGAGGGCCTCGGGACATGTACACAGTGCGCCTAGAATTCTCAGCTCCTCCTCATCCGCTACTCCCACTGTTACCTGTTTCTCCTCTTCTGGCAGATCTCACAGCTACTTGTAGTTCTGCACGTGACCACTCACTGGCCAGCCCCGCTGTCTCTTCTCATATATGAGTTTCCTTAGCTTGTACGTTAACATTATCTTTAGGAGTGTAGGCAGTTAGCTGTGGTATGGGTTTGTGGCAGTAGGCCAGGGTAGAGGAGGGCAAGGATGAAACCCACACCTCTCCCCTGCAGACAAGACCTGGAGATTTGAGTAGTTTATGCTTTTTCTCTTCATTATTCTCTTATTAACACCTGAAGCGATTTTGAAACATGAACTAGTATGCTCTTGGCCAAAAATAAACCTGTTTGGCATCACTTTGTAATTAAATAAGCCTAATTACAAGTAGGGCTGCACAACTGATAAGTTGTACATGGTGATAACAACTCTTGATTTGTGTTTACTTTTTCCTCTTTCGGTGGAACTGACTCATCTCTCTAGAGCCACTTATGTACAATGGTAATTTAATTTTCTTCAGGCTCTCAAAACATTGGAGGGAATTATCTGCATTGAACAGACATCACTGGCCATCTGCTTGTAAAGAGGTTTAAATTTAAACTAGTGGTTCCTATTTCAGTTGAAATATTGACAAAGCAAGATTTTAGTTAGCCAGTCTTCTAAAGAGTTGTCATTAGAAAGTTCTCTTTTCCTGACCTATCTTATCCACTTCAGAGTTGGAGGGGCCATGGAGGCAAGGGGTTATGAAGCCTTAAGCAAGGCCAAACCTTTAATAAAAATGCCATATACTATATGCCACAAGAATTCTGACACTTGACACTTCAAGAACTTTGGATGAACAGACATCTTGCCAGCAGATGGAGACAAGAAATTCAGAGTGACTTAGGGCAGCCGTCCATGAGAAGACCAATTATTACCTGAGCAATAAGTTCATTTTTGTTTGACGCATTTTATTTTTCCCCCTCTTCTGCAAGAGACTAGCTGCCACTCTTAGCTTTCTCCGCCAGTATTTGAGTCAGGGGATTATATTATCCTTTTGGATTTAAGGTTCTTCATCCTAGTTCTCAGTTTCTTTTAAACTAGGAAGTTGGAGCTTTAGCTAGATGGTTTGACAGGCAGTTAACTTTTTTCTTCATGATCTTAAATAAAGGCTCATCACCCAAGTTAGTGTTTTCCTCAGAACCCACTGGCTCACTTGGCATTTAAAGCCCATGGTGAGTTGTATTTTCTTAAGTGTGTTTAAAGCATTTCCTGTATCACAAAATGCACACGCTCTACTTGCGTTACAATGGTAGAGAATAGAATTGCAAGGGCTTGAAAAATGCTTAGAAAGTAAAGTGACTGAACTTAAAGTGCTGAGGCATTTGGATGAGTCCAAATAATAGAATAATACAGCATTTGAATATGCCACTGTTTTTTATCATTTTTGATTCATTTCAACTCCATATGGTGAATGAATGTACTGCGTATGTAATAAGCACCTCCTCCCTTCCTTCATGTTTCTTGTTCTGCTGTGCTAGCCACCCCAAGTTTGTATACAGTGCATATATATGCCTCCCTCCATTTCTTTCAGTGGGCTAAACAGCTCCAGGGCTCCATCCTTTCTGAATTTTCGAGTCCCAAGATCTAAAAGTTTTTTCGCCTGTAATATTAGTTTTCCTTTATCATTTTTGAGCATGTGGCAAAACCTGTCCAATAAGGCGTTGGATATTGGCTTGAATTTCCTAACTGTACACATGAAGTTGTATTTTTCATAACCTACAGTTGCTTTCCTCATGGCTACATTGTACTGATGGCTTTAATGTACCTTGTGATAAGCATAGCCACCTTGCTCCCCCTCCTCCTTTGTCATGCTTCCTGATGAGACTATATTAGTGTGTGAAAGTGGCTGTTCATTTGTGGGTGCTAGCCCTTACACCTAATACTAAACATCTTCCCCTTTTGTTTTTTTCTGGTCTAGAAATATTCTAGGGTCAGGAACAGAATAAGCAAACCTTGGCATGTTTTGTACGAACCAAACTAGCTTAAAGCAAACTAGTTAGTTATACACACTGTCTTCATAAGTTGGCTTCCTTTTAAATTGACCAGAGTTGGGTTTTTAAGTAGCAATCTGTGGGCTCATATGACAGAACAAGTAAAGTTTATGTGAAAGGGAAATTGGAACATGTGGGAGGAGGAAGCATGTGAGTCTCAGACTTTGCTCGGGTTAATGTCAAACACTTAACACTAAATCATGATTTAGTGCTATGTGCAAAGATAACCACTGTAAAGTAACTTCGCTCTACCATTTTGAAAACCTGCCCGACTATTAATTTACACTTATCCTCCTGTTCTAATAGGCAGTTATTGAAAACCTAGAGCTTCAAGAAGAAACCAAAGAAGAGTCTGATGAAGAAGAGGAAGATGATGAAGAATCTGGTCGATTACGTTTCAAAACTGAACGGAAAGAAGGAACAATCATTAGACTTTCGGATGTAACGAGAGAGCGAAGAAACATTCCAGAAACTTTGGGTAAGATTTTTGGTTAGTGGTCATGGCACTAGAATTTAGGTGCTTTTAATTAAACAAACTAACACATTATTTGTACAGTTTAGTATGAATCTGTAAGCATTACTCTAAAGTGACCAAAGAGAAACACAAACCAAAGTGTTTGGTAAGTTGGTCTGTAATAGAGTTTTAGTGGCAAGCAACAAAAAATATTTCCCCTACCATTTCAATTTTGTGTTGCCTTTTAAAAAAATGCACAATGGGCCTGTTTAATTCTAATGCCAATTTAGACTTGTATGAATGAGCCTGCATGAGCCTTGAGCCATAAGGATATCAGAAGATAAGGCTTCTAGTTTTTGAGTAGGCACGGTTCCCTATTATGCCCAAACTTATGGCTAAATGAACTGCAGTTCCCCCCAAGTTTGGCCACAATGGGTAACTATAGTCAGTTTAAAAGTGAGGTTCATGCAGTCTTGTTCATGTAACAGTAGCCAATAGCTGCACATTGAGGCTCAATTCTGTGTATGTAACTCTGAAATTCAAGTTTGGACATTAGGTGAAAGCACACGTCAGCTGTCGTAAATCCATTACTAATTTTGCAGAATTAATTTATTCTGTTTATTGGCTGTGTAATTCTGCCCCAGAGTTTGATAGCAGAGCAGCTGGAGTTTTCTTTTTATTTCCTCTATTCCCTCCCCACTTTAAACTACTTTACTTTTAGGAGGAGGTTGTGATTTCATAAAGGTTGGAACATATTGCATTAATTCAGAACCTATTTTTAAAAATCCAGATTCTTCTGGAGCAAATAACTGATATTTCCAATTTCAAAAGCCCTTCTATTATCATAGATTATAAAAGTGATATGTTCAAAGAATCATAGAGTTGGAAGGGACCCCAAGGGTCATCTAGTCCAACCCCCTGCAATGAAGAAATCCTGCCCACAGCAGTTCCTGGGTAGGCTCTAACCACCAACCTTCTGATTAACAGCCAGATGCACTGGCCCTTTGCACCAAAGGCTCCCATTATCTGCCATTTTTACACAATCTATTTTAAGTCTGCATGGCAGTCATGCTTATTATTAACATTATTAACATGGCACAAGGTAGGAAGGCCTAAATTATAAAAATAAAAACTAATAGGAAACAATACTGCAAGCAGTGTAATTCTTTTTGGAATATGCTGTTCATTCCTTGGTATTGATTGGATGACTGTCGTAATGGTGACTGAGACTGTTACTGTGTCCAATAAACAAAGTTGTTAAAAGGAAAATACTTTTTAAATGTCCAGGAACAGTGAATATCTGTCTGATGGGTCTCACGTCAGTTTTACATAAGTAAAAGAATATACTTTTGGTGACGTCTAGATGTGTCTCTCATTCCCAATTTGGGAACAAACGTGTTATCTCTAGGGTGACACGCAATGTCTGCTCGGCATGGGATCAGGTCTTTCCACCAACACACACTTTTTTAGAAGGTTTGGCTGATTAAAGATGGTTCTGAAAGAACTCTCACATTTATGCTGTCACCATAGTGAGGTGGAAGCGGCAGGATTGCTGCTGAATTATTTACAGTCTCAGTGTGCCATCTTGCAAAAGTACATGCAAACAAGTCTGCTTTTGAAATGTTCTCAGCTTCAGAATCAATACAAAGGCCTTGTGTAGTTTGAGAACAGAACATGCTGGTTGATCCCATGATGCGACAACCTCAGGAGTGTGTTTTCTGTTGCCTATCTCAAGGACTGCTTCTCCCCAAATGAACCAACCCAGACCGTGTGATCATCATCTGAGGCCGTCCTTGTGTGCAAGAGGTCTGGAGATTGGCCTTTCCTTTCCATTTGTGGAATGCTGTCACTGGGGAGGCTTACCTGGCGCCACCATTACGTATTTTTAGGCGCCAGGAAAAAAATGTTTCTTTGCAAATCAGGCCTTCGGCTGATTAACTGTTCTGTGGCCTTTTAAATGTGTTTGTCAGAGGGGGGTTATTGGTTTGTTTTTGTTGGATTATGTATTTATTTTTTCATGTTGTGAACTGCCCTGTGATCTTCAGGTGAAGGGCGGTATACAAATTCAATAAATCATAATAATAGATGTACCCATTTAAGGTGCATCACTGTCTCAGGTCTCTTACGAAAGTAACATAGGCATTTAAACAGTGATTGATAGGAGGGAGACCTGCAAATGGCAGCCTCCAGGAAGGAGCTCTATAGTTCACATATTCATGTCAACAGTTGTATGCATTAGTACTGCCCCCTGTATTTCTGTATTTGTACTTACTATATTTGTTGTTGTTGTTTAGTCGTTCAGTCGTGTCCGACTCTTCGTGACCCCATGGACCAGAGCACGCCAGGCACTTCTGTCTTCACTATATTTTTTGTGTTTTTATATTGTAAACCACACTACGGTCTTTGGGTGAAAGACAGTATAAAAATAATAATAAATAAATAAATACTATATTTAGTATTTAGTATATTTAGTATTTATTTATTTATTATTATTTTTATACTGTCTTTCACCCAAAGACCATAGTGTGGTTTACAATATAAAAACACAAAAATACATACCATAATAACAAACAAAACCAATACTCTGCTCCCATTTAAATAAAAATATTTAAGGTGGGATAAAGTAGTGTGCTTTTGAGGAAAGGAAATGTGCACTCACCAGGTCTCAATTAGAGGAGTTTGGTACATGAAACAGGAATCATTGCAGATATGGTAGCCAGGGCTTGAAATTTCAGGTTCATAGGTGTAACAATACAGATTTAGAGACCAGTGTTGCATTGGGCTGAATAACTTCAGGTTTCTAGGTTATGAACCATATGGAATTATCTGGTCTTGATTTATCAAACAGTTTGATAAATTTGATTTCTCCTCTTTCCCAGGCTAAACATGCCCAACTTCCTCAACCATTCCTCATCAGGCTTGGTTTCCAAACCATTGATCATCTTGGTTGCCCTCCTCTGCACACACCCCAGATTTAATATCTTTCTTAAATTGTGGCACCCAGAACTGGACTCAGTACCTCAGGTGTGGTCTGACCAAGGGAGAATAGAGTGGAACTGACACTATATTTCTATTGAAGCAGCCTAGAATAGTATTAGCTTTTTTTTGCTGCTGCATCACACTGTTGATTCATTTTAAGGTTATGGTCCACTCAGACCCTTAAACGCTTTTCACATATTCTACTGGTATGCCAGGTGCAGCTATTTCTTCAGATGCCTCCCACTTTTCTTTCTTGTTGGAATTGTTGTCTGCATTTGTGCCTTCCATATTTTACCTTTAAGAAAATTCCATCCACATTGGACTCCCTTCTCTTTTAGTATTTCTGCCCATGGGATCTCACCTAGTAGTTCCTTAAGCTTTTTGAAATCGGCCTTCTTAAAGTCCAGAGTGGGTGTCTGACTACACTCAGCTTCCTCTTGCCTTTGTTTCCTGAAACCCAAGATGACATAAGCACTTCCTCCCAATAATAAAAGATGGAAAAGCATACAGCCCATCAAAAGGCAGAGTTTGAGTTGAACTGAAAGAACCAGGATATAGACTGAAAACTGAAACTTGCGGAGTGTTTCAACGTGGTTTGCCTCCCTGAGGTTTGTACCACACCTTAAAAGGTCTTTTTCCTAGTAGAAGTCTGACTTTTTGGTGTCTGTCTAAAACCAGCACCTTTAGTTAATCTCAGAAACAGGTAGGTGGATAATGTAGATAAAAATATCATTTTTCTGATTGTGGAAATAGATATGTGTGTGTATGTGTTATCGTGCTGCTATCTAGGCAGAATTCAGCTGGAAAAGGACGTTATTGCGATATTTACTAAGCAGAAATCAGTTGTGCCTAGAAACATCCACAATTGCAGAAGCCCTTTCACTTTCTGTCCTCTAATCTGAAAAGTAGTTGAGAGAGTAGTAAATGCTTCTTACCTGTGTGGGGCCTGCTTAGAAGGATTATTTAGTATACATAGAAATATATATAGTCATTTAATTGATGTATATTCACATTCATATTGGTGCTGACCTTTAAAGCCCTAAACGGCCTTGGTCCTGTATACCTGAAGGAGCGTCTCCACCCCCATCGTTCTACCCGGACACTGAGGTCCAGCACCGAGGGCCTTCTGGCAGTTCCCTCACTGCGAGAAGCCAAGTTACAGGGAACCAGGCAGAGGGCCTTCTCGGTAGTGGCGCCCTCCCTGTGGAACGCCCTCCCACCAGATGTCAAAGAGAACAACAACTACCAGACTTTTAGAAGACATCTGAAGGCAGCCCTATTTAGGGAAGCTTTTAATGCTTGGTGTATTGGAGTATTTTAATATGTATATTTTTTTGGAAGCCGCCCAGAGTGGCTGGAGAAGCCCAGCCAGATGGGCGGGGTACAAATAATAAATTATTATTATAATTATATGGTCCAGTAAACTATAGCATAAAAATGTTATAGCTAATAAAAATGAAAAGTTGAATGAAAAATGAAACAAACTGATTAGCAGTTTGCAAAGAGTTCTAAATGACATATTTTATACAAGTCTTTCAGTTAATTTTGTATCTTACACCCAAGTTTTTCTTTGAAAAGTCATTGTCAGCTGGAACCGTTAAAAGATCTGCAATAATTGATGTCTATTAGGGATCAACCTAATAGGACTAAAAAATGTAGTAGAACTGGCGTAATAAATATTACTTTCCTTTCAGTACTGATTGCTCTTAATAGGAATTACGGGTATAGAAATGAAACTTGGTTGTATAGCTACATTTCTTTACTTTAAAATCTAGACATAAGTTGAAAAAACACTTAAAAGAGAAATTAATATTTCAGTGGAAATTACAAACGTAATTTCCATCCTGTCACTTTTTGGTGACCTTTCGTGACAGCTTGTCTCTATTGGAGGGAAGCATTCTTACTTGCTGATTAAAGATGTCGTTTCAAACCATTTTATTACCAAGGATAGCAAAATTAATCTTGACATTTGGAGGCACTAGAAAAATAATTGCTGATTCACTGCATTAGGTGTATGTGAAAGAATTCTACAGTTAAGATTGGGTGTCTGCTGGCAAAAATATGTTAAACATTTTCCCTCATGAATGGAGCAGAGGCATCTCCTAAGTGTTGCTTTTGCAAATGAAAAGGGAAATCTCCTGGCTTGAAAGAGTTTTCAGGGGGGTAGATCATACTGTATTGCATATAAAATAGTGTTTTGGGAACTATGGCCCAAAGAGTGCATGGGGGGGGGGTGTGTGTTACTGATCCTGCCCCCTCCTAGTAGTGGCTACTTGCAACACTGCTATGGAGTGTTCCCTGATCCTTGGATTTTTAAAAAAGTCTTAACGCTAGAATTTGTGGACATCCAATGAAACTGTATATTGGAAGGTTCAGGACCGACAAAAGAAAGTACTTCATACAGTACACAGCTCTGGAATTCACTCCCCCAAGAAGTAGTGGTGCCCATCAACTTGGATAGCTTTAAAAGAGGATTAGACTAATTCGTGTACAATATGAGCTATGACGGCTGTGTTTCACCTCCACTGTTGGAGGCATCATGACTCTGAATGCCGGTTGCTGGAAGTCACAAGTGGGGAGAACTCGGGTCCTGCTTTCAGGCTCCCATAGCCCTCTGGTTGGTCACTGTTAGAGCAGGCTGCTTGATCCAACAGGCTCCTCTTAGGTTCTTATGAGAGTGTATGGGCTCTGAAGTGGGTATGCAGCTGAAAAGTCCTCATGCAGTGGATCACACAAAGGTCTCTGGATCCCTTCTCGTTGCTCATGTGAAGGTGTAAGATTTCTCAGTAATTCAACAATTCCTTTCGAGGGTACTCTTTCATGTTAGGTACAGAGCTTTGTCTTATACCACTTCTCATATGTGATCCAATCCAGTTAAGATCTTCATCCAGTACTCTTCTTCATGCTCCATCTTCCACCAGGAAGCAAAGCATGGAGCAGAACCTTGGGACAGGGATGTCTGGTATGCTGTTGATCAGGCATAGGCAAACTCGGCCCTCCAGGTGTTTTGGGACTACAACTCCCATCATCCCTGACCACTGGTCCTGTTAGCTAGGGGTGATGGGAGTTGTAGTCCCAAAACATCTGGAGGGCTGAGTTTGCCCATGCCTGCTGTTGATGGATGTTTCCTCTGTTTTATAGATACCTGCTTTCAAAGGTGTGAGATACCCCAAGTGCAGGAGAAGCTGAATATAAAGGCTTCTAATGAATGAATACCCATGGGCAAACTTGTATATATCAGTTGAGAATGGCAGCAGTAGGAATAAGGAATTATGGGTGGAAGGCAAAGGATAAAGGATTCTTGAGGAAATGATTTCTCCCCTCTTTCCATCTTGTGTAAAAAAACTAACACAGAACAAAACAAAAACTCTTGACTGGAGGGGAGTAAGAGCCCATTTTCTCCCTCCTCCCCGGATGGTTCTTTTTTTTGGGGGGGGGGGGAGCTGGCTTTCATTACATCCCTGAAGCAATTGCTTCCTTGCCCTAGCAGAGATGTGTTAGCACATGTGGACTGCTCCTGAGCATTCCTCATAGAACCATAGAGGGACCAGGAGGTTCATCTAGTCCACCCCTCTGCAATGCAGGAATCTCAGCTGGCCATCCAACCTCTGTTAAAAAACCTCCAAGAAAAGAGAGTCCACAACCTCTGGAGGGAGACCTTTAATCAGAATCATTTTGGAGGAGTTGGGAAGCAATGGGCAGTTCAGAGCAGGTTTTCTGTTCTGTGCCCCTACCAGTTGGGCATCCTTATTGTCCACACCCCCAACATACTATTTTGAAATAAATGAATAGGGCTGTATTGTAGTATGCCTGCGTTTTTTGGGATTGGGAAGAACATAAATCCAACTGTATGGATCTGAGGGCTGTGAAGCTACTGCAATCACACACATTTCCAGTTTTAGTTTTCAGGGGGTGTCGTCCCCTTCTCTGTTTGTGGCCTGGCTCCCTGCAGTCTGTCTCCCCAGGCACTTTTCTAAGCTGTGCTCTGATGTTGGAAGTGAGCTTGATTGGGAGAGAAGTGCTTGATGAGGAGGTATGCTATGTAGCAAGTGCAACGGAGCTATGCACTCAACTGTACACCCTTCTTGCTCTTAAAATTGGAAAACCTACTTTTCTGATTCTGTGGGACAGGATCAGATCAGAGTCGAGAGTGTCATTTGGAGCATTTTGTGCTCCTTTGTCAAGCCTACAAAAGGCTACAAAAGACAAAAGTAATAGAACTGCATAACAAGATTGTCAGTTTGCTTGTACCGCACAGTTGTAAATACCAGATTCCTTCAGTTTGGTTGCATAAAGCAAGCTTTCATGAAGCAATTAATTGTGGTGTCAAGCCCCCTTCCTCCTCCAAAAAACGAAAGGGAAAAGCTTTCAGGTATGAGAAGCACAGAGTTGTGAGTTCCACAGCCAAACTCCATTTTTATTTATATGCATTTAACAAAATTAATATACTGCTTACTCAATAGAAAACCTCTAAGCGTTTGTGTGTGTGTGTGTGTGTGTGTGTGTTGGAATGAGCAGTGAGAGTTTAGAAACTGAGCATTAATATTGCCCAGGCATTGCTTTATTTAACAGCCCCAAATATATTTCTGAATCTGTTGCCTTAAGTAACAAATTCAAAATGAAATTAAAAATTAAGCCGTGAGCTCCATTGCAGTCTGCTATGTAATGGAAACTTTATTGTGATTATAGAAAAAGGCATGCTTGAAGTAAGTTGAATTATTTTTTTCCTCGAATGAAGGGAAAAGTATTTTCCTCCATGGTGGTAAAACTGAGGCATTTAACTTGCTCAAATAGCACTAGCAAAGCCTTGCATTTAATTAATTTTCTTACATTTATATCCTGTCTTTTGTCTGTAATGGAATCCATCAAGCTTTATGTGTAGTTTCCCCATCCAGACACTGGCCAGACCCAGACCCTCAGCAAGGCGGTGGCCTCACTTTCCTTCAGGCCATATAAGCACTTGTCAGGCAGCCATAAGCAACAAGAAATTGCAGGCAGGCAAGGGAGCTGTGTTAGTTCTATCAAATCATGTCCACAGCTTGAGGCTCAGGTTTGTCCTCTACCATCTATTGCGGATTAGATGTTCGACCTTTCTTCTAGCTTCTGCCGAGGAACCAGAGAAATTGTTTCTCTATACAGTTGTAGAGCTCCTTTCTGCTGGAGATGTCCTGCAGACGGTGTATAGTGCTCCCTGCTTTCAACATCTGGGAACTAAAATGGAAGCATACTATGGTTATGCTATGTGTGTAACACACATTTTGTGTGTTACTTAAAACTGCTTGCAGAGATTTGCATCTTAAAGGTATGCATTTGGTCACCCCACAAACCTTTTGCCTGGGAAAATGAAGAAAAGCAATGCTTGACTTTCTGCTAAGGCAGTTCTGATTGAATTTATTGAAATTTGCTTCAACTGGAAGGGAAACCTTGTAGTGATATCTAAATCTAAAGAAATAGAGGTGGTGGTTACTGATGTTGATCCAGGAAGTTGCTGTGGAATCAGTTATAAGATCCATTTCAACTATACATCTTGATGCATTTTATTTATACACATTTTCCAACCTGTTCTGGAAATCTGTTGTTTCCATATTACTTAAAGCACACTTGTTATTGATATGTTTAATGAAATCTGATCAGATAATAGCTGTACAACCTCTGCTATCTATAGTATGCCACATTAAGGTTATTGTGAGAGACAGGAAAAATAAAAATAGTTTCACAGATGAATCTTGAAAGAGCAACAAACTGACACGCAAGTGCTTATATTCCAAAAAACAAATTTAGTTGCAATCTGATTTGAGATGTTGGTGGAAATCTGCTGTAAGAAATTCAATAGCTGTAAGCCACTCTTGGAAGAATAAAACATTTCTTTCTTGATAAATGCAAGGATGCATTTCTATTTGCAAATTAAAAAGATCTGGTAAAAGCAATGTGTGTGCCCTATAATCGGGGTGATGGGTGGCTGTGCAATTTTGTTGTGGCTGCAGGGAAAAAATTTTTATTACTTCATTAGTCCATTTAATCCTCCTGGTAAATATCTAAAAGCGCCCCCTTCTTTCATCTGATAGAACTTTCTGCAGAAGCCAAAGCAGCGTTATTTGAATTTGAAGAGAGGGAAAGGCAAATGAAGCAGGGTCGTTATGGCTCAAGAAGAGGAGGAGGAGGAGGAGGAAGGAGAGGAGGGCCTTTAATGTGTCGTGGGATGGGAGAACAAAGAAGAGACAACAATGAAAGGGGAAGAATGAAGGATCACAGGCCTGCGTTGCTGTCGACCCAGACATCTGTTACGGTATCCAAATGCAATGATTATGGTGGTCAGGGTTGGTGAATTTTAGTTATTTAAGCAAAATTGTTGAAAACACTGACTGCATTAAGCTGCTCAAGGTTGAATTCAATAGTTCATTTATTGATGGGAATGTGAGCACTTTCGTTTGTGCCTGCCCTTACACAAGTCCAAGCCACTGTTGGCAGAGCATATACATGAGCATGGTTCCTCCACTGCCCCATCCTGAGGTTTCTGAGAGATCCTGTGCCCCAGGCTCTTGTGGGGGGGGGGCTATTTTAGGAGTAGCCAAGGACCAATGTCAGAAACTGCTTTTAACTTCGCTGAGTTTCCAGTGAGGCTCCCATGTAGTGCAGAAAGCTGCTGTAGCTTTTATATCAAGAGTAGATACGAGGCTGGTGAAGTTTGCAGCAGTAGCATTCTAAGTGGGAGAACATTCTGGTGGGAGAACATAAAGTAATGGGACTGGTAGCTACTATAATCATGCTGCTGAAAGCCTCCACTTTCTGAGAAGCTGCTAAGTAGAGCTTGATGGCAATGGCTTGTCTGTTGCTGGTGCCTCTCCCTCCCCACACATTGGGCTTTCTGTGTACATGGAGTTTCCATTTAGCTATCATGGCTCATAAGCCTGTAGATATCAAACTTCCAGGAGTGTAGTCAGTAGTCTCAGGGGATGCCTCTTGTTGTTGTTTTTTATAATTTTTTTAAAGGTGATTACAATTTCGAGCAAATGTGATTTTCTGTGTTTTCTTTCTAGACACATTCGGAAAGGATATTTCGTCATCAACAGCCCATTAGGAATCTCTTCCAGCAGCAGCAGCAGCAGCAACAACAACAGCAGCAACAGCAACAGTTGCAGGGTCTGTTACCCATTCCCCCTCAGCTTCACACACCACCTCCGCCTCAAGGGATGCATATGCCACCCCAGCTAGAAGCACCAAGAATGCTGATGAATCCTCCTCCAGTGACATCTCAGCAGCCAAAAAACATACATATAAACCCACACTTCAAAGGAACTGTAGTAACGCCTGTACAAGGTGAGATTTTGTCAGAAAGCAACACTATAAACAGCCTATAATTCTGCCCTGGAGCAGCCCCCTCCAGTTCTATAAGTACAATTCACATGTGGTGATGATGATGATGATGATGATAATTTATATACTGCCCTATACCCGGGGGTCTCAGGGTGGTTCACAGAGTAAAATTCTGTGATTATTCTGCATGCACTGCTGTTTTACTGCCTTCATTTATGCAGAGGTGTGCTTGTATGAAAGGGATGGGGTATTGCTGAAGTAGGGGAAAGGGCTCTATTCCGTCATATATATACAGTCGTACCTTGAAAGTTGATTGGAATCCATTCTTGAAGTTCGATCGACTTCCAAAACCAAAGCGCGGCTTCTGATTGGCTGCAGGAAGGAAGCTCCTGCAGCCAATCAGAGGCTCCATCGGATGTTCGACTTCCAAAAGAACATTCGAAGATTGGAACACTCACTTCCGGGTTTCAATCGTTTGGGAGCCGATTTGTTCTGGAGCCGAGGCATTTGAGATCCAGGGTACAACTGTACTGCCTTGGCGTTTACTGCCAGCATATAGAGAACATTTCCATTAAATCAAAACATTTTTCATTCATTCATTCATTTCATTCATTCATTCATTCATTCATTCAAAACACATTTCATTCATTCAGTCCAGCAAGTGTGTGTGTATTGAATGCTGACTTAAAAATTTCAGCGTGCTTCGCTCCTTCCATTCATTCCAGTATTTGAACTACAAAATCATCTAGATTCTTTGAATACAGTCATACCTTGGGTTATGAACGCTGCGGATTGTGCATTTTCAGGTTGCGGACCGCGCCCAACCCGGAAGTACTGGAACGGGTTACTTCCGGGTTTCAGCGCTCGTGCATAAGTACAAAATGACGTCACGCGCAGAAGCATTGAATTGCGTCACACGCGTGCACAGACGCGGTGCTTCAGGCTGTGAACGCTGTGTGTTGCGAATGTGCCTCCCGCACGGATCCTGTTTGCAACCAGAGATATGACTGTACCTGATACTTGGAAGTGGTACCAATTTGTTTTATTTGTGATCTTTTAAGTCCAGTCATTGGGTAACACCTACTTCAGAACCAACATGACAAGTTAACTTTATAATTGATCATTCATTCACACACATATATATATTGTTTAATTGTACAAAATTCGTGTGTTGCCTTTGCTAACTGAATCCCAATTGCCCTGTTGAATGCTCTTAGTAAATTTTTCCTGCCTGCAGCTATTTGGAAGCACAGGGAAGCAGCTGCCTATGAATATGACTGCTTATAAAAATGGCCTAGAGTCTTGGCTAAAACAAATTGATTTAAAAGGTGTGCTCCTTGTTTTTAGTGCCCTTGCTGCCAGTCCCAAACCAGCCAAGACCTGCTGTAGGACCCCAGAGATTTCCTGTGAGTAGCAGCTGTTTTTTCTTCTCTGATATGGATAAGCATACATTTGCAAAGAAATATTAATATGGCAAATAAAAGCGGTGCCAGTGAAATATAATTTTAAGGTTTTGTAAATATTGACAATGATCTGTGCAGTAGAAAATGTTTGTTAGAAGCTTAAGATCAATGAATTTCTGAGAGCAGAATTAATTTTGTTTAATTGTAAAATTGTTGAGCCACTCTCTCCAATGGGGAGTGTTAAAATAGAAAAGTGCAATGATTTTTTAAAAAAATGACTTTCCTGTTCATTACAGTCTTTTCAATATAAATAGGAGGAATGCTAATTTAATAAAAAGGTCATACTTAAAATGTGTTGTGCTTGGAAAATAAAAAGATCTGTACTAGTTTTGTACTTATTTTAAGCATTTAATAGCAGATGTTGAGTTGACACTGGCTAATTCCACCCCCTTTTCTTATTTTTGGCTTCTAAAATACACTTTCTCTTTCTCCTTGATTGATTTACTTCTCTGATATTAGTTCTTCTTCTCAGGATCTATGTCATATAATCCCACTTTGCCAGTCCTTGCCATCTTCAGGGATATCCCCATGTAGAGCACATTGATAATCCAACCAGTTTGGATTACTGAATAATGTGGGCTATAGTATCAAGGTTGTCCTTATCCAAGAATGTTTGAAGGTAGTGCAGTAGCTGAAGCTGGGCATAGGCACTCCTCACCACTGTGACCACTTGGGCCTCCAGTGATGGCTTGGTATCTTGGAGTATCCCTAGACTGCACACCTCTTCTTTCATGGGGACTGCTACTCCATCCTGAACTGACTGGCTACTAATTAATGGATCCAAGAACCAGCCATTCACATAATTCCAGGAAGTCAGTTTATTGACTCGCCCTGTACATCCCTGCCTCCTGTACTGCATTTGCACAATCTTTACTGGTTATGATGGTAGGGAGGGATCTTGCTGGGTGTCAGTTGTGTATTGTTGATGCCATGCTCTTAAATTCCCAGATGGGTATTGTTTCCAGACTGTGGAAGGACCATGTGTTTCGAGTTCCCTTTGAATACTTAAAGAAGCTTTAGGAAAACTAGCTATAAATAATTGTTAATATACACACAGCCTGTCTGCTTCACCGTAGATTCTAAGACAAAAAAATAGTTGCAAGTAGAAAATGTACGCCTCAAAATGTGAGAGTGGATTTGTACCATCCATGGTCTTTTAATAGGATGATTATTTTTTCCTTACATAATCAATTACTGTGTCTGTTTTTTCTGTGAAGGATTACTAATAGTCATTGCAATTACTGCATAAATCTGTATTACATGATGCCAAAAATGCTTTCAATCATGTGGTTGAAGTATTTCCGTTTGTCTAGTTTTACAGAAAATGGATGCATATGAGGAATGAGACAGCCTTACTTTTAACCAAACTAAGGCAAGGTTTTCATAGAGCAACTGCTCATTTGAAATAGGAACTTGATAGCTGTTACGCATCAGTCACATTTCATTCTGAAAAACACTCAAGTTGTAGATAATGCCAGTCACCAAAACTTGAAAGTTGTTTTTTTAAAAATGAGTATAATATATGTGTAGCCATTATTAGATGAACTGCGTAATGCCTATAGAATAAATTATTGCGGGGACCAAGGATGACTAGTCCATATTCTTGGTTGCTGCTCGTATTTTGTTCAGAGGTGCAAACAGTGACCCATGGACGATCCAGTTCTATAATTGAGTTGGCATTGCCTTGTAGGGTATTCAGATGCAGAGCACATGAGCTTTGCTGATGTGATGTTACTGAGAGGAAACAAGTGCTGCGGAACGAATGTAGTTCCTGAAAGATCTCCTGAAACGTCAGGCTGGTGGTATGGTGATTTTTGTTTTTCCAGATTGCAGGTGACATTGTAAAACTAGTAGAATGTGTTGTTTAATCACACATTTGGTAGGTCCTTGGGAGGCCAGAAGGTGCTTGAGAGGCCAGCCTTAATCTGTGGGCTGCCATTTTGCTATTCTTGCCATGCACTGCTGCCAGAAGTTGAGGGGAGAGGGAGGAGTAAAGCAGCATCATTACTGAGCCTAAACTGAAGAAAAGTAGAAAAAAAGTCCTGCCTTTCTGTAGCCAGTCAATTATGGATTGAATTCTAATAGCAAATAGCTTACTAGTTTGGAAGTCAGGATTCCATGTTTCTCTCATGAAATTGTAGTCCCGTCCCACCCGATTTGCGGACCGACTTTTCGTTAGAATAAATAACAGCTCCCTGAATTCATACATAATGCAGAATTGCAGTTCTTCTTCAAATATGAGAGTAGAAGCTTTCCTTCTTCATTCCACAGAAAGGGAGCCTCAGGACATAGCTTAGAGGATTTCTTCTGCAGCTTAGATGATCTCCTGAATTGGGTCCATAACAATGATCTGTTAATTTTGGATAACATGTCATAGTGACTTGGAAGTGTGTTTGCCTTCAGACTGGTAGAACTTTCTTTCAAACTCCATGAGCACAGTTCTGACACTAACCGCTTTCAGTGCATTTAGAAAATTTTAGACAGCCCAAGTTACTGCAACTCTAAAGAAATCATATAAATTGTTCATATTTCAATATTGTTTTGTTTTTTACACGTTTGCATTCCCAGTGCCACATACGTGTCTCTTCATTACATCATATGAGCATATGTTTACATAGTTGTTTAAATTAGGGTTTTTTTCTTCTATGTCACCTTTAATTCTTGTAGTATAATAAAACAAGAAGTTCTTGACCTTATCCAAAATGACTAGCAGTATGTTCCTCCCTAGCCCCTTTAGAAATGGTTGATCAAGATAAATTCCTCTTGGGAAAGAGCACAGAATTAATAAATCATTCATTCTAGTAGTTGAGGGGCTTGCTTTTTCAGTTGTCTAAGAACCTTTTCCACACTTTATGGAAGCCAAGAGCCAAGCCTGTATTTGGCTCAGTATGCAGCTGTGTTGACTGGGGTGGATGAGAGTTGTAGTACAAAACATCTGGAGAGTACAGGATTGGGGGGTGCTGTTTTACACATACAGATGTTCCAATAAAATATAATTTGTGAATGGGCCTTTATAATAAGTGCATTTTCAAGAGTGTCTTGTGACCGACATTATTTTGAGCATTTGAGAGATTACGGATTACGTGATTGTAGAAATAATACTTGTTTAGACGTTAGATATCAAATGGCATTGGGGGGGGGGAAACACCCCTTCTGCGCTACTGCAGCAATGATTGTGCTTTTGCTATGGCGGTGCTGTTAGAAGAGCAGCAGTAAATGAAATTTTCACTCTATTACTGTGCAGCAGCGGTGGCGAATCCCACATAGTCTGGAAAGCATTTTGTTTTCTTTTTAACATGATACAAGGTATCAGGTGGTCATGATTGACATTTCTTGGATAGAGCTTTATACAGCATTTCATGCAAATCATGTTTGAATGAGACTGCTGAATCAAATTACATTTCTCTCCTATTATAGCCCCTACAGATGTGCAACTGAGCTTCCTCAGCATCTACTGGCAAGCTTTCCTTATGAGGACTTGCCATTTTCACAACTCGTCCGCGCAGCCCTATAATTGCAACACTTACAATAGTGACAGAGTGATGAGTGTTTTCTCTTATCAAATCTATAAGTAGTAGCAAGCAGATGTAGTGCAAGATTTCCAAACACCCCCCCCCCACACACACACTCTATACGCTGTCAAACAGTGTCAGGCTGGCAGAGGGAAAATGCAATTTAAAATGCAGGTGACATAATAACAAACACCCTCCATTTGCTAGTGGGCTTCTGATTAATCACTATTACCATACATTATCATACCATCAAATTTAATCATATCAGTGAATTCCCATCTGCAGGAGGAGCAGCAGAAGCTAAATATGATGGTAACAGCTATTAAACAAGAGCGGCAAAGAAGACTTCTAAAAACGAAGCAACCCTTTCCCTTGTTGTGTTTTTTCCACATGCTCTTACAAACGGTAAAATGAAGCTGAATTAACAGTTGTCCACTCTTTCACGTGACAGATGCAACCGTTACAAACACACACAAAAACAAATCCCAGAACATCAGAATTCACAAAAGCGCTATGCTACAGAAGTGTTGAAATAAATGTGACCTCACTTTTGCCCTTCAATCTACAGTGCGTCTAAAATAGTCAGGAGCTGGGGGTGGATTATAAACCTCCCCAGGAATATATTAGGGGTCCCTGATGATCAAGATCCCGTAATATACCATGCATTTTTTTGCGGGGGGGGGGATCTTTGCTTTCAGTATGCAGGAATGCTTGCTAATGATCTGAGGAAACATGTAGTTCAGTATGGAATAGGATGTTGGGAACAGGCATGTTTAGCTTGTGGATTGGTGTGTGTGTGTGTTTTAAATAGAATTTAAGCAGGAACAGTGCAGGACCCTAAACTACTAAGGGTAATGATTCATGTACAAATTTCTTGTACAGTGAAACAGGAAGCATTACTACTGCTACTACCACTATTATTAGTATAAAATGCCTTTAAAAAAGAATACAAATTTATGTAGGATATCTTTTAGTGGATATTTGCCCTGAGAGCCTCCATATTTGGAAGTAGTATACCTTATGAGTAAGAAGTGCTGGCAACAAAAGAAGAGGCACATCATTGTGCTTGGTGAATTCTGGATAGAAGTATATTTTTGTTCTCTTGTTCCCTTCCACCATCCAAAAAACCCTGGTTTCAAATTCTATTGAGGTCTAATATATAACCTTTCCATTTCCCCAGATGCACAGTTCCAGCAAAAATGTGTGCTGGTATTAATATTTTATTTCTTCCTATCACACGAGCCCAGAATAGCTAACAGTATTCCTTTAACGCAACACAAAAAAGTGCCCAACTTCAGAAACATTTCTTTAAAATTCATAGCTGAAGCGTTAATTCTTCATTTGTTATTGCATTGTAATAATTTTAAAAGTTATAGCCAGTTCCAGTTTTTAAACCTCCTTATACTCACCTCCTCCAGGTTAAAAGCACAACTCTACAATAAAATACAATGTACAGTATCGTATAACAGTAATATACAGTAGGGCCTCTCATACTATACTCCAAAGGCTTGCAAAAACAGGTCTTAAACTCTCACAGAAGTAAAACAATAATGGGGACAACTAGCCATTGCGGGAGGCCTAGCTTCAAGTAGTTTCCCCCTGGGCCATATAGTTTTTTGTTTTTTTAAATTTGTATACTATCTTTCTATCTTACAATGCTCAAGGCGGTTTACAAGCTGAAGAAACAAAAAATGTACATTTTATAACAATCTAATACAATACAAAAATGTGATGATAAAACTTTAAAATTGGCAACCTACATCAAAAAAGTAATGTTCAATAATCATTAGAATAGTGTTAAATAATAATAACATATAAAAGTTAAACAGAAATCCACTTAACAGTTACAATAAATAATTTCTAAACTATAATCATTAAAACAAGGGCAAGCCACAGTACATAAAATAATACAATACAAATTGAGAAGCAGAGACTAGAAGGTGGAGCAAGGCGGGTGGAAGGAGGCCTTGCCTGATGGAGTCTCTCTCCTCACAGGCCATATTCATGAAGGGTACCGTAAGCAGGGCCACCTGAGCAGATCTCAAGACTCAAGCTGACTAGGACTAGAGAAGGCACTGCTTCAGGTCCTACGCTTTGTGTATTAGTAGCAACACTGCAGTGCGCTCAGGATTAGTGTAACGTGTTCCCATTTTACTGCTCCAGATAACAAATGGGCAGCAGCATTCTGCATCAGCTGCAGCTTCTCACATAGACCCCATTGCAATAGACCCCATTGCAGTGCTCCAGCTGGGAACTACTGTACCTAGGTTATCCTGGTTAAAGAATGACCTGAGTTGGCTAACCAGCCAGAGCTGGGCATTGCCACTCCTTGCCACTCCTTGTTACTGTGTCTCCAGTAACAACTTAGGATCTAGGAATACACACAGACTACACACATATCATTTTATGGGGAGAACTACCCCATCCCAAACTGGCTGCTGTTTAATTCTAAAACCCCAAAGCCATCTTACCCACAGTCTTGTGGGTAAGCCTCAGTTTATTAGGCTTTCTCCAGCGCATCACTGCCTCCAGATTCCAGTACTTGTACAACCTCCCCTGATTCAGTTTGCGTGGAGAGACAGAGCTCAAATTCATCTAAGCATTAGTGACTCCATGCTCCAAATGGTTTTAGTCATTTCCCCTCCAGAAATGGGAATGCTTGTCATCCCAAAAAGCAATCTAGAATTTCACCTACTTTAAAATACTTCTTCTTCCACATACAGTAAGTCACCCTTGGGTATAAGAACCAGAGACTGGACCCTGCTTCCTTTTTGCATGCATCTAATTGGTGCAGAACTCAGTCAAATGAAAAAAAATTAAGCTTATGATGAAGCCCAAAGCCACCATGCATTTGAGCATGGTGGTTTGCTGAGAACATGATGGCTGTGGAGCCAATCTTACGTTGAAAGGATCTGCATGTTACATTTCTGTGTGCATCTTACCCAGTGGTGATTGAATTGAACTAAGGTCATTTACCCAAGAAAAGCCAAAGTCCAGTGGATGCTAAAGTAAGAGGATTAACATTTTGTGACAGATGGCTATAGTTTTAATCATGTCATAGGTTATAGACACTGATTCTTTGCATTTATACAATTTTTAATAAGAATTAACAGAGTATCCCTACTTTGGTGTCAGTGGCATTCTTCTAGCCTCTTTGCATGTTAAGTGAGATTAATAAATGAAAACATGTTGTAGAGACAGGGTGTAATTTATTGAAAGATTCATGAAGTTTCAATGACATTGTTAAGGTATTTAATTAGTCTCTTTGAAAAAAAGTATAGAGTGACCCTTTTAGGAAAGCTGATAAGTCATATAATAGCTGTTAGATCCTCTTTATGCCTTGCTTTATAAGATTAACTTTGTGCTAAGCAATTTATGCTAAGTTTTCTCTTTTATTGGTAGCCAAAGTTATCTGTGGTTCATGAATAGATTATAACAGATAACATCATGTAATTAACAAGAGATGCCGAAAAGTAAAAGTACAATTTCTGTAAGAATTGTATGAGAGAGAATGTTAATTTCTTAACTAGGGGGGATATTTGAGAGGATAAAAAGGAAAGCAAAATAGTGTAATTCTTTGACAGGATTAGGGTAACCTTATCTCATGTTCTTTCAGAAAGTAGGATTGCCTGCGTATGTGGAAGTCATGCTCAATGAGCCATTCAGATCTCTATAACAAACTGTAGACAGAAGTTACCTAGTGTTGAGGTTTTGCAAAAGTAATCAATAACATTTTGGTTAAGCCTTTGATATGATGCATAATGGAAGTACATATGCAAAGAAGAATGGCTGAACAATGCTTGATGAATCGTTTTTATAGGCATTGGTTAGCCATAACTTGCAACACCTAATTAGTGATAGGCAAAGGCTGGCATTATTAAATGTCACGCAAGGCTGCAGATTCTAGTCAGTTCTTAAGCAACAATAAACTCTTTGATTGACTGAAATGTTGTCCGTGATCAGTTGGGCAATACACACGGAGTATTAAGAATTCACGTTTATACAAAAACCACACTTCTTCTTTGTGCCTCTTCTGGGATGATGCCTTCTCTGATCACTACATGTATCAACTAAAATATGTGCTTCCCTTCTGTAATAAATTATTGATTCATTCATAAACAGATTTAATCTATTTTAAAAGCCTCAGCCAATCAACTAATAAGGTGCCAGCCCTAATTTCACAACTTCAGGTTTGAAAGCTGTTATGTACAGACAGTTTGTGGCTATGAGATTGAGCTCTAGGTCTGATTTGTCTGGCTAACTTTGCCACTGCCATAAACTCACTACATAGCCTTAGGCAATCTACCATGTCTTGTTGTAGCCGACCGACTTACAGTATGGGGACAAACTAACCTACTTTGCAGGGCCGATTTAAGGATGATTGAGATTGTATATGCTTTTACTTGGGACGTGGGTGGTGCTGTGATCTAAACCACTGAGCCTAGGGCTTGCTGATCGAAAGGTCAGAGGTTCGAATCCCCGCGATGGGGTGAGCTCCCGTTGCTCGGTCCCAGCTCCTGCCAACCTAGCAGATTGAAAGTACGTCAAAGTGCAGGTAGATAAATAGGTACCACTCCGGCGGGAAGATAAATGGTGTTTCCGTGCGCTGCTGTGGCTTTGCCAGAAGCGGCTTAGTCATGCTGGCCACATGACCCGGAAAAAGTGTCTGTGGACAAACGTTGGCTCCCTCGGCCAGTAAAGCGAGATGAGCGCCGCAACCCCAGAGTCATTCGCGACTGGACTTAACTGTAAGGGGTCCTTTACGTTTTTTATGCTTTTACTTATTTCATTACATTTATATGCTGGCTTTTTTCCATTATGGAACCCAAGGCAGTAAAGTGAGGCCTTTTAAATACTAATGTGTGGAAGTCTATAAATCCTTTTACTATAAAATGTCAGATGCTTTGAAATGAGCCACTGTTTAAATGAGCATAAGGTGGTTGCAGCCTTCAAGCTCTAAAGTTTTCTAAGTGAATATCCTGTAGCAAACACTGTTGAATGTAATGTTTTGAACTCTTAGTCCAGAAAGCCAGACCTGTGGGATTGTGCAGCTGGACTGTGCTTTTGATGGGAGTGGGGTGGGGTAGCAGCAGTGTGGGGAGTACCTGGCCTTCTCCCTGGTTAAGATCGCAACTATATGTATTCTGCAAAGCCATGACCCTCTTCAGTTTACTTGGTGGGTTTGAAAAAAACAAAAAGACACAAACAAACAGCAGCAAATGCCCAAAATGCATTATCCAAAAGCACATTCTTGCAGTGTTACGATTTAGGCCATATAAAAAATCAAGATCAATTTTATCCGCTTACAAATGAATGTTGCTTTTAGCATCTTGTGGCTCTTTGAAACTGCCTATGTGAGGGCACGAAAAAGGAGAAACTACTGTGCATATCAGAATTTATTATGTTCGACGTATGCTTGTTTTCTTTTGATTTGCGGTACATATGTTGCTGAGCACAAAAAATAGCATTCTGACTACTAAATTTAACAGGAGTGTAAAACGTTAGCAGTTAAATATCTACCAAGAACCTTGTTTCAGATTCTGAAAGAAGTAGGCTATTTTGCTATTATATTTGTCGGTGTCCTTAACTGTGACTGTAGAATTGTGCATGGTATATCCATGGACCCAAGGCTGCTTAAATGTTTCACAGTCCACAGAATTGTACCGTACTTGTATTTTCCCCCTATTAATGCAACACATCTGTAGCTAATGTCTGCTGCAGTGTTCCTAGTGGTGTATACTGTGCTTCAGGTTTTCAGAAAGAGATAGGAGAAGATTTAATGGTACAAGTAAACAAATGATTAGCGCATGAGAGAAAGTGTATGTGTGTAGATAGTAGAAGCCTGTTTTTCTGTAACAGGTTTGTGTTTAGTTGATTAAAAAATGTAGTCCCCCCCAAAAAAACCCCCCCATAAAATGAAAAATTGTAGTTGGGCTAACAGGACTAATTTATGGACAATTGTATGCATACATTTATAAAGGGCAGCTAAGCACGGGAACAGAAGTGTAGATTTCAGAGCAGGGGATGCCACCACCTTCGAGCTCTGTAATGGGAGCAGCATCCAGTTTAGAACATGGCTCCTTGAAATGTAGCGGAACCAGAGTAAAATCTGGCACACAAATTAAGCACTATAATTCTAATAGTCCAGTTCTTACACATATGCAGAACAATTTCCCCAGCTAACTGTGTGTGGTGTAGTGGTTAAGAGCTGTCATCACGTAATCTGGGTAACCGGGTTCGTGTCTCCGCTCCTCCACATGCAGCTGCTGGGTGACCTTGGGCCAGTCACAGTCTCTCAGCCTCACTCACCTCACAGAGTGTTTGTTGTGGGGGAGGAAGGGAAAGGAGAATGTTAGCCGCTTTGAGACTCCTTAAAGGGAGTGAAAGGCGGGATATCAAATCCAAACTCTTCTTCTTCTTCTTCTTTGTGCGTGTTGAAGTTGGAATTACTTGTACTGTATTCCTTGCAGCCCTTAAATTTGTCCAGGAATCTTTGTTGTTGTTTTTAAGCCTGTACAGTAATAGTAAGGAAACACACTGGTTGTGGGTAATACTGATTTTTAGATGCTTACCTGAAAACACTGCTGAGTTGAGAATACTCTTGACTGTTTGATGTGCTGTAAGAAGCGATTGTGACAACATAATATTACTTCCCACTAATTTAGTTAATGGGTGTTTGTGTCATAAATGGTCCTTGTCTTTTTAGTAGATGATATGGCATGTTCGTTCATAGAATCAAAAGGGGGAAAATCAATTACTGAGCTTAAATTTTAAATGGCTCCTTCCTTTGCTGATTGTGAAATAGCTGAATATCAGTCTGAAGCATTTATTTGAAACCAAGGGTGGCAAATCTATGTTAATTTTTCTGTCTCCTGTCTGTAACGAATGCTTCAGATGCTTAAGTATTTAGGGTTATGTGCTTTGTGAAATGTTGATTCCCTGTTATTCTGGAAATATGATTTCTTTACTTCAGAAATGGGGGGGGGGGCGGGGGGAGAATCAATTTATGACATCCAGAAAATTAAAGTAGCTTCATTTTGGTTGCTTAGGTTGTACTAAATAGATAGCAAAGAATAGCATGGTTTAAAGAGATAAATGTCAGGAGCATTTTCTAAAGTAGACATTCAGACTTTTGGATTAATGGGATAGAAGGTCAATAATTGCATGGATTTCACTAAGCTTGAAAAGAGATGGCATTCCTGTGGTGCTGCTGTGATTATTAAAACATTTTGAATTCATTGTAAAGATATTGTGCTTAGGTTCAATGTTCACTGCCACAGTGAAAGATATGACTCAGTAGGGTTGCCAATTTATACAGATTACAGAAAGGTATTTTAATCTTTTCCTATAAAATAAGTAAATATTCTCAATAGTTAGGCTATGCAAGAAGTTTTTTATAGGGTTTCATGTAATATTTTGTACTGACTCTATTTTAGAGATGTTGTACATTGCTTTGGGGTCCCAGTTGAGAGGAAGGATGATAAAAGAATAAAATTAATCTAATAAATGAGCCATAGAAGAAATGCTTCAGGATTATTTTAACCTCCATTTGTGTTCTGTGTGTCCCCTTGTATTATTCAGGGTCCTCCAGAGTTTCAGCAGAATCCCCCTGGACCTGTTCCTACCAACTTCAATCAAGCCCCAAGACTCTCCCTCCAGGATCAGTGGAGAGGACCACCACCGCCTCTGCCACCACCACCTCCACAGGATAGAGAGCCTTTCTTCATGGGAGGTAATGTCCTGTCTAGCATCAGAAGCGGCAGCTTGTTGTCTTAACTATAGGCATCCCCCCACTTATATGGGGGTTACGTTCTGGGCCCCCATGTGTAAAAGTGAAATTGGATAAAGTGGGGAGCACCCTCTAAGCACCCTTTAAACACCCTCTCTGCTGCTCTCTTCAATCCATATAGAAAATACTGTATTCCAAAAATAACCACAACTAGAATTGAAGCTCTGGCGCTGGCAGGAGGCTGGAAGACACACAGGAAAGCGGCTGCTACTGCTGCACTGCCCCCCACATCAGCTGATAGGCGGGGAGGCTGAGCAGCAGCAACAAATTCCCGCTGCTTATCCAATCTCTTTGGGGCATCCTCTGCCTTCACTAATGTCCTCTTCAGGCTCCAGAAAGAGTGTCCTCGGAAACCATGAGGAATCTCCAGGTTCCTCCTGCCATTTCTGGATTTGAATTGAATTATTTAATTATTTCCCATTGTCACACTTATACGCGGTCACTTTCCCATCTGTCACTTCTAGGCCATTGTTGAAGCTGGCAAATCCTCCTATATCTGGAGCTTGGGATTTAGCAATTAGGTACCACAGTATCACTTATCCGATTCTCTCATGTAAATTTTTAACATAGTCATGTTTACTGGCTTATACATTATTGTAATATATATGTAAGAAGAAAACTTCTAAGGTGTCAACTGAAAAAGTGGTGAAAACTTCCACAGACGCAACTTGGATTTCTCTTCCATTGTAACTCATTGTACAACCCTTAATTGTGTTAGTTGTTGCTGATGGCTGCTTTCAGTTAAGCAACAGGACTTCTTACTGAAACCGTCTTTTCCCTATTGACTTTCCATGAAGACATGAATAGTTCTGCTTGCAGGACTTACCTGGATTCTGTGGGTTGATTGGGGGGAGAGCGTTCCTCCTTCTTTTGGAGAAGGGTTTTGAACTACAGGGACCTAGTGGTCCTCTCTAACCCAGGTATCTACTCCAGGTATCTAAGGCTCTTAGAGAGTGATGAAAGAAGCAAAAGTATGTATCTCTCCCCGCCCCCTTTGTAACATATGTGCAGTCTAGAATATTTTGTGAGGAAAGGATCTTCGTTTAGTGGCAAATCACATGCTTTGAATGCAGAAGGTGGCACAGATCCAACAAAAAGGAACAGATAATGCTAAAGGAACCTCTTCATGTAATCCTGAGAAGCCATTGCCAGTCCCTGCAGACAATATTGGGTTAGTTGGACCCAATAATCTAACCTGGCTTTCCCCAACCCAGGTGCCTTCCATATGTTTTGGATTCAAGTTCCCACCATTCTTCTGTATGCTGTGCTGGCTGGGGCTGATAGGAGGTGTACTGGAAAACATATGGAGGGCGCTAGGTTGGGGAACACTGATTTAAACTAATATTGCAGCTTCCTGTGTGAGCGTTATCTGAAGCAGGGGTGTGAGGACTAGGAAGGCTGTTCAGTTTGCTCCATGGATAGATTGGTTTTATGACTACGTTTTGTTTCTGACAGAGCCAAGATTTCCCAGCCATCACTTGTTTGAGCAGCGGAGCCCTCCTCCTCCTCTACCGCCCCCACTCCTCAACAGCGCCCACCCCATTCCCAACCAAAACCCGCACCCTTTCAGTCAGCCTGGACCAGGTTTTAACCAGCAGGGGCAGCAGCACATGTTCCCCAGAGAGAGGATGGTGAGGCCAAACATTCAGCCGCAGGGTCCCGTGGGAGTCCTTCACTTCAACCAGCCCGGAGCAGCAAATGCACGACCTTTCCTCCCTCCCAGGCAGTCCTTCATGCAGGTGCCAGGCCAGCCGTTTTTGACAACTCTCACGCAGCCCAACATGCAGGTATGAAACGAAAGCAAGAGTTCCTAGGAATCTGCATTTAGAAATATTGTGACAGCTTTAACCTAAGTTCCCAAAAGTGCAATGCCTCCAAAGCTGCCCCAAAGTTGTTACTCTAGCACACTTTTCATACCACTTTGATCAGCAGGGCAGAACCTAGACCTGCCGTCCCCTAAGTGCTGCAAAAAGTATGGTAATTGTATTGATGAGTGCTTTGAAATTAATGTCCAGGGTTTTTTTTGCAGTATCCTTTTGCCCTCTTTTAGAGACTTTTAAAGCATGTAACAAACACATTTAGTTGACCCCCTCCTCTCTCTTGATCTTTTTAGCTGTGGGCCTAAGAATAAAGTGAGTTTGTGCAGGTGCTTACTTTTTTTCATCTTACCTATTCCTTAAGAGCCTCAAACCGTTTGTTGCTTATGCAGGGAAGTGTGGAAAGCTTTGAGAAGTTCTCCTGTGCACAGAGTTGAATGTTTAATGTTTGAATTGATGGTACAAAATATAGATGAAATTTAAATGTGCCTTTTTATTGCTGTGCCAAGCATGAAAACATATTTATCCCCCTGTGCCCAGTGCTAATTGAATTACAAGGTTTAGTGGCAACTTTGTATTGGCATAGTGCTTCAAAGTGAAGATATTAAACTGCTTTGATTTTTGCAAGGCTGTTCACAGCTAATGAGATTAGAAAAGTTTGTAATGCAACATTTTGTTCAATATTCTATGGTTTCCTAAATTGATTTATTCCAGAAGAAATAAGAAAATAATCTATTGTTTAAAAACAAGTTCCTGTACAGTGAATAGATTAAGCATGCATCTAGAAAACAGCCATATTAGCTCACCATAAAGGTTAGAGCACCCTCTGCTGGTACTATTGTTTTTCATTTGAGGATACTAATAAATACACAATGGCTGGTATCGTGCATTCCTTTCACTTATTAAGCTTTCTTTAAAGTTTAACCATTGTGCTTTAGTAATTGTAGGAAATGTTCAGACTCCAGTTAGACTTCTTCATTATTATTTTTTTAAAAGGAACAGCCGAAACATAATGTTTATGTGCAGTACAGCACTTTAATTTAGCCTAACTTAACTTTAGACTTGAATTGGGTGGTGGTGTGCTTATTAATAAAGGGCTTTTCTTTGCTGGTTATAGTAATTGTGATATACAGAGTGCTGGTTAAATCCTTTTAGCTACTTAGAGCTTGAATGTTTAGGAGCAGGCCGTTTTTGAGTTTGCAGCTCATGTGTGCTTTCCTTTAAAATGTGCAGGGTCCCTTGCACCCTCCTTTGCAGCCACAGCATCAGCAGCATCAGCAGCCGCCGCAACAGCACCATCCACAGCCGCATCAACAGCATCCGCAGTCACATCAGCAGCATCCGCAGTCACATCAGCAGCATCCACAAACAGCCCAGCAGCACCACCAGCAGCATCAACCACACCAGCAGCACCAGCCACACCAGCAGCAGCACCACCTCCTTGCAGTGCCCCCCCAGCCTCTGATTTCTGTTGCCCCATCCCAGTTTAGACCTCACATGCAGGCACAGCAGCAGCAGTCGAGCAGCAATCGGATGCAGTGTCAGCAACGACAAGGTCTGGTAAAGGCCAGGCATGTAAGTGACGTTTAAATACAGTACAGAAAACTCCCGTTTTGCGCATGTTCAAAGAACACACAACTGTGCATGTGCAAGCTGTTTTTTGGACCCTGAAGGGGGCGGGGCGGGCTTATGTGCACTCCACTGAAGTGTGTGATAACCTGGAATGCAAACCCCAGTTGTTGGCTGAAATAAAAAATAACAAAAACCCTAGTGGTTTTCTTAAAAAATGAGAAGGCTTGGGAAGTGTGTGTGTGTGTGTGTGTGTGTGTGTGTGTTTTGAGAGCGAATACAAGCCTCTTGAAGAGCTACCTGCAGGTCTGTAGATTAGATCCCCCTGTTGTATGGTGTGACACTATTAGTGTTGTGGCTTATCTCTTGCACGGCCTCTGTGACGCTCCCTCCGTGCTAAATTCGGCTGCCTTGGCATTATTATCATTTTATTATTATTATTATTCAATTTATATACCGCCCTATACCTGGAGGTCTCAGGGCGGTTCATAGAACAAAATCAGAATATAAAACCACAAAATATATAATCAAAATAAAAACAACAACCCATTAACCCCACCCCTTGCTTACTAAGTATTTGCTTAGTATCAAAAGAACACTCTTATTTGGACAGTGTCTTGAGATTGTTATCTTGAGCTTGAGAGGCCGAGTAATCCTACTACTATTGGGCTGTGCAAAGCAGCACAGAGGAAAAGAGATTTCCATGGGCAGCTTTCTCAATGCCATGTTAAGGGTTCTTTCTTTCTCCCCTTCCAAGGGAGCGCGATTTGAACATTCCAGTAGTGAGCAGCCCTACCTGTGTTACTGAGTGATACTTCTTTAGTACTAGCAGTGATAGCTAGAAAGCAGAAATAGCCCTACTGCCAATGCTTCAATGAAGTTAAGACACATGGGGGCAAAGTGAGAAAGGAAAGGGACAAGGATTGGCTTCCAAACTGCAGTGATGATGTTGAGCAGGTTAACTGGCAGTAGAGAGTGCAGCAAAGAAGTGATGACAGTTCAGGAGAGGCTTTGCCATGTAGTTTGCCTGCAAAGTTTTGAAAGAAAAGAAGGCAGGGATGTGTAGGACTGGCTCTGTGTGTGTGTGTGTGTGTGCGCGCGCGCGCGCGCACGCGCTTAGAAACATTATTTAAGGAAGGCTGTGTCTGGAGGTGAAGTTGGCCACATTTGTTCACTTCTAGTCACAAATCCTGCAGTTTTGTCAATCCATGGTTGACTTTTCCTTTTGCTGTGCTAAAGAATTTTCAAACCGCTTAGCACTGCTTTGTCCCTCTGTTTGTGTTCACCTGTGTTTCTTGAGGCCCTCTGCAGGGTTGATACCTTCTCTGCCACAGAAAATTCTGTGCTGGGGAAAAAGATAACACCTGACTAGTTGTTAGTTCTGTTGCTTTGTCTGCTCTTCCTTTGGAAGATTCCATTCCTCAAAGCTTATGCAAGGCTCTTAGTACCATTAGCATGGCAAAGGGGACTATAGACCTGCATTTGCTATAGAAATGACTGCACAAAGAAAGGTGATTCAGAATCTCCATATGTTATCAGTTAAGCTACAGCAGAATCTGCATGCTTAAAAACTCAGTGCTATCAGGGGGGTTTTAATGTTGATTTTTTTTTCAGAACACACCAACACAAAACATGGTGAAGCGTCCAAATCAGCAACTCCAGTCACCTGCTCCAAGGAACAGTAACTTGCGGGAATTGCCGATAGCACCTTTGCATGCAATCGAGGCTGCTAACAACCGAAGAACCTCAGCACCTGCTGCTCAAGTAAAACCCATTACCAGTACCATGCCTACTGCAAGGCCTGTTGCTAGTGTGAAGAACCAACAGGGAAGGACTGAGACAAAGCCTAGAGCAGTTATTCCAGTGGCACAACCTAAAGTGGAGATCAAATCTGAGCCAGAGGTAAGGCTCTGTTTATCTATGTAACATAGTTTTCTGCATCTATCCTAGTTTCCAGACAGGCACAGATGAGTAAACTGGAGAGATAGAAGAAACGCTTTTACCAGCACACACAATCCACTTATATGTTGGTGATTCCCTCATCTGCTGAAAAACATAAGGCACACCTGTTACTTATACTTACATCTGTTACAGCAAAAGTTTCTTATTGTAAGCCATGATCAGGAATTGGAGCTCACTGTCACCAGTCTTGAGAGTCAAGTGTGCACTTTACTGGAATGAGAAGATGGAGCCTAAAGGAGAAATCCATTCGGAATGGGGTATATAGGGAGCTCTTCCCGTCAGCCACCCAGATGTGGTCCACAGGTCATGGGTCAAACATCCCCGATGTTACCCTGTCTGTTGGCAAGATGCAGTGATAATATTAAATAATGAAATTCTGTTTTTGTGGAAACAAGAATTGCCTATATCTCTTGAATACCATTGAGTGATTTTGGAGAACCAAGTTACTGTGAAAGTCCCTAGGTGGAATCCACGATGAACTTGCTAGAAACTCAGTTGCATGTAACTCTAAGCCAAATCATATCTTAGCACAGAGCAATTGTGCAGGCTCCCTGAGAGAAGATTGTGACTGTGTTGCTCATCTGCTGGTTCTGCTGTGCTGGACCAGACTAAGTCATGCTTTAGCTTAGCAGGTTATATGAACCTAGGCTCATGGTTTAGCTGTCCCATACCAAGCACTGGCTGTAACCCACAGGACAAATCTTGGTTACAATTCATCGCTTGTGTGGAGAGAGCTAAACCATGAACCTGGGCTCATTAGACATGCTGAGCTCAATGCAGTAACAGTAAGAGGACCAGAGTGACCACAATCTCTGAGAGCCTGCACATTCAACTGTTCATGCTAAGCCATGGTTTGACTTAGCATAATGCGCAAACTGGGCTTTTATGGCTTTAAATGAGACACAGTGTCTTATTCTCAGTTACTCTCCTGTAGTATAGGCATAATACTGAGCCTACCTTGCGGGATTGTTGTAAAAATTACTGAGACAATGCTTTGAATATTCTAAAGAACTATATAGCTGCTAATTCCTGTTATTATCCCTTACAGATAGGCTCGAATGATGAATATCAATGGTTTGTCACTGTAAATGCTAACTACTGAATGCTGATGTTTTTTCTGATCGGTTGTTACAGAATATAGAGTAACTGCACTCAGTGAAATAGATCACGTTAGGTTGAATTGGCCCGTAAAACTTAGACTAAAGTACTTTACCCTGCGAGATGGAAAGCTTGCTAATTGCATTTTGGATGGATGGCTATTTTCAGTGTTCTCAGTTTTTTGTTTCAGATGCTCAAAGTCAGTGTGGTCTCGTGGGCAGAGAGTTAGATGTGGTACCCTTGGGTTCAGTGCCAACTCTGCCATGGAATCATGTAGCATCTTAATCTGAGTTAGAAATATGGTAAATGGGAATGGGGACCTATTTACTCACATTGTTAGGGGAACTCAGATATTAAGACGAGCCTAGCAAATTGAAAATAGTATGCAATTGTAACTTGATAGGATCCAGTTTCTCCTGCATACACTTTCAGCTGATGACTTTTTAAACACCTTACCTGCCAATTAAACATGAGCATTGCGTAAGAGAATCTTTATGAAAGCAATATGTGAGTGAAACTAGTTCAAGTAATGTTACATTGATTCCATGGTGCTTCCACTTTTTCACTGCTTCCAAGTGCTGGTGATCTAAGCTGCTGTGTGCTGAATGAGGTTTCCTCAAGATGTATACTAAATAAAGCATATCCGGTTGGTGCTTTAGGGGGTTAAACTATTGTAGTGTTTAATAAGAAGCAGTTCTTAGCCTATTATATTATCCTTTAACGTTTGTCCTGTTGAAACTTGCAAACTCAGGAGCAACACTTGGAAGCAGCTTTTCTTTTGATGTTCTTGATTTCCCTGTAGCTTCCTGTAAGAATGTGTTTTCTGCCAGAATTTTAGGCCCCTTAGAAAGGTTATTTGATGCACAAAGGGTATAATACTTTCAGAAAAGCTTAAGGCTGGAATATTAAAGGCATTCCTGATATACCATTAATATTCCAACACTGCATTTGGCAACATTTTAATTCTGAAGAGAGTGCACGAGTTCAAGGTCAGAGAGATTGACTTGTGCTGTTCATTATAACCAATTATTGTGTGACAAATGAGTTTCAGATCAGGCTGAAAATTCTGTAAGAAAAATCAATAGTTCTAATCAGGGCCTTTCAGGTCATTTACCACCCTACCTTTTGTTAGTTTGTCAGAAAAGAGCAAGATAAAACCCATGTGACAGTGGGCTGCCTCTGCATTGTTACAGCTTCCATTTGAAACAATATTTTGAGATCTTGAATTATATTAATAGTTTAATTGGTTTCAGCAACTTCTAAATGAGTTCCGATTTAGAAGGCTTCAGTTTCAGCATTCTGATTTTTTTTTTCATTAAGTAAAGTCCAAACTAGAGTCATGTATTTTTTGACTCTTCATAGGTTGCCTAGTAATAAACTTGCATTGGTAGCTATGTCATTTAAAAGCATTAGCACCATATTTCAGTTGATTTAAGATGCTCCTGGGAATGGATGCCATCAATGCACTCTCTTTTTTTAAAAGCAAAACCAAATTTGACAAAGCTGGATAGGAGTCACTGTCCCTATAACTTGTTTCCTTTGATCTTCTGTAGTTTCCTGATGAAGATGAAGAAACCAGACTCTACCGTTTGAAGATAGAAGAACAGAAACGCCTAAGAGAAGAGATCTTGAAACAAAAGGAGCTCAGGCGGCAACTTCAGGCTGGAGCTAGAAAAAGAGAGCTGCTTGAAAGGCTCGCACAGCAGCAGCAGTCTTCAACCCAACAACAGGAGGAAGAAACTTCACAGTTGCCCACCAATGGAAATCCATTGCTTCCCCTTCCTGGTGCACAGCCTCGCCAAAATGTGAAATGCAGGCTGATGGTTAAAAAGCAAGACCCAGTAGCTCCAACCCCCCCTGCTTTTCAGCCCAAGCCCCCAAATATTCCGCAGGCCGGAGATCATGCACAGTTTCAAGGACAGCAAATAAAAACAGTGAAGCAGCTAAGACAGACTAGGACAGTGCCCGAAAATGAGCTCCAGCTGCCATACAAAGGGTTGCAAACAAAGCCTCCTGCAGCCCACATGAACCCGTCCCCGATTGCTCGTGTGGCATCAGTACAAGGCCAGCCTCAGGAACTGAAGCCTGGGGTGAAAAGAACTGTCATGCAGCGGGCAAACAGTGGTAGTGGAGATGGGCCCCATGTCGGCACCAAAGTCAGGGTGATTAAATTGTCAGGAGGGGTAAGTTACCAGGCTTGTCTGTCTTTTGTTTTCTTGTGTTGTTTGTGGTCCCTGTCTGTCCTGTTGGTGTTATTTGCAAAGGCCCGAAGAAAATGGAGATTGATAAGCACAGGCTTGGGGGGGACGACAACCCACATTTCAAATATTCCTGTTAATTTTGAACTGTCACAGCTGTGTATAGCTATTTTAAATCATTTCCCCTAATATCATACATGTACGTTTCCCCATATTGTAATCTTGAATGGTCTTGCTGAACTGATCACCAAATGGATCAAGTGATCAGGGCAAGCACAAGTAGCATAAAGGAGGCAGACCACATGCTGGTGACTTAATAGAATGTTCTCATTTGATTTTGATCCAAATCAAAAACATTTGGTAACTAACCACAGCCAAAAAAGGGCAGTGAATGATGAACTGTACACTAACAATTTGTGGTTTTGGCCAGAAGATCTTCCCTCCTTTGTTCCTTTGATAGAAGCCTATGTATGGGCTGTTGCTCTCTACTTAGTTGTGCTTAGGTCACTATCTGATTACTAGGTAACAGAATGCCAGACCTTAGGAAAAGGGACAATAAATTGAGGAATAATTTCCATTTGGGAAAGTAGCAAATATGTAAAGTCCCCCTTTAGGCCAGGAAATAGTGAGTTATAAACTGCGGTTTATGCAGCATTTTTCAGGAATAAAGCGTAAGAGCTGTGTATACCTCTTCTAGAAAGAAAATAAGAAACTTTGTTGAAGGACTTTGAAATGTGAGAAATGAGGAAATGGATTTAAGTTGAAGGGAAGTTATGTGTATGTTTAACCATATTCTCTCCCCTCACCCTTCCTCCCTGTCTCCTAATGACAAGAATAGCAAAGTTTGTGTGCCTTGTTTTTCAAGTAGCAGAGAACTAGTTCACAATAAAATTACATTCAGGCTTCTGCCCTGACTCAGATTTTGTTGGTATTGCAATACACAGGATAGTAGCCAGGAAAGCTTTCGCTTTGGAGTTCTCCACCCTCCCCATGTAGGTTATTCTGTCCTGTTTTGTGCGTCAGCAAACAACCTCAGCACAGGGTGCATATAAATGGTACTCCGATAGAAGTGGGCAGAAAGGACTTGATAAAGACTAAGTAGAACTTAGCTAAGGGTTTATTTTGTTTATGTGTGTATCACATGCTGAACAGAAAAAATGAGACTCTGTAGTGCAGTCCTTTTCATAGCAAACATGACTTCTCGTCCACTCGCAGGCAGGATATGCCAAACAGCCTACTGGCCAAAACAAGTTATCTGCTCCTAATGCAGAAATATTCTTTGGGATATATTTGAGGCATTATTTAGTTCTGAGCCTTTAGTAAAAGTTCATCCAGTTTCGTGGAGTTGGACACCATTGGAAATAACTTAAGGAGTGAGCTGAAATTAGTTTAGTTTGTTTCATGCAGTGGTGGTGTTTTTCTTCCAGAAAAATAATTAGCTCTGTTTCCCACCTTTTTTAACCACTATGGTTAAATTGTTAGGATTCAGACTGAAATAGTTCAGAGTGCAGAGAAGTTGTTTTAAGATGTTCCTTACAGCTTAGTTGTAAGATCAGTTCAGCAGGGGAGTAAGAAGCCCCGAGAGGCTGTAGAATTTCCTTGGAGATTGTCCTGTAAAGGCTGGACAGGCATTTGAGGGACGGTTTATGTATGGAGGTTGAAATACAAAGAAGCTTTGTGCACAGGAGAGGCATCTGCCTGAAAGCAGTGCTTTCTTCGGAATGTTTTGCCGCAACATCTCCCACTGCTAAAGAGGCAAGTTGCTTTTTAAATTGCAGATTGGCATGCCTCCTTGGCAGTGTGAGATGCTGTGGCAAGAACTTCAAAGAGGGCTCCAGCTGAGTGTGCATGGTCCTAGCCTTCACGTGCATAGAGCTGCTTTGGATTGAGGCCAATGTATCCTGCCTTAAAGTATCAGATGGGAATCTCTTCCAGCTCAGATTATAGTGATCCTTTGAGGAATCACTTTCGTTTACAAGATTTTGACAGGCTTATATGCTTTATCAATAGTAATAGCTAAGCAATCTTAATTCCAACTGGTAAAAACTAAAGGATTGTTGAAATCATATATACCAGCGCAAGAAGTCTCCACAACAAAGTGTTGCAGTTATTCAGTGTAGCAGATATATGCAATCTTTTTTCCACCACTTGCCTGGTCGCCATAGGCAAGTAGAAATTTGACATAGGTGCATGAGATTGCAGAAAGGAAACGGAGTATTCAGCCCCTCCTTTAGCAACCACCTGCATTTATTTTCTGGACAGCAGGGGATTATTCACCTTCTCTCCTTCCAGCGTGGGTAACAACCCAGTGTTTGGCCCTTCTGCTGACAACCCATTATAGGGTTGTAGGGTAGGAAGCCCTCTGTTCCCCACTTGACAGAGAAAGCAAGCAGGCTGCTGGCAGAGGCATGGAGTGCTTCATTCCTTCTCCAGCAGCCTGCTGGGTTTCTGTACTGGGTGCACAGGAAGTGAAGCTCCCTCTTATGCATCCATCATTGCAACTGAGAGAGCTGGCGGCAGAGTAGAGTTCTCCTTCTCTCTGCCTTCTGGGTTTTTATGGTAGACTAAGGATGGCAAAGCCCACCACCTGCAAGCAGTTTTGAAGGGTGGTCAGGGCCACCAACCTACCAATCACCCAACCTCATAGGACGGCAACTGTAATGCCAGTGGATCAGCACAGACATATCTCTTATCTTAGCGCTGTCCCACAGTTCTAAGATTGGAGATAGGCCTCTGCATGCCCTTTGAGGGTAAAAGTTAGAAGCAGATGTTTATTTTCAATCTTAATGTTAAGTACCACAGTGCCACACTTATCTCTGATCTTAAATACTGTGGGACTACAACACTAAGATCAGAAATAAGAGATTGGAAAAGCCCAGGGGGCATGGTTTGCCCAAAATGGCTTTCTGGGCCAAATTCAGAGGTGGGCCTAATTAGGCTCATGGGCCTGGAGGTTTCCAACTGCTGTGCTTAGTCACTCAGCAGGCGAAACTCCTACATTTCTTGCATGGGCACACAGGAGGCTGGGGGTAGATCTAGAACGATTGATGGCTCTGCTGACAACCTATTGGATCCACAGAAAGGAGTATCACCACTTAGTCGTCCAGCACAGAAACACAGCAGGTTGATGGTGGAGCCTTGACATGCAGGATAGACTTTGCTTCCTGCATAACTAGCATAGTAACACCATAGACTATTGGAAAAGGGGCAGAGTGATCTGACCATATCCCGTGACTTCACGGAGCACTCAGCATAGAAACAAGTGAGTTGATGGAGTGGGAAGAGAGTGCTCATTTCTAGTTAGTACAGTGTTTTGCTAGTCTGTTTTTTTAGTCACAAGAGAGGCTGGGAAAGGAAGAATGGAGTGCTTTGCTTATTCTCCACTAGCTACTCTTGTGAGTAAAAAGCAGGTGAGTGCAGGGCATTGCCAGGACTAATTTATCAGGCTAGGTATATTTGGGTGGTATATTTCCTCTTGTTGCAATACACAGACATATTTCACGCTGCAGAGTTCCTAAGGGACTTGCTGTATCTTCCTCTAAACTTCTAAATAGGGGTGAGCCAATTTTCCAGTGCAGGCAGGTGTATAGCTACATTCCTTTGTACAGAAAATTGCTACTAAGCATGAAAACTCAGATCAAGATGCTTGATTAAATTTTCAATAGTTTGTCAGAAAGTTACAACCATGTTACTTTGTTCCACATGCTGCACAGAGAAAAGGGGAGTTATTGGCAGCAAGGGAGACAGTCTGGACAATTTTGCTAGTCTAAGCTTACACAAAGATTAAGTCTGTCAGAGCCCTCTGTAAGGTAGACATCCCAAATCCTGCTGAATGTCTAGTTCTGAGTCCTGCCTAGAGCATGTTTTGGTAACTCTCCTTTGAGGCATCTATGTATTCTTCCTTTGGGTCAAGGTTTTGAATGTAAGTGTTCCATCAAAATCTGAACTCATCTAGGTCAGCTATATCATGTTCTGGCTGAACAGTATATTGATCTTCTGGTATTGCAGCTCTTTCTGAAAGTGTTGAGAACTACCAGCCTGTTGAAGACGTGTTTCCATTTTTGCTTTTGTTCAGACTCATTGACAAGAATATTGATGTTGGTGCTTTCAGCACAGCTGTGCCATTGCATGTTATTGCAAAGCCAACTGCAGCATTTGCTGGACATTGTGATCTTTAATCCATTGTTTTCAGAAGTTTGAAGAAAAGTCATAATTCTTCTCCTTTGGAAGTGTATTATGAAAGCACTACCCTGCTCACGTTTGTTCATGAAACATCATTTATATCAGCTTCCCTATTTTTCACATAGAAAACCTATGTATAAGGTGGTAGATTGGCATGCAACATATAAACTGTCAGGTAGGACAGTTGGGGGGCACAGATATTCATGGGAAATGACCATTCAGCTCACCAAAGCTTCCTATTGTGTAGCACAGGAGTGGGGATCCCTGAGTTATGGGTTTAATTAAGCTGGGAACAGATCCCAGTTTGGCCCATAAGGCTGTTTTCTCCAAACCACTTGCCCCAGTCGCATACTTGACATCATATGTGATGTCAGGTGAGGGACAGGTGAAGATGCTACTGATTGGCAGTTAGAGTAAGCCAGTTGGGGTTGGCTGCACTACTGAGTTCCCACTGGGTAACTAGCTAGCCAATCCTTGAATGGGCTTGCAAAGAGTCCTGCTCAGCACTCTGAATTGCCAATGATCAGCTGATCAGTGGTACAAAGCACTCCATCACTATTGTGACATTAGGTGATTAACAGGTGGTGTTCCCACTCACCTGTCAAATTTGGCCTGTGCAGGGTAGGGGAGATAAGGATCTGGCTTGCTACGTAATTCCAGTTCCCTAGGGTTCCTTTACCTTTACCCCTGTTGTAGCAAATGAGAATGAGGCAAAACACAAGTGTATGTAATCCCACCTGTGCTTGCTGTTCTCTGTAACCATATTCTCTATGTAGGAATTTTCTTATTTCAAGCTGCCTTTATGCTGTGGTTAGGGATACGTGTTCCCTGCAAGTCAAAAGTCAGTTTTCTGCCTTGAGAAAAGAACTATTATGCAAATAGCACACATGGCAGGAATCCTGATCACTTACTCATTGATCTGCAGGTTGCTTTGAACATTTCAAACAGAAATATTGAAATGGAGAACCTCTTTCCTTACTGCATTTTGGCCCAAAGAAGACTGTACCATGGAAGTTGAGCACAAAATATATACTTACATTTACATTTTTACACTGTGTATTAGAAGTTTTTTTTAAAAAGAGGGCTGCAGTGTTTGATCAAATAGGTTCATCTATTAACCTTCCAGACCATTAAAAAAGTGCCCCTGATTAATTAGGGGCCATTTTAGAAGAGAGAGCCCTTCTCTCTCCCCTAAACTGGTGCCTGCCATTTGCTTCCCTCTTCTCTATTCTCTGTCCTTGTGGACATCAGATGGAGAGATGTTGATGGAGACTTGCAGATCCTTGGGGTGCCAGCACCTTTGTCTCTGGAGGGCGTTGGTGTGGCAAGGAAAAAAGATTATTCTACCCCACCACCAAGACACCACATTATTCTACCCCACCACCAAGACACTGGGCACTTCTAGACAGGTTGTTAGGCTCCAGTTCTGCAGATTTGCTCTGGAGTGAGCTCCACTGAAATCAGTAAACCTTACTTCTGGATAGGTTGTTTCAGAAAGCATCATGTTCTCTCCCTCAGAATTGTTGGTTCTGTGCATTTTCAGATTTATACAAACTTGATGAAAACTTGTATGATCATTAACGGACTACTTTGTTTTGTCTAGGTAATGAATACTCATATAAGCTACCATATAAAATAATAAGAATTCTAAATTGTTGTAAGCCACCTTGAGTAAGTTTTTTTTTTGTATAGGATTGGACATAGCTGTCAGTATACATAAAACATACATAATATATTGACTTAGCAGAGCACAAATAAATTTAAAAGCATAATTAATCTTAGCAAACTCATGCTGTCATTCACAGTGGAGTTTTTTTTAATACATTGTGACATCAGTGACACAACATGGGCACTTTCAGATTGACTTTTGACACACAAGATTTGCTAACACTTGCTAAGAATATGGTGGGATAACACTGGGATAAGTTTACGCTAGGAAGTCAACCTCCTAACTCACTGTTGGTTGCTCAGAACAATGCTTCTGCTTTGCCTCTGCTTCTTGGGTGCATATATCAACGTTGTAGTAAAAGCTCTCTCAGAAATATCTTTGTGTGTCTCATCCTCTTTGTCTGGCTTACATTGAAGTTTCCAGAGTAACCATAAATTTAAGAGAATTTTAGAAATTGTGTTAAATTTGCATTCATACTACTACTTGTTGATTTGATAAATAAGAAACTATGCTCTTCAGTTGCTGTGACTCATTCTTCAGAGGAGTGTTCATATCATGTCATTTGCCTTTTGGGCTGGCAACAGGTGTTTAGTAGGAAGTCTTTGCCAAGGAGGAAGATTTTAGATAATGGCCATTCAGAACTGGGCTACTATTTGGCTGAATGGCTGCTGTGACTCGCTGCTTTTGCTGCTTCCTTTTCAAGCTTGTTGCGTTGTCTGCTAAGGACTGCTTTTGGTCTTCAGTGCTAGCTGTATTATTTTGGGGTCTCTTTGGTAAGGTCTTCTCAGTAGGGGACCCCCCCCCTTAATCTAGCCGATGTAGAGTATGCAACCCAGGAATTCTCTCATGACCTCTGAACGTCTTGGGTGCAAAGTGAGAGTGGCAGTATTTTTGGACTGGTGAGCCCTTTGCAAGTATTGAGGGCTAGGGTAAATGCCCAGCCTCATCACTCTGGAGTTACCAGTGTTTGGTTTGCGTCATAGTTTTAATTGCATTCTGTACCTGGTCTGCAGTGGGTATTTTTTCAGAGCTGGGTTGTGCTGTTGCATCCCCCCCCCCACCATTGTACTAAACGATTTTTCAGCTGAATGTTTAGGTGGGTATTAAAATAGGTGAAATAGACAATGCACACACTGCTTCCTTCAAACAAGAAATAACCTCACATCCTTGGGTTGTTCCCCAGCTCTTTTCCTGCTTAACTCAGCCTGCTACAATGCCTGCCTATTTTTCTACCAACCACTCTGTCCCCCTTCTAAATAAATTTAGTTGTAACTGAAGCCAGATCAGCACATGCAATGGAATTAAGGTGGAAGAGGCCTAATTTAGTAGAATGTACAGAACCACTTCAGACTGCAAGTGTAGAATCATGAATGCACCCATACATAAATCACTATGCAAGTAAAAAACTAACACAACGTTGGCTGTGCTAGAAACTTTCTCCCTGATGTGCATTTATATATTTATATATTTATATTTATATTTATATTTATATTTATATTTATATTTATATTTATATTTATATTTGGGTTTCAATATGAGGGACCATTCAACAATAGATATCCCCCACCTGCAGTGTGAATTCTTGTCAGCCACTTTTTCCATCTCATTCTACTGTCTTTCTGGATTGGGCCCAAGTCCCACTGAAACCCATGAAAGAAGTTAAATACTATTCATTTGAGCCCCGTTGTATTTAACGGAGCCTAGTCTTGTCAAACCTTTGCCTCTGTCTCTCAGCCCCCTACTTTCCAGACCCTCTGACTAAACACCCTTAGGCTCAGTATCCGCTTGCCCCCTTCCTTCCGCTTTCATTGTGCTGTTATTCTGTCCTTAGACTCTGTATTTTTCCCTTTCAGCCATCCTGGCCTTTCCTTTAAACTTAGAGTAGTTGTAATGTGTACTACTGGCATCTTCATTTGGAGCAGCACTTGACAGAAAAGGGGTTCACACGATTTGCACACAAGTGACAGCTCAACACAACGATATATTAGCAATTTTTATTATACCTTTCTTCCAAGGGACTCTGGGTGCCTGGTCTTCCTTTTCCCCACAATCCCCAATTTTATCCTCGCAGCATCCCTGGGGAGAGAGAAAGTGACTGCCTTTAGGTGAGCTTCATGACTTAGTAGGGATTTGAACATGCATGTCTCTGGTCCTAGTCCAACACTCCAACCTCTACATCACACTAACTCTTTGATCACCTTGTCACTGAAATCCCTTTTGTACATGCAGATGACCTTTATCTCTGTCTGGCTTCGCCCCTGCATCCCCATAAATCATGAAAATGGTAAATCTAGTACCCACTTAACATTTTTTTTCAGCGATACTAAAGCACAACTCATGCACAAGGAAGCACTTGTGACAAGCTTGTGCTACAGAATTGAACCCCACATGGGCAAATGGGGGGTTTTGTAGAAATAGGTCACTGCAAGAGAGAAAGACACTAACTGGCAGAAGCTTTGACGTTTGGGGGTGAGAGCTGATCCCAGGGAATTACTCCAGCCATTATGAAGTTACTTGCCCATTCCTTGAATTGGGTGGACTGACGCTATTAATAATTATTTCTTCCTCTGCTTCTTAAACTTAAAGGATCATGTATGGAAGAGGAAGCTTCTATCATCACAGTCCCTAGACGTGATGGCAGTTAAGGGGTTTGAAGGGCATATTTTTACACTGATCTCCCCAGTACAATTGTAACACATAGAAACATAAAAATATATTAACACTAGTATTTGTTCCTGAGATCAAATAAAAATGCATTGTGGGCTAGTGATGGCTGACTTATGGGCGGTTCTTCTAGAATTTCCTTCACTATAAATAAACCCATTAGCCTGTGGAATAGCAAGCACTAAGATTTGAGGTTATTGTGCTAATTGTGACAGTATAAACTAGTATGGCGGAGTAGTGATGATGGTCTTATGAAGCAGGTTTGTGGTTATTGTCCCTATATTCCTTTTTGGTGATGGAATTTCATGTGTACATGTTGGATGATACCCATTGACTACTGTGGAATTACATAATGCTTAACATTAACTGCTGTTCAACCATCTTATGTTGTTGTTGGGTGATTTCTCCTTAGCCAAAGACTGACCTCCCTTGCTCAGAGTGATATGTCTAGTCCTCTGTCGTCTGAAAATGCTGAGTCTTATACTGGACCAAGAAACACACCTTAGTCTCTGTGGAGAACTGCACTAGTGGGTCTTTCATATATGGAAACTCTGCTTTGTTTTATGTAATTGTTGCAACTGTTGGAAGTCATAGTGTCTCCAAAGGCTGAAACAGCACAACTGTTCATTCCACTCTACACAAGCTATTGATTGGCATTTATATTAGGAATGAAAAGAGTGGAAGAGGTGGGGGAATGGGGGGGAGGGAGAGAAAATTTTGCTTCACTTGGGAAGCAAGGATTGCTCTCTAAAAATGAGAACTGTTCAAAAAAGTTCAATGATTGTATACTTTTGGTTTTTTGCATCTGTATTGCTCATCTCATGCAATAAAAATGTTTAAATAATGTGTACTTTTATAGCCCTTTTATTGTGATCTCATAGATCATAACATCGGTTCTATTATATGGAAATCCACAACAATATTGGAGACAACTCACATTTCTGTTAGTGAGGGCAGGACTACAGCTTAGCTGTGATTTCATTCAGACTCGGTATTTTGCAAATTGTACTCAGGACCTACCTTGCTTCCATTAATTGAAAGTGTGCTACTTAAGAACTTCAAGGTATTTTTCAGCTCCTACTACTGTAAGTATAGATAGCACAATCCTACCCAAGCCCTGTGCTGTTTACTTCAGAGGGCTTCCATGGTCTTGCCCACTCATACTTCTCCACGCTTACATTCCTGCCAGAACTTTGGTCCCCCAGCTGTGCCATCCAAAGGTCTGTTGCCTCAAAAGACTTTCCTTTTGTCCCTCGCTGCCCTGCATGCTTGGTATTACCTCCCAGAACACCTGCAGTTTCCTGCCCCCAAACCCCTCTTCAAGATCCACCTGCCCTGTTAATCATTTGGCACAGCCCCTTGATTCCCATGCCTTGCTGTAACTCCGCCTGTAGCTAAAAGTGTTCATTGTTTCCCTAATTACCCTTCCCCCCCTCCCCGCCCTCACTCTGTTTCCTGAGTCAAATTTTAGAAGGTAGCCTCCTCAGGGCAGGGAACTGACCTTTTGCAGTCTGTAAAGCATTATGGCACACTGGTAGGACTACTGTATAGATCAATCAATAGCAACTGCAAGGAGAACTAATTTTGTTCCATAAAATGGACCAACGTCTTAGAGAAAGTACCGTGGTACCTTGGTTTACAACCATAAATATTTCCGGAGGTCAGTTTGTCAGTTTGTAAACCAAAACATGTTGTAACCCAAGGCGCGCTTTCGCCAATGGGGCCTCCCCTCACCAAAAAAAATTCCATAATAATAATAATAAATTTTATTTATATCCCGCCCTCCCCAGCCGAAGCCGGGCTCAGGGCGGCTAACAACAATAAAACACTACAAAAGTACAGCACAAACAACACTCTAAAATCATTCATTATAAAATTAATTAATTCAAGCCACGGGCAACCATTGGGCCAGAGCTCCGCGAAGATTGCTGAGGGAGGGAGTCAGGCTGTGCCCTGGCCAAAGGCCTGGTGGAACAGCTCTGTCTTGCAGGCCCTGCGGAAAGATGTCAAGTCCCGCAGGGCCCTGGTCTCTTGTGACAGAGTGTTCCACCAGATCAGAGCCACGGCCGAAAAAGCCCTGGCTCTAGTTGAGGCCAGCCTAACTTCTCTGTGGCCTGGAACCTTCAAGATGTTTTTATTTGAAGACCGTAAGTTTCTCTGTGGGGCATACCAGGAGAGGCGGTCCCGTAGGTACGAGGGTCCTAGGCCGTATGGGGCTTTAAAGGTTAAAACCAAAAAAGGGTTGCACACCGGGACACGCACTTCCGGGTTTGGCATGGTTGTAATCCAAAACGTATGCAAACCAAGATGTATGCAAACCTAGGTACCACTGTAGTAATGGTACACTTGAAACAAGTAGAGAGATGGCTTCTTTAAAGTACAGTGGCCCATTATTAGGATAGGCCATTGAAAAGGGTAATACAGTGGTACCTCGGGTTACATACGCTTCAGGTTACAGACTCTGCTAATCCAGAAATAGTACCTTGGGTTAAGAACTTTGCTTCAGGATGAGAACAGAAATCGTGCTCTGGCGGCGCGGCGGCATCAGGAGGCCCCATTAGCTAAAGTGGTGCTTCAGGTTAAGAACAGTTTCAGGTTAAGAACGGACCTCCGGAACGAATTAAGAACTTAACCCAAGGTACCACTGTACTGAAACCATGCATCATCTCAATTTCCTCTCTCTCTCCCCCCCCCCACCTCCCCAGGTATTTTCATCTCCATAAACTGTAATTATAACTTGTGAGCGTGTGTATGGAATAAAATAAAATATCAAGTGGGTGGGCACTTCAGTGTTGGGAAATGCATTGTGGGCTAGAGAGCTATAGATTACAGTGGTACCTCGGGTTACATATGCCTCAGCTTACAGACTCTCCTAACCCAGAAATAGTACCTCAGGTTAAGAACTTTGCTTCAGGATGAGAACAGAAATCGTGCTCCGGCGGCGCGGCAGCAGCGGGAGGCCCCATTAGCTAACGTGGTACCTCAGGTTAAGAACAGTTTCAGGTTAAGAACAGACCTCCAGAACGAATTAAGTACTTAACCTGAGGTACCACTGTACGGGCATCTTTTGTCTGGGCTGCATAACCTACAGTAGGGTCTCTGCCCAATTGCCTTTCTTGCTATGAGTAGTTACCTCAGTAGCCAGGTGAGGAGAGCTCCTGCCTAGCAATTTCATGCAACTCCAAGGCATAGCAGCTGTTCCATCATCACAGGAAAGGAAAGCAGAGTCTATCCTGGTCCCAGCTGGAAAACACCTCAGAATACTTAGGAGACTTGCCTCGGATGAAGATACAAGAAACTGATCTATCACAGAGGATACCAGAAGAGGTTGGGAAAGATGGCAGAGCAGGGATGGGAAAGGCTGGCTACATTTTTGGTATCCTTTTTAGAAATGCATTTGTGATTGCATGCCAAGCATTTAAGTCACAACTGATTTGTCATGTTTTTTGGGGAGGAAACCAACCCCGTGCCCAACCTCAGCTTTAAATTATGTGTTCAAATATAACTGCTGACTTCCTAGCCTTTCCTAAACATTTACATCTCAGCAAAGTTGGTTAGAAACAGATTCTAGAATTGTACTTCTTTTTTGCTTCCTGCATAGTATAATTTGCTAACTTTTTTAGTTAAGAGGAAGTGTCTGTCATCATAACGTCTGAAGTACAGACGCTTAGCCATTTTATTTTGCCCTCACAGAAGTCAGTAGTGTGTGTATCCCCACCACCGTTCCAGTTGGAGTTTTATTATTTTTTACCATACAACCATACATAATCTGTTTCCCAAGGCAAATGTAAACTGTTGTTGAGACTCTGAAGGTATGAATATTTCTCAGTGATAGTTCTCAGTGTTCATCGAATTATGAGTTAATTGTTTCAGTTATAAAAATAAGATACTGAGTTATGTATTAAGAAATCATCACTTCTTTAGCTCTCCCCATTCCTTTATATGCAGATTCTTGGGGTGCATGACAAATATTGCAAGCAAAATACGAGGCAAACCTTATCACCCATTTTTTTGTGCGATCAAGGTATTGCAGGGGTTTGGGTCATCATTATTCTGCCCATTATGTTACTAGATAGAAACCAGTGAATTTGGTCAATTTTAACAACATTTCACTTGTCACTAACGCATGCGTGTTTGCGTTTTATAAATTATTGTGTTTTGTGTTGCTAAACGTTTAAAGTCCTAAGGCAAGATAAGATATTGTAGCAAGGACCATCTTTGTGGTTTTCACAGCTCATCAGTGTATATCTGTAACATTTGAAGGGCATGTTTTTCAAATAACATGAATTCTCTTCAGAAAGGAAAAATATGGATGATTGTGCTGGAAATACCAGGAACATGTGTAGAACAGTCTATATAGCACCTTTGTGCATTCATGTAAGTCCCCTTTGATGCACTGGGCTTTGTGTGCATGGCGTTGCTCACAGCACACAAGTAAATCAACAACAAAACATTAATTTCCAGTAGTACGCTTAAATTGAATGCTATTGTGAACATTACCAGAAAAAAGAAAAGAAAAAGAAGTCACTCTTATCTTTTCCTGCTTCTATCTTCTCCTGCTTCTGCCATCCTGTAGGAAATAAGAATTATGAGTGTATGTGAGCCCAGGTAATGTATGGAATACATGAGTCTTGCTAGTGCATTCCCCATAGGTGTTCCAGGCACATTGCCATGAGAAATAAACCAGAAAGTCAATATAATTCAAATAATGGAATGTTGTTACCCACCCTATGTATACAGTACGACCACAGCACACATGCATTTTACTTAGGTGAGTTCAGTCATATGTGCTTGGCTCTGGAGGTGGTGGGCTTTCCGGCGATGGTTGCAGCAGAGGAGATGGCTGCAAAACAGGGAAGCAACATAGGCAAGCAGACAGAAGAAGAAAGCTGCAGGAGAGAGGAGAGAGACACACACAGAGAGCTGCAGGCAGAAGAAAAAAGCTGGAATGGAGCCACAGCTCCTGTCTCCCTCTGCATTTAGACCTCTTAGGAATTGGATACCATGATCATGTCCCCATATAAACTTGGTTTGCTTATTATTTATTTTATAATATTCATACGCCGATTGCAACCTCCCCCACTCAAAGTGGTTTACAAAAAGGTTGCAATCCTTCCCCCGGCCCGGGCAGTAAAAATAAGTATGTGCTGTCCGTTTCTAAGGCTTTGGTTCTTTGCGGTGGTGTCCCTCTGCTGATTGAAGACACAAGGATACAGTGGAGGCTTCTGTCAACAGAATGGGAAGGGAGATTATACTTGCTGATGCCCCCCACTAAAAAAATTGCTCCAGAGGCTTTTGTGGGGGATGGGGGAGCTTTGAAACAGCATGGACAGTGGTATGGGAGAGGGGGAATCAAAGGAAATGTTTACCTCTCTGTTCTTCTGATAGAAACCTTCACTGGACAAAAGCACTTCCTGTTAGTGGAAGGACACAATTGGACAGTCTCATTCACTGTATGATTACAGTCATACCTCGGGTTACAAATGCTTCAGGTTGTGCGTTTTCGGATTGCACATCGCGCCGAACCTGGAAGTACCGGAACAGGTTACTTCCAGGTTTTGGCGCATGTGCCGAAGCGCCGAATTGCAACCCATGTGTGCGCAGACGCGGCGCTGTGGGTTGCAAATGTGCCTCCCGTAGGGATCACGTTTGCAACCCGAGCATCTACTGTAGTTCCTTTTGCAAATTAAGCAGTCAAACAGGAGACCAAGATTCAGTGCTATATGCAAAGTTATTGAGGGAGGACGTACGACTTCATTTCTACCCAGAACTTCCATTTGGTTTTTAATTCCATCTTCCCTACCCCATTTAACTGAATGTGTAAGGACAAGTCCTCTTGAGCATACTGCCCCATCTCAGGTCAATGTGGCCATTGATTATAGAGCTGCCAGTTGGTAAATATAGTTGCTAATGAACTTGCTCAACAAGTTGGTTTTAGAGTATTTTACCCCTCGGTAAGAGAGAGAGAGAGAGAGCGCACAAAGGCTGAAAAATGGACGTTTTTAAATGTTTATAAAAAGGCTCTTGTTGAAAAAGGACTTTTGAGCGGGCGTTTGAGGTCCTGTGGTGCAAGGTTTCCTGTCCGCTCATCTTTACAAAATACGTCTGCAGAGCAGTTTTTTGCTGCCTGTGTCCCTACAATGTGACACTTCACAAATCGACCCAAGTTTATTTCCTTTAAATGCTTTATCCGGCAAACACATCCCCCTCGCTGTTGGGTGATTTTTGAATTAGCTTTAGAAAAGATTACATGGATAAACACAGCATTGTCGTCGTTAATAGAAACCTGTGCAGTGAGGTCTATGGGCTGCAAGATCGGTAACAGTGCCAATGACAGTGAAGTATGGCCTTATCGAAAGGAGAATTCATAAGAGGCTGCCCTGGGACACTCCACTACTGTCCTTCTGTGTATCCTTACAATGTTATCTGTCCTCTCAGTACGGAGTATCAAATGTCTGTCACGAGTATAGAAATTAATTTAATGTCACCTGAAGACATGCAATTAATCTTTTGGAGGTTTTCATAATACCTTTACAGAAAGAGTTGCCAGTTTGGCGGATTTGGATTTTGGGTTTTAGTCAAAGATAAGGAAAATTAATTTTTCATCAGGGTTAATACAAGCTAGAAGGGCCACAAAGGCTGAGAGAGATGGTTGGGGAATTTGTCAAGTGTTGTCACTCTGGAATAATGCTGCTTAACGCCTGATAGGTGTAATCAAGAGTTGAGATTTCTATAGAAGGGGATTAATCAATTTGCTCACTACAGAATGCTTGCTGGTGATATCGCTCATTCGCGGGGTTTTAAGAATTAAAATAAGATTTGATCTGTCAAATTGCAAGAAGCTCTGACAGTATCAATGGGGCAGTTTTTTATCAGGACATCCTCGAAGCATTTGTTATAAATAAATTTGTCTGGCTAATATTGGTGGCAAACAAACTTCATCTTCATTGTGAAACTGTCAGGGTATCCGTGATAGAGTGCACAGCATACAAAATTCTGGCACTCCTTCAAAGGTCTTATTTATTAAAGAATGCATGTTCTTTACAATAATGCATGGTCTCTTAAGTTTCTGGAGGTAATTAAGTTTAGATTTCTGCAAATAAACCATTGATCTAGAGATGGTTGGACCTCATTCTTTTATGTTCTTTCTTGTACAGTCCAGCTGGACTTTGAAGGTGACTTCCAAGTCGCAAATGACAATAGAAAATTAATACAGTGGTACCTTGGTTTGCATACATCTTGGTTTGCATACGTTTTGGATTACAAACATGTCAAATCCGGAAGTGCGTGTCCTGGTTTGCAACTTTTTTTGGATTACAACCCAGGGGGGGGGGGATTCCGAACAAAAGTTTTTGGGAGGCCTTGGGTTACAACCCTTTTTGGTTTACAAACGGACCTCCGGAACGGATTATGGTTGTAAACCAAGGTACCACTATACCACATAAGTACAATATTAAGCTATATGTCAGTGTGCAACACCTTTAGCTTAGGAATGTCTTATACCCCTCACTGAAAACTGGCAAGGATTGTGGGGGTTTTGGGGGGGGGGTTGTAACAAATTACTTGTGATACAATACTGTTTTATATAATAATGGGATGAAAGCATATTTCTTGACTTCCCACTGTTTGCATTTTAAATCTGTAGGATCTGGTATTTTGCGGATCAACTGTTTAAGAATTGACTGTGACTAGAGCGCCTGCCCTTTTAACTGTACTGTCTCACACCTAATCCTGTTCTTGTTTTTTCACTTTGCATATGAAGAATAAGAATATATTAAAGGTCATCTGAAAATATTGGTCTTGATTCATAATGAAAGTTGGCTTTCAAGGTTTGAAGATCAGTAAATCTACCAAAATAGTGCTAATGTATTTACTTGGTTATTGGCTCGGTTCTAAGGCTTGCTCTGTGGGCAGATAATTGTTGAGGATGGGAACTATTTGGTTCTGTGCAAATGCAGCCTTGGCACTGTCGTTGCCGGAGGCTACACAAAACATGTTAACATACTGGTAAAGGCTCAAGTAAGTGAAAGGCTAAGCAAAAGTTTCAGGTCTACTTGGCAGAGTTAAATGTACATAAACATAACTCTTAGAACCGCCCCGAGACCTCCGGGTATAGGGCGGTATATAAACTCAATAAATCACAATCACAATCATCATTAGAAAGGTTTGCATCCCCTCTAGGACAACACTGGTTTTAATTGAGTCCCAAAATTTGGAATGATACATATAACAGAATGATGCCCTTCTCAAGTAGCTCTTATAATAATAATAATAATAATAATAATAATAATAAATTTTATTTATATCCCGCCCTCCCCAGCCGAGGCTGGGCTCAGGGCGGCTAACAACAATCAAAATAATCCAACGTTCTAAAAACATTTCATTATAAAACTTAATGAAAATCAAATTGATGGCAACCATTAAGCAAAATTCTGTGCAGATTGCCAGAGGAGGGGGTCAGGCTTGGCCCTGACCAAAGGCCTGGTGGAACAGCTCTGTCTTGCAGGCCCTGCGGAAAGATGTCAGGTCCCTAGCTTGGACTTGATGAGAGATGGATTTCTGTGAATCGTCTAGTGTCATGGCAAAAAAGATTTGCATACACCATAATTAGAAAATAATAGACGTTTGGATAGTCCAACATCCTGCTTCCATCAGTGGCAATTCAGATGCCCCTGGACATCTCAAAAGCAGAATACAACCCCCCCCCCCAGCTGTGTGTCCTGCAATATTTGGTCCTCAATATGCCCCTGAACCTGGCTAGTAGTCATTGATTTCCCTTAAACATGCCTAAACTCTTTTTAAAGCCAGCAAAGCTAGTGGCTATCACTAATCCTGTAGGAGTGAATTCTGTTAGGTATTGTTTGACTTTATTTTCCCTAACCTGAATCAACAGCCATTCGGTTTTATTGGACATCTGAATTCTTCTGTTTTGAATGGAGTGGAATTCTCTAGCCATTTTCTCCATAATTTGCAGCTTTATAAGCCACCATCATGTCTCACCTTTTGTAAACTAAAAAGGCGCAAAAGCTTTTAGCCTTTCCTTATAGGAAAAACACTACAGCCCACTTAATCTTAAATTGCTTTCTTTCTTTTTTAAAAGCAATATTTTCTTTTATTTTTGGGGGGTAGAACTTATTTATGATTACATATATTAATCTGAACTTATAAATATATAACACATAAAGAAACGTACATTTTGTAATATAAAATGCATAGCATAACCAACACCATCTTATAACAATGCAGATTTGACCTGCAAGTCTACTTCTCATAAGGATCTGGCCTATGGAGCAAAAAAATGTTCCCCATTCCTGCTGTAGACAGTAAAAATTGACCCAAGAGATAAGCAGCCCTTGTGCTGTCAGTTTTTGATATAGAAGTTGAAACAGTATCTGAAATTTCTACCCAGATTAAAATAATTCAGACTCTCTTAACAGATATCACCACTCTAGTCTATCAAATCCCCTTTTGGCACTTAGAAATAACGATATAGACTTTCAGTTCTTATCTTGAGCTCTCTCTTACTGATTGACCTTTGTATGATGGAAGATAATTTACTGTTTCTCCAAAAAAAAAAAAAAAAAAAAAAGCCCCGTCTGATCAATATTTATATATATCAGAATGGTGGAGTTATAATGCTCAGCAGATAAACTATCTGGGCTAGGAAATTTGCCATTTTTAATTAATTAATTTTCAGCCTTCTGGTATTGTAAATGGGGCTTCTAGGTTTTTTTCTGATACTCATTTCATATTTTTTGGTAAATATAATTTTCTGCCATAATTATTTCTCCTTTACAGAATTCACCTAAGTAGCAAAAATTTTACCAAATTTCCCAAGTGAATTATGTGAACCATACATGCCAACATGATCTCTTTCCTCAGCATTGTACCTTTAATCATAACTACCTTTTTAAATTTTAAATGTCCCCTTCTGCATTTGGGAACCTAAAATTGGCGAGTGTTACCCAGAGAAAGCAACTATAAGCCTGGATAGAGGAATACAGCCCAAGGAGCATGCAGTAGGCAGCCCCCACTGTCATCAAACTAATCTGGCATGTGGATGTGATTCTGTTTTACCCATGCAAGTCACAGCTTAGATCAGGGATGGCCAACTCCTAAGAAACTGCGATCTACTCACAGAATAATAAAAAAAGTGATCTACCCTGGGGGGGGGGGGGTTCAGGTCAAATTCCTTTTTTTAAGGGGTTCAGGGAAAAGTTGCTGAGCTTTTATTTTTATTTTCTTAGGGGGAAGGGGAAAAGTCGCTCACCAAAAAATCACTTAGGAAACAATCAGCCTCACTGCAAAAGCTCCGCCTTCCGTTCTGGAGATCAGGCAACAATGGAGGGCGGGGCCCAATTATATTTTTAACTGAGGAAAGGGAACCAGCGATCAACCACAATCTACCAAAACCTCCTGGGGATCTACCAGATCACGATCGACCTGTTGGACATCCCTGGCTTAGATGTTCTCATATATTAGGCTTTGATTCATTTATACATGCAGAAGAACATTTGCATAGACTCTCTCCATTGTAGCTAGTAACCTGTCATCATGCCGGGGGGGTGGGGCGCGGGGGTAGCTTTTTGCCAACTCCCCATTTCATAATTCTATTTCCACTCGGCATTAACCCAAAATTTCGAGCCAGTTTCTGTTTTTAGCAGAATATGGTACCTGTGCAGACTAATCACACTCGGCGCTGTAGTAGCTTTGCAGAAAATGTGTGCTGCGTTTTGTGGATCCTGAACTGGTGTGGTGTTGTTTCCCTCAGGGTGGTGAGAACGTTGGCTTTTCTCACTCCGACCTGCCACATCACCGGCTACAGCAGCCCCTGGACCAAAGACATCAGCCTGTGCGGAAGGTCACGTTGACAAAAGGAACAATACAGCAACCACATCAGCACCAGCTGGCACAGATCCACTCACTTCCCCAGGGGCTGAAAAGCATCCCAGGGATACATCAGGCAAAGAAGGTATGGATTCACAATTTGTATTAAAATCACCTTTGTAATTTGTTTGAAAGACTAGCCAGGAATGAATTCCCACGGTTATTCAGATGCTGAACCAGTTAAAACATGCCAGCTGCTAGAGAAGGAGTGAAGAGAGAGTTGACGTGTCAAGTATTTGCAACTTTTTGTATTGTCATTTTAGTGTTAAAGTAGACTTTTACCACCTGAAACTGTCTTAATCTGCATGGCGTTTCTAAGGAGAACTTAACACGATCTCTGCCACAATGAACATCCATCATGTTAACAGAGAGCTCAGTTTCTCTGCTATGCAAACCTATAGAACTTCGTTGTCATTTTGTGCATCAGGGTGTTGCCCTCTTAGCATTGGACTTATCTTGCAGACTAGCTGAGCTTTTCAAGCTCTGAATTTGGAGAGCTGACACCACCCCTGGAAATCAGAAGGCCAGGGAGGCGAATGAAAACTGCTACGGCAAACCAGAGTTTCCAGGACGGTTGGGCAGTTATGAAAGCCCTTAAGGGAAACAGTGGCATAACCTTTCTGGTGCTGTTGCTTCCCCCCAGAGAGGAAATCCTTGTTACATTGACATGTCTCCATATTTGCACATTTATAGCACGCAGGGAGTCTGAACCGTTTGGCTGTCAGTCCAACGAACAAGCTTGTGTGTGTAAAATTTGCCAACAGCAACATGACACCTTTTAATCGGTCTCCGCTTTCATCATCTCCTTCTAAGTGAATTACTAACTTGCGCGTTACCTGTCAGATCCAGTTAGGCGAAAGCAAGTAAATAAAAAAATGCAGCTTACTTTTGTTCTTGGCAGGTCATTACACACGGGAGAGGCAGAGGCATTGCGGGCCAGATGGGCCGAGGACGCCTGATGCCAAATAAACAGAATCTGCGAGTGGTAGAGTGCAAACCACAGCCCTGCATTGTGTCAGTTGAAGGGCTTTCTTCATCAACCACGGATGTCCAACTGAAAAACCTGCTGATGTCGGTAGGACCTATTCAGGTAAATCACCCTGGGCTTGTGTTACTTGTGCCAGAAATCTTTCATCTTACAAAGCTCAATGTCTTTGATGGGAGGATGAGGAGGAGGCTTTTAGCAGTTAATTACATATATTTAAAGATGCCTCTCCCCCCCCCCCAACCACCCAGTGTGTCTGAAAGGAAAAGGCTTCTAGATAAAAGAATGATCTCAACTGTGATGCAGCAAGCACAGAGTGTTGTTCATCTCAATGCAGTGTCACACAAATGCCTTTCATGGTTGTTCCAGAGCTGCTTTTGCTAAGGGTTCAGCGTACTCGCAGGAAAATGCTGTGTCCTCAAAAAGTACAGAGAAAATAGTCTTTTAAGAGAGAAAAGGCGGTGTTCAGTTAGATAACACATCTTTTGGCTGATGGTGGGCTCTGCTGCTAACTCCAGTATTTATCATGAGCAAGATTGAACATTAAGGAGAAACTTTTTGGATATGACTTCTTCCCTCACCCCCACATGTGGCAAGATCATAAGTGGTACTTAGGTTTTACCACTTCCCCACCACTCGAAGTAGACACCAAAACCAGGCGAGTCCTGTTGTTTGATTTGCAGCGTATCCTCCAAACATGGACAGTGAAAGTAGTTTCATCAGGCAGGGCTGAAGATGATCCTGCAAGGGATCTTTAAGACCAGATGTTCACCTACATGTCATGAGGGGAGCAGGAAAGAAGAGCACAAGGCTGGGTCCTGCTTTCTGTAAAGTCAGAATTCCCTTTACTGAAGAAAATGTCCCCACCCCCACCCCCTCCATTTTATTCCCCCTCTGCATCTCGCTGGTAGTCTTATTGTCTCCCTGGAAAGGAATTCTTCCCCAGGTCAGATTGGGGAATGGAGAATTTGGTTGTGCCTTCCGCAATTGCAAGTGGAATTGGGAGCAGAGCATTTGGCCAGTATTTGGGGGGGGGGGGGTATGTTCAGATTGTTTCATAGAGGAGGAGGGTTTTTCCAACTTTATGGTATAGTGTAAGAGAGCAGCAACTTCTTATTCTCCTCTTCCTTGTCTGTGGACTGAGCAAGATGTGCTAGCTAGCTACCCACTTGGCCATCCAAGGAAGCGAGGGAATTGAGGAGGAGCTGCTTTGTTGCACTATATCATCAGATTTTTTGGGAGGGAAGAAAAACAGCACAGCCTGGTTTTTTTTTGCTCCCACCCCCCAAAATTGGGAGGGGTGGGGAGAAATTTTCTTCATCTTCCTCAATCTCGAAACCCAGCTAACAGCCCTGGTTGATACCAGGAGATTAGGAGTGTTCCTTACAGAAGATAGTTGTATAGAAAGGGCCAGCTCTGTAGTTCTGAGGCGTTACACTTCGCATTTTGTTGCAATGGAAAATGCTTCAATTTGCAGTTGTGATCACCCACTCCTGATAAGCTTGTTAATGGCATTCTGCTGCAGGATTGTGAAAGCATCACCCAAATAATCTTTGTTCACCTTGTACACACCTCAGGAAGTACATAGGGCTGATTCACACCCTCAGTAGTTGCCATGGTTTGTACCTTCTGCCTCAACCCTGTAGAAGTTCCTTTGCTGCCAGATGAAAAATTCTCCCAAACCTCATCAAGGTTTTGGGTGGAGGGATAATAAAATAACTTGTACTCCAGCACAGTTACAGATTCCAGCAATGCATTTCAAAATACAAACAGCTTCCCCTTAAAAAAATATTTTTGAAACCCATTGGGAACATGATCAATCCATACACCTATTTCTTTTTGTGGTAAGCTTTGTTATGGCCTTTTGAACAACTTTGCACAATTTACAGTGTGATCCTATGCACGTCTACTCAAACAGTGAATTAAATGGGACTATTGCCAGGTAAGTGTATTTAGGAGAGTAGACTTAAGGCAATATATCAAGTTTGCATTGTGATGGAGGAAAGTACGGGCAAAAAGCCAGAATGGGGAACCTCTGGCCCTCCGGGTATTGTTTGGATTCCGCTCCCATCAGGCACAGCAAACATGACCAGCTGTCTTACCAAATGCAAGGTGGTTCTTTTAAAAGAGATTCAGAAGCAATAGAAAACACAAGTGGGTGAGAAGATGATTTTACAGTGGTACCTCGGGCTAAGTACTTAATTCGTTCTGGAGGTCCGTTCTTAACCTGAAACTGTTCTTAACCTGAAGCAACACTTTAGCTAATGGGGCCTCCCATTGCCGCTGCACTGCCGCCGCACAATTTCTGTTCTCATCCTGAAGCCAAGTTCTTAACCCGAGGTACTATTTTTGGGTTATCAGAGTCTGTAACCTGAAGCGTCTGTAACCCGAGGTACCACTGTATTCCTAAACAGCAAGCAATATATACACACCAGGCTTGCACTTCTATCTGCCGCCTGGAAGTCCTCAAGAAGTGGCGAAGTGACTCCCCCAGGTAGCCGCAGTTGGCACAGCCCTGCGGCGCAGGCTTTCCCCAAAAAACTCTGCCCAAACCATGCCTCACTTTCCAATAACAATTTCCAGCATCAAAGAAGGTTCTCAGCACTATCCTCCCAGACTGATTAAGGCAGCTGTGTGTGGGGCTTCACCTCCTCCCAACTTATTAGGACATCAGAGAAGGTTCTCACACCTTCAGAAACTTAACAGCTGCAAGGGAGGGGGAGGGAACAGAGGCAGGAAGGGTAACCATCTTAGAATCACTAACTCCTCAATACGCATTTTGTCTTCCGGATGGATTTCCCATACCCCAGCGGTCAGTAATGATGGAAGTTTTAGTCCTGCAACACCAATGAATGAGTTCACCAGTTCATAATGTCTGCACGTTTAACACTATCAGTGCAGTGCAGTTTATAATGCAAAGTGTCTGGATAGATTTTTTTTTCAAATCACATGGTTTTGCCCTAGGGAAATAATCTGCTACTACTCTCAGAATCCTCTGCTGTGTACTAAACTCCTTATAATGTTGAGGTAATATGTGAATTGGTAGGTTCTCATGGACCATCCATTTAAAGATTTCTGGAGCCTTTCCACCTTAATCCGAAAGATGAGTACTGGCATAGCAGCCTGTTCTTGCAGTGTTGTGCCGACTTAGTAAACTCCACCCCAACCGGATACTTTCAAGCCTTTTGAACTGCAACTCCCTCCCATCCGCCCAACTAGCATCAACTGAGTCTGATGGGAATTGGAGCCCAAATACCTGGGAGTGACCCGGTTGGGGAAGGTTCCTCTGATCTGAAACATTAGTTACCTATTGGCCATTTATATGGTCAAATGAATCTCTGGAATTCAAGGCTGACAGCTCTTTGCAGCAGCACTGCCAGGGAATATTATCAGGTTATCATCACAGTGTCATGCTTGTGAAAACCGCTCCTCCATTCTTTGGAAACAGTATCCCCCCCCCCCCCCAATACAGTTAGCTTTGTAAAGGTGGCGATCCAGTTTCATGTTAAATATTCCACCTTTTCACTGCCTAAAATAATAATGCTTAATATGACATGCTAGAGCAGAGAATACACGACACCATCATAGATAGATGCATTAATCATTGATTCTTTGCAAGTGGCTTAGTTATTTTTGCAAACTTTGTGTTGAAGTGTGTTTAAAGAGAAAGATGTTTTTGACACGACAAGTGTGCTTTCAGAATGTAATTAAAGGTGACTCCTTGTGGCTTGAGGAAGGGAAGAAAAAGTGACGGTGCCTTTTTCAATGTGTCCCACTTGGCATTCTTAGAGTGATGGCACAACCTAGTGCTCACTTAGGGTAATGTAAGGATTGTTTGTTTTAAAGCGAGCAGCTTGTAAATTAAAAATGGGTTTGAATCAAAGTTGATGTATCATCACATGTTGTAGGGAACTTTAGGTTGGCATGAGAATAAGATTACATATGAACTGATGAACAGCCTTACTTTGGAGACGTCTGCATTTCTTTGTATTCTGTGCAACAGTGAAGAGTCCCTCCATGTTTTACCTACACACACAAAAAATTCTTGTGTGTTTCTGCCTTTCCTATTTTGCCAAAGAGACAGATTTGCATTTGGTGTAGCCATGTTTTTATAGCTGCTTTCCACATCAGCTATATGTTAGTCTCTTAACCTCTGTTCCTAACTATTCCCATTCCAGTTGGTTGTTAAAGAACTTTGTAACTAAAAACTAGTACAGTGGTACCTCAGGTTAAGTACTGAATTCGTTCCGGAGGTCCGTTCTTAACCTGAAACTGTTCTTAACCTGAAGCAACACTTTAGCTAATGGGGCCTCCTGCTGCCGCCACGCCGCCGGAGCCCGATTTCTGTTCTTATCCTGAAGCAAAGTTCTTAACCTGAAGCACGATTTCTGGGTTAGCAGAGTGTGTAACCTGAAGCGTATGTAACCCGAGGTACCACTGTACTTGACTTTTCTTTTTACCCTACTCCCTCCAAATCTTTTCCTTTTGTGTAGTGGCTTATAGATTCTAAACTCGACGGTGGGGAGTATCATATCCACCCTGAAAGCCTTTTCTTGGTGCAAGTGCTTAGTAAAAATGCTTCAGGTTTAAGGTGCTGGTTTTAACCTTCTTGAAGGTCCCAGGCCACAGAGAGGTTAGGCTGGCCTCAACTAGAGCCCGGGATTTTTCAGCTGCGGCTCCAACCTGGTGGAACGTTCTGTCACAAGAGACTAGGGCCCTGCAAGACTTGACATCTTTCCGCAGGGCCTGCAAGACCGAGCTGTTCCACCAGGCCTTTGGTCAGGGTGCAGCCTGACTCCCTCCTTTGGCAATCTTTACAAAACTTTAGTTTATGGTTGCCATCAATTTTGAATTTGATCTTAATTTTTTATAATGTTTTATAATGTTGCACTATTTTAGTGTTGTTAGCCGCCCTGAGCCCGGCTTTGGCTGGGGAGGGTGGGATATAAATAAAATTTATTATTACTATTATTCAGATAAATAAGTCTATTGCAGGAATTAAGATGAGCCAGAAGTTGGGGTGGTGAATTCTGGCGATGCTGAATGCCTTGTCATCTCCTGCATTTTATCCTTTGGTTTCCAGAATGCAATGAGCTAGGAGTAAACTGGTTGCAGTTGAGAGTGCAATCCACAAATAACCCAGCTGGTTGTGTCCAACTGGAATATACAAAAAGGGCTTCTGACTACAAGCAGAGTGTAGCCTGACACCTCCTACCCAAGTGAAAAAGGGGCTACACAACATGTGGCCTGGCATCCCTACAAACCTGAGTCTTTACACCTTACTTTTTAGAAATGGAAAAACTGTTTCTAGCTCCCTTGCAGGTTGCCTGGAACCAACTTAAAACACAGATTGCCTCATCCCCCCCCCCCAGCACTGTTTGTTTGTTAGTTAGTTAATTAAATAAATTTGTATACCACCCTTCATCTGCAGATCTCTGGGTGGTTCACAGTATAAAAATACAAGATAAAAACACAATTCCCATGTATTGGTGGACTCTATTTTTGCCCCACTCCTACACAAGGTTTGTGCTCAGTCCAGCAGGAATATTCAGTACCTGAACAAAAGACCAGTGTGTCACGGTCTGGTTCACGGGCGGTAGAAGTCCTTGCTGAGGACGTCGGGACCAGGGACAAGATGGTGGAGTGGGAGCAGGAACGAGAGTCCTGGAGTCAGGAAGCTAAGAGTCCGAGGGTCAGAGAGCCGGGAGTCAAGAAGCCAAGGGTCTGAGGGTCAGGAATCAAGGAGTCACGAAGTCAAGGGTCCAAGGATCAAGAAGCCAAATACAGCAAGGCAGGAAACGTGTTGCTGTGGCAAAGAGCCAAAGGGAAATGCTGACCTTAGATACCTTCCTGGCTTTTGCCACCAGGTGCTGTGAGTTACCAATTGGCCTCACCTGTGCGACCGCGCCTTGCCTCTTCAGAACAAACTTAGGAAGGCCCTAGTCCTGCAGAGTCCTACTGGTCACAGGGCCTGGCTCCTGCACGCACTCCTGACACAGTAAGCAAAATCTAACCTTCCACAGAAGTCCATTCCAGTCCTTACCAGAACTCGCCCTCTGCCTTTCTTTGAAATCAGCTCTTGAATATGATAGAAAGAATGACTGGGGGTAATTTGGTGTGTGGAACCTTTGCTTTGTATTCTTGGACAGAAGCTTTTTTTGGGGGGGGGGGAGAAGTGATTGCTTGTTCTTGGCCTTCAGCAGAAGACCAGGACAGGGGGCTTTTAAGGTTTTAAGATTGGAATATTAAGAATATAAGGCTCTAGGAATGTGCATGAATAAGCTAATACTACAATGGAACCAAGAGGGGGAGTGGAGGGAAGTCAATCGAGTTAAGATTTGTGATCTGAATTGCTATGATTGATTTGTTTTGTTTTATACCGTTTTTATATTGTTGTGGTTTTTTTTAAATTTTGCTTTTTGAAAATTAATAAATTGTTATTTTTTTAAAAAAAGGACAGAGTGGGGCTTTGGAAGAATGGTAGATCTACCAAGGTGGAAAGCGACAGCAGAGGTGGGCAGGACTAACAGTCAGAGGAGAGAATGTGGCCACCAATTTCCTTGGCTTAACCGGGGGCATCTCTTTCCCCAGATATCCACTCCAGCCTTTTCCTGATGCCTAGTATAGTTGCTGGAGTGCAGCCCCCCACTAGACATGCTGCCAGCAACCAACCTTCTTCCATTGTGGCTGCTGCAGGGGAAACCACAGAAACCATGGGTGCTGCCTGCTTTGAGAATCAAGCCAGCTCCTATCTGCATTGCTCTGCCCTTCCATTTTGTCACACTACAGTAGGATATTCCTCATTATTCTGTGGACATGAGGAGGGAAGACTTTGCAATGCAGAAATTTCTGGGTCTGTGCACAGGCCCGTTGCAGGAGCCTTCTCAGTCAGGATCAGGCAATCCTGTAACAGGAGGGGTTATGGCTCAGTGGTAGAACAGATGCTTTCCATGAAAAGGTTGCAAGTTCAACAAACAGGGAGAGTGAAGGGGTGAATACCATCGGTCTTAAGGCTGACCAGTGAAACTCCACGCTGCACTCGTACCAGCAAAACCGGACGCCTTCATTTGTGCCATAAAACATGTTTTATGTGCAATAAAACATGTCTCTCTATTTGTGCAATAAAACATGTCTCTCCTGTATTGGTCTCTACAGCCACAGCAGGCACTGTAGCTCTCCAGCTATTTGACTTTATGCCTAAAGTCTCCTGAGGCAGATGGTTGCCAACAGAATAGGGCTGACCAGCTCCATGCCCATGATGACCCCAAGCAGCTGATAACCAAAGTTGGCTGGCCGTGCTAGTGTGTTAATGAATGTTTGAAACTGGCTTTATAGATGGAGGTTTCTGCTAAAAAGATGTACAGTGGTGCCTCGCAAGACGAAATTAATTCATTCTGCGAGTTTTTTCGTTCTACAAGTTTTTTCGTCTTGCGAAGCACCAATGTGTATTGACGATTTCCCATAGGAATGCATTGACGGCTTTAAAAAAAAGGCGCAAGACGTTTCGTCTTGCGAAGCAAGCCCATAGGGAAATCCGTCTTGCGAAGCAACTCAGAAAACGAAAATCTCTTTCGTCTTGCGAGTTTTTCGTCTTCTGAGGCATTCGTCTTGCGGGGTACCACTGTACACAAATACTTAAAGCTGAAAAGAAACTTTAGGAGAGAACACTTTGAAGGGAAGTGTGCAGTTCACAGGTAGTTGAAACCTACACCAGTGACTCTTGTGGAGTCATTTTGAAACACAGTGCTATATATACAAAATACATCTCTGTAGTCTATGGAATGTTAGAAGAACAACTATTTTGGTTAGTGCTTGAAGGTTAAAATGATGCTTCTATTACAGTATTCCACAAGTGGAATTGGAACAGTCTATAATAATGTAACCAAGCTATGCAGACTTAACTCCATTTTATGTGTTTTCCTAGCACCTGTATTTGGAAGCCTCAAAGCAGACGCTGGTCCAGTAAGTTATTAGCTAATAGTTGGATCAAGTTACTTAGTATAAGAACTTTATCTTAATTTCTTCATCATGCAAAACGAAGCATTTTACTCAAAACATTAATAATTTTCCTGTTCGAATTTGCCAGGCTTATGACCACAAGAACTCACAGCAGAGTCTCCTGGAAAAGAAAGCAATAAATGATTGTTAAAAAGAAATTGATATGGTATACCCTTCCTTTAAATCATAAGGAGACTTGAGTTAAAATAAAGAAAATAAACACTGTTTGTGCAAGTCGCACTGTTTAAAACAAAGCTCAAAATGCATAAAGAGAACACAGTCCTTTAGGAAAGAGAATGTTCCTTCAGGCAGCAAGAGGTCAATGAGAGAGAATCTGTGCAAGGAATCAAATGTTCACTTAACAAGGAATGAGCTTTAAAGAAAAATCTGAAAGAATAATATATTTCTTATCAGAAGTGCTTAGCACTAAACACTTCAGCCTGTGACTTGGAAACCATTCTGAGTCTGGTTAGCTAAAGCCACTGAGAAACTTGGCAAAGTTAATTAAAAACACCAAATAATTAACACAATGGGCAGTATGGTGCAAGGATCATGAGTTGGAACAGGCGGGGAGCCCAAAGTGAAAATTTACTGGCAGCTCCCCTTAAAGTGTTTGGATACCATCGTTGAACAAAACAGATCCAGAGTTGAGTGGGATGGCTAGCTTACATACTTGGCTCCCCATGCCCTCCAGCAGCCCCAAGGCTAGGGCTTATCTTTCCCTCTCCTGAGACCCCAGGCACTCAAAACATGGAAGTATGTGCCACTGTACACTCAGCTTGGCTCTCTGATTTGGGGGTGGTTTTGTGCAAAGCAGTTTTGCGCAAAGTGGCCCTTGGTTGACTATGAATTAATGCAGTGCGTTGGAGGAGAGCCCCAGTGGCCAGATAGATTTGACCACTGCATTTGGCCTGCCCCAATCAGAGGTTCTTCACCCCATATCACCAGCTCTGTCCGCACAGAGAGTTTTATATAGAATGTTGACTTGAAAAATGGCGCCCAGCTAAATACAGCTTCTTCTTTTCTCCCTCAATTGGCTGTCACAGGAGGCTGGAGGCTAAAGCACTGGGAGGATGTCCTGCGGTAGTTGAGAGAGAGACACCTAACTTGGTTGTGAGAATCAGTTATTAGCAGCAGGGCCGAAGAAGTTTCAGGAGAGGGGAGAGCACCAGTTGACACAGGAGGAATTGCTGCATGTCGCTGACGGGGAAATGGCCTCCTATGGTCACTTGTCCCTCCTGTTGACTTATGTGGACCTTTAAGCATGCCATTCCCTTCAGGGAGAAGAAGGAATTCTCCACCATAAGTGACTGTTCTGTGGGAGACAAAATCCCAACCTAGATACTTTGACTAAATGCAAATGGCTTTTTATTTTTGTAAGCATGTTCTTTAACTCCGTGTTCAATGGCGAGCATTGACTTTACAAAGAATTTCATTCACCTAGTTGTATGTTGGCAGTGGGGAAATGACCTAGCAGACTGAATAGTGTTCCTGCTGTTAAAAATGGGGCACATACCCCCCCAAAAAGGGTAGGGGGATGAAAGAGTGCAGACTTGAGGAAACATCTTTTTCCCCCCACGAACTGTTTTCCACAAGTTCTTGCTGAGATTTCCTGCCCAGCTTAAGTCATGATGTCGAACGCCACAACTTTATTTACTCGGGTTCCTGTTGTAAAAATTTAAGATTAAACAGTGTTTGCTGTAAAAGTGCCATGATTGGGAGGTGTTCATTTAAATAAGAATAAGCTTTGTTGCAGTGTTGAAGCTGCAGACTATTTTTTGTTCCATAAAGGAACACAAGGACCATCAATACATTTTATAAGGATGTTAAGAGAACCCCTCTACCAGGGTTGCTAAGCTAAAGTGTATGTCTAAGAGTTTTTTTTTAAAAAAAGTAGGTTTTCGGTTTGTTTTGTGTTCATTAAACTTTCTGTGAGGTTTCATGGCAAGCTTCAGAAGCCTTATTCAGATATAAAGTTGGCCTTTGTTAAATTTATTACTTAAGAGCTTTAAAAAAACCCTAATAAGATGAAAGGCATTTTTCTTTTTTTCTATGAAGACCAATGGATACTGCTGGTATTTGTGTTTACTTTTTAAATTTTTCTTATATGTATTTAGGTCACAGATTACACGTTCTTTTCACACACTCATTCTTGATAGTGATTTCCATGTTTTTGATTCCCATGAAAACGTGTGATCATTTGTTTATGGGTGGGTTCATAAAGAAACTTGTATTCATTCCAGAAGTGTTCAGGTAGAAATGAGTGTTGGTTATGTAAAAACCAAAAAACAAGATAGGACCAATTTACAGGTTACTTGCAATGGGGGAAATAAACATTTCTGTATTGTGTTAAGAGTTAAAACAAGCACTCCGTAGCCAGCATCAGGAAGAACTGTTAGAACCACTTGGGAGGAGCTTTAGAAGTTGATATAATTGCAGCATGAACTGAAATATCTTTACATGTCATTCACCTTCTGGAACATCAGTTCATCCTGTAGGAATTTTGCCCATTGGGCACAGACATTTCAGATAATGGTGTTGCAAAATGAACAACTGATTGACTGGTTTCTTTTCACTCCATAACGCTGTCACTTGCTCTCTGAACTCAGCAGAAATGCATATTTTGAGAGAATGGATGTGTTTTGACATAACACTAAACTATGGTTTGTTGCCACATGAACGGTTCTCATGCCATCCCTTCTCCTTCCGCAAGGCGGCTGTGAGGAGATTGGAAGCACTGCCTTCCATTTTCCAGTACCTGCAGTTTATTGTTATGTTCAGAACAGAACTGTGGTTTGTTTAACCATGGTTTTACGAAACAATTCAACTTCCACACTGTGGTTCAAAATCCTGGCTTGTTCAGAAAAGCTGCATTAAAAACTAATCACAGTTCCCAATTTGGACATAGCACAAACCTTGGTTTGTTGCAGATGAAAGAGGGGTGAGGGAAGCAGTTAATGCATGTCATGTTATATTATGGTTTATTGTTATACCGGAACACAGTCATTGTCCAGAACTTGTTTAAAGATAGCAGTGTAGAATTCACACATTACCAAAACAATTGCCTTCAGCTAGTTTTCTTGACACTGCAAATTCAATTGTTTTTATTTCACTTAATATGTGTAACTGGTTGTATGCTGCACTGTTTTCCTGAATTGTTGTTTGAATACTAGAATGTCTAAAACCATTGTTTTCATCCCTGTTTGTCTATCATTATTTAGCAATAAATGGACATGCAAGATTATTTTGCATGATATTAGAAATGTGCTTGTGGTTTTCAAATACTCAAGTGGCCAGCTGATCATTCAAACACCAAGTTGCAGTGCTATTTCATAAAGTAATCCTGTAAATCTACCTTTACATGTATGAGTAGAACGTCTGCAACTAGTCTTGGGGCCGAACAAATAATTGCTTACTTAATTTTGATGGGTGTAAGCTCACTTCAAAGAAAGTTAATTGAAAATGGAATTTCGTTAGCCCAGTATTCCTCATTATTTCTGAGTAGCAAAGAGAAATTATGCTCAGTGATTAATCACACCATTTGAAGGAACAAATGTGTTTCTGTACAGAATATTTTTCAAGTTCTGCAAGTCCTGAATTTTTTTTTTTTAAATTGGGTAGTTATTTTTAAATGCAAATATTTATGTAAGTTTTTTGCTGTTACTTTATGAGTCATAGTTTGCTTCTTGTAATAAACTTGTAATCAACTGATGGCTAGTAGTCCTGTTAATAAATAGCTGCTTTCCAGACTGGTATTCAAGATGGGTTTTAAAGATTTCTGCCTTTTTTTGTTTATAGTCCAGCTTTGGTCATTGTGTATTAAAGCCTGGGTGTACACTCTCTGTTTTATGTCTATAGTAAAGAAACGGTACTTGGGTTCAACTAGCCTGGTTCTAAACATGTTAACTAAGCAGCCATTGGTTACCTGACTTTGATGGGTTGTCAGTGTCCTCTGAGAACTTGAAATTAGCAAAGGAAAAGGTTGAAACAGTAGCACTATGCATCCTCCAAAGACATAGGACTTGCTGCTAATGCAAGCAATATTGTGTCTGCTACTTACAATACAGTCATACCTCATGTTGCATCCCCTTCAGGCTGTGTGTTATCATCTTGCATCCCATGGCAACCCGGAAGTACCGGAATGGGTTACTTCTGGGTTTCGCCACATGCGCAGAAGCATTAATCGCGCTTCAGGCATGTGCAGAAGCACCAAATCGCACTGTGAGTTGCGGGCTTTTCACCTTACGGATGGGCCTCCGGAACGGATCCCATCTGTAACACGAGGTACCACTGTATAGTAATAATTAGGAGAACCTGCCAGTAGCCTTCTGAAAACAGGACTATTCTTGCAAGATGGATAGCTCAGATTTCAAAACTAGCAGAATTCTGCAGTAGCTGTCTTTCAAGTATTCCACAGAAAGATGGAGAACTGGTGTCTGGAATGGTTTGAGTGGTGGAAGATTAATTATACAGCTAATTATTCTATAGTATAGGGCAGAGCTTTTCATGTTGGTAACACGTTTTTTAGACTGCATCATTTCGCCACATGGTAATTCAGTTTTACTTGCAAACCGGAGGTTAAACTAACTCCTTTCCAGCCCTGGGAGGAACACGCGGAGTGTGTCTGCGACACACCTACACACTGCAACTGACACATTAAAGTGTCGCAACACACAGTTTGGAAAGCTCTGGTCCATTATGGTGTATCTGTGTTTCTCCAGTCTGGGGAAATGTGAGGTTTTCTTAAGCCTGTTTACTCTATTGTAAAGAAGAGGGGTTATTATTTAGATCCAGCCTACTCTAAATACAGCCATTAACAGATTGGGATGCACCTGGATTATCTGTCACACCACAAAAATTTCCAGCCACTTTTTGATTTGGTACCACAGAATCAGGGCTATTCTCATAACACCCAAATAAACCCACTGAGTTCAGGTTCATTGAAGGAAGCCACCAACTGTCCATCTTTGGGGAGAACTGTATGTTTATTCATTTCAAGAACAGCAGATAAAATGAAACCTTTGGACCTTGTTTGTTTCATATTCATTAATTTTACTGTTTTTTATATAATATATTTAAACAGACTCTGCAAGTTGGGGGTGCGATAGTGTGAATCTACCCTGATTCTCTCTGAAACAGCTGTCCCCTCTCCATCCCAGAAGCTTGATTGAGGATAGCTTTATAAAGAGACTGCATAAATATTTCAAATGATTAGAATCCAAGTCTGGGCAAAGCTCATAAAATGTACAATTCCGCATCTAAAGGCTTCCAAAGTTGCCTCTTTGCAAGTACCCCGTGCAACACAGCAGGTCACCGACATTCAGGACAACTTCAGGAACACCCTTTAAACTTAGCATGAGAGAGCTTCCGAGTCGACGCGCTGGCTAATGGCGGATTTCCTCCGCTGCGGAGGAGACTGCTCCCTGAAAAGAAGGGTCTGACCGCCACGGCGAGGCGGAGACCCGCTAAAAACCACGGTCGGAGGAAGACCGTGGACTTGGGGTTCGGTAGGTGCCTTCAGTGCCCCCCCTACTCGCGGGGAGACCCCGGTTTCGGGGCTCCGGAGCGACGTGGGGTGAGTAGGCACGGCACATCGGATCAATCGCTGTTTTCAGGGAGTGAAGCCGCACAGCTGTTGCCAGAAAGCGCCGACTTTTCCTGTGAACATTTGGACTCGAAAAGACTTCGTAAGTAACAGAATTGGACGATAAATTATTTGAATTTGGCATTTGAACGTGAAGGTATAAACAGGAAGCTCACCTTCCGTTCTGCATAAAGACTAAAGCAAAGACGCTAGAATCCGGAGCTTGGGAAAGGTGTCTTTTAAAGCGAGGAATTTTACCATCTAAGCTTGCGGACCCTCCCTCGGAAGCAGGGGAAGAGGGGGAGATCTTTATCTTTTGAGCCCTGCAGGACAGAAAACCTGACCTGGATTATCGCCGTCTCAGAACCTGGGACCGGGCTGTCAGCCTGTATAATTTAAAAACAACAATAATGGTGGAATGGACTATATCTTAATGAGAAAGAGGATCAGAGACATATACTTTTTGGCACCGACTCGCAGGTTTTGAAAGAAAAAAGGAGTGGAAAGGCAGATTTTTACAACTGAAGTGAAGAGTAAGTTGTTGCCAAAAGTTTCTAAATGTTGCCTGCTTGGATAATGGGACTGTTACATAGTTATAGCAGATGGAAAATTTTGACCAGATGGTAGACAAGAAGTTCTGAAGTGACCTTGAGAGGCAGCAGACAATACTGGGAAAACAAGCTGGAAGATATGGCTCAGAGAATAACAGCTCTATTGAATGACATTTTAAATAAAGTGAATATTTTTGAACAGAGTGTTTCTGATCTGAGGAAGAATGTAATGACTTTGGTACAGAATGGGAACAAATTAATAACTGAGGCTCGGGAAAAGGAACTAAATTCACAAAGTCAAGCACTGGAAAAGACGAGGAAGCAATTAAAACCGGCCTTGATTTTGCAAGGGGAAGCCTTAGGAGCAGAGTCCCAAACTGATGGAGACAAATCTGACTTTGAGGACACTGAGGTTGAAAGACAGAGCAGTGTCCCTCATGGATTGAGTGACGCAAGATGGATGATAAACACGCTGGACGGGGACACTGCGAGAAAGTCTGAAAGGATGGACGATTGTTACCCCAAAGAAACTGTGGAGCACGCCTTGGAATACTTACTGGTTTACGAACTGAATTATGAAGTTTGGGCGAGCGTGCTGAAGAAAATTAAAGAAGACGTTGAGAGAAAAGCTCTTTGGGACTTAACTTTAGGCCAGAGAAGAAACTTGCAGGCAGTACAGGGAGATGATTTGAGGGCCTCGGACATAAGGGAACCGGGTTAGGAAATTAATTTTGACTGATAAGATTGATAAAACTGGTAAAAAAGACTGGCAGTACCTGATACCAGGGAGATGAGACGGTGGGGAAAATTGGGAAAATAAAAAACAGTATTTAAATAATATGGTATAATCAAGAACAAATGGGAGATGGTGGAATGATTTCATTCGGCTTTTGTGGAAACAACATAAGGAAATGAGGGAATAAGATTTAAAGGTATATGAGTTAAAAGTATAAGTTTTAAGGTTTTTATTGTGGTTGTTTTTTTGTATCCTCTTTTTAACTAGGGAATTGGAGTTTAGTTAAATTTGTTTTTAGGCGCTTACTTGAACTGGGAAGATAATAAGATATAAATGGATTAAGTAAATAAGTGAGTAAGCAGTAAAAGACGGAAAGAATTTGCTGATCTGATTAATAACTGGAATGCAGAAGGGGAGAGGGGAGGAGGCCAAGGAAATAAGTTATTTGAAAATAGATGTGGAATGATGGAGATTTATTCTTTTTTTGTTGTTGTTGTTGTTTTTTGTTTTTTGTTTTTTGATGTTCTTTTTGTATGTTTTGAAGGGAAGGGTGGAGGGAGGGTGTGGGATTCTTGTTTGGGTATATTTTGGCTTTGCTTTTTCCCCCCTGCTTTCTCTTCCCCTCCTTTTTTTTTTTTATCTTATTGTATGTACCTCTTTTTTATTATTATTTCTAGCTTTTCTCTTTGTTGTATACTTGGAAAATTAATAAATATTATTATAAAAAAAAAAAATAAACTTAGCATGAGAAGCTGTTGAGTGTGGTATGTGCAAGAAACCTGGGTATGTGTAAACATGCTTTTGTTGAGACTCTGGTCTTCAGTTCCAGCATCAGATTTTTAGGGACTACCAGTGCCTTTGACATATCTACCCCTGCTTTATATGATCATTCCGGCTGAAGGCCTCAATCAATTGCCTATTTTTGCTGCATGTTAGGACTGCCGGGGGCAGGCCAGAGGAATAAGGGGTGGGATTTCTCAATCAACCAGCAAGTGGTGAGATTCCAGCCATGATGTTCTGATTCTCTGCAGCAGCCTGATTCCACCTTGTAGAGAAGGGAGATAACTCAAAGCTCCGATGTTCTTTTAAAAGGCAAGCAAAATAAAGTGGTTTTCTTCTTGTCTTCCATAGAGTTTACAGATGCTTCCTCAGCAGCGGAAGGCCATAGCAAAATTTAAAGAGCCCTCTGATGCGTTGAAATTTCAACAGAAGTTTCACAGGTAAATATTAATTCTAATTTTGCCATATCGAAAATATCCTAGACACATTCTACTCAAACCACTACACAAGAGCCTTTTGTCTTCTTAAAGAGATGAGAATTGTTTCACCTTGGGAACTTCCAATAGGCTGTTGTGAGACACGGGATACTGAATTAGGTAGGCCTTTAGGACTGTTCTAATGTTACATTTATGATCCCAAACAAATATTGAATCCCCTGTTTCTTCTCCTCTTTGTGGGCCTTCCACACAGCTAAACCAGTTTCCCATGATGTCTGGCCTGGAAACCTATAGGGCAAGCAGCACTTAAACCACAGTTTCCCTGTTTGGATGTCACAGGAAACTTGATTAACAAGCCCTGAAGTCAGGCGCCTAAATGGGGGGCAAGGAGGGAGGACCTGGCTTGCATGTCATTCAGTAAACCACGGATTATTAGACTGACATGGTGATGTCTGAAACACGTCTTGGACTTGTGATAAAAACGTGCAGAAAGTAAGGTTCCTTAGCTTCACTTAATGGTATAAGCTATTGTTCTCTTTGTTGAAAACGTGTTCCTTGACCGTTGTCTGTTGACCTTCTTCTTAGGCATATGATAGATTTGTCCCACATCAACGTGGCACTGATAGTGGAGTGACCTGCTGAGCGCAACTGGTCTGTTCTTCTACATGTAGCTTCCTTTGAAGGAAGTCTCAAGACAGGATCTCCTCGCGATCTCCAATGCCAGCTTTGCAGTGCCCCGCTGAAACTTCAGACTACTCTGTGACACTACAGACAGCAGCAGCTTTGTTGCAGTGGAAGCTAGAGTTAACAAGGATCCAGAAACGGAGAGTTTTGTATTGGCTTTCTTTTACCGTGTTGACACATGGAGCTATAGGTCTCGTGTCCTTGTGCACAAATGTGCGTACACAGGTGTTTTTTCGAGAAATGTACTATATGATCACAGTGACTCAGATTGAAAGAACACTAACTTTGAATTTTTTTATGCTTCTTCATAGCAAAGAATATTTGATAATGGTTGCTCTTATCTTCCATGTGGGGTGTTGGAATGAGATGGTGTCCATACCTATCTGGATCCTTTTTTTTAGCTAAGTAGATAGAATAAAACATGGGCTGTGTAATTTGTTGGTATTTTTCCAAGAGTTCATTCTTGAAAGCTCTTATTCCCAGTGAGGTGAAGCCAACAATAGGAAGTACTGTGCATGCTCTCAACCTTTTCCCCTTTCCAACATCACCTTGTAGGAATAACCTTCCCCTTTTCTTCTCCTGGCTTAACAAGTCTCTCCTTCCCAGAGTATCTGAAAGGCAGGGCTATTAGCATTCTTTTATTATATCTGAGATTGCCTTCAGAGGCGATTGCAGGATGCCGGGGGGGGGGGGGAACCTGTACATGTTTACATTCAATATAACACTAGTAGTAGTATTCAACGAAACAAGATTCATTCCTGGCAGGTTGTTATGAATGGTACCATTATTTGGATTAGCATCTTTCCTTGAGATTTTCTTGGTATAATAATTTTCAGCAAAGACTGCATAATGGCAGAGGCTGTTGAATTGAACAAGTTGAACTTACAAAGACTTTTTATTCCATGGGATGCCAGGATGGTCTAAAAATTATGTGCAGACTTCAAGGAAACGGTGTTTTATGTAAGAAGTAAAGCTTTTTTCATTGTGTCCTGCTTGTTTCTTCCAAAGGAAGGGATCTTTTTGTTACCAAAAGCTCCTTTGTACCCCGATGTCTTTTGGGGAGAGAGAGAGCATCCTCTAGAAATATTTTTCAGTGCTAATATATTAGGCAACTGCCAGAATGGCAAAATTACAGATAATAATCTGTAATTAGAAAGCAACTACAAGCATTTTGTGTGTGTGTGTGTGTGTGTATGTATGTGTGCGTGCGTGCGTGTTGGCTAGAATAAAAACGTTAGAGCGGGAGAAAGAATTACCATTTATAAATACTATTTAAGGCTTGCATTTTAAGTGAAATTATGAACTGGTTTGTTTTTTAAAAAAACCCAAACTCTATATACAGGTAGGATTTTAAAAACTGAATTCTGAATTAAGATGAAGCAGTTAAGCTATAAATATTGTCATGTCGTTTAATGGCAAAATTGCTTTCTTTCCCCTCTGGAAATATTGCAGGAGTAGCTTTATTAGGGTGATGTGGTAGTAAAAGTTGGATCCTTTTAATTGTGTTTTTAATGACTAGCTAGTAAGCACCCTCCTGCTCCTTCTGAAGTGCTCCAGAGAGCCATGCTGTGGGGGTGAGTTTTGTTTTCCTTTGCTGTCTTACGCCTTTCATTTTTGCTTCTTAGTCTTAGTTCATGATGGATGGCTTAGTTTTCCTCTGCTCAAGAGCGCTTCAAGGGTTTACAGGCATCAAGCATTGTTCATAACTGGACGGACTGTACTTACCTCCCAAGTCAGCGCTGGTCCTTGTGCAGATGCTAAGCCTGCCTTTTAGGGACGATTTAAAAATTATTCACAAAGCTTGGATCTTCATCCCACTGTGCAGCTGCAGCTTCTCAGTAACAAATAATAGACTTGGCAAAAAACAAAAACCCAGATTGGTCAAGGTGGTGGTTGAACTGCCTGGGATGTGGGCAACTTTAATGAGCTGAGCTCCGTAGTGAGCAAGACTTCGTTGGTTTGGCTTTGTAAATGTGCGGATTTCATGGTGCCTAAGCTTACAGTTCAGATCTGCTGGTGTCAACGGGACTTGTGCTTAAGGAAATGGTGAGGTTTTGTTGTTCAACTGTTTACAGGTTTCAAACCTCTCTGTCCATAGGCTGTGGTATGGCATTTAATGCGGTTTGTGCTTTTGTCTGAGTAAAGTGTAGTCACGTTTGTCTGACCTCATCTGTTACAGGCTGTAGCGTATGCAGTGTGCGCGCACACACAGCATTTCAACGCAGGAACATTCCTGTTTGGTTATAGAAAGAGGCAGAAGCGTACAATTCTTTCCCCCGGCAGCGGAAAACCTGTGATCTGGGTGGCAGGCACCCAGCCTCTGGGTTGAATTATCATTAAGATAGTGTAATAATATATCTTGATTGATTAATGCTCACTTGGAACCGGATATGTTGGCAGGATCACAGGGTGGCTTTTCTTTCTTTCCCCCCCTTTCCTTTTCCGTTTTTTGACGTGCTGTCCACAAAAGCAAGATCACAGTTAAGAACAGGAGGCCCTGTCCTTTGTACAATGTTTCCCCAGTTTAATTTTTTGTAGAAGATCTGTTGCAACCATTATCTTGTTCTTTCTGTATCATGCATTTGAAATAAGATGTGAAATGCAAGAATTGCATTTAATGTATTATGTAAATAAGGGACTTTTAAACAAAATGTAAATGAAGCTCTTCCTGCACTTGCAAATTCAGCCGCATCAAAGCTTATTTGGTGGGGAAGGGGGTGTTATTGTCTTATCGAAGTTGAGCGGAAGAAGTTCCATAAATGTTCTTTTTTTGGTGTAACTCTTCAACTTTTTTTTTATAAAGATGCTAGTAAGTCAATACATATAATCTGACCTGTGTATTATTTGTCCATAAACTTTCAGAAACCTGGAATGGATATTTAGCCAGTGAATACGATCAGTGGAATAGTTTTCCCCCTCGTTTTTTTCTTTTCGCTTAAATTTGCAACATTTCCTAGTATACCTCAGTTCATGTCCTTGCTTATAAAAAAGGTGCAGCCAACTTCCATGTGATACTGGAATAGAAATTATGGTTTTATAGCAATGAACAATATGGTAAATAAGCTAATTGGGAAATACAGTATCTGCCGTTTTTACAGGGGTTTGTGTGTTTTTAATTTGGGCAAGGGAGCTTTTTAGGTTTGGTAACCTTAATTTATGAAATATATTTACCTGCTGGATAAGAGTGTTTCTATCAAGACTGTGAAATGGAGGTTGTTTACTTCGTTCTCATGATGCAGACGAGTCAGGGGAACTTGCCTCAATCCTCCCTGTATCCGTATTGTGTTTTAACACTCCTTCAAACTATCAAAAGAGTTTTTGTTATAATCTTGAGCATAAAGGAGAGATACTCAACTTATAAATAGCGGTTTCCCCCCCTAATGCTCGGACCTTGAACTATAGAGGCTAAACATAAAGTTTAATTAGCTAGGGAACAATATATAAAATACATGTTGCTGCAATCTACAACCCACGTCACAATAGATTTTTTGAATAGTTCTAATGTCCCACGGACCAAAAAGAAGGAGGAGGAATAACTGGCCTCTGACTTCCATTCCCTTGGTCAGGGATGAGGAATCTTTGTTTCTCCATATGTTGCTGGACTACAACTCCCATCATCCCTCACCATTAGCCATGCTGGCTGAGGCCAATGGGAGTTGGAGTCAAACAACATCTGGCAGGCCCCAGGGTCCCAATCCTTGCCTGTTGGTGGTATAATCCCGCAAAATATATGGCAAGTCTCAATCACTAATGAATAGAATTAGGGCGAGTCTATATGATCATCTATGTGGAGAAATATTGGCATGAGATGACATTTCCCCTTCATTTTTTATTGGTTCTTTGTTCCTATCATGAGCCCCACATGGGGAAATCAAGAGGGAGCACATTGTTTTTAGCTGATCTTTCATGGTACCATGTGTCATTACCATGGGAACATGTACCCAAAGTGGCCAACGCTAAAGAAATGAAGAGTTAATGTCACCTTGTGGTGATACTTTCCCCGGGAAGAATTGATACTGAAAACTTGCTCTTTCTAGTTTCACCACATTTTACTTGTGGCTTTTATCCGCAACTTAATCAGCCTTGACAGCCAGTTTCCCAAAGATATAGCCTGACATTTTTAGCTGGCATCAGATGGCCGTCAGATTGACTTAGACCCATGGGGTACACTTTAGATACTAGCTCAGGACTAAATATTTTAGCTTAATTCTTTTTTGCTACGCTTCCTTTCCAAATTCCACCATTATATTCTTCATCTGGAGAACCTTGTAACTTGCCCAAGAATCTTTTCGCCAGCATGTGGAAAGGGAATGAGATGTGCTTCCTTAACCCTCACCTTTCCTGGATAGGCTCATAGTCCCATGGATGTTATACAGGCGTCTCCCCACTTAACGCAGGGGTTACGTTCCCGGGTACTGTGTGTATATGTGAAATTGTGTACGGGGGTGGGACATCTCCTATGAAACCTGTAAACATCCTCTAAACCTCTGGAAACCCTTGGGGGGAAAAAACCCTTACAAAACCAGCAGCACATAACAAAAACTCTGCCCAAGATCCATCAAACTCTACCACAGTTGCTCCCTCCTTTCTCAAATTCCAACTCCCCATAGGCCTCAAAGATCAGTGCAAAGACTCCTGGAATAGCGAACTGTTTCCCCCACTCTTTGTGCGCCATTTTTGCAGTTTCCCCAATCTTTTGGGGCCGCTTTTGTGCCTTTTCCCAGTTTTAATCAGTTTAGTTTATTATTTCCCAATGTTGTGCATATACCCAGTCGCACATGAGTCCGACGTGCATAAGTGGGGAGACGCCCGTATTGCGCTGCTCCATTGGCCTTCCCATTACATGAGCGCTTACGCAAAGTCTTTACGCTACTGGCCTCTCATACCTCACTGATGGACAACCCTTTCTTGTGTCTTTCTTTGATCACTTGCTTACATAACCTGTCTTACTGTCTTCTTAGCTTTATTTTGCAGCAGCAATTTTGGACAAAATGAAGATTTCCTTAAGAGACAACCAAGGGTTACAATTAGGTTTTAAGCCGTAGGGTACCTCTAGACTCCTGACTTGTTGAGGGCTTACCTGTGGAATGTTGCCTTAGCATCGCTCTTTATATATCAGGATGAGTTTATAATCCCAATAACTATAAAAGGATTATTGCAGCAGTATTAAATCCTAAGGATTTTACGTAAGGTTTTTTTGATAACCTATTTAAACTTTTTTTAAAAAACGAGCTCGTTTAGCTACCTATATAAGCCTGGAGGGCTTATTTACATGCCACTGATTCACATTGAATCTCATGTATCCCAGCTTCTGGTATTTATACTTCTGTCTGGGGAGAATTTCTCTTGGGGTGGGGGATATTCAGCGGGTTTATTCCATGCTCACCTTTGGGAGAAGTGTCACTTTTCACATTACGTGGAAGTTTTGTGTAGAAGGTCAACTTTCTAAAGAAATAACAATAATAATGAATTGCCTCTATTCCTCATTGGGTTGGATGTAGATCCGATAAAAAGAAGGCAACCTGTGAACACTTGCTGATTTTTCAGAAGGTCATTGTTAGAGGTTATTAGCACATGCTGACAAACTGGGAAGCTAAATCCATGAAGCCCAATTAAATGGAGCATCTAGTAGGGGTTTTTTTTTTTTTAATGAGTTAAAGTAGGAATGTTATCTGTTCATTCGGTGAGGATCACTGTTAACTCTCAAACTGTATCATATTTATCTGTTAACTCTTAAATTGTATCAGATTTATCTGATTATTTGTGCATCTTAACTCTGGTGTAGCATTTTTTCTTTCTCTGATTTCTGCGTAACTACAATTAAATACAACTTTTGTTTTCAATAACCGGATTACTTTCTTCACAGGTATAGGACACTGGGGAGTTGATTCCTGTCTGCCCCCTGAGCTTGACCTGGAAATAAATATATTTCTTTTTACAGATACAACTGATGCATTAAACACTTTTCATTCACAGCAAACCTTTGGGCTAATGCATCTTACGCTGTCTAAGCTTTTTTAAAAAACACTATAATAGTTTAGATTTTGGTCCATGCCTGCGTTTACTTTTTATACTGTAGCACTTTCCAATTCCAGTTCACAAAATGCTTTATAGTTCTTAACTCATTGACCCTCAATAATAATACCCCGACCAATAAAGCGGCCTTTGTGAGGCTATTTCCACAGAGGTAGTAGTGTTAATCTGCTGTAGAAAGTAACAAAGAGGCTTGTAGCACCTTAAATATAACGTTTGGAAATATTAGACATGTGCCCAGGGCCATCCAGTTAGCTAAACCTCATAAGGGGGTGTCATCTCAAATGAAACTGAGCTGTAGAAAATGTAACTTGAAAAAAGAGACATTGCACATACCTCTGTAAACCAATAAATCTTTAATAAAAATATTACAGAAAAATAAAATCAAGGGGTGTCATCCTTTTGGGCCATGACTTTCCACTGTCCAACACAGATTTACTACGTTCCCATATAGCTATTTAAGAAGAGAACTGCATCCCTCTTGGCCGTCATCTAGTTCCAGTGCTCTTCTTCCTATTTGGGAGGCCCGTACAACCCAATAAGTTGAACACATTAGTTTTCCTCCTCCTGGACCATTGCAGATCTAAGAAACTTCTTTAAGTTCTTGGAACACCTGTGAGAGAGCAGGATGTGGAGTGATTCGGAAAGGTGTCACTGTAACTCTGCTGACACACACAAGGACCCCTGCCAGTTGCTATGACCATCATATAGCCAGATCATTCAGCTCAAGACAAAGGCTCTCCTATGCCTCATGCTGAAGTCTTGTGGTGCCTGTTGGTTGCTCTCCTCTCCCAAATGGTATTCCTGCTTCCGACTCCTTCACTGTGAGGCCCTGGAGGATCTTGCATGGAAGCAATTGCCATGGCTAAGGCAACATGGCGGCCTTGCCCATTGCCTTTTGCAAGGAGAACAGGGGAGGCATTCCACACCCAGCTTGCAACATACGGAACAAATAGAACTCCACCCTTGAGTCTTTCACCCAATTGGAGAAGTGCCAGCAGTGTTTGCTCTCCGCTTAGGGCACCGCTGGGGAACCGTTGGCCCCCAGTTCTTGGACTCCAGCTCCCATCAGCCCCAGCAAACGTGGACACTGGTCAGGGTTGACGGGAGCTGTAGTGCAGCAACATCTACAGGGCTCACAGGATCTCCGCTCTGGGGGATCCCAATCTCTGGGCCTTCCCCTGTCATGGAGGTGAACCTCCTTGAACCCCAAGAGTCCACTTGGCTTCAGGAACCCCAAGCGCAAGACTCTCAAGCCCCTCCAGCCATTGCTGAGCCACTATTTTGAAATCCATTTGGCCATTTCACTAACAAGGCACTTTGTATCAATATTTTAGATGGAACTGAGGTGTTTCCACATCCCTTTGAATAATAATAATAATAATAATAATAATAATAATAATAATAATAATAATTTATTTATACCCCACCCATTTGGCTGGGTTTCCCCAGCCACTCTGGGCAGCTTCCAACAGAATATTAAAAACACGATAAACCATCAAACATTGAAAATTTCCCTAAACAGGGCTGCCTTCAGATGTCTTCTGAAAGTCAGATAGTTGTTTATTTCCTTGACATCTGATGGGAGGGCGTTCCACAGGGCACCACTACCGATATTAAAATATCATTTTAATGTTTGCAGGTGCATTAGCTGCTTCCGAGGTGCAACTAATCTTTTTCTTTACAGGTTTGCTTCTTTTTAGGAACAATGTGTGTTGCAGAAAATGGGGGGGATATATGATTTAACCATTCCACTTATATGCATTCCTTACCCATACAGGAGAGTGGTACCTTTGGCAGGCCTGGGAGAACGAAGTGATATTAACCTTTTCCTCCCCTTCTTCCTTTTTGCAGGCTCTCCTAATTCTCTCTGAATTCAGTGGTAGGAGTAGCTCTATAACATTTCTCACGTAGCAATAGTGTTAACCTTTTGAGCCATTTATTACGATTGCTGTGGTGTGATCCTATCGTGTAACTTCGTGAAATACTGTATACAACACAAGAAGCAATGTCGTTCAGACTTGTATTTCTCTGATATGGACTGTGTTTATTAGGATAAATTGAAGAGACAGCTCTGACATGATAGTGACTTCAAGGGGTGGGGTGGGGTCTGCTGCTCGCCTCCTCATGTTCTCCTCAGAATCAACAACCCAAGTTATTTTGCAGCTCATTTTGTTACATGTAATCTTGTGTGCATTTTTGCTTCAAAATTCCTTCTTGCCTTGGAAGATTTCTCTGGAGGTTGTAAATGTGATATGAATGTAAAAATGCATGACTTCTCAGGAATGATCAGTGTAAAAAGAGAGAGAAAAGATTGGATTCCAGATTTCAGCTGTCCTGCAGTTAAAACGCATCCAAATGTAATTGAAATGTGCAAATAAAAGTCCTTTCATTGTACCTTGTTTTTGTGCACTGTGGTTTATTTGACACACAGTAAAACTTGTTTTCTAATATGAATGCAGTTATTCACAGTACAGTAGTACCCCGGGTTAAGAACTTAGTTTGTTCTGGAGGTCTGTTCTTAACCTGAAACTGTTCTTAACCTGGGGTACCACTTTAGCTAATGGGGCCTCCTGCTGCCGCCGCACGATTTCTGTTCTCATCCTGAAGCAAAGTTCTTAACCTGAGGTACTATTTCTGGGTTAGCAGAGTCTGTAACCTGAAGCATCTGTAACCCGAGGTACCACTGTATTTCAGAAGCTCTGCTTGCCATAGTTCAAGGGCTTAGGGCAGATTATTCTATACTGACATGTCCCCAAAATAACCCTGTGAGGTAGGAAAACCCTTGATTAAATGAGGTGAATATGACTTTGCTGTTGTGAGAGAGAAATGAGGCAAGATGGACATCCAGCCAAATCAAGCCCTCCATCATTTTAGCTTCACTGCTGCCACCAAGTGAATATATTTATTTTTCCCTGGTTGCCTCCGATAAACAGCCCATTAACCTCCTGGGCTTTAACTGACCCACTGCTCCCTGTTGCAAGTCCACCTACTTCTTCCCTGTCACAAGTGGCTTTGAAGAGAGGGCATCATACTAAGAATTAAGGACAGGGTGCCTCTGAGCATATGCTCAGCCCTGGAAACAGCTCCGCTCCTGATCCCGCCCCCCAGCGTTCCTTGTTTCCGAAGCCTAATTTAGGATGTGGTGACTTTTGGTGGTAGATATCGTTAGACGACTGGGAGGCAGAAACTCCTGCAGATCTACTGCAAACCCCCCACAGTAGATCCCGATCTACCTTTTGCCCACCCCTGCCATTGGTTTGGCAGTATTCTTGGTTGTGTTACCAGCGTGTCTCCGCTAGGTGGCAGCAGAACTTGGCCGTTGTAAGAAGAAAGTTTGCAAGATTTCACAGGTCCCTAAACCTTTTCGCTTGTGGCTGGCTCATACACTTCAAAGCAACTCACTCCTACAATATGTGTGAGCCATATTTGAAGTAGATATCTCTCCCAGTCTGCTTTTTTACTGCAATTGTTTTTGAGATGCCTTTGTTTGTGTTATCCCCTTTGGGTTTGCTACCCTGGGCTCCTTTGTGAGGATATGAATTTAATGGTGATGATGATGGTGACATGAACACCTTAAATTGTTCATTTCCCCCCTCTAGCTAATTGATGAGCCACAGTAAGATACTTCTCTCTCCACGTTTACCACGACCACATCCCCACCAGGCATTTAAAGCACTATGATACCACTTTCACTAGGCATGGCTTCCCCCAAAGAACCTTGTGAGTTGTAGTTTAAGGGTGCTGAGACCTGTGGAGTGATCCTCATTCCCCTCACAAAGCTACAGAGCTCTGGGAACCGTTATACTGCTCTGGGAACAGTACATCAGTGAAGGGAGTGGGGATCTGGCAACTCTCAGCACCCTGAACAAACTATAGGTGTGAGTTGGTACCCAACAAGACAGTGGCTAGGCCTGAATCTACTGTGAGCCCAAGAGAGGCCATGTTGTACCTATGCCGAAAGCAGAACCAGTGCTATGCAGTTAGAAACAGACTTGTTTCTCCATTGTGCGGATGACCTTCAGAGGAAGCAAAGTGCCGTCCGCCCCTGATGTTGGGTCACACCTGAGAACCCCACAGGTGAGTGCAGTGCTTATCTCATGATAAAAAATCCCTACCTACACGCAGCAAAAGATGGGTAGTTTTGCTAGCGATGGAGTGCTCACGTTTCTCCTGCCGCTACATTTATTATTATTATTATTATTATTATTATTATTATTATTATTATTACTACTCCGCCCATCTGGCTGGGTTTCCCCAACCCACACTTCCAGCAAATATTAAAAACAATACAGCATCAGACATTAAAAACTTCCATAAACAGGACCGCCTTCAGTTGTCTTTTAAAAGTAAAATACAGTGGTACCTCTGGATGCGAACGGGATCCGTTCCAGAGCCCCGTTCACATCCTGAAGCGAACGCAACCTGCATCTGTGCATGTTGCGATTCGCCGCTTCCGCACATGCGCGTGACGTCATTTTGAGCGTCTGTGCATGCACGAGCGGTGAAACCCGGAAGTAATGTGCCCCGTTACTTCCGGGTCACCGTGGAACGCAACCCGAAAATGCTTAACCTGAAGCTACTTCAACCCGAGGTATGACTGTAGTTGCTTATTGCCTTGACATCTGCTGGGAGGGTGTTCCACAGGGCAGGAGCCACTACCGAGAAGGCCCTCTGCCTGGTTCCCTGTAACCTCACTTCTCGCAATGAGGGAACCGCCAGAAGGCCCTCGGCGCTGGACACAGGGCCAACTTTTCTGTGTTAGAGAGGGGAAACCCACACTCCAGCCAGTTCTTCGTGGCTATAGCTCTCCTTAATTGGGGGGAGTTTGTTCCCACAGTCCTTCATAAGCCCTTTCCTAAAGTAGTCACCTTTTACGTTAGATGAACAGACACCTAGTAAACTGTGAAATATTATGTCCTTTTCTTTCCTCCTGTTTGCACCCCCCCCCATCCTCCTTGCCCATGTGTCCCATTTAATCAACAACATCTCGGACGAGAAATCAGTTCCTCTCTGGGAGTGGGGCTGCGGCTGCATCATGTCTCATCAGCCAAACCCTCAATCACTCTGTTTCGGTCAGCGGGTGGTCGGGGACCCTCGTTTTCATTTAAGATCCGTTTTTAGAGTGTCCATCATTTTTCTGCTGCTGGCTCCCTCCCTCCCTCTCCTTCCCCCACACCCCACCCCTGCACACATGGGGCCCCGGCCTCTCCTCCCCACTTTCGCCTGCGTTTCTACGATTTTTATTTCTTCGAGTTTGTGACTAAAGTGGTCACAAGCACCTGAAAATTACAGCAGCTAAAAGGCCGTTATGGTTGCAAATGAGGCTGAATGATTATATACTTGCCAGCTGCTTAAGGTGAACTGATTGGACCTAATTGTCGAGAAATAATTACCTCCTCTTGAAAAAAAAATTATTATTATTTTTTAAAAGGCAAAATGGGCTCTCATGCTGAATGCAACTGATGAAAGGGCTTCAGAAAGGGATGGAGGCCTAAAGAGGACACTCAGACCAAGAGTGGTTTGGGGTGTCTACATAATGCTAGCTTCTCCCCTAGGACTTAAGCTGGCACCTATGAGTTCCCTGGCACATGAAGAGCTGGGTGTCATGCTGCTAAGCCAAGCCATTGGTCTTTCCATCCTTCCTGGGATATCCAATTAGTTAAACATTCCCCCCGCAGCCCTCCCCTGATTCTCCAGTTGGTGCCTGGAATGATGCCAAAACCCACCCCTTCTTCCTGATTAGAAATGGGGTGAGATCTCTTAGATGGGTCTTTTTTATCTCAGGGAGGGCGGATTTGCATAATTTGCAGCAGGAAATATTCCACGCTCTCGAGCAGCCATGGCTTTAATCAGCAAAAGACCCCCCTTTTCCCCAGCTGCTGTAAGGGGGTTCAAGGGACACATGGAAAGGACAGACGAAGGGGAGGTGACATTTGAAAGCAGCCACACCACGGCAGCTTCCCAGCGCCCTTCCAGACTTGGGTTCTGCTTTGTTTTGTTGTACAGTGGTACCTCAGGTTACATACACTTCAGGTTACAGACTCCTCTAACCCAGAAATAGTGCTTCAGGTTAAGAAATTTGCTTCAGGGTGAGAACAGAAATCGTGCTCCGGCGGCACGACGGCAGCAGAAGGCCCCATTAACTAAAGTGGTGCTTCAGGTTAAGAACAGTTTCAGGTTAAGAATGGACCTCCGGAACAAATTAAGCGCTTAACCCGAGGTAGCACTGTATAGGTGTATTCTGCAACATGTCATTGATGCATTAGGGCATGGGTAAGCAAACTAAGGCCCGGGAGCCGGCCCAATCGCCTTCTCAATCCGGCCCACGGATGGTCCGGGAATCAGCATGTTTTTACATGAGTAGAATGTGCCCATTTACCGTATTTTTTGCTCTATAAGACTCAGTTTTTTCCCTCCTAAAAAGTAAGGGGAAATGTGTGCGTGTCTTATGGAGCGAATGCAGGCTGCGCAGCTATCCCAGAAGCCAGAACAGCAAGAGGGACCGCTGCTTTCACTGCGCAGCGATCCCTCTTGTTGTTCTGGCTTCTGAGATTCAGAATATTTTTTTTCTTATTTTTCTTCTCCAAAAACTAGGTGTGTCTTATGGTCTGGCGCGTCTTATAGAGCAAAAAATACGGTATTTAAAATGCATCTCTGGGTGATTTCTGGGGCCTGCCTGGTGTTTTTGCATGAGTAGAATGTGTGCTTTTATTTAAAATGCATCTCAGGGTTATTTGTGGGGCATGGGAATTCATTCTTTTTTTTCTTTTCAAAATACAGTCCGGCCCCCCACAAGGTCTGAGGGACAGTGGACCGGCCCCCTGCTGAAAAAGTTTGCTGACCCCTGCATTAGGGGGTGGGCTCATACTGCACAGTGCCCTCACCATTCTGCTTTATTCTGCTAAAATTCACTAGAATTTTTATGTGAATTTCTCCAAATGCATAAGTTTTTGATGCATTTTTGCCATCTGCAATGCATTTGTGCATGTTTGTCATTGATACATGCATTTCCACACACTTTCCCCTGTAGCATACACATTTTTCTACACATTACACGGCTGCAGAATGGCACTGCAAAATTCAGAGAAAAGTGTTTTTGAAGGCTAGCTACATTTCCGTTAGTATTTTGGGAAGTGTGAATTAAGTAAGCTTGCCATTAAATGAGAACTAAATGAAATGTCTCTTCCATTCCTATAGTAAATTAACTATCATGGCTACCTCATGGTTAGCAGTTTGGATGAACCCATTCCTGGAGATCCTGTCCTCAAATGCCTTGTGAGAAAATCAACACTGGCTTCCATAAGTTGCATGAAATCTGTTAGGAGTCTGTCCTGGGCAAAAAACTGAGATTGCAGTATAAACTGATCTCTTAAAAATTGCTTCAATTTTCAATTTTTAAAATATAAAGTTTGTTCCAGACTTTGCACCCAACACAGTCTGTAAAATTTTTATTGAATATTACATTTGTTGGTGGCTCAGTGTGTAGCTAAATCAAAACTAGGTCCCTATTGACTTTTTTTATTCCTCCCTAGATTTAAATGTTTATAATCTGATATATATAATACAATATGCAAGAATAAAATCAGCAAAAAGATCTAGATAAACTTCCTTTAAAATCTAAATTTGGGGCCTCTTGTGACAGAGATGAATGAAGACGTACCTAGACGACATATACCGGAGGTAGAGGAATGTCGCCCAGAACAGGTAATTTACTCGTTGATCCTGGACGTGGAAACAGCAATCTATGTATTTCCAGTTTTCCACCTCGTTTCCCTGTGTTCCTACATGCAGCAGGACGGTGAATAAGAAACTGAGGACAGGGAGCATTTAATCCTCTAGTTCAGAGGTTTTCAACCTTTTTGAGTTCATGGCTCTCTTGACCAACTGCATTCTTTCCGCAGCATCCCTGTGGGGCTCAGGAGCCCAGTTATGTCACACCTTGCCTGCAGAGCTGGCAGCCCTTACCCCTTTCCAAACCCCCTCACCTCCTCTCCCCTCTCCTTGGGAGCCCTTTGGGGTCTGAGCTGCCCCTGTCACCCCTGGTCTCTGAGCTGCCCCCCACCATCCCCTCCCAGAAGCACCATTCACCTGCGGAGCTTGTAGCCAGGGCTGCTGCAGTAAACAGCTGTGCAAGCCTTTGGGAGGCAGAGACACAAAAGGGGATCAGAGGAGGGGCAGAGGCCAGTGTTGCCCGCAGCATCCCTGACCACCATTCAAGTTGTTAGACTACAACTCCCATGAGCCCCACCCAGCATGGTGGTATGTGTTGGGATACTGCCAGGGAGACAAAGTCCATCATGACTCCACGTCGTCTCCGGACGTCCATTGATCTCCCGTAGACACACAGTATCAGCAATTAGCGACACGAGCTCCAGAAATAGCTTGCCACATTCCAGAGCCGATGCACGCTCTATCAGCAGATAATGCACAGCGAAAGATGCACTCAGGAGAGCATTATTTACAAGTTTATTTAGCGTTGATCAGAACAAAGAAAAACATGACTGCCTGCTTCAGTGTCTCCAGCACAGAGAGAGAAACGAAAACAAAGACACAACAGAAACATCCTGTGAAACAGGAAATATGCAGGCTGTGACACAAACATCCTGCTCCCTTTTAAGGTGGAACGGAAATATCCTAACAGTATGAACTGCTCCCCACCTCTGTCATAAATGCTTTGCTGGTTCTGCAGACCCACCACTTTCTTCCCCCTTGCCCTGCCAAACACAACAAAGTTTGCAAAGCACAATACAAATCAATGCGATCAACCCCCAGCGGATTTTCTGCAGCATGTGGTCTCACTTGGCCTCTGGGCTGACTGAAAGCAAATGGGCTGTAGTTTCCCTGCTAATTGATTTAAGGTTAGAAATAACTTTTTAATTAGGCAGTGTCTAATACTGAACAATAAAGGTGGGATTGGAGTTAAAGGTAAAGGTAAAGGGACCCCTGACCATTAGGTCCGGTTGCAAATGACTCTGGGATTGCGGCGCTCATCTCGCTTTATTGGCCGAGGGAGCCGGCATACAGCTTCCGGGTCATGTGGCCAGCATGACTAAGCTGCTTCTGGCGAACCAGAGCAGCGCACGGAAACACCGTTTAGCTTCCCGCTGGAGTGGTACCTATTTAGCTACTTGCACTGGCATGCTTTCAAACTGCTAGGTGTCCCTGTGGAAGGACGTGTGGGTCCAGAATTGGCCTCCACAGTCACTTATGGACCCATTGTTAAAACCGTGTTTATGGAAGACAATCTTACTCGGCTACGAGGGATCGCCAAAGAAGAAGGAGGAGGAGGACTGTCCCCACACAAGACACATTCCCGTTCTTCAAATACAAGCCTGTGATATGCAGGTATGTTCTCCTCTTGCATTTATCAGTACAAGCAGTTACTATAGCTCTAACGGAGGTCCCATCAGGGACTGACTTTTTAAATAGCTGCGTTCACTAATACTGCATGGATGAATTGTGCTGTTCAGTGGAGTTCCTGTAGAGACATCAATCTGCCACTAGAGGGCACATCTATTCCACTTAAAAATGGACTCCCAAAGTGAGTTTTCATAAAACATGAACACTTTGTGGCTGCAACATCAACAGATGTGCTTCTTCCTAGCCATCCTGCTGAAAAGTTGAAACTTGAAAGCTCCCTCACTAGTTTGCTGTCTTTAATAATGAATTTTGTTTTGTTTTAGTTTTTAGTAAATGTGATATCTGATCATTTCAATTTCCAGTTTTTCGGGTCTTAAATGTGCATTATCCATATTTCCAGCTGTTTTTAAAACCACACTCAAGAAAATATACATTAGTGTTTTAGTGTGAATTTCTCTTAGCAGACACTTTTGTGCATAGAATTGCCAAATATGCCCATTTTGGCAAAACAATTTCCCCAGATAGAATGCATTATTTTCACTAATTTCATTGCTGTGCATACTTGAACCAAGTATGTGGATGTTTGTACACATTACTTGGCCTGGCAAAATTCAGAGAAGTGCATGTTTTGAGGGATGGTTGTTGTTTAGGTCTCGGCATTGTTTTTGGAAGTGTGAAATCAAATGCAGCAAAGAGAATCAAAGGTATCCCCTGTTCCAGACAGCCAATGATGTGGAGCGTATCTTAAAAACAGGAAATAAGGCAGGGAAACCTCACAAATACCTTCCTTAGCACTTCGTAAGGAAGTGGGTGGGGGAATACAAATGCAATTTTAAAAAAGATACACACTTTATTAAGATCTAAGAGCTCCTTTACATTATACCGTATTTTTTGCTCCATTGGACGTAGTTTTTCCCCTCCAAAAATTGAGGGGAAATGTGTGTGCGTCCTATGGAGCGAATGCAGGCTTGTGCCATAGCCGCGCGGAACCCCTCCGGCAGGGAGAGGCTGCATGGGGCTATGGCTTCTTTAGCTCCACGCAGCGTCTCCCGGCAGGGAGGGATTGCGCGGGGCTAAAGAGGAAGCCAAAACAGCCAGCGCGATCCATCCGGCTCGTTGCCTTGGCTTGTGCCATAGCCGCGCACAACCCCTCCGGCAAGGAGAGGTTGTGCGCAGCCTGTAAGCTGCTCTTTGGGGCTGGGGAGGGGGTAAGATTTTTTTTATTGATTTCCCAGTCTAAAAACTAGGTGCGCCCTATTGTCTGGTGCGCCCTATGGTGCGAAAAATACGGTAGGTTTCTGCTGCTGCATATATAGTCAGTAATACACATGGAGGGGTCTCTGCCTGAGCTTAGGAACATTGCCTGCACCCAGGACTGCACTTGTGAATCGCTTCAGATTATTTCTCTGATCATTTGATTCAGCTGCTGCTGCTCTCCTCTCCACAAATTACTGCAGCATTTTTTATTCTTTGCAACAAAATGTTGTAATTTCACCTCCTAATATTCCTTTATTCCGTGTATTCATGTGCTGCCTTTCTGTCGAGGCACGCACACTGGCTTGTAAATTTGAAATACTAAATCAAGCAAGTGGGACAGAGCAATAGAGTTTTCCCAGGCACTGCTCCCATTCAGCATCCTAGCCAGCCCATCAGACTTCACTCCATTCATACTCCCCCACAGCCAGATTTCCTCCCTGGCCCTCAAATAACTCTCAATATTCCACTTCACTGGGATGCTGGGGGGTGGGGCAGGGGCCTCCTTAGTGTTGTGGGTTTTTGTTGTTGTTATTAATGTAGTTCTGCAAATTTCAGATTTTTCTCAAGTGTGCCAGTTTGTTTCTCAGTAACCCCATTCTGACCCCGCTTCTCATCAAGCACTTATTGCGCTTTATCAAATGCCTTTTCAAAAATATGACGGGCGATGCACAATTCCAAAAAAACAAAAACAAAAACAAAACCTATCATATATGGAATGCCCTCCCATCAGATAAACAACTATCTGACTTTTAGAAGACATCTGAAGGCAGCCCTGTTTAGGGAAGTTTTAAATGTTTGATGTTTTATCGCTGATTATTATTATTATTATTATTATTACTACTACTACTACTACTATTAACATTAATATTGTGTTGGAAGCCACGCAAAGTGGCTGGGGAAATTCAGTGGGGTATAAAGAAGAAGAAGACGAAGACGAAGACAAAGAAGAAGAAGAAGAAGAAGAAGAAGAAGAAGAAGAAGAAGAAGAAGAAGAAGAAGAAAGCCTACCGTGGGTGAAGGAACGGTGTCCACACCTGTGTTCCCAGTCACAAGGTGGAATTAGTGAAGATAACATACAAAAGGCATCCTGATAGAGAAAACTGTGCATTAAAAATACTGATAGGTTCGCTAATAAAAATTATTTATCAAAAATAAAAAAAACACTGTTGGATTCTTGTGTGGAAGAAGCAATGCAGAAATGTGGGAACCTGGATTTAATATTGAAAAACCAAGAAACTGAAATGGACAGACTCATCCATCCTTAGTCATCAGTCATCCCCCCATGATGTCATCTGCACACAAAGATGCTCTGTCAAGTTAAAGTGAGCCTACACTTTCCTCCATCAGTGCCCCTCAGTGTGGAGGAATAGACGACAGGACTCACACACTTGCCTCCTGCTGTTGCCAATGCGTGTTGACAAATTGGTTCCCCCTGTGCTGATGAAGGAGTATTTCGCGCGTAGATGCCATGCAGTCCACCCAAGGTTTAATCTGGGTGTGGGGAGAAAGTCCCTACAGACACACCTCACATTCCTTGCATATTTCAAGCAAGATCAGGAGGCCCTTTGCACTTCCAGGCTAGTTCATATCATCTGTACACATCACCTGAGCCATAAATGGATGCTTTGAGCCTTTGCTCCTAAAATGTCTCAAAGAGAATTGGAAGAGGGAGGGAGGCCTCGCTCGTGCCACCCAAATAACATGTCGTGCTTAAGAATGCACCAAGTCTTTGGATTATTCCAACACAACTGGGTGAAGACGATAGCTTTCAAACTTTTCACGTTCACCCTAATTACAAGCAGAAGTTGAACATACTGGTGTTCATTTGAGTTTTGTGACTGAGAGCTGGTGCCTGCAGCTAAGAGACTGGGCTGCAAACCAGCAAGCCCCTGGTTTATATCTTCCCTCTATAGTCAACTCACTAGGGCAGAGGTGGGAAAATTGAGCCCAGGGTCCAAACACCCCTCTCCCCAGTCTGCTATACAGTGGTACCTCTGGTTGCGAACGGGATCTGTTCTGGAGGCCCGTTCACAACATGAAAAGAGCACAAACTGAAGCGCCGTATCTGCACAGGTGTGCAGTGCGATTTGGCTCATGCACAAAGCACGATCTAGCGCTTCTGCGCATGCGCGAGTGGCGAAACCCGGAACTAACCCTTCCCTGGGAGGGACAGAACGTAACATGAAGCAAACATAACATGAGGTATGACTGTATGTGACTCTCTGGCCTCTGGCCTCTCCTCATGCCACCCCCTCATGGGCTCTGCTCTGCACCCTCCTTAAGTGACATGATAGAAGTTTATAAAAATTATGCGTGGCATGGAGAAAGGGGATAGAGAAAATGAATTCTTCCTCTCAGTAATGCCACCAATCGTGGCTATCGAATGAAGCTGAATACTGAAAGATGAGAGACAGACAGAAGAAAGTACTTCTTCATGCAACGCATAGTTAATCTATGGAACTCTCTCTCACAGGAGACAATAATGGCTACCAAGCTAAAAGGAAAGGTAAAGGGACTCCTGACCATTAGGTCCAGTTGCGGCCGACTCTGGGGTTGCAGCGCTCATCTTGCTTTATTGGCCGAGGGAGCTGGCGTACAGCTTCCGGGTCATGTGGCCAGCAGGACTAAGCCACTTCTGCCGAACCAGAGCAGCGCACGGAAACGGCGTTTACCTTCCCGCCGGAGCGGTACCTATTTATCTACTTGCACTTTGACGTGCTTTCGAACTGCTAGGTTGGCAGGAGCAGGGACTGAGCAACGGGAGCTCACCCCATTGCGGGGATTCGAACCGCTGACCTTCTGATTGGCAAGTCCTAAGCTCTGTGGTTTAACCTACAGTGCCACCTGTGTCCCGGCCACCAAGCTATATGGCTTTAAAAGAGGGTTGGACAAGATCACAGAGGAGGGAGCTAGCAATGGCTACAAAGGCATGATGTCTATGCTCTGCCTCCACAGCTAGAGGCAGTAAAGCTTCTGAAGACCAATTGCTGGAAGCCACAGAGTGCTCTTGCGTTCAGGTCCTACTTGCGGGTTTCCCACAGGAATCTGATTGGCCACCATGTGAACAGGATGCTGGGCCAGATGGGCCATTGACTTGTTCCAGCAGGGTCTTGCTAGGCTATTATGACTGTCTTTTGCCTGGCTGGAATGTCCCATTGAACTCTAATAATACTTAGGCATGCCCAGATTGTAATCACAGAGGAGTGTGTGTAGCTAGCGTCAAGATAGCTCAGTTGCTAGAGCATGAGACTCTTGATCTCAGGGTTGTGGGATCGAGCCCCACGTTGGGGGGAAAGATCCCTGTATTGCAAGGGGTTGGACTAGATGGCCCTCATGGTTCTTTCCAGCTCTACAAATCTATGATTCACTCATGTTAAGAGAGGAGGGTGCACTGTTCAAAGGTAAGATGTACATTTGTTGTTCTGCCCACTTTTGCAATTGGCCCCCTCCAACACGTGGGTGGCACTGTGGGTTAAACCACAGAGCCTAGGACTTGCTGATCAGAAGGTCGGCGGTTCGAATCCCCACGACGGGGTGAGCTCCTGTTACTCGGTCTCTGCTTCTGCCAACCTAGCAGTTCGAAAGCACATCAAAGTGCAAGTAGATAAATAGGTACCACTCTGGTGGGAAGGTAAACGGCGTTTCCGTGCGCTGCTCTGGTTTGCCAGAAGCGGCTTAGTCCTGCTGGCCACATGACCCAGAAGCTGTACGCCGGCTCCCTTGGCCAATAAAGCGAGATGAGCACCACAACCCCAGAGTCGGCCACGACTGGACCTAAGGGTCAGGGGTCTCTTTACCTTTACCTTTAACACCTGGAAAGTTGCCTAGAAGAGAAGTTGGCCTTTGCGCTTCAAAAGATCCCCCACCCCTTCACTAGGGTGTCTTAGGTCCTAGCCAAACCATGTCTCTTTGTGCAATTACACACCCCAACACACACCACTACTTCCGCTAGCGAGCATCGCTTGCTTACTGGGCAGTTATGCAGGAGAGGGACTCCGATTATGATTTGACCATTAACATGCTTTACAGATTGTGAGTATTGTTAGCTGCTAAAAGGGGGAAGCTTTCCATGCACATTTACAGGCAATCTTGTAAAAGCGGCTCGGCAGGTGGTGGTAGTGGAAGGAGAGATGTTTTTGTAGCCTAGTTGTTTTGGGAGCCTGTTCTTGGTGTACTCTTTCCGTACACTTTGTCTGAGTGCCGGTGCAGTGCTGTGGTTAAAATGGCGGCCTAAAACCAAGGGGGCCTGGTTTAAATTCCCAACACACTGTGACCTCTGACCTCTTGCTTCTTTTTGTCCCTGCCTGCCGCACAAGGTTGCTGGGAGGATAACAATGGGATAAGCCCTGTGTGTGCTGGCATGAGAGCTTTCCTTAGTCCAAACCTCTACTCACTGCTTGTAATTACTAACTGACATCCTAGAGTTGTTATGAAGATATCTGGAAAGAATTCCACCAATGTCACTTTGCTACGATGGGTGCTAGATATTGGGGGTGTTTTGTTTTTATTTCCACACTACATCTTGTAGTGTGCAAAGTGCACATTTAGTGCTCCTGCCTGTGCTTTGCAGTTTGGAGTAGTTCTGGTGCATAAATGCAGGAGTGCTCATGTAGATTTTTCTCCCCTTCTCGCTCATGGATTCCAGGATTTGTAGCCATGGTTGAAGCACCCTTGAAATGTCTTGGGAGAGGGGTGGTGTTATGTACTGAGCTGAATCCTAGAACAATAGGATCCAGAATGCAGCAATCTGATTGGTCCGCAGGAGCCAGCCAATCCAGCTCCAGGTGGAAGTGAATCAGCGACCTGATTGGCTTGCAGGAGCAGCCAATCAGGCTTCTGGAGGAGGTGAATCCGCAGCCTGATTGGTCTACAGGAGCAGCCTGGAATTAGCCAATCACGCAGGGCCCATTGTGTAAATAATTAGACGTTTGGGGGAAAGTTTCATTCATTACTACTATGAGCTGAACAAAGAGCATGAAATTCACACTCGACTCCGAGTATATTTCAGGTGGGATGCAAATCATATATGAAATGAAGAGTGAAGATCACAAAGGATCAGTGACCTACTTACTCATACAGTAGATTATGCAGGAGTGTGGGTGACTTCCATTAGTGGAAAGTATATACACAGCTTCTAAATCAAGGTTGGAGAAACTACAGCTCTCCAGATGTGGCTGGACTCCCACTCCATCATCCCTGACCATTGGCCATGCTGGCTGAAGCTAGTGGGAACAACATCTAGAAGGTCACATGTTCCCCATTCCTGCTCTAAATAGTGGTTGTCTCCAGCCCAGGAGGAAATGTCATCTTCAAGGTTAAATTTATGTCTCTTGCTTGTCCATAGCATGGTCTGCAAGTCAATCTCTTATGGTCAATATGGTGCTTCTCGAAATCGCTTAATGCTTCAAAGTTTGGAAAGTGGATTCAGGAAGATTATACCACCAGTAGAGCTGATAACGAAAACCTCTAAGGTGCCTATTTGCAAAGACATTAGGGAGGGAATTATCAATCACTTACAGAGAGAGAGAGAGAGAGAGAGAGAGAGAGAGAGAGAGAGAGAGAGAGAGCGCACACCCCAAAATGTACATAATCTAAACTAAGTTTATAACCTCAGATGTATTAACATTCCATCAACAAAGACTTTACAACCTTGATGATATTGACACATCACCAGGTGAACGGAGAATGATTTTAACAGGCCTAAAGGCCATCACTTAGTTTGGAGAGAGTTCTCAGTTCCCCACTTGAAGGTGGGTTTACAACCCTGAAATTACTGGCAGACTCAAAAGCCATGTGTGTAATAGCACACACAGTCTTAGTCAGAGAGGAAAGGAGAGATACCAGTCTTGCTATGGCCTGTTATTGAACTGAGGTCCAAAGGTCCTCTTCAGTGTGAACTGAGGATAATCCAAAAACCCTCCTCCTTAGCATGAACCCGGGTTCAAACGGCACAGCACGTTAAGCATGTGGCTTCTGCCAAACCGCATGGCAAATTCCTTCTTGGTGCCCATAAGATTTAGGGACCTTAGGGTAATCATTGGCCATCTGAAGGCAGCCCTGTTTCGGGAAGCTTTTAATGTTTGCTGGATTACAGTATTTTAATATTTTGTTGGAAGCCGTCCAGAGTGGCTGGGGGAAACCCAGCCAGATGGGTGGGGTATAAATTATTATTATTATTATTATTATTATTATTATTATTATTATTATTCCAGATGTTGCTGTTGGATTCCAACTTCCATCAGCCCCAGCCAGCATAGCCAATGACCAAGGATGATGGAAATTGGAGTCCAGCAGAATATGGAAGACCCCCTCGTCTAGGGCAATATCTGCATCTGGATAGTAACCAAAACACAATTATTTGAAATTCACACATCTCCAAATCAGTTCTCCAACCAATCAATGTGTGCAAAAATGTGTATATTTGGATAAAAAGTGTATGTGCAAAGGAATACATTAGTGAGCATAATATAGAAAAAAAGAGCATTGTGCTAAAGGAAACGACTTGCAGAGATGTGTATATTAGTCAAAATCGCATATAAAAATGTGTACATTGGGATAAATTTACGCTAAAATACTGATGAATCTTCATGAGTATTATTATTTTTTAAAAAATGCAGATGGCTGCAGAAATTTAGAGAAACTGAAATTGACTGATTCATCCATTCTCAGTTACCTAAAGATCGGAGATTTTAGCACAGCTCTGGAAATGGCCGCGGGAGTGTTCAAAGGTGACTACGTTATTTGAGAAGGGGACTAAGTAATAACGAGAGAGCTTTGGCCATACAGCAGCCCTTGGAATGGGGATGTCAGATATTCACATTTTCCTACCTCAACAGCAGTTTAAAAAGAAAAAAACAATGTGATGCACCAGGAATCCTTTGTTATTATATACTAACCAGACTGTGCATGGCACATTTTATTTCTATAAAACTATTAAAACTATTACAAAATATTCAAAAATACATTTTAGTAAATTGACAGCGGTTATTTATCAGTTTATTAATGCAAAACATCCTTTCCCCCCCGCTCCTCTGTACAAACTATTCTCCATTGTCACATAATAGCCAACATGTGCGCTTTTTAAAAAATATTTTCTCATAAATTTCTTCTTCTTGATTTTGAAGGTAAAAATAAGAGAGTTTCTCCCCCACCTCCCCAGAGTTTTGCAAATGAATCAAGGTGTGTGTAACAGTCTTGCGTTCCAAGAGTGTGGTTGAAAAGGGACGGCTGTTATCTTTTATACAAAGCAAAATATTTCCAAAGACAATTAGAAACAATACAGAAGCTGACATTACATTTGATACTATTTAAATTAAAATAATATATTCTTATATTTTACACTATTTCAAAAAAAATGAAATGTGACTGTTAAGTATTGATCTCTCTCTCTCTAAAAAAAATTGAATTTACAATTCTGTGTATAAAAATATAATTTACGGACCCCCTCCCCCCCGTCTATGGAGTAGTATGTCTTTCGTTTGTTCCAGGACTCGCTGTTGTAGAAGAGCAAAGCAACGTACAGATGGGAGGGACAGAAGTTTTACTTTTGGAAAGTCTGGACGTGTGTCACACATAGAAAAATAGAACTCTGTGCACTTTTGCTTGGCCTTGCAAAATAATTTTCTTCTCCCCGTTGAGTGTACAGTTCACATGATAATAAATTATCAAAGAAACTATTTAAGGCTCTTGAAGGTCGGGTTCATATCCTTTAAAACATCTATTTCAAAATACCAAACAAATAAATATCCAGGAGATGAGGACAACGAAACAATCAAACAGACAACAAAATAGAAATCAAATAAAAAATATATATATTTCTCAACTAAACTGGGGGGGGGTATTCCTGGGCTCTTCCTGCTCCTTAAAGTCTACTTTGGACTGTCCTACTATTATTATTATTGTTTTAAAGTCTTTCATTCTCTTTCTTTCCTTCTTCATCTTAGTTTTCTCCCCTCCCCGCCCTTTGTACTATTTTCATCATCGTCATTGTTCACTTGCAGGCCACTTTCCCATGGTAAACCATGCTCAGAGTGGCTCACAACACCAAGAAGTTTACATAAGGTGATTCTCTGTTCTTATGACAGGTCAAGGTGGGGTGTGGAGAGATGTCCCCCTCAGCTGGCCATGCCCAGTGGGTGTATCATCTCAGAATCCAATACCCAGCGGCCAATGTGGTAGAGGAGGCGGGAATACCAGTGGACTCCTGCTGGGGCGTCGTCCAGGGCAGCGGCTGGGAAAAGGACCGGGGAGGAGAGGCCACTGGGGTACAGCATCGCCAGGAGAGCGTGAGTGACTCGGAAAGGGGCAAACGCCCAGTGGGCCCAGCTATGCTCCTCAATGACCGCATAGCACGACGCCAGCACCTGGTTGATGAGGATAGTGCCCTGAGCAGTGAGCGGGGCGTAGGCACCCAAGGCCTCTTCCCGCAGGGACACGCTGCGCACCTCGGCCTGCAACAGTGTCTGGCTCCCTTTGCCCAGCACGTAGACGTGTTGACCCGGCTGAACGCGGCTGGCGAAAACAGGCTGGGGCTTGGAGTGGTTCTGCGGCGGGGCCACGAAAAGCAGGTGAGCCGCCGTGAGCAAGAGGCGTGCCCGGGGCCGTCGGGTCTCGATCACGTAGAAAAGCTTGCGGACGGGAGGCTCCTCCTGGTCCAGGAAGGCGAGGAACTCGCTGTAGAGCAGCTGCCCTTGGACATCGGCCGCCAAGACCCGGTCTCCAGGGTGGAGGTCCTTCACCAGCTTGGTGCCCCCTTGCTCCAGGTTCACCCAGGCCGATCCAGGGAAGCAACCGCCCGATTTGGCCGCCACTGAGTTCTCTGGAGGTGGAAGAAGGGAAGGAGTGTTAGAAGAAAGCAAGGGCACCAATGAGAAACAGAACAAATTGGGACAATTGTCAGGGACCTATCGAAATCCGGATCCTGAATTTTACCAGGAGCAGGAGGAGAGTATGGATTTGGATCAGTGGTTTGCAGAGGGACATAGTTCAGAAGGCAGAAGCTGGGAAATACTGGATGGGGAACAGCTAGGAGAAGAAATACTGGGGGAGAGAGGGTTAACAGATTCACAGTCTCTGGGCAGCGTTCACCAAAGTGAACGCTGGAGAGCTCAGAAAGTGGCAGAACAGAAAGCACAGCGGGTACAAGCTCAGATTACACAATGTAGGAGTGATGTAGATTAATAGGGACAGAAGCGGGTGGGATCCTTAATTGGGAGCACCACCATTCTGAGTGCCACGGGGGAGGAAGCCGGTTCCCGGAAGCCTGACAACAACAAGCAATTCCTAGCAACAACACAAGTGAAACTCAGAGTTATCAGGGATACTAAACTGCCGCCACCCTGTATCTCTCTAGCTCCTCCTTCTGCACAATTTCTATGACATCACATGGTGCAACGCAGTTGAATTTACAAGGAACAGGGATCTGAGAGACACAGGCTTTTGTAACTCTCTAGCCAGTTGTTCTGATATAATGTGCACCAAAGTCAATAGGTCCCTCTCAAATTTGGCTCAATTTAAAATAAACATTGGAAGCATCGGAACTAATTCTACTGTGGCTTCTCTAATAGTAACATTCTCCTTTCCCTTCCTCCCCCACAACAAACACTCTGTGAGGTGAGTGGGGCTGAGAGACTTCAGAGAAGTGTGACTGGCCCAAGGTCACCCAGCAGCTGCAGGTGGAGGAGCGGAGACGCGAACCCGGTTCCCCAGATTACGTGACTACCGCTCTTAACCACTACACCACACTGGCTCTTAGTCGTAATGTTGTTGTTGTTGTTGTTGTTGTTGTTAAACTGCCCTTCAACGCAAAGTTTCCCAAGACAGGGTACAAATATTCCAATAAAGCACAACAACAGCATTAAAACCAAAAAATATTACTCAACAAGATGGCAACAAAGCACCGCTGAAGATATTTCCTACAAGATAGCCTGGCTGCAAGTTTTTCTGTCCCTCAAAGCCAGAAACAAGAGTTTCTGATGTTCAGGCTGTGAGAGCCAATTCTTACAAATCGAAAATGGAACTTTCCACGCCCAAGTGGGCAATATCAGCAGGCTTGTGGGGTGAGGGGTACCCAATATTTGCAGAAGTACATAAACTTGGGCAAAAAAAAATGAGAGGCACAAATACAAGATGGGTGACACCTGGCTTGAGAGCAGTACATGTGAAAAGGATCTAGCAGTCTTGGTTGACCACAAACTTGACATGAGCCAACAGTGTGACGCGGCAGCTAAAAAAGCCAATGCAATTCTGGGCTGCATCAATAGGAGTATAGCATCTAGATCAAGGGAAGTAATAGTGCCACTGTATTCTGCTCTGGTCAGACCTCACCTGGAGTACTGTGTCCAGTTCTGGGCACCACAGTTAAAGAAGGACACTGACAAACTGGAATGTGTCCAGAGGAGGGCAACCAAAATGGTCAAAGGCCTGGAAATGATGCCTTATGAGGAACGGCTAAGGGAGCTGGGCATGTTTAGCCTGGAGAAGAGGAGGATAAGGGGTGATATGATAGCCATGTTCAAATATATAAAAGGATGTCGCATAGAGGAGGGAGAAAGGTTGTTTTCTGCTGCTCCAGAGAAGCGGACACAGAGCAATGGATCCAAACTACAAGAAAGAAGTTTCCACCTAAACATTAGGAAGAACTTCCTGACAGTAAGAGCTGTTCGACAGTGGAATTTGCTGCCAAGGAGTGTGGTGGAGTCTCCTTCTTTGGAGGTCTTTAAGCAGAGGCTTGACAACCATATGTCAGGAGTGCTCTGATGGTGTTTCCTGCTTGGCAGGGGGTTGGACTCGATGGCCCTTGTGCTCTCTTCCAACTCTATGATAGGGTGGTTAGATACAGCCATCCAGGCTACATTAGTAAAGAAAAAGCATTTTATATGCGTTATAACACTGTGACACCAGATGGCGCTGTGGGGTTCCATCTTTCGCCAAGTGATATATCCCACTTTGAGGTTTACAACGCATTTTCCTGAAACGCTTTCTGGACGTGTCTAGATCCAGCCCAGCATTGCCTGAAGTGCTGCCACCACAACCAGAGCGCACCACGACACACTGACGCAGCAGGAGGCCCCACTGTTGTCGCTTTGCTCAGGGCTCCCGTCAAACCTGGAGCTGGCCCAGGGAAGGACTGACGTTTGTGACGAAAAGGGCTTTCTGGCAGCTCACTAAGAGAATTGGGCTGACTCCTCCTTCACTCCTCCTTCCTGAAAATGGTCCCTGACTAAGAGTATTGCCATTCAATCCCCTCCAGCAGAGCACAGTCATCCTTTTGTTGCTGGGGCAGAGGCTCTGTGTGACTCCAACAAAAGCACTATGCTGCTTCTATTGCATCCCCTGTGTGGGGGAGCGAGATAACAGGTGCAGGAGTCTTGGGGGGGGGGCGGCTCTGCTCTGCAGCAGGAGAGTGATGGGGCCTGTTGGTGGCATTTTACCATTGTAGTCTTGAAAGTGTATTAACTTATGGTCTGTGTGTGTGGTTTGGGAGCTGCACGGCCAGGGAAAAAACAATGCTGTCCAGGGTTGTAAAGACTGCAGAGAGAATAATTGGGTGCACTCTTCCCACCTTAGATCAAATCTATGCTGCCTGGCGCCATAAGAAAGCGGCAGAGATAGCGCAGGATAGTACGCACCCTGGAAATGATCTCTTTCAGCTTCTGCCTTCTGGAAGAAGGTATAAGGTATAAGAAGAAGAGAAGAGTTTGGATTTGATATCCCACTTTATCACTACCCTAGGGAGTCTCAAAGCGGCTAACATTCTCCTTTCCCTTCCTCCCCCACAACAAACACTCTGTGAGGTGAGTGGGGCTGAGAGACTTCAGAGAAGCGTGACTAGCCCAAGGTCACCCAGCAGCTGCATGTGGAGGAGCGAGGAATTGAACCCGGTTCACCAGATTACGAGTCCACCGCTCTTAACCACTACACCACACTGGCTCTCCAGTATAGGGTTATAAAGGCCAGGACTAGCCACCTGAGAAACAGTTTCTACACAAATGCAATTCTGGTTCTAAACGCAGCATAAGGGGTCTCTATAGTATAGTGTATTTTAAAATTGGGTTTCAGGGTTTTTAGGGGTTTTTGAATGTTTTATGTAGTTTTTCAATTTCATTCTTCTGCCTGGGACAATGACAACAAAGATATTGTATATCGTATATATGGGCCAATGGGCCTTCAGGTGGCCCTGCAAGCAGATGCCTTCACTTGGCTTATTCACCTTGCTGCTAATCTTGCACCAAAGTGGAGCTGCTTCTGCAAAGCTCCCTCTCCTCCTGGCTGGGGTCCATGTCTGCTCCTAGATCGCTACTTGTAATTATGATTCTAATACATTCCTAAGTGCAAGGGAAAATCCAGGGTTTAATTTGAGTAGGGATCAGCCCAGGAACTTGCCTTGAATGCCAGAGGAATAATTAAGAAGGGAGTGCTTGGAACGTGCGTAAGGAAAGCCTCGTCTCCTCACCACTGGACATAGGTATTAAATATCTCAGGTTGATTACTTCCTGCCTGTCCTTTTTGTATTTAAACGCTCGGTGCCTAGGTGAGACTGGGAAAATCCCAGCTGCGGCCACATTACTGATTCTCAGAGCTTGCTGCCGTCATTTCCCACATAACTCCTATTGCCACAACCGCAGCCCTTCCTGCTTTTATCCTCACTGGTACGTTGGAACAGGCTAAACCAGGCATCCCCAAATTCGGCCCTCCAGATGTTTTGGGACTACAGTTCCCATCATCCCTGACCACTGCTCCTGTTAGCTAGGGATGGTGGGAGTTGTAGTCCCAAAACAGCTGGAGGGCTGAATATGAGGATGCCTGGGCTAAATGCTAAATCACCAGCTAAATTAAAATGGGACAGAATAGCCATGGTCTCTCTCTGCATATCTGGGGTGAGGAGACCAGCTTCCAGATTCAAGAGTGTAGCACTGAGCCTTGCAACTACGCCTCTTTTTTTCCTTTCTTTTTTTTAAGATTAAATGCTGGGAAAACCCCTACCGTTGGCAACAATGCCGGGCTGAGTGGAGGTGCATTATAATGCCAGACGAGGAGTTTCTAGCAAAACATGCCTGCCTCCTTCCCAGGACAGGCTAGGAAGCTTTGAAATCTAATCTCCCTCCCGCCTTGTTCCTTTCCCACCCGTGCATGTTTATACACCTGCTCTCTTACCTATGAAGTTAGCACGCATCACAGTGGAATGAAAGAAGGAGCAGAGAAAGTGTTAAGGGGCTCTCCCTTCTTCTCCCTTTCTCAGCTGCCCAGATGCTACTCACACAAAGTGATTACAATGAAAAGCAGCGGGGGAGGGGAACCCCACCCAAGGCAGCGTTGCCCTTTTTCCTTTTGTCTTTAAAGTTCGCACATTAGAGACACCTGCCCCGGGGTTGCCGGTGTAAGGTGTGCGATGGGGACACAGATTGGCTTTCACTCGGGATGGGAGGACCTGTCAGTTTGGCTTCATTGATGTCTCTTGTTTTTCCACTGCAGCAGTTCGCAACTCATGAAAATCAGCCAACATTTTAGTGTTCGTATCTTTGGATGCAGTTGCTCCCATTAATAACATTTACCCACCCCATTTTGAAAATGTTTATATTTTCCCTATTTTAGCAACTCTTTCATATATGCCCTTCGCCCCTTCATACACGCATTTTTGGGTTGAAGAACTGCATTGCAAAATTCAGGGAAGTAAACGTTTCTAAGGATGGCTGCATTTTGGTGCTGTGGGGAACTTGAATGTAAAGGGAACTGAATTTTTCTCCTATCCCAGGCTTGAACTCAAGGATGTGAAACCAGCTGTCCTTCTAAGCAGTGCTGGATTTATGTATAAGCTAAATAAGCTATATTTAAGGCCCCACTCTCTTGGAGGCCCCCCAAAAAATAAAGGAAAAACAACCTGGATGTACATTTCCAAAATATAAGATAAAAAGCAAATAAAATAAAGCCTACATACAGCAACAGTGTTTTGTGATGTGTAGGCTCCTGTGATGTAAGTAATGCCTGCTCCCTAAAATATCACTGGTTTGCCCATTTCTATATATAGGGTGCCTACATTCTGCATGGACTCTGCATTCTGCATGGACTTTTCAACAAGTACGTTGATAAAATACATATTTTGTTATGTGCAAATGGCTTTAGATACCTATTTGGTCCATAAATTACCAAAAAACAGTGACAATTACCAATTACCAAAAAACAGTGACAATTTGTTGTTGACAAAGGGCAGCTGGACATCTAAAGGGCCCCATTACCTCCAGTAGTTTAGGACCTCATCAAACCTAAATCCAGCCCTGCTTCTAAGGTTGGGTTGCCGCATTTCTATGCAATGGTGCTGTCAGGGAACAATCGTGAGGCAGACGTCCTGAGCCCTACTCAGTAGGAGAGCAGGGCTCACCACATTTTCGAGTTCAGCAAGTGAAGGAAAACGCATCAAAAGGGTGGGGTTGGGATCTGTACATGAGCATTACGGTAAGTCCAGAGTTTAAAATCAGCTCACTTAAGCTAGAGTTTATAGACAGGGTTTCACGTCCAGGGATCCATTTATTTCCCCCCTCCCTCAGTTTAATATTTTATTATCATTGAATTAAGAGTTGCATGTGAATGGATATGATGAATCAAATCAAAAACAGGCCCCCGGTGACCGGAATTTGTTGACTGAACTTATATTTTAAAATGTCCTAACAACAACAACAATTCAATGCTTAACACTGTCTGTCTTGCTCTGTGCATTTTTAAAGATTATAATCAGAAATATGTACATTGAATAGGCCAGTTTTTATGCTCTTAAGGTTTAACCTAGTTATATAATGAACATATTCCCTCACAGTGAAACCCTATACATCTCAACTCAGAAGTTTCAGAGCAACCCAGACTCCCTTGCTAGAAGGCAAGAGGGGCATAGGAAGAACCTCCCCACCTAAAAAACAACAACCACGGGTCATTCTGAGAGGAGGAGGGACTGAATTAGCCCTGGATCCCAAGCTGATTTAACTGCAATCTAGTCAAAAGTAAACACCAGGTGAACATGTGCCCTACAACTCTTTTTTAGAGTTCTCAGTTTCAAGTCCATCAAGAACTGTAAAAAGGGAGAGAAGATGGAAAATGCCCAGTAATTGTTCTCAGACACACAGGGTATCTGATTGTAGTGGTGTCATGTGCTGTAGCTATATTTCAGCTCTAGCAATGCTTTCTAAATGTGCATCTATACATATGAATGGGCAAATCTATCCTTTTTCTGAGCCATGCATTCAATCTTTTGCTAATGGAAAAGTGTCCCCCTTAGTTAGCCTTCCACACTATCCCCCCACCCCTATAAGCACCCTGCCATGATCACAATCATAGGGAGCTATTCAACTAAACCAGGCATAGGCAAACTCGGCCCTCCAGATGTTTTGGGACTACAACTCCCATGATCCCTAGCTAACAGGACCAGTGGTCAGGGATGATGGGAATTGTAGTCCCAAACATCTGGAGGGCCGAGTTTGCCTATGCCTGAACTAAACCCACTGAAATGAATGAACATGACTAAGTTAGGTCTATGAATTTCAAGAGGTCTACTCTGAACAAAACAGAGCTGAATGCCACTCACAGAAATCAAAAGGGGATTTTTTTTTTAATTTCCATGAACACTTCAAGCGTGTAGATAGTGATCTTGAAAAATTCACCCTGAGCCAAGGAAACATTTGTGTGGGTGCTGCTTTGGTCTGCCAAGCGGGTAGTGTTTGGAACAATATCAAGGGCACCAGTTGCTGCTGATTATTATTGCTGTTTTTTAAACCAGAAATGTTCCAATTCCAAAACGAAGCCATCTTTAAACAAAAACTGTTATGTCACAAATTTAAAAACGTCATTAGAATTCTCTTCCACATTTCTTCAAAGGTGGCACACATGGTTTTCCCGCTCCCCATTTTTTCCTCACAACTACCCTGTGAGGTAGGGTGGCCTAAGAGAAAGTGACTGGCCCAAGATCACCCAGTGAGCTTCAGGACTGAGTGAGAATTTGAACACAGGTCTCCCAGGTCCTAGTCAACAGTTTAACCACCACACCACATTTGGGTTGCGTGCTTGTTTCTGAACATTCCTTAGCCGGAGCAGCCATCTGCTGGCCTCACCTCAGCTATTGCCGTGCTTGAATGGCCCACGGCCAAGAGCAAACACTTTGGGCCAGGTTTCCTGACTGACCCTGGGGTGTGAGGCCATAATATGTTCATGCAGGAGATTTATCTTCCTAAACAGGCTGAGCACATACGCCCTGCCCGCTCTCCCCTTCTGTCAAACAACCAGTTATTTGCACATGCAAAAATCCATCCTGTAAACCGGGGGTCACCAGTGCTGCACTTGCAGGTGCGCCTGTGCCTATATAGACCTCAACTGGTGCCCACAGGACCCACAACCCCACTCCTTTCCCCACTGAAATTTATGTTCAAAAGAAGACTTCTTTTGTAGCTAACAGAACACTTTTTTCAAGCACTTCCCCGCTAGCTGAGGCCTACTTGAAATTGTCCCACCCTGCTGCTCCAGAGAAGCGGACACGGAGCAATGGATCCAAACTACAAGAAAGAAGATTCCACCTAAACATTAGGAAGAACTTCCTGACAGTAAGAGCTGTTCGACAGTGGAATTTGCTGCCAAGGAGTGTGGTGGAGTCTCCTTCTTTGGAGGTCTTTAAGCAGAGGCTTGACAACCATATGTCAGGAGTGCTCTGATGGTGTTTCCTGCTTGGCAGGGGGTTGGACTCGATGGCCCTTGTGGTCTCTTCCAACTCTATGATTCTATGATTCTATGCTGCAATTCGGCTTTAAAGAAACCCCTTCTGTCGACTCCAATAGATGACTATTCAACTGCTTGCTGTCCATTACTTACATGCACACACACACACACACACACACACACACCACACACTAAGGTTTTGCACAAGACTCATGTTTGCCTTTTCAGTGCCCAACAAATAAAACTATATGGCTGCCATACTTCCTGTGGCAGATAATATACATGGGTGACTGTTGGAATCAAGGAAGTTTGGGAGGGAGGACTGATGAGGCAGGAGGATAAAAAACAAATAAGTTTGCTGTTTATTCTTCAGAACAACTCATACTTTAAATAGGTGCCTCCTACTCCAATCCATCAGCTAAATCTGTACTGTGAAAATATAATTTATACATTTGTGGTTCTGTGTCTGTCTCTGTGATTTGTTTTGCTTTGGTTTTGGTAATAATGTTTTTATTATCTGCATATTTAATTCCAGATCCAATCTTTATGCATATAAAGTTGCTAGGGTGGCCATTTACATATTACCAAAGAAGAGCACAAAAAATGAAGACACCAACGAGTGTAAAATTTGCACATGGACAGGTGACCTCCATCCCTGCTTAGTCTGCCGTCCAGGTGCTGAAACTGTTGATGGGACAATATAAAGACCTTTGCAAGTCTCCCTTCTGATGGACCTCTATCTATGCAGCAGACAGTCCTTCAAATTGACCATCTTCTGATCGCTCTTCAAGACAGAGGGCTGACCTTTGCAGATTAGGGCTCCAATCCTGCTAAACTGATGCAAATTTGATGCAAATTTGGATCATGGGCCCTGAGTTTTTATGTACCAAGCAATGCTCCTGTTCTTGTGTAAACGTAGAACTTACTTGGGAGAAAAAACAGCTTCTCCCACTAATATATGAAGTCTAAAGGTAAAAATCGCATCTTATATATCTGTATCGATACAATACACACACACCTTTCAAAAATATAGTCTAAACATTCTTTTGTCACTCTGCAATGTCTTAAAAGAGCAAAAAAGACCTCAGTGAGGCAACTCTCACCCTAGGGTCATTTTGCCGTCTCTATCAGATTTATCTGCCAGATATACATTATCATCATCATTGCACCAGGCATTGAGTACAGCTGTGTGGTAGCTGCAGTAAAAGCATTGACTGTAGGGGCTCATATTTCTGTTTCGTCCAAAGCAAATCCATGAGCACCACCTACACTTAAGGACCACTGAAGTCAATAGACATGTTAAGTCATGCCAATGGTTCTACAGTGAGTAGGACTTAGCTGACTACAACCCTTACATTGTGTGTGTGTGTGTGTGTGTGTGTGTGTGTAAGAGTGATAAATTTTATAAGTGTATATATGTACATAAAACCTGTGTAACTGTTGCTGGAATAATGTAGGGGCAGTATAAAACTAGGGAGCTGTACTCTGCAGTAGCCACTGAAACTCTGTTACTATGGAAACGCAGTTGCCAGGGAGAAGAGGGACCTTGTGCCCTCAGATTTGCTTCAAACAGCAGACAAAATCTGTGGTCCTCCTAATGGCTTCACAGGTCCCATGTCAGCACACTTTTAATTTGGCTCATTACTGGCCCAGTTTGAACAGGCATATCTCGGCTCAGAGAAGATGAATGCAGCCACTAAAAGGTGTGCACACCAACATTTCTTCCTACCCATCCCTGAAATAAAGAGCCCACTTATCCTGGTCTGTCATTTTGTGACCTGTCCTTCCCCCAACCCCAAGCCTGCCTTGTCCTCTGCATCACCAAATCAAGACTGTAAGATCTTTGGAGCAGGGATTTTTGACTGAACGTTCTTGTATTTTGCCTGGACATGAACCTTTTCACTCTCTTGTAACATAAGGCCAGGCCCAAGCTTAAACTGACTGTGTTCGTCTTGAGCTGACTGACTACGTTTATCTTGAGCTGATTCTCTTTCAGCCAGGACAATACTGAAGGGCAGGAGAACAAAGAAAATAAAGAGTCTTCTGTCTCTCCCAGAACTTGAAGCCTCAATTCCTTCTCATAAACGTCAGCCAATACCATGTCTACTGTAATATACCAACTTCCTTGGACATATTTATTGCCTGAAACAATTTAACACCTTTCTCCAAAGAAACCAAACATATTGGGTGGGTCTGTGGCTCTACCCAGGAAGTTAAACATCAGAGCTCAAACAAATGCTTTTCAAGCTCAAACAAGGAGCAGTTTTCAAATTCAGATTCAAATGTGGGTTTTTGTTTCTTGCTGAATACTTGTATTCAGGTCAAAAACCTTTGAGGACTTTCTCTTGCTTACAGACACCCCAAATTCACCTAGGGTCAAGCTACTCTCTCACGGAGGACACAGCAGCCACCTCCAGAGATTGTGAGATGAAATCCCAGCTCCTTAGAAAACTTGGAGGAGATACTTAACCTTGTGCCCTCAATATAGCCTTGCTTTGGATCACCATAGTTCACATGGGCCAATTTTACAACATTAAAAAAAAATCCTTAGTATCCATAGGACCAGGAATAATAATAGTCCATCACAAGTTCTCCTTAGTAATTATTCATGGTCAAAGCAGATCTCCAAGGAAGGGGACAGATACTACAGTTTTATGAATGAGGAACTTCCTCAAGGTTACACAGAGAGTTCGTGAATGAAAAAGGATTTGAACTCAGCAAGCCTCCCTACTTCAAAGTCAACACTCAGTTTGTTGCAAGAGTTGGACAAGAAAGAACATAAAAAGCACGCCATGATCCCAAACACACTTGTTTGGAAACAAGTGTTTTGCCCATGACATAGAGATACCATTTCCATGGTGCCACTATTGAGTACCAACACACTGGGATTTTCAGAAATAACATGCACCAGGATGTAGTTCTTTGAAAGGCCACCACAGGATGATAATTTTAATGCATCTGGTGCCATAAACACTTCCTATCCCTGGAACTGCCTTCCGAAACACCTCTGTGCCTCTCTCTCCTACTTCAAAAAACCCAACTCCAAACCCACATTTTCTGCGTAACCTTTGGCACAACCAAGCAGCCACTGGTTGAAACACACCACTTGAATGAAGCTCACAGACCACTGGTGGTCCATGGACCACAGTTTCTGAATCACCTGGATCAGCCCATCTGCTGGCAATCTAAATGGAGTCATATCACAAGTCAGAACATTCCATCCAAGGAGATCTGGGTTCCAGCTTCATTGCTGTGTTTAAAGCTGCTCTTGGCTGTGGGCTAACTGGCTTAGACAGATGAAGAAAGGTGGTAGCCTGGCACCAGAGGGCAGCCTCAGGAACAGTTAGCAGCTGCCAGACCTTTTCTCAGTCAACTGGAATGAAAGACTCAAAGGTTGCTTAATACCCTAAGAACTGTACCATCATCCTTGAATGTCATAGAAGCAGCAACCTTTCTACACCAAAGACAAGCAGTGCAATCCTGTAGGTGTTTACTCACAAGTACGTTGCATGGTGTTGTAAATTGCTTCAGGACTTTTTGTTGTGGGAAGTGAGTTACAAAGTTAATTAACCAATAAATATAAATGGTGTTCAGTGGGGCTTGTTTCCAGGGAAGGGGCACTGCTCTCAGTAGGTATCTGAAGGACTTGAGATACATGTCACATTTGTGGCATTGTCACAAATCTATATAAAAATTGCACGTGGTTGCAGGTAGTTTGGATCTTACCAGAACTGCACTTTGCAAGTGCATCCAAACTGCAGAAAAATATTAAAGGGGAGGGAAGCAGGCAGATTTGGGACTTGAAACAAAAGATTGTGGCTTTGTTTCCATGTAAGTGTGCATAGTGTTGCAGTCTTAGACTAACTACTCCATCTCCCCAGAAATCTTGGTGAGTCAGGAAGAGGGATGACTATGGGTATCAATTGGAGAACTATCAAGTACCTGCACAAAACTACAATTCTCACCATCCTCTGGGAAAGCTGTTGCTGGTATACATTTGGAATCCAACAAAGAGTTTCAAAGGGTGGGCCAAGAAGACCCACCTGAAGATCGCTGGACACCCCGGACTCTCAGAAAACAGCACCAGAAGGCAGGATGTGGGCATAAGTTGCCCTCACAGCTTTCTCTCCAAAGGAAAAAGTAGAACTGAGTGATTCTGCCATACTTTCCAGACATGAGACATCATGGTAGATAATGTGTACAAGCCTTCCTACCCCAGGGGTAGCCAAGACGGCACCCTCTAATGTTGGACCCTGACTCCCATCAGCACCAGCCAGCATGGTCCATGGTCAGGGATGATGGGAGGTGGAGTCCAACAACATCTGAAGGGTGTCCTACCCCACCTCAACATCAGGTGTCCGGGGAGGATGTGCAGGGCCTCACTCTGAGTCAGAAGGAAGGTGCTCAGATGCACTAGGGAAAGATTGCCAGATACATCTTGCCAAGGGTTCCCCATATGACCATTCGGTCCAGTATCTCCCTCACAGTCCCACCCTCCAACATCCAGAGGTTTTGCAAAATAAGCTGCGTGAGCTGGCTGAAGTCAAGTGCCATGCTGGGTTTCAATGGAGCCAGGATGTTGAAACCCATCTTCCCTCTCTGTCTTTCAAGTTCCCTCTTCCTTCCTGAGTGGGCTATTTCCAGAGCAAATTTCCTCCTAAAAGCAGGCTGGGTCGGGGCAGCCAGTGGCTCAGCTCCCTCTGTGGCTAGCCGGCTGAGCAATTACATTTCGAAATCAAGCCTTGGAACCTTTCCTAATGCCTTTTCTCAGGAAGGGGTAAAATAGGAAAAACAAAACAAAACAGATTGGTATTGATCGGCTAACAGTTTTATCTCCCCGGCTTGGGAGTGGAGGATGCAGAAGGAACTGAACAGAAATCTTCGAAGAGGGGGACATGCCAAAGAAGAGGCAAGGACGCCCTTTGCGAGGAAGCAAAAAGAAAAGTTCCTGACACCTTCAGACAACCTCCCTCCCCACCCCCGCCAGCCCCCCAAAGTCCCGGCTTCTTCAGCCTAGGCTTTATTTGCACACTCGGAGGGGCCTGATGAATAGGTCCAGTTGTGTAGCAACTCAGTAAACATGCCAGCAAGCTGGCGGAGGTGTGAAAATCTGCTTCTTTGAGCAGGCCCTTATTTGGGTTCTCTAATTAAAATCCAATAAAAGGCCAGCATTGTCATTCTGATCCGTGCAATAAAAGGGAGGCACTCTCAGAAGAGAGGACACTTCCAACACTCCACCCTGCCGCCCCCTCGGGCCCCCTATTTGTTCAGGTGTGGGGGGGGCCCTCTATGCCAATTCACACACGCATACTTTTGCAAAAAGAAGACCCTATACAACCCTGCCGCCCCCTCCCCACCAAAGGCCTTCCAAGAGCTATTTGCACAGACCAAGACACTTTTCCAAAACACTCAAGATGTGTATTTGAAATTGAAATGGAAATGGAGGAGCTTGCTCTCAGTCTCTCTCTCTCCCCCCCTCCGCCCGCACCGGCCCCCACAATCCGTCTTGTCTCTTATACGGTGCCTTTCCCCTCTTGACAGTCATTCAGGCCTGGGGGGGGGGGGGGGAGAGCAGCTCGCCTCCTTTGCATTCCAATCTCCGGGATCATACTTTTTGCAAACAGAGATGGAGGCTCAGAAAACCTCCCCTGCCTGGACCGCTTTGGTTTTTTAATCTCCTCATCGCATTCTCAGTCATGAAACCAGCACTCGGCCATTGGAAACCAGCTGGGGCAGACGGGATTCAAGCCAGCGCTGGGGAAATCCACGTTGTACAGTCACACGACCTCGTGTGACATGCCCTCCAGGTTACCCCCCTCCCTTCCCAAATCCTGAGCGTGCCCTGAATCTCAATGCCCAGATTGAGCCTGGTGGGGCCATTTGCTTCTGATGGAATTGGATGGTGCTGAAGATGAGTATGGGCACCCAGCTTAGGCTGGCCGGGAGCAGCCTTTACCTTCTGGCGGTTCCCTCGCTGCGAGAAGCCAAGTTACAGGGAACCAGGCAGAGGGCCTTCTTGGTGGTGGTACCCGCCCTGTGGAACGCCCTCCCACCAGATGCCAAAGAGAAAAATAACTACCAGACTTTTAGAAGACATCTGAAGGCAGCCCTGTTTAGGGAAGCTTTTAATGTTTGATGTATTACAGTATTTTAGTATTTTTTTGGAAGCCCCCCAGAGTGGCTGGGGAAGCCCAGCCAGATGGGCGGGGTATAAATAATAAACTATTATTATTATTATTATTATTATTATTATTATTATTATTAACATGGCACCCTCCATGCTACAAACCGGGGCTGATGGGAGTTGTAGTCCAACAATCTTTGGAGGGCACCCAGTTGGCAAAGGCTGCTTTGGAGTAGAGCACTTGAAATGGTTGTTGAAAGATCTATCAAGGGTGAATTCTTCCCTGATGTGAAAGCCCTATAAAACCATTTATTATTGTGGTATTGTTCCTTTTGTGTTGACCTTGTGGGTGGTAGCTCAGGCTAACAGATAATTCACTCCAGAAGGCAGGTGAGATTGAAAACTTGGATTAGAGCTGATTTGACTCCTCTGGCAGAAACCAAACTTTAAAAAGATATCTTGCTGAAGTGGGGGTTTAGAACTGGACCTAGGAGGCATGGGCGTAGCCAAAAGGGGGGTGGGGGCAGCTGCTCCCCCCCAAATCAGGTAAATCAATAAAAATGCTTAACTGACTGAGGTTCTTCCCCCCCCCAACACACACACATAAATCCTGGCTATGTGCATGCTGGGAGGCAAGATGCAGCAAGATTTGTTGATCAGACCTAATAAGTTCTCCATATCCCATCTGCCCCTGGTCCCCTTTCCTATTTCAGGTCTCACCATGCAGTGGCGTAGCGTGGGGGGTGCAGGGGGGCCGGCCGCACCGGGCGCAACATCTGGGGGGGGCGCGCTCGCACTCGCAGCTCTCTGCCCCTACCTGGCTCACTCACTCTCTCTCACTGCAGTGCTGGCTGTGCGAATCCGATCCAAGCCGCCGGGTCGCCGCCCACTGTGGAGGGGGGTGTGTGTGCCAGGCGTGCGGTGCGGTGCGGAGAGAGAGCGAGGGACTATCTGGGGGAGGGACAGTGCAGCGGGGGGGGGGGCGCAAATTACTTGCCTTGCCCCGGGTGCTGACAACCCACGCTACGCCACTGTCACCATGTAACAATTTGGGCATCAAAACTATGGTTTCCTAATTCCATTTAACAACATGAAATTATAGAAGTAAGGGTTTTTTTGGGGGGGGGTGAGAGTAAAAGTAGTAACTTTGGCACCTTGATATAAAATGGTAGTGCCTTAAGATTAAATGAGCAAGACTTCAAATCTAAGTTTCATTTAAAAAGTAATTCTGAAGGACAAATTTCAGTGAGAACCTGGAAATGTTTGAGAGATCCATAAAAATTCTGAGATCAATGGGAATTTTTAGTTCCAAACTTGGACAAGATTTTGTTGCAGTTACCCCCAGTTGCCTAATTTTAATATTATCATTATCTTGTGATCCACCTTTGAACAATTATAGGGTGGAAATGATGTATTTACATTTGTATATAAGCAGACTACAACTAAATATTTATAAACTAAAACTATTTGGGTTCCTTTACTTAGAAATGAACCACTTCTTTAATACTTATTTTGTGCCCATGGTGTTCTAGGCTACAGCGGAGATCAAATGCTATGAAAACCTGCCAGTTCCCTATCAGAGGTCCTGTGTTTCTAGTAACTGAAGGACAGGACAATTTTTCAAAAGGTGCTAATTTTCTCAACACAGAGCTGTAACAACGGGCACAGCTATATGTGCTGAGTTTCCCCCCTGTCATTGGAGCTAGTGAATGTGCACAAGTGAGACAAAGGGAACTGGCAAGTACTATTACATTATAAGAATAACACTATTATACCATTCCACATTATTGTACTGCAATTGTCCTTCACCTCCGAAAGAGTCTTGGGGGAAGGCCCTTTTAACCCTCACGCCATCTAGATTCTATGGCTTGCCTCCAGCTACACTCCGCTCAAAGTAGACCAACTGAAATTCATGGTTTGTAACCAGACTAGGTTCTACTCAGAGTGGATTCTAATGGATAAACCTAAGTTAGACAAGTCCCTGCACATCAGTGGGTCTACTCTAAGTAGAACTTAGTTGGAATCAACTCAGTAGTCCATTTTGTTCATTAATTCAGCCTTTGCCCACCTGGTGCCCTCCAAATGATGTTGGACTACAACTCCCATCAGCCCTAGCCAGTACACTGGCTGGAGCTGATGGGAGTTGTAGTCCAGCAACATCTGGACATCATTGCATTGGCAAAATCTTCCTTAATCTGCAAACTACAGTACAGGTCTGTCTGTCTGTCTATCTATCATCTATCTATCTATCTCCTGAACTATTTTTGTACGTATATCTTATAAGGACAAACATAGATGGTTCTAGGCTGCCACCACAAGATGTTCCACGCTCACTATGGGGATCATTAAAAGTATGTGAAACAGAAATTGCCACAGCCCATTATTCTTCCTATCTGCAATGTCCTAGACTTCTTGATGCTGTTATGGACCAATCTAGCTGTTATTAACTCTGGGTCCAGATTTCAACCATTTCCATGCCCTCTTCAGTGATTGAGTAAGGCTGCAATCCTAACCATGCCTTCTCAGAGGTTTATCCTGTCCAATCTAATTGGGTTGACTTGCAGGTAAGTAGGGCCAGGCGGCAGCCTAAATCTCAAGCACCTTTAGATGTAAATGGTACCTATATATAAACTTGACGTTGTCCAACATGAACCACCAAGTCCTTTGGGGATTTCCAGTGATCCTGCAGCACCCAACATGCACCACAATAATGGTTAAACTATCCTGTATGAGTGTGTGTGTGTGTGTGTAGGGACTTAAGTTCCTGTTTTGGAAGCCAGGTTTTGGGGGATGGGAAAGTCTAAAGGACCCCTGACCATTAGGTCCAGTCGTGGCCGACTCTGGGGTTGCGACGCTCATCTCACTTTATTGGCCGAGGGAGCCGGCGTACAGCTTCCGGGTCATGTGGCCAGCATGACTAAGCCGCTTCTGGCAAACCAGAGCAGTGCACGGAAACGCCGTTTACCTTTCTGCCGGAGCAGTACCTATTTATCTATTTGCACTTTGATGTGCTGTCGAACTGCTAGGTTGGCAGGAGCGGGGACTGAGCAATGGGAGCTCACCCCGTCATGGGGATTCGAACCGCCAACCTTTTGATCAGCAAGTCCTAGGCTCTGTGGTTTAACCCACAGCGCCATCCGCGTCCCATGGGAAAGTCTACACAATACAAATGTGTAAAGATAGATAATTTGCAAGAGCTACAGGGTGGAAATCCAGTTGTAGTGCCTTTTTGAAGGGAAATGAATAATTTGGGTCAGTTGTTAATTATAGTAATAATCATTAACTGGGAGAGGGCTATCAGTGGCTACTAGCCACAAGAGGCTACACTCTGCCACCATAGATGGAAGCAGCAATGCTTTTGAATAGCAGTTACTGGAAACCACAGGAGGGGAGAGTGGCTCCTGTGCTCAGAAACTACTTGCAGGTTTCTTGCTGGCATCTGGTTGGGCACTGTGAGACTAGGATGCTGGACTGGATGGGACCATGGCCTGATCCAGCAGGCCCTTCTTATGTTCTTAAATCCAGCTGGATTCTGAAAGTTATAGATGAGTATCCCTGAGCCTTCCCTGAGTAGGAAACTTAACCCTCCCTCCTGCCACTGACTCTTTGTTTAAGCTGTTTATTTATTTATTTTTGGCATGGCAGAAAAACAAGGAATATTTAGGCGCGTCCTCTGCCCTGAGAGGGCAACCAGTGACTCTCAAAATGTCCTTGGACTACAATGCCCATCATCCCTGACCATTGGCCTGGCTGGCTGAAGCAGACAGAGCTGAACAACGTCTAGAAGGCTGCCGTTTCCTCATCTCTGGCTTATGCACATATTCTTACACATACATGAAAATACACACACCTTTTCATCTTCTTCCCGTAAACTAGCCTCGTAAGACTCAGGTGCTTTGTTTTAACTGCTTAATTAAATAAGCTGATGCTGTTCAAGGCTTTTTAAATGTTGCCTCTCGTAGCCTGAAGCCAAAGAAATGTGGGATATGCTGTCTGCACATGCCCATGGACCCTCTGCGTGCTGATTGTTATTTAAACGGGGCAGTGAATTTCCTACTCATTTCATGGTAGAGTGGGGGGGGGGCAGAGATGGAACTCTGTGTGTGAAGGTGTGGAAGGGGAGAAGTGGGAGGGCACATATATAGGGATAGAACTCTTTTCATTAGACATTAGAGCAGGCACCCCCAAACTCGTCCCTCCAGCTGTTTTGGGACTACAACTCCCATCATCCCTAGCTAACAGGACCAGTGGTCAGGGATGATGGGAATTGTAGTCCCAAAACAGCTGGAGGGACGAGTTGGGGATGCCTGCATTAGAAGCTAGTTAGAAGAAACCCCAGCTGCTTCAAGCATCCTCTTCTCAATGAAATCATCTCCATTGACTTAAATGGGTGGCTGGTCCCCGCCCTCCTCCCAAACACGGGCGCGCCGTTAACTCTTGTTTCTTATGTCAGTCGATATATTTAGAGCAAGTTCATTATTTTTCTTTCGCGAATGCATGTTTCTTGGCACGTTTAAAGTGGTGGGTTGTTGTTGTTTTTTTGCCCCAGCTGAAAGCTGCCATTGAACTACTGTTTAAACTCCAGGCAACAAGCAAACGAGAGGAGGTGGCAAAACAAGCGGCCTGACTCCTCCGAAATAATTCACCGTTAACTGTTTTGCTAAAAAGCGACAATTTATGCAGATAGCTTGAGGGGGAGGGGGCCGGCCACATGCGTGCATTTCTCCGCCGGACCGGCAGGTGGCGCTGCAAGCACGGGGGATTCCCAGTACCGCCAGGTGGATTGTAAGAAGGAAGCTGAAGGGGGGGGGGTGTTTGGCCCCTACACCCTGTAGGTTTGGGCTCATCTAAACGGTGGCCAATTGTGATCCAGATTAAAAGAATTTGCCTCATGTTAATGTGCCGCTTTACAATCCGGATTTGAGAAAACAACTCTTTTTTCATCGGAACTAGGGTGGTTTTATTGCATATGACAGAGAAGCAGGAACAAGAAGAATAATGAGGAAGGAGTTTACTAATTAACCTATTTTAGGATGAATATAGGGCGAGGCGTGGTGGGAAAGCATCTGAAATCCAGTCGACACAGGACTTGGCCTCTTCCAGCTCGTTGCGAAAGAAAACGGGGTCTTGGGCACGCCCTGTCTGTCAGAAAACAGCCCTGGCCCTATGTAAGAGCAATTGTGCCGGGTAAATTACTTTGTGGGTCGCACTGCCTGTTGGAGAGTCAAACGCATGAGAATTCTCTACTAGAATCTTTTTCTTCTTCCCAGGAGAGCCACAAAGCGGGCGCGCCCCGCCCCCCCATCCCCAAATCCCAGTGCCAAAGTTGCATTTGCTCCGGAGTCGTTGGAAAACCTGGCTTGCCTACAAGACTGAAAGATGAGCAGCAAACGACTGAGCTGTCCCTGCCTGAGAGTTGTTTGCATTTGAAGCGACGATGGGCTTGAGTTGGGGATGCCAGCTGCTTACAATCCCAAGGAACTATCTAGGTCAGGCCTGAAAGGGCTGAGTCAGTTCTAAGGCAGTCTGAAGGAGCTGGAATTGGATTGTCAAGCCTCTAATCTCACTACAGGTGCAGCAATGCACTACTACTCCAGTTACATTTACTCCGGATAAATTGAACACTAGGCCAGCTCAACTCGCTGATGCTCACCAGGGAGTTAAAAGTGTGCTGTAAAGTAAAGGTAAAGGGACTCCTGACCATTAGGTCCAGTCATGGCCGACTCTGGGGTTGCAGCACTCATCTCGCTTTATTGGCTGAGGGAGCCGGCTTACAGCTTCCGGGTCATGTGGTCAGCATGACTGAGCCACTTCTGGCAAACCAGAGCAGCACACGGAAACGCCGTTTACCTTCGCACTGGAGCAGTACCTATTTATCTACTTGCACTTTGATGTGCTTTTGAACTGCTAGGTTGGCAGGAGCAGGCAATGGGAGCTCACCCCGTTGCGGGGATTCGAACTGCCGACCTTCTGATTGGCAAGTCCTAGGCTCTGTGGTTTAACCCACAGTGCCACCCGTGTGTGCTGAGGAGTGAGTTAAACCGCATCAAGGGCGACCCATGTTGTAGCCACGCTGAGTTGGAAGCCTGCGCCCTTCGAAACCAGCCTCTCTCATTCACTGCACCTAAATCCATCTTGCAACTTTGGCTCGCAGCCTCAAGTGCATTTGCCAGTGATTCAGCAGAGAAGGAATCCTGACTGCTAGGGGCAAGCCTGGCCTATGACCAGTGCGCTTTGACTCTTCCTCGGGATAGGGTAGGGTGCGTGGGATCTAATCTCCTTCCTTCTAGTGAGAACCCAGCATCTCCCTGTCTAAACACAGTCCTGGAAAGTAAAATGCTGTTGCTTGCAAACAAGACGGCTGCGCAGATTTTGTACTCGGGAGTTGGAAGTAGAAAAACAAAGGGCTTAACTGGCTTGGGGAGAGAGGTTTTCAAGGAGCTCTCTGTATTCAGATTCCTAGACAGTTTTCCTTGGAAGTAAGTCTCACTGACTTAAATGGAGCGGGCTTCAAGTGGGCAGCAAGACTGCAGCCTTTAGATCTGGCAGGCAAGTCTGGGATAGCCTTTTCTCAGGTAGTTTCCAGAGGAGGGTGGGAGCCACATCTCAGTGGATGGAGTCTGGCGCAAGGTCTTCCCATGGCAATGAAGGACAGATCCGTCCATGAGAGGTGGATTCTCCCTTACATTATGGGTTCAATGCAGACTTCACATTGGAGTTTTGTCCATTAGGGCAATTGGGGCCCTGCCCCACCAAGCTCAGCCTTGATTCCTCCCGGCCCATCTGCTTGCCTTCTTACACCCAGCCCAGCAGGTGACACTGCCTGGACCTCAGCCTCAGCATTGGGCTTGTACAATTCAGCAGAGAGGACAGTGGAGACCAAAACCAGTCAGCTCTCCTTTCATTGGCTCTGGCTCCCAACTTCGGTTGGGCTCCCTGCCTTCTGCCCTACCATTTCCACAGGACAACAGCCGCCACCACTTCTCCATAAGCCTGGTTGGGGAACCTGTGGGCCTCCAGCTGTTGCTGGACGACAACATCTCTAACCATTGGCTATGCTGGCTAGGCCTGGAGGGAACTGGGGTCCAGTGAGGTTTGGAGAGCCACAGATTCCCCAGTCCTGCCCTAAGCACCATTTGTCCTCCACACAAGGCACAATGAAGTCAAGTTGATGGACACCAGCAACCAAGGATTTGGCAGATTTGTGGAGAATGGGCCTGCCAGTGGCTTGGCAGACCAGCCATGATAGCTAAGCAGAAACCTCTACACATAAAGGCTTGTGGATTGCTGACTCTGGGCTAGCTCAACACCTTCACACCCACTTTGTGAGTTTCTCAGAGGCATTTGCCTTGCCACTATTGGCGACAGTAAGCTGGGTTAAGATACGTTTGTTGCGTTGCCCATGAAATCACACATCACAACAAAGCTCTTTGTCTTTTAAGGTGCTATAGCTCCACTGGTGCTTCTTAAATTATCTGGCCAATTGCCATGGGATTGTTCCACCTCTCCACTCCTTGCTTCTCTCCCTAGTACAAAGCAGGCAGTATTGGGAATACTAATCCTAAATAACTATAGTTGTTGCAACTGTCCTATAGCAGGACTAATTGTTGGCTGTGAGATCCAGTGACCAGTCCTTTTCAATATTTCAACTAGCATGTCCCTGGCGCAAAGTGAAGTACTACTAGGATTTGCTTACTACTAGCAGCAACAGTTACAACAAGCTGTTTTGATCGAAGACCAATCCCTTCTGCCTGATCTATAAAGTACCTGCTATGTTGTTTGGAATAAAGAAACAGATGTGAACTACTACTGTACTTACTACCTGCTTACTACTAGGAGTTGGATCTTAGCACTGCCCCTTCTCTTTCTGTACAGGCCAAGCTATGTGTGTGGTGGGCATCCCGTCTGTCTATAGAGAGACAATGGAGTGAGTTTGGGGAGGGGATTGAAGTCGAACCACTGCCTTAGCAGCACTGAAGTGAGGCGCAAGGCTGGGCAGTGTGTCTGGAGATCCTGGGCTGCCCAGGCACAAGCCTTGGACCTCGCTGGTGCGCCCAAAGGAAAGCAGAACAAGACTTTTTTGACACAAGCTTGGCTGCAGGAGTTACCGGAAGGAAGCGCACAAGGCGCCATCCAAATGTCTTAGGGACCAAGCTATGATTATTGTGAAATGCTGCTAAGAGGTTAATAACAGAGCAACATCTATATTTATTGGGAGGGGGTGTTAAGGGTCGGTTCCCGAGTCGAATGAGCCGCCCCCCAGCCCCTTCTTACCGGCCTTGACCGAGCAGTGGATGTGCGCCTTGGACTCGTAGTACACCCAGTCGAAGCCGGCCTCGACGGCCAGGCGCGCCAGCATGCCATACTTGCTGCGGTCCCGATCCGAGGTGGTGATGTCCACGGCGCGGCCCTCGTAGTGCAGCGACTCCTCCGAGTGGTGGCCGTCCTCGTCCCAGCCCTCGGTCACGCGCAGCTTCACGCCAGGCCACTGGTTCATCACCGAGATCGCCAAGGCGTTCAGCTTATCCTTGCAGCGCTGCAGGGGGGGTGGGGTGGAGGGGAGGGGGTTCAAGCAGAGCACAGGAGCATCGCGAGGGGAGGAAAGGAAGGCCAGCCGCTCCTTGCTTCCCCACTCCCGCCATCCCAGAGTAGTAATAGCAGCAGCAGCGACCCATCCACACCTCCCTTCCGCGCGCATCTTTCTGGAGACGCGCGAAGGATGCAAAGGGTTAAACAGCACTCGGGTACCCGAATCATATCGCTTCCCTACTCCTCGCATCAGGAATGGGGAACCTGTGGGCCCCCCAGGAGCTGCTGGGCCCCCTATTCCCCGCCACTGGCCATTCTGGCTGGGGGTGATGCAGCGGCGTAGCATGGGTTGTCAGCACCCGGGGCAAGGCAAGTAATTTGCGCCCCCTAACCCGTGGATTTTAGCACTCGAGTCTCTTCTGCGCCCCCCCTCCAAGATGTTGCGCCCGGTGCGGCCAGCCCCCCTGCACCCCCCACGCTACGCCACTGGGGTGATGGGAGCTGGAGCCCAGCAACAACATGGTGGAGATTCTCCATCCTTCAACCCTAAACCAGATCGGTGCACTCATTGATATCGATCTGGTGCGCTTCTGTTAAGGCCAGGATCCTGAAGGGATGTCAGCTAGGATCGCTCCTCTTTCTCCTGCACCCCTAAATGGGCTCCAATCCCTCTCCACCCCACAGCAGTCTCACTGCTGTTGGGCGCTGATGCGCTCTCCCACTCTGCGTGGACCCCGGATTTCCACGCAGAGCCAAGAGGAAGACTCAGACTGCGAAGGCATCCATGGCAACCATCCCAGCGGCTACCCGTGCCTCCCGGCCTGTGGCCCCCCCTCCCACCGGAAGGATACTGACTCACGCACGCACATACACACACCTTTACTAGACCCATACCCACGTTGCTTATTTCTAGGGAGCGTTTGACAGAGAGAGAATCGAATATGAGAACATCTTAGAAGGCAGGGCGGGGAGAAAGGTGCGATCCACAGATGTTTTGTGGGTGGTATCCTCCAGTGACCGAAGCATTCCACCGCAAAGATTTTTTTAGAAAAGCTCTTTCGGGGATAAGAACGAACCGTGTTGATTTCGAAACCGGAACGGGGGGGGGAGGGATCTGCTTAGGATCGCGGCCTTAAAGCTTCCCATCATTTCTCCGAAAACCAACAAGGCTTATTTACTTCTTAAGCTATCTTCTCTGCCCACTCACTATGGAGGAAAACCCGTGCGCACCCAAGATTTCATCCTGAACGTTTCCGCCTGTTTAGGATACATCGCAAGTCGGTTTTGCGAGCAAGGGCCCGCGAAAGAAGCAAGTGGGGAGAAAAGACGGGAGCAGGAACTACCCGGCAGAGACCAACGGCATGAAAAGGAGGCTGTGGATCACGTGGAAACTTCCTTGGGAATAAGTCCTTCAGTAGAACTTGCTCCTGTATAAACATGGATAGGATCGAGCTGCACGAAACGTGTGTGTGTGTGTGTGTGTGTGTGTTGCGGTCTTAACACTTAACCCATCGCGGAGAACGTACGCATAGGCTCTAATCTCTGCCCCGAGGATCGCTCACAGGCACAAAAAGATACGCTTCTGCGCCACCCTACGATGGAATCTCCCGAGAAGAATCGATTTGGATCCCATAATTGGAGCGTGGGGATATAGGAAGCAGCTGACACTGAGGGTCCTTGTAGCTCCATACCGTCTACACTGACCGGCAGGGGCTCTCCCAGAATTTCAGCAGGAGTCTCTCCCAGCCCACCCTGGAGATGCGCGGAATTGAGTGTGGAAGCCCCGGCAACGCTTCCCACTCGCGTCCCCGGCCCTTCCAAGCGCCACGGGTGTTCGTTCCTTATGCTTTTAGTGTGTCGCGGGAGGGCAAAACCCCTTTCTCCACACTGGCAGCCGAGCAAAGTTTACCGGGGGGGGGGGGGCACAATTGCCTTCTATACCTCCCCGCATCTCATGATCTCGTGTGTTCGATCCAACGGGATCCAGCTGCGCGCGGGCCCGCACGTTTAAAAATGTGCCTTTTAGATAGGAGTCCCAGGACTGAAACAACGAACCTTGTACACGGTTCCCAGAAAACAAGCAGGTGCACCCCAGGGAGAAAGAGGTGGGTGCAGAGGCTGGCTTAAGCTATGCCCCACTGGAAAACGCACCCACAAGGCCAGCCTTACCAACAGCCCCGGTTATCTGATAACCCAGGAGGACACCTCTAAATGCGTTTACTCCGAAGCCAGTTCGCTTCGCCTTCTTGGAACCTATTTGCAAGTAAAGTTGTGGTCCTTACTTGCGAGTAAGCCTTGCCGGACACAATAGGATATACTTCTGAGTAGACATGTCTACCAAGGTCCTGCCGTCTGTATGCTTAAAACAGCAGCTGCTGGAATCCTCCCAGGTGTCCACGGGACTGGCCATCCCATATCTTAATATTTTTACTCCCAAGCAGAACTGAGGTTAAGATCAGGGTGCTAAGCGGGGAAAGTCCCGTTTATTTCAGTGGGGTTGGCTTTTGAAGCAAACTGACGGAAGGCTAACTTTCTATAAAGTTAAGCCTTCTGATATATCAAAAGCATTGATTCCAAGGTTCAGTCAGAAGCGCACAAATGGCCAATGGGACTTATCCCTTGCTACGCAGCATTGAGGACTCAGCCCCACATCTTCTGCTTTTGGATCTACTCTGCCTACCACCTTATTCAGAATAAAGTTGCAAACCGTAAAGCCTTTGCTAGACTGTGCCACTTCAAGCTGAAGTTCTGTGCAGGTCTGACGGCTTCTTTCTCCAAACAAACCAAAACCTCTCTGTGCACTCAGAAAAAATAAGACCAGGCCAAACCCATCTTCTTCCTGAAATGCTGTTTCTTAGCTGCATGAAGATTATTTCCCTTTTGTGTGGAGGAAATTCAAACATGCAAACCCCCACCTGTAGCCTGAGATTATAAAATCCAAGAGCTACTGCGCCACTTGGTTCTGCTCAGTGTCTATACTGGTCTCCTAACCACCAATACAACTGGCAAGTGCCAAGACTGCCGTTTCCTTCCTGCATCTTGCTCAGCAGATACTGCTGAATGCGCTCTCTGGGGCCCATTTGGGTGCCTGTGGGTGTTCTTCGGCTGCTTTTAGGGATGGAGAGAGAGAGAGAGCCGTAGGTCGTCAGAAGAGCACCTGCTTTGAATGCAGAAGGTCCCATGTTCTGACTGTCCCCAGCATCTCCAAGTGGGAGGGACTCTTTCTGCGTCATCTACAGCCCTGCAACCCCTCCGTTGTCCCTCTGCAATCGGCAGCCGCGGAACCTCCTGGCGCTCGCTTTCCCCGACCTCACTATAGCTATCCCAAAAAGCTTTGCCACAGGCCTGGATTGTCCAGGGGAGGAGAGATTGCCTGAAGGACAGAGAAAAGTCCAAAGACACATACCAAAACACAGGTCTTTCTTTCGATTATATTTTTCCTTCCCCCCCCCCCCCAGACATGGAAAATATATAATCTGCCCCCCAATTAAATAACAACAATCCGGGCAACCCGCTTTTCTATGCATTATGCATTCCGAATTTTAAAAAGACTTTGCCTTTCTTCGGGGAAAAGCACCTCCCGCTACATTGGAGAGAGCGTCCACTAAGTAGCAAACTTTGCAATAAGTAGCAAAAGACATGAGTGCCCTTTTCAGGTCCTTCAGAAAGGAGAGAGGTGGGGTGTTGTTGTTTGTTTGTTTGGAGGGGGGCGTTTCTGCAGCTCAGAAGGAGCTTCTCCCGCGTCTGTTCCAGCCTTTCCAAGAGAGAGAGCAGCCAGCCGAGGCCTAGGTTTTCGCTTCCTACGAGCAAAACGCCACCGCTTAGCATTGCCGGGAAGGGCTTTGTATTAACAGTGACATCATCACCGCTGTTATCATAATTGTGGAAGGAGAGGCGAGAAGCTGATCACGCAATGACTAGAAAGTGCCCAGACTTGGCGCAAACTCCTTGCGCAGGGTGGCCCGGGTCGTGGCGCATTCCGCCTCTTTCCTTTCCCTTTGCACCGCGGAAGGAAGAAAGAAAGACAGAAAGAGGAGGTGGGGCCCTGAAACTTTGACCATCGCAGGCTAGGCTAAAGGGTGGGGTGGGGGCGTAAGGAAAATCCTACACCCTCCGAGCCCAGACACCTGAACTTCCAGGGCAGATTGCATTCTCAACGGGAGGCCTTGGAGGGACGGTGGCCGGCAGAGAGGCAAGGGCAGCTTCGGGGATTCTCTTTTTTTTTTTTTTTTAATATATATTTATTGAAGTTTTCAAATAAAGCATATATTAGATAAGCACAACTTATCATTGTCCATTTAACATCTCTCAATTATTACATGGGACTCCCCCACACCTCCCGCATACACTTACATCATTATTAAATTTATTTCAAACAAATTATCATTTAACTCATCTTAATTAATAATCTTAATTTGGTTTGACATATAATTCAGCCTTAAATCTAATTTAATGGTAGACAATTATCTGCACTGGCATCCAATTCAACACTCAGCCAAATTACAATATTTTTGTAAATAAATCTTAAATTCCCTCCAGTCTTCTTCCATCCTTTCTTCTCCCTGGTCTCGAATTCTGCCGGTCATCTCGGCTAATTGCATATAGTCCATCAGTTGCATCTGCCATTCTTCCACAGTGGGTAGCTCCTGAGTTTTCCAATTCTTGGCAATTAATATTCTTGCTGCTGTTGTTGCGTACATAAAGAATGTTCTGTCCTTTTTTAACACACTCTGGCCTACAATACCCAGGAGAAAGGCCTCTGGTTTCTTAGTAAAGGTGTATTTAAACACCTTTTTTAATTCATTATATATCTTCTCCCAAAAGGCCTTCACTCTAGGGCAGGTCCACCAGAGGTGAAAAAATGTTCCTTCATTTTCCTTACATTTCCAACATTTGCTATCAGACGAATGGTATATTTTAGCCAGTTTAACAGGGGTCATGTACCATCTATACATCATTTTCATCACATTTTCCTTCAACGCATTACATGCAGTGAAGTTCAGCCCAGAGGTCCACAACCTTTCCCAATCTTCAAACATAATATTATACCCAATGTCCTGCGCCCATTTTATCATTGTTGATTTTACCATTTCGTCATGTGTGTTCCATTTCAGCAGCAAGTTATACATTCTTGAAAGTACCTTAGTCTTAGGTTCTAACAGTTCAGTTTCTAACTTTGACTTTTCCACTTGGAATCCTAGCTTTTTGTCATTTTTAAACACTTCTTTAATCTGAGCATATTGTAACCAGTCTCGCACTTTGTCTCTCATCTTTTCTAAACTCTGCAATTTCCAGTTGTCACCATCCTTTTCTATTATCTCCCAATATTTTGGCCAGTTGGCCTCCATATTGGCTCTTTTCCGAGCCTTAGCCTCCAGGGGTGACAGCCACCTCGGAGTTTTATTCTCCAGTAAGTCTTTATATTTTGTCCAGACATTAAAAACTGATTTTCTGACAATATGGTTCTTGAAGGCCTTATTTATCTTAGCTTTATCATACCATAAATATGCATGCCATCCAAACGCGTTATTAAAACCTTCCAAATCCAAGACATCCGTATCTTCAAGAAGTAACCAATCTTTTAACCAGCAGAAAGCTGCAGCTTCATAATACAACTTTAAATCTGGCAGGGCAAAGCCCCCTCTTTCTTTCGCATCTGTTAATATTTTAAATTTGATTCTGGGCTTTTTGCCCTGCCAGACAAATTTAGAAATATCTTTCTGCCACTTCCGGAAGCACTCTGTCTTGTCTACAATCTGCAGTGTCTGAAACAAAAATAACATTTTTGGCAATACATTCATCTTGATGGCAGCTATTCGGCCCAACAAGGAAAGTTTTAGTCTTGACCAACTATCCAAGTCTCTCTTAATCTCTGACCAACATTTTTCATAATTATCTTTAAATAAACTCAGATTTTTTGCTGTTATGTTTACCCCTAGGTATTTAACTTTTTTAACCACATTTAGTTCTGTCTCTTTCTGAAGCTGTTCCAACTCAGTATCTATCAAGTTTTTCCCCAAAACTTTAGTTTTTTGCTTGTTTAACTTAAATCCTGCCACTCGACCAAAGTTTTGAATCAGTTGTAGTACTCTTTTCAAACTAGACTCCGGCTCCTGTAATGTCAGAACTAGGTCATCTGCAAAAGCTTTAAGTTTATATTGTTTCGCTCCGACCTGAATCCCTTCCACCAACCTGTCCCCCCTAATCATATTCAGGAGCACTTCCAGAACCGAAATAAACAGTAATGGGGAAATCGGGCAGCCTTGTCGTGTACCTTTTTCAATTTTAAACTCTTCTGTAACCACATTGTTAACTATCAGTTTAGCCTTTTGTTCTGAATATATTGCCTCAATCCCGTTCTCAAACCCCCGTCCCACTCCCATTTCTTTTAAATTCCCCTTCATAAATTTCCAAGATATGTTGTCGAAGGCTTTCTCCGCGTCTATAAAAATTAAAACTGCTTTAGTGTTTATATTTGTTTGTAAAAGTTCCAATATGTCTATGATGTTCCTTGTGTTAGTAAACATATGTCTGCCCGGGAGAAAGCCTGCCTGGTCTTTATGGATTATCTCACTTAAAACTTTCTTAAATCTTCGTGCCAAAACATCTGCAAATATTTTGTAATCCACATTTAAAAGGGAGATGGGACGGTAGTTCTTGAGTTGTGTCTTTTCAGTTTCTGACTTTGGAATCAATGTGATAAATGCTTCTTTCCACGATTCAGGCGCCTTCTTCCCCTCCATTATTTCATTACTGACCTCCAACAAAGGTTGTATCAAATAATCCTTCAATGTCTTATAGTAGTTAGAGGTCAGTCCGTCTGGCCCTGGTGATTTGCCCTGTTTCAGACTCTGGATGGCCTGTTCAATCTCTTGTCGTGTTATTTTGCCATTCAAAATTGTTCTATTTTCTTCTGACAGCTTTGCTAATCCATTTCTCTCCAAAAATTGTGTAATCTCTATTTCATCTTGTGGCCCTTGAGTGTATAGCTTTTTAAAATACCTCTGGAAGCACTTTCTAATCTCTCCCGGGTTCTGAATGTTCCTTCCTTCAACCTCTAAGTTTGTTACTGTATTTAATCTTTGTCTCCTTTTCAGCTGCCAGGCTAGCAGTTTCCCACATTTATTTGCCGATTCAAAAGTTTTTTGTTTCATTGTTTTAATCTTCCATTCTATTTCCTGATTTATCAGTTTGGAATATTGTGCCTGATAAAGTTTAATTTCTCTCAGAATCGGTTGGGACTTCGGGTTAGATCTTAACTTCTTCTCCAACTCTTTGATACTTTCCAGAATTTTATCTTTCTTTTCATTTTGCAGTCTTTTCTTTAAGGAATTCTGTTGAATCAAGAACCCTCTCATCACAGCTTTACTTGCATCCCAGATAGTTCTTTTTTCCACCGTAGTGTTCAAGTTAATCTCAAAATAGTCCTTTAAAGTTTTTTGGGCCTTCTTTACAATTCTTTGGTCTCTAAACAGGCCATCATTCATCTTCCATCTAAAGGAGCCGGTTGGGATCAATGTCATATCCATTCTCAAGGCGTTATGGTCGGAGCATGTTTTAGGGCAGATTTTCACCTTCCTCACCTTAGGTGCCAGACTTCTAGTTATCCATATTTGGTCGATTCGTGTCCAAGTCAGTTGAGCTTCAGAAAAGAATGTTCCTTCTCTTCCCAAGGGGTTTCTAACTCTCCAGATGTCAACCCAGTCCATATTGTCAGTCATTTCAAAAAAGGTCTTAGGTAGTCTTCCCTCTTTAGTAATGTTCTGGTTCTGTGACTTATCCATATTTGTTGATACTACCCCGTTCATGTCCCCCATCATGATGACGTTGTTGTAATCCAGATAATCCAGCATGGTCTCGTGCAACTTCTTATAAAAATCCGATTTTCCTTCATTTGGAGCATAAATTCCTAATATCAAAATTTTTTCTCCTTGATACTGTACTTCTATTGCGAGGATTCTTCCACTTTCATCTTTAAAGAGAAATTTTGGTGAAAGGCTCTCTTTTGCATAGATCACCACACCTCTCTTTTTAACTGTATCCGATGATATAAATTCTTGACCAAGCCTTTTATTTATTAACACCTTTCTATGGAGCCTAATCACATGTGTTTCTTGTAAGCATATAATGTCCAATTGTTCCTTTTTTAAAATATGAAAAATTTTAGACCTTTTTTCGGGACTGTTACAGCCATTTATGTTCCAGCTCAAAAGCTGCAGAGACATCCTGGATAGGTCTGGTTATTCTTTCTGGGGTGGTACCTTGTTCTCCGGTCCTTGAGGATCCGAGGGGGCGGGCTCCCCTGGAAGTTCTGGCGCTGGCAATCCAAGTCCTTTGTGGAGGTCTTCTCCGTGTGCTCCCAAAAACTTGTCTCTATCTTCCACTGTTTTGATTTTGATCTTTCTCCCTCTGTAGGTAAAGGATAATCCTTGTGGGAACTCCCACCTGAAGATAATTGCGTTGCTTCTCAACAGTCTTGCCAATTCCGTGTAGTTAGATCTAAGGTCCAGCAACTGCTTAGGAATGTCCTTGTAGATTTCAATTCTCTTGCCCAAAATGTCTAGTGACTTTTCGTAGTGCAGGCCCAAAATCTTGTCCCTTTCCTCCTTTGATCTCAGTGTTATCAAACAATCTCTGGGCTTCTCTGTCCTTCTGACTCTGCCAAGCCTGAAAGCAGATACGATTTTGAAGTCTTTTTCCTCTAGCTTCCAAAACTTGGCAAATTCCTTAGTTAGAAATTCAATAAAATTATCTTCTTCCACCTCTGGTATTGACCGTATCCTCAAGTTGGTCTCCCTGTTTCGCAGTTCTGTCATCGAAAAGTAAATCTGATGTTCTCCAACTTGTTTGCTGAGTGGTCTTACTTCTTTCTCAAGTTCTTCCAGTCTTTGACTAGTATCTTCAGCCAGTTTACGATTTTCACCTACAGCCTCCTTTAATTCTCCAATAGACTGGGCATTCCGTGCAACTTGTCCAGTCAGCTTATTCAAGCTTTCTGTGTTCTGTTCAATTTTAGCTGTATGCAAATCAGCCTTCTTGTCCAGAGCCTCCAGTTTCTCCAAAATTTTCTCCAAGACAGAGCTACTTGTCCCTGAAGCCATATCTCCCAGGTGCAGCTCCTCTGTCTCTCCCTCCCCTGCCTGTATTAGGGAGGCCGCCTCTATGTCTGGAGGCAAAGTGGAAGGCAAGGCCGGCACAGAAGATCTGCGCTGTGAGGCTGCAGATAAAGTTAGAGTTGTTTGTTTAGTCCTTCCTCTTCTCCTTGCGCCACTCATTCCAAAGTTATCTGTAATCCAAGGTCAATCCAAGTTGTTCCCATGAGAAAGCAGAGTCCCAGATACAATAGTCAAACAGAGGCCGGGAAAGGGAAAGTAGGACAAAGTCACTGCTGTAAATCCAAAATCCTCTAGAGGGAGCTTAGTACGTCTTCAGGGAAAAGATCAAATCCAAGTTAAACTTGTAAATTTAAATCCATGTCCATCGCCTCCACAATGTATTATTTTTAGCAGAGTAAAACTTAAAGCAAAACAGTGTTTCTTACAGTGCCTTGACTGCAACAGTTTCAAAGTATCCAGTTCCAACTCAGAATGTTTCAAAACCTGAATTCGATGTATCCAAAGTTGCAAACTGGTGCTCTTCCAGGCAGCTCCAGCACCAGAGATTCTTATTTATTTTGTAATCCACTGGTTCCACAGAAGAAGAGTATCAATGCACTCCCAATATGACCAGCAAAAGTCAATAGCTCAAAGTCTTTCACTCAGAAAACTGCTTTAACAGGGTGCCAGCATTTAGTTAACGCATAACTTTTTGTCTCCACTCCTCCTGCTCTTTGCTTAAAGTTCAGTATAGCGGGAGATGGGCTTCCTGCTTATCCTCACTCCGTTTTCAGCCAAATTTCAACTTTTTTAAAAAAGTTTTAAAAGTTTCAGAAAGTTCTCAAAAAGTTTCAGAAAGTTGACAAAAGTTTCAGAGAGTTTTCAATGTCCAAATTTACTCACGGGTTGTAGTTTCCAAAATTCAGAAAAGTTGCAGGAAGAAAGGACAGCGCTGACCGGCAACAGCAACGCGGCTTCACTTCGCTGTTTGCGCAACGACCCACAGCGCCGCTACCCCCTCCGCGATCCGGAGCCCCTTACGGGGTCCCTTCAACGTTTTGGGGGCTGCTTCTGGCGCCCGCCGGGTCCCGAGACCACAGGCTTCTGCCACCTGTGGTTTTCCTGAATGGGTCTCCGCTTCGCCGTAGCGGACGACCCGTTTACAGCGGAGCTCCCTTCTCCTTACTCGGAGAAGGCAGCCATTGCCGGTCGCGCCGCCTCCGGAAGTCCAGCTTCGGGGATTCTCTGGCAGCTCCGAGCAGCCTCTTTGCCAAGCGCAGAGAGGAGGGGGAGGGAAAGACCGGCTGAGCCGGGATTGTCAGAGTCAAAAGCCGTGAAGCCTCAGCTATTTATTAATTCATCGGGTCGTGTGCCGCCGATCAAGCCCCGCTCTGCTCAGCCACCGTGAAGCGCAGCAGGACCGCGTCGGTGGGCGCCGTGTGCGTCTGCGCGCGCACGCCAAAGGGGCCTGGCCGAGGGGCTCAACAAGCCGCCCGCCGCCTCCCTCTTTCCCCCCAGCCAGCCGACCCACACTTCCAACAGGCACCTGTCGGGCCCGCCCCCGCGCGATCCTGTGCGTGCCTATCCCCAAGCCAGGCAGCGATCGTTTTACCCGAGAGTAAGCCCCGCTGGCAGTGGCTTCTGAGTAGGCAGGTAGGCATAGGATCGCGCTCCTATGCACCAGTCAATACCTTCATAGCGAGGCTGCGGGGAGCCGTCCACGCCCCACTCTCTGTGAGATTTACTCTCGAGTAAACAGACAAAGTCCCGGGCTGCGAAAATCTGCAACCCTATGCCCGCGTGCCTTAGGAGTAAAGCTGCAATCCTATATATCGCTGCTCAGAAGTAAACCCCACTGAGCTCACTAGCATTTACTCCCGGTAAACAGCAGTCCCCGTCCCCTTGAACTCGGTGGCACTGAAATATTCATAGGATCGGGCTGCGAGAACAACCTTCCAGACTAGGTCTGCGTGCCTCTCCTTGGCTCCCGGGAGCTCAGAGTTCCCGGGAGCTATGAAGGGGGCGGCGGTTCCTTAACGGCTCCCCTGGGGTTTATTTTTATTATTTCAGACGAATTCCAACTTTATCATAAAAGAGCTGGCACCCTTATCTTGCCTGCTGATCCAGCCAATGGCTGGCCGCGTGTGTGTGTGTAGGGCTGGGTGTGGGAGGCGGGGTGGGGAGAACCCTTCAACCAAGAGCTTCTGTCACCTGTAAACTTAGGAATCACCCGCCAGCTCCGAGCTCTCTCTATTTGCGCTCTTCTCCCCCTCCCCACGCCCGGAGTTAATATTAACCAGCGGCTAATGCATTCAAGCAACTGCTCTGAAAGTTTAACAATTCCGTCCAGGGCGTCAGATCTCTCTCTCTCTCTCTCTCTCTCTCTCTCTCTCTCTCTCTCTCCTCCCCGCCCCGCGCCTCCCCCCCTTTTCTTCCCCCCAAGGTTGAAAGGAGCAGGCAAACGCTCGGCTGAATCTCGGCTGCGCCGGGACGAAGCAGGAGGCAAGGCGTGGGGGAACAGATCTGATGAGGTGACCCACCAGACTGGGATCCATTCATACTGACATTCTGCATCTCAAAGGCACATCCCGCCCCACGCTTTCTACCCCTCCCTCCCCACAACCTGCAGCGCCGCATCCACACTTGGGGTCGCAGCAGATTCGCGGGTGCCCTCGAGGCGGCCTTTGCGCTCCGCCTCGACGGACTTGGCCACCGAGGTCTGCTTATCCGGCCCACCCAAACGGGGATCCCACTCTCCTGCTTGGTTCTTGCTCTCTTTTTAACCCGCCCACCCCCCAAAAGTCTCACCCCCACCCTCGAAATCCCCACCCAGCGTCCTTCCAAGTCCATTGGACGAGTGGCATCGCTGAGGCGCCTGGCGGGCGCAGCTCTCCTCACCTTGCCCTTCCTCCCATTGCGCACACACTCCGCACCTCGCATTCCCAGGTGCCCCCTTTGTATACAAGGGAATCAGAGGCACTGCGAAGCGTGTGTGTGTGTGTGTGTGTGGTGTTGTTTTTCTGTTTCCTTCGTCTGAGGGAAGTTGACAGAAGGTCAGAAGTTCAAACGCTGCTAGCTAATGCAGCAAAGGAGGCCAGCCGAGTAGAAGGAAGGGAAGCTTTGCTCTGCGCTCAGAGAGAGACCCCAAGGCGCTTGGGAAGAAGGCTGCGGGGCTGGAAAGGGGGGGGGGTCGTGTGTAGAGAAGCAACCTAGAGCCGAGCAACAGAGGCCGGCATCTCCTCCTTGCTGCGCCCCCCCCCATTGCTCATATGCATCTATGCCCAGTTCCCAAGCTCGTTCCATGCTCTCTTGAGGAGGAAGGAACTTGCTTGCTTGCGATTGCTTTTCTGATTGACTTCGCCTAAGAAGATCTAGACATAACATGTTAGGCTCGTGCTGTGGGGATGCGCGCACAGAGGGAGAGAGGGAGAAGGGGGGGGGGCGTCTGTTCCTGGAGCTTCCGCGCCACACAGCAAGTCAGCAGCACCAGAAGACAGCAGCAGCAGCAGCAGCAGCCGCCTCGGCCGCCTTTCAAAAGGATACAAACTGAAATTCTAGCCGTTGCGATCGATACAAGAGGAGTAAGTGGAGCTGAAAATGCGAGATGGGCTGGACTGGCCGCCGCACAGCTACCCCCCAGTTCTTGCGTCTTGGCAGATGAGGAAAGTGTGCGCGTATAGGGAGGTGGAGGCGGGGGTGGGGTGGGAGATGATGGAAGGAGACTGAGAACTGGAGCAGCAGAGGAGGAGGTCGCCCACAATGGCACCCCTCTTCCTCGCCGCTGGCCTTGCCCTCTCCATTTGCGCTTCGCCTTCGTTCTCTCTCGCCTTGCAGGAGGCGGGATCGGGCGCTGAACTCTCCCCAAGCCCCGCGCGCTGGCCTGTCCCTGGTTAAGGGAGGCTCGCGCGCCTCGGCGCGGCGCGCGCGTCAGCACCCTCCTAAGGTGCAGTAAGATTTAAGGTGGTCGGCTGGAGATCGCGGCGGACGCCGCCGCTCTTCCGTTTGGCCCGGATAAATCTCCTAAACGTGCGGAAAATCAGGCCGCGGGAGAAGAATGGGGAGGAGGAAGAGGAGGAGGAAGGAGGTGGGGAAGAGGAGCGGAGAGGGCAGAGTTTAGGAAATCCCCCCCCCCACCTCCTCGTGGAGACTCCAGCTGAGCTCTTATTATAGAAACGAAGGTGGGGCTTAAATATATTAATAGCGACTGAGGTGCGGGGAGGAGGGGGGCAACGACTGTTGACCTATATTTGGAAGGAAACCCATTTCTAGGGACTGGACGACATTGCAGGTAGTTGGAAGAACTCCGAAACTAGGAGGCTGGTGCGCGGGGGGGAGGGGGTTGGAGTTTATGGCAAATAGCACCACCACCCCTGAGCAAAGAGCGATCATTAGCTATGATTCAGGATGATCAGAAGAATTCTTCACCTAGTAAAAGGTTGATGGTTAATGGATAATATAGATCCAGGATCCAATTTTTAGCCCATATCCAATATTTATGGAATCTGGTGCCTTCTGAATATGTACATATATCTATATATGCATGTAGCTATATAGATAGATAGATAGATAGATAGATAGATAGATAGATAGATAGATGCGCCAGCCATACATCGGATATTCTCCCTTTCTCTCAAACAAGTGATGCAATGCTGGTTAAGTTACTTGTCCCTCCCCCTCTTGCGGTGGGGGCGGGGACGGGGAAGGAATATAGCTCTGGTGGTGAGCATCCTTAAAGGAAAATCGATAGATTAACGCTCTGTTTGGCACAGTTGCAAAAGATGGTTTTGCAGCACGGCGATAAGTCGAACGCGCATAATAACGGTGATCACGCTGTTGTTATTATTATCATTATTATTATGAATTATTATTATGATTGCCACTGAACTTCAAGCTAGCCTTTCGGAAGTGCAAGATCCCAACCTTCCTAGCAGAAGCTTGCAAGGTGCAATTAGGGAAAGGTGGTTAATTTAAACTGTATGTATCTAAATTTATAAAATAAAAATAAAATAAATGCCCAAGGGAAAGAAGGGGTTTGGCACAGTCGATATGCACTTAAGGGCCCCATTAGCGCCACCCTATTCGTTAGATCCAAGTAGGTCCCTTGGGGGGTGGGGAGGGGGCAGAGGGCACTCAGAACCAGCTAACCAACCAACTCCCAGGGAAGGGCATAGCGTGGTTCTCCCTGCAACTATCACACCATTCACACGCGCGCGCTCCCCCTCTCTCCAGCCTCCCTGGTCACAGCCCAGGAGAAGGAATAAATGCACGCAGATAGGCAGACAGGTAGAGGCGCCCACCCGCCCACCTTTCTCTTGCAAACTTATGGAGACCCATTGAGAAAACAGAGCTAAGGACGGGGAAAGGGGAGGATGGGAGCGGGATGCCGGGATGCCTTGAAGGAGAGGACGCTCCCACCGCGACTGCCGCTTAAACTCAGGGGGTCCCCCCGCCCCGCCCCGCAAACACGCACACACAAAGCGCGAACGTCTGAACGAGAAGAAGCGGAAGGGTGTATTATTTTTTTCCTGACCTGTGTCATCAGCCTGTCGGCTCCCGTGTTCTCTTCATCCTTAAAAATAATGTCAGGGTTGTAATTGGGGGTGAGCTCTTTAAAGCGCTCCGAGTTGCGGCTGATCTTGCCTTCGTACCTTCCACTGGCGCCCAGCGTCTTCTCTGCCACGTTGGGAATGAACTGCTTGTAGGCTAAAGGGGTCAGCTTCTTCGGGTGCCGCCTCTTGCCGAAGCCCCTGCCCGGTCCACAAGCCAGCCCGCAGGAGAGCAGCAGAGCGCCCACGAAGACCAGCAGGAGACCAATTCTCCGCAAGAGCAGCATTCCGTCCGTGGAGGAAACAGCCACTTTCCACGCGCGCGCACGCACGCACACACACACGCGCGCACACGGCTCCCTGCCTGGCTGCTGGGTGTGTGTGTGTGTGTGTGTGTGTCTCCTCTCTGCCTCTTTCGGTCTGTCTATCTGTCTCTCTCTCTCTCCCTCTCCCTCTCTCTCTCTCTGGAGATCTGCGGTTCTTTCAGAGCCTCCTATCGCCTTTTCGCTGCCTGCTCCTTCGGATACTCTCCCCCGATCCCTAGCCAGACAGGTGCTGGAATGGCAGCTTCGAGGAGGTCGCTTGTGATAACGGAACTCATCGGAGTTTGGATCGTGGCACCGGGAGGCAGAGACCCCCCCAAAAAACGTTCAGGAAAGCAAGAATGAAGGCGGAAGGAAGGGGGAGGGAAAAAAAAGGTCTGGATTCTAATGGGAGCTCAGCTACAAACGCTTGTGAGTGGAGCCTGCCTTTAGTTCTATATTATAGCTGCCAGGGCTGAGTTCTGATTGGCCGAGGCGGGAGAAGCTCGCCTTCTGATGTATTAACCCTGAAGAAGGCAAAAAAAAAAAAACCATCAACAACAAAAAAAATCTTGGAACATCTCTCATTCTCTCGCTCTTCTCCTTGTACCTGAAGGGCTTGGAAATGAAAGGGGGTGGAGACTGAGCTTTCTTGGGATAACATCAATTACATGTTTTCTTTTCTTTTCTTTCTTTTTTCTTCTTCCACTCCTCTTAAACTTTTTTTTTTTTTTTTTTTTTGGCAGAGTGGTAAATTTTGTTAGGAAGAGTAACAGATGCTGCTGTGGAATATATAGAGCGGAGTGGAAGCGAGACACCTTGATATCTGTCCATCTAGACAGAAACACAATGGAAAGGACCTTTTGAAATCGCGGGGGGGCGGGGGGAAGAGAACTTAAGGGGGCCAACTTCCCAAGAAAGTTAGACTTAGCACCTCCGCCACCCTGGCCTCGAAGACAAGGAAGGGGGGGGGGGTATTTTTTAAAGGATTTATTTTTACATAATAAGGTTGACCAAAGCTGCTTCTGTTGAAATAACTTTGCGGATGAGGTTATGATATATGCAAATAATATAAAATACGGATGGGGGGGGGAACCCGAAAGTTTTGAAAATAAGTTTTTGCTTTATCCAAGTTTATTTCTTCCTCCAGTTGCCGTGGGACTCCTCACGCGTCATCAAGTGAACGGCGCGGATGGGACTAAGTTTAATGTGAAATTAATGGTTGTCTCCCGCTGGCTGGCAACGGTCGCCTTTATCCCGGGCTGCAGAAAGCTCCTGGTCGGACAAAGGTGTTGAGAGACGAGCAAAATCGTGGAGAGATGGGCCTGGAGATAAGAGCAGCTTCAGCGGCCTTTGCCGAGTCCCAACCATGAGCAAACAGGTTGGTCGTGCCTGTTGTTCGCTTTGCAGGTTTCCAAAGAAAGCATCTCACAGGAATTCAGCAACGTCAACTCACTGAAATAAATAAGGACATTTTTTTTCTCCCCTGAGGAGGGGAGGTATAAAAAAAGTTACCACCTATTTATCAAGCTACCCACTACGATCTACAGAATGTCTCCAGACTTTTCACAAGACTTCCTTACTTACAAGCCTTGCTTGGGAAAAAGTGAATTATCATAGCATCTCAAACAGACCCCAAGTTTCGAAAGAAGTGGGTCATTCTGCAAAATTATAACAATCTGCAGCAAGCATAGGTTTCCCCACTACCTACTCTGGAGTAGTCCCATTGGTGTAACAAGATTGTGTATATTTTAAAGCACAGATCCCTACAGGAATTGCCACGTTGAGCCCCAAGTCCAAGGTTGGTTTTGAACTTCGTTTACCCGTGAGAAACGTCATGCCGACTTTTACTTGCAAGTAAAGTTGCTCTAGGGCGAAGCCCCGATCCTTCCCGTACTTCCTTAGAAAGTAAACTCGGCGGGAATCAAGGGACTTACTCCTAAGTAAACCAAACGTATTTACTGGAGTCGTGAGCCCCAGAGTGAAATGACTCTCCTTTAGCATTTTACTGCATCAGCTTAACCAGTTTGGGGACCGGCGCTTTCCAGGGCGAACGCTGGGTTGCCAATCGAACCTGTTGCAGCCAGATGCATCACGCTCACCCGAAAATTCAAAAATAGAAGTCAGACACAACCCCCCCCCGCCTTTACATTAATTTATTTTAATGCGTCATCATTGATTTTCTGTCAACAACCACCCAACCCCAACTCTCGACGTCTTGTTGTGGTTCCTAGCTAGAATGGACAGCCTTTAAAAGTTTGTGACGTCCCGTCTAACTTTTCAAAGAGAAACACGAGGGCTGGAAACTGGCTTGACATTTTTTTAAAAAAATATATAATAATAATCACACGTCTTATATATGCTCCCTGTGTGTGAAAACAGATCCGAAGCATCTCCGTCTACAGAACCTTATTAGACAAGAAAGACGGGTATGGCCTTTTGATGTGGCTTTTCTTGGAGCTCGTCGATGAAACGGGGCCAGGAGTCAGAAGGCGCAGCTACTGCTGACTGGCGAGGAGGATCAGGGCTATTGCAAAACTTGGATCGCTCCCCCCCCCCCGCGCCCTCCACCCCGCCCTCCTCTTCAACGTGCAACGGGGCTCGAGCCATAATGGGTCTGGGGGCGCGGGAAGGCGCGGAGGTTGCGCGCCCAGCCGAGCGCGTCTCCTGCAGGAACAAGGAAGCGGGGCCCCCATCCCGGCCTCGCCCTCCTCCCACCCCGCGGTCGCCTCCTTTTCATTATCAGCTCGCCATATGTACAAACCAGTGACCCAAAGATCACTGCAGGAGAGGAAACGCGCCAAGGAGGAATTAATTACTACGCGCGAGTAATAAAAAGGGGGCGGGGGGGCGGGGGGAGGGAAGGAGGAAGAAAAGTTGTAACGAGGTAGGAAGTTCAGATCAGCTCCGCTATCAAAGGGGAGATGAAAGAAAACAGAGCTGCTCTTCGCTAGGGCTGGGTCTAGTCAGCTTCACCTAAGCTCTGGGGCTGCAGCTGTTCCACCCGCCTTCTCCCCCCCCCCCATCTCTTAGAAATGATGCAAAGAAAGGTGGAAGAGAGAAGCGCAGACGGAGCCCAAGGTGTCCTTTATCCCAGGACTTTCTCCTGAAAGGGGACATTCCGTACACACACAAAGAGGGGTGCGTGCCCAGTCATTCTTGAGAGCCACCCAACGAAGGAGCGATTGTGCGTAAAGGTCACTTTTTAAAACTGCTTCTACACGGGAACTTTAGAAGACAGCGTGCTACTTGAATAAAACTTTTCCCCGTCCCATATGCCTCCTTCATGTTGTCCTACGTAGGAGCGGTGGCGTGAAGAACGCATTTCCTTTTTCAGAGGGGGCATCGCAGAAGCGAGGCGGGAATGCTGAGTTCTGGCCTACACTGCAATGCTGTTGGCTTCCATGACTCCAATATTCCTTGCAGGCTTCTGAAGGCTAAACATCTCAAGTCGGGCGGGGGGGGGGGGAAGGATATGTGGAGTTTTTGAATGTTCAGCCTGATTTATGTCTTTGTCCAAGACCATTTCTGTACAGCTTTATGGTACAAGAAAATCCTCTGAGAGGTGTGCAACGACTAAAAAAAACCTGGAAAATTACCAACATGCAGCAAAACAATCAGAAGAGCAGTAAAAAGGAGGCAAAATGTACAAAAATGACAGGGTGCAGCTGAATGATGAGGGAAGGCCTGGCGGTGGTGGTGGGATTTGCCTTCAAAGGACACCTGAAGCAGGTAATTGCTGATGTTTCCCATAGGGTAGGGAAAAACGTCTGTGCATATGTAATACCCACAGCCATACACACAACGTGTGTGCCTGTCTGTGTCCAAGCAACTCTAACCAATAGATCCTGGGCCTAGATGAACTCTGTGTGAGGATTAATCTCTTAGCCACTTGAATTAAAAAAAAAGAAGAAAATCAATGGGAAACCAGTTGCCTTTGAGATCTGAAACTCACGCTATGGTTTGCTCTGTCTTCTGAAGAAAGCTGCCCTCATATCTGTCGAATGAAGAGATGGAAAATATACCATAGAGACCCAGTTGTTCAGATGAACGGCTCCCCACTCATAAGACCCAGTATGGGGGGCACGTGTCACCACTTAACCTTTCATTGATATATATGCATATATGTTTATGTATATAGCGAGATAGATATTTATGTATACAGAGAGGCAGTTAAAGAGATAGATGTTTTGACACCACTTTCTTTGGTCTGGGCGTCTTGAAGGCAGGAAAACCCCCCGTCCCTCACAAGGCGGACTGCCCCTCTCTCTTTATGGGGTCCTCCATACCTGAGTTCTCCACCCAACCAAGCAAAGAATATGACCCTCCCTTCCTTCCCCTGCCCACCTGTCTGTTCAGGCTACACATAGTTCTGGACTTGAACCCTTATTAAATTCCCTATCCAGATTTTTTTATGGAACAATAATGGTTGCTTGCAGCTCAGTAGCCGTTGCTAACTTGCACTTTCAAAATGTGAATAACAACAAATAGTTATTCCATTTAGGACAGTCAAGATGAAGAAAGGGGGTGGGGGTAGGAGTGGGTGGTCTCACCCCGTATAAGGCGGACTCCTGTGCTTCTTCACCATGCATATAACCCTGTCCCTCTGAATTTGACTTAGAGACTCATAAAAGCCCACCAGGCTCCCTCTCTTCTCATGCCTTTCCTCTCGTGGCGTCTGGCTTGCCTGCTAAGGCCCCAGATTCAAGGCCCGACACTTCGAGGTAGGGCTGAGAGGAACCGCTGCCTCAAACCCTGGAGAGCCGCTGCCTGTCAGTGTGGGCAATGCTAGCTAAATGGACAAATGGTCAGTCTACAGCTGCTGCTTCTTTTCCACAGGCAGGCGATAGCTCTTCTCTTTATTACACCACGCAAGACCTACCGCAACTTTCCTCCCACCCCATCGCAGTAGCACCGAACGTTTCCTTGCCTGTGAAATTTCTAGCGTCCCGTAATAGCGGCGCAGATCCTAGCTAGCAAATCTGGAACCTCTCTGTCCCGGTATCCACATCCCCGAGGCTTCTGAAAACCCCTCCGCCCAGACATTTGCATTTATGTTCCCCGACCTCTGTTTTATTATTCCCCTTTTATTGCAAGGCACTTTTGCGCTGAATAAAAACGAGTTCTCTCAGAAGTGAGTTGCACTGATTTAAAGTTGCACAGACATCACAATGTCGTGGTGGGGAACGCAGCATTTTAACCATTTGAGCTTGAAAAGGTCTTCCCGTCTCTCTGCTCTGGTGCAAAGGCTGTTTATCTGGCCTCCCCTTTGTCCGCAGGTAGGGACTTGCCCTCATTAAAAAAGAAAGTTACTGGTCCTCAGTGTTTCTCCCAGCCAGCCACGCACTCCGCATCTCTATCTTCCTTCCTTCCTCTTTCCGAATCCTCCCCACTACCCCCAGCATCGCTTTCATTTCCACTGCTGAATTTCCACCTTGGTGGGGAAACCGCCAAGCTCGGAGTCGCTTCGGGTTCTTCTCTCCTCTATTAAGTCGAGGAAGTTGGGGGGATCTCCCAACTCCCAGCACCCCGACCCCTCGCTTTCTCCCAGGTCCCTGCCTGCCAGTTCCTTCCCGAAACGGTAGGAGGCTCCCTGGCCACGGCGCGCCTTTTATTTGGAGCAGCCGTAGCAGGATGGCGCGGGGCGCGGGGGCTTGTCTGGTGACCTGCGAAGTTTCTGCCGGGGCCTGGGCAGAGCATACTCGTCCCGGGAAGCTCCCTCGTCCCTCCCATGCCAGGGTCTCTCCTTGGCATTCAGGCCGGGGAGTTTACAGCAGCGCCCTCCGAGAGGTTCCGCTTCCAAAAGCGTGCGCTCTTAAGCGCCCTTTTGGCGCACAGCGGCGCTGCCAGGCTACCCTTTCCAATCTATGGGGAAATCCTCCGGGAAGGGCCTTAGCTCAGTGGCACAGCTCCTGCCTTGCGAGCGGAAGGGAATAATAATAATAATAATAATAATAATAATAATAATAATAATAAAAAATCATCTTCAGGGCGGCTTGGAAATGATCCCTGCCTGAAACCCTGGAGCCGCCGCCCGTCCGTGTAGATATTCCCAAGCCCGATCGATGGCCCAATGGACAAGCAGATGTGCGTGCTTTGGGGAATGTGCAGAGTGCCTTTCCTTCCCTATTCAATTTGCTTTGCAGCACCCAAGCCATCTGGAATCAAATGGCTCCAGCACAGAAGATTCCTTTTCTAGGCAACGGGGCGCTTTGTGGGCTTGTCTGTCTCAGGGACCCGTACCACCTGACTGGCTTTGGGGGCTCTTGGTTGCACCTTGACTGGGTAGCATTTCCTCAGGCAGCACGACATCCTGGGCCGGACGGCCATACGAACAGAAAACAAAAGATTCCCTCTCTGTTGCGCACAGCCGGGTCCTTTCTACGCTCGGGGCGAGGAGAGTGGCGCCTTGGCCACCCTCCCCCGCGAGGTCCGCCTTTCCCTGCTCTTGGTGCGCACAGCGCGCAGGGCCCGCCTCGTCCTCCTTTGGGGATGCGCGAAGGATGCGCTTCCTCGTCCTCTCTGGTAGGGCTGTCGGGAAGGGCTTTGCTGGATCGCAGTCATGGTCAGCAGGATCAGAAGCGAGAGAACTCAGAGTTTTTAAGAAGCATTGGAATGTGTACAGGTGTAGTGCCTGCCTCCTGTACATAGGGATGGAGCTTAATAAAATGGAGAATACTCAGCTGGAGGCCACATTATAGCTAACCAACCTACTATGAGTTTCTTTTGTCCAGGCATTGACTAGACCCAGAACTACTGAGTTTCAGGAACCTAAAAAAGCCCCAAAAGGAAAAAAGGAAAAAGAATAATCATGTGCCTTAATACCATTTCCTGGAACCACCTTCCCAGGTACCCAGGAAAAAATGAATAGTCTTCTTGAAATAACAACCCACCTCCCAAACCTGCTTTGCTGCCTTCTAAGTATGAATCCTTCAGGTATTTGAAAAGTTCCCCGTTTTCTCTTTCTCCAGTGCAGCGTTTTCTGCACTGCTCATCTTTCTGTGTATTATCAAGAGCAGTGGTGGGAGACCTCCAGCCTGCAGGACTTATCAGGGCCCATTGGGGGTGGGGTATTTTGGCCAAGCCACGCCCATCTGCCCTTCAGGTAAAAAAAATCTGCTTGAGCCAAAAGCAGGGGGTGGGGTTTGCAGATACTGCAGATCAGCTGATGAGTGGTGCCTCCAAAGCACTGTGCAAGAGGGTGCTTTGAAAGGTGCTCTGCAAGACCTGATAATTGTTGGGTGTCCAAATTGCTGAGCGTTATCAGGAGGCGGCCTTATCACGTTTAACCAGGTGGATTTCCCTTGTTCTTTCCTCACCCAACAACCTTGTGAAAGAGATTAGGCTGAGAGACAGTGGCTGGCCCAAGCTCATTCAGTGAACTGGATGTCTAGGTAGAAAGTGAAGCTGGGTCTCCTTAGTTCTTAGTCCAGCACTACATCACACCGACTCTCCTATTAGCACAAGGCAACATGAGGTGGCATCGCCTCAGATGAAACAGTCTGCAGGCTATGAAGACATGAAGATTTTTACTAGGGTGAAGATGGTCATGGAAATGGACTTGAGTCACATGACCTTGTGGTACTCTTAAGTCCATGTGATCTCTGCTGATCTTCAACTTGCTGTTCTCTGAGGATAAGGACTCTGGAAGGAAGCTCTGCTCAGGCATTTGGCAACCTGGACTTCTTTTGTTTCTGGGGGTCCACAGCAGATATCACGCAACCATCCTGCTTTCTTTGTATTTCTTGATTGGCTAGAACAGGGTTAGCCAATGCGGTGTCCTTCATATGTTGGCTGGGGCTCAGGGGAGTTGTCGTCAAGCACCATCTGAAGGGTACCATATTGGCAACCATCCTGGGCTATGATGCCTCAAGAGCGCTTTAGAGTGATTGAGAACAATGGAAACAAGACCATCTTTCCTATGGACCCCCTGCTTCTAAAGTTGAAGAACTCAACTTAGTTCTTCACCCTTTGCAGCCTAGCTATAGCCAGTCAAATGAGTTTTCTGAAACTAAAGAGAAATGGAGAAGAAACACATACACTATGGAACAATCCACATTTCTGGGCTACTGCTGTGCAATACTTCTGGAAAGCTGGCATCTCCTTCCTCTCTGTAGCCTCAGCCCACGGCACATGGTGGAATAAGGTGGAAAGACCTTATAGAGAGTGTGGTGTAGTGGTTAAGAGTGGTAGACTCGTAATCTGGGGAACCGGGTTCGATTCCCTGCTCCTCCACATGCAGCTGCTGGGTGACCTTGGGCCAGTCACACTTCTTTGAAGTCTCTCAGCCCCACTCACCTCACAGAGTGTTTGTTGTGGGGGAGGAAGGGAAAGGAGAATGTTAGCTGCTTTGAGACTCCTTAAAGGGAGTGAAAGGCGGGATATCAAATCCAAACTCTTCTTCTTCTCTTCTTCTCCATCTGAACTGAACCTGGTGGCTTTGGTGGAACTCAACAGGTTGCCCCATCCAACCTCATTGCTCATTTTCCCAGTGAATTTCCACTGCTAGCCTGACTGCATCCTTGCAAGAGTCTCCCCTTGGGTAAGCCCAACTGTGAAAGACCTCAGCAGCTATACTTTGCCTTCATTATTCCACATCATGATTCGGTAATAAAAAAAGATGAGAGATCCCATCTATTTTTATCTGTTTTAGTTTAAAATAACTGAACTGGTAGCCTATTACTTTGCATTATTTAAGGGCAGGGAGAGGCGCTGGAGCATCTTCCCTTGTAGTGGAGTTTGCAAAAGTCTTATTTTTAAACTCTCTAAGGTTCAATGCCTTGATTTAATTTGCTTTTATGAATGCAGTGGCAACACGGTGGATGAAGATGGTTTCTCTGCAGAGGGAGGGGGGCAACCCCAGACACTGTATTTGTGTAGTTCTAAGACTGGAGTTTAATTGCTCTCCTAACAAACACTCCTTCTGCACTCACCTCCTATAGATAACAATTATCACTTTAAGTGAGTGTTAAAGCTGGATTTTTGGAACCTTTAAAAAAACTGTGATATTTATCATGAAAAGAGCTTGGGCCAGATTCTTCTCTCATTTGAAGTGAAAGCAATGTATTAACACTGGGCACAACCCTTTGGGAATGTCTCCAGTACATGCTCCATTGAAGTGAATGGGATTTGTGAAAGGGGCACATGAATGGCCTTGAGCAGCTCTTATTTATTTCAATGGGACATGAGTGCGATCATTTCTAAATGAGTTGTGCCCAGCTGTGTAAAATTTAGCACGAAAGAACCATGCCAGAAGCTTAATCTCCAAATTATTATTTTCTTCACCAACAAGATTAGTTTTAAGGTCCAGTCGCGGAAGACTCTGGGGTTGTGGCGCTCATCTCGCTTTATTGGCTGAGGGAGCCGGCATACAGCTTCCGGGTCATGTGGCCAGCATGACTAAGCCACTTCTGGCAAACCAGAGCAGCGCATGGAAACGCCATTTACCTTCCCGCCGGAGCGGTACCTATTTATCTACTTGCACTTTGACATGCTTTCGAACTGCTAGGTTGGCAGGAGCTCACCCCGTCGCGGAGATTCGAACCGCCGACCTTCTGATCAGCAAGTCCTTGGCTCTGTGGTTTAATCTTAAAGATTAGTTTTAATACTCACTATTCACAATTTTTTCACAATATTTTTTGAGAGTTTCAAAACATGTCTTCCTTTTTTGGCCTATGTGATCCTTGCTTGGCTACAATGACCCAAGAGATGAGGAATATACAACAGCAAGAGGAAAAGGCAACAACACTGTTCAAGAGGGGAGAGAGAGAGAGAGAGATGGCTATTCAAATAATTGAAGTCTTCTTCAGGATATATTTCTATTCAACTGAAATTTCTGTTTTTGAAAACTGAAAAGGGAGACTATTCAGCGGAGTCATAGTAAGTATTAATGTGCTATCCTTACTGACGGTAGCCAAATGGTTCTTTCATAACAGTGATAAAAGAGACATCCACAGACACAACCCATTTTATCCTCACAATAACCCTGAGAAGTTAGAAAAAGAGAAAGTAACTGGACCAAGGTCTCCCAGTGATCTTCACACACCTTCTCCTTGGTCCAATTCCAATATGCTACCCACTGTACAACATTTGCTCTTTAACATTCCTGACTCAAAATATTACATTATTTCAGGATATTAATTAGAGTGACTAATACAAAACGTCAGGTAATAACTTTTGCAGAAGACTAGTAAAAATGAACGCTATAGCTTTTAGCTGTGCTGGGTGCACCTCTGAAATGTGCCAACAGTTGTACAACACATGATACATTAGTTAGCTGTTGTTCCTCGATATCTTCACTCAACGTCCCCCCCCCCCAATAAATATGTAGGCTCAGCAAGTCGCAAAGTACCCTTAATATGCCCTCTCCCATGACGACACTCATGTTGACTTCACCACACAACAATAGCCACTTGAAGGAAGCTTGAGGATGAGTGGCTTATGTAGAGTTCAGACCCTGGGAAAGATATTGGTGTGTGCGGATGTGGAGGAAACGTAGGATGTAAGGGGAGATGGCATGTAACTGTGTAGGATTTAGAGAAGCAAGTCCATGCTTGGGATCCTTTTTGGTGGTTTGGGTTTGGGGAAGTGAGTCGGGCAAGATTTGAGAGGATCTAGGGATGATTAGAGAAGTTTCACAATTGTGAACATTTTGATGTTTTGATTGATTTCCTGTGCTCCACTTTATCAACAGGGGTTGTTAAGAGAAGAGGAGGTTGTTATGGATCTCTTCAGGTATCTAACCAAGAAGGGAAGCAAAACTGGAGCATATAGCCAAGATAGGAGCAGACTTTGGTCTTTCAACCATACCCTGTGTGAGGCCAACATTTAGCACCCCCCACAGGTAAGAGTCAGCGTGGTGTAGTGGTTAGGAGTGGTAGACTCATAATCTGGTGAACTGGGTTCACGTCTCCGCTCCTCCACATGCAGCTGCTGGGTGACCTTGGGCTAGTCACACTTCTCTGAAGTCTCTCAGCCTCACTCACCTCACAGAGTGTTTGTTGTGGGCAAGGAAGGGAAAGGAGAGTGTTAACCGCTTTGAGACTCCTTCGGGTAGTGATAAAGCGGGATATCAAATCCAAACTCTTCTTCTTCTTCTCTTCTAAGAGTACAGCTAAGCAGGACCAGGGCCAGAGTGAGGAATGGAGTCTGTGAGCCCTACAGGTGGAGTGCTTTGTTTCAGAGAAAAAGTCTGCTAAGAGGTTTGGGGAGGTGTAGAGGGCTAGGAGAAGGACAGGAGGCCAGTCACAATGAGGAAGGATGGAGCAAAGCAGAGAGACATGAAAACTAGTTGGGCCCAAGAAGCCCATTATACTTTCCCAAGGAGATACAATGGCTCAGCTAACATCCTGGAAGGTTGATGATCTGAGCCCACCCGTAGACGCTGCTTCCCCTGACAACTCCATCTGCAAGACGTTCTCAAGCACGAGGTTCTATGGTGTTGGCACCTTGGCTGGTAACAATATGCACATTCAAGGAAACCACCGCTTCCTCTGCATGCTAAACGGCAAAAGCCCTCCCAGCATAGATGGTAGCAGGGTTTGTTTATTATTAGGATCTACATTTTAACTTCTTTGTCTTCTTTGGTGAGGGAAGCAACGGTGGGCTTAGCATGCAGGTCATGCTTCCAGTTGCTTTCGATTAGGCAAAAAAAAAAAAAAAAAAAAAGTTTTCCGGGTCACATTTTGGATTTTCTGAACGATGAGATGTTACCACGTCTTCAGCACACAATCCCTCAAAAGGGAGATGCTATGAGAAGCCCGAAGGCATGAGTTACATTCAGCCTGAAACAATCTTCTTAGCTCTAGCAGGGCAAAGTTGGCTTGCCTAAAGTACACAAACCTGCAGACTGGATCAAGACTCACTGTTTGGGTAAGGAGGAGGAACAAAGCCTGCTCTCTGAAGTCCATCACCCAGCCATGGTAACCACTGTATTCACTGGCCCATGGTAGCAGGCGAGGTATGTGCAGGATTGTCTTGGGGTTTTCTTCTTCCCGTATGTTTGCAGACCATTTCTGAACCTGGCTTCCATGATTTCTTTCACCTCTTGACATATTTACACCCTTGCATTTCAAGATACTTTGCCGGATTCAGCGGAGAGGTTAGCAACCTGTTTGTGTGAAAGTTGCCTTTTCCTATATGGGGACGTGAATGGGAATGGCTTTTCAACGGAGGGTGTTCCCATGTGACTGTGCTTTTGAAAGCCCAACAGCTGGGCTGGAAGTTGCTAGAACCACACACTGGGTGGGTTTGTGGAATAAGAAACTGGATAATGGAGCAGTTTCTGCGTTTTGCAAGAAGTGTTGGTTGACTTTATCACTGCAGGTGGGTTGGTGGGTGGGAGAACAAACCCCAACTGGAGTCTTGGCAGCATTTGACAAATACATGTTTCCACACACATCTCTTCCACATATGCAAGATACAGTTTAATCTCAGTTGAATGCACATATGCCTAATCCACCCCCTTTTAGAGGGAAGGATTCTGGGGGGGCAGGCAGATGCGGATGTATGCATGCCTCAGCTACCACACTGTCTCACTTTTTAAAAAAATAATAATGTGATAATTCTACTTAGTTTAGTGTCTTTTTTCTATTTATTTATAATTTTCGATTATAACAAAAAGGAAAACATTTCACACATCTATCAACAGTAATTCAGTCATTTTGAATCTCGACTTCTCTCCCCGCTTTCTGGGGTTCCTTAAACTTGTTTTCGTCTTTCCCTGCATATCCCAAATTGTCTCAACCTATTCTTTTATTAAAAAAAATAAATAAATCTGTTATTATATCTTTTTTAAAAACTGCAAGTTTTTACAATAGTCCTGCTAATGTCTTGATCTGTTTGTAGGTATTCAATAAACCATTTCCATTTCTTAATAAAAAGTTTGTTATCTTGATTTCTTATTCTTCTGGTAAGTTTTGCCATTTCTGCATATTCTATTAATTTCTGCAGCCATTCTTCTCTCGCCGGGACTACTTCTTTCCATTTTAATGCAAATATCATTCTTGCAGCTGTAGTTGCATACATAAATAAGTTTCTATTTTTTTTAGGGAGCTCTGATCCCATTATCCCAAGAGAAAAGCTCCTGTTTTTGTGTGTGTGTTTTTTTACAAATGATATCTTAAACATCTTTTTCAGTTCATTATATATCATTTCCCAGTAAGCTTTAACCTTATTGCAAGACGACCACATATGGAAAAAGGTACCTTCTTTTTCTTTACATTTCCAATACTTATCTGATTTTGATTTATACATTTCTGCCAATCTACTAGGTGTTAGGTACCATATATATAACGTTTTCATATAATTATCTCTTATACCATAGTGTGCTGTAAATTTTAACACTGTCTCACATGTTTGATGGTAGGCGTATGCATCTTGATGCTTTGCTATGAATACATAAATTCTGACTAGCCACAGTGTGAGCCAGCCTTGATCCTAATTTGTTGGTATATATTAACCATGGCAATGAATGGATTAGCATGTGAGGGGTTGTAATGATCAGTGGCCCAAGACAGCTGACTGCAAGGAATATTTTATCTACATTGCAAGACGGATGAGAACATGGTTCATCCATGGTAGCATAGTAGATCACTTTGAATGCTACTCATCTGGATGTGTATCTAATCAATCTACATCTAATAAGAACATAAGAAGTGTTGGGCCAGATCAGGACAAAGGGCCACATTGTCCAGCATCAGTTCTCACAGTGGCCAACTGGATGCTTGTGGGAAAACCGGAAGCAAATCCTGCCTGCAACTCCACACTCCCCATTTCTGATTCCCAGCCGTTGGTACTCACTCGCTCACTCAGCAGCAGAGCTAGCTGCTCAGGCACCCAGAGCGGCACACAGGCAGTGCACCTGGAAGCGGGGCAATCTGCCGAGGGGGGGTTGTTACACACACCCCGGGATGACACCTGGGGCGGACCACCCCCACCGCCCCTCCTTCCTACTCCCCTGCACTCACTCACTCATTCATAATTATACAGTCATACCTTGGGTTACAGATGCTTCAGGTTGCGCATTTTCAGGATACGGACACACCGAAACCCAGAAGTACAGTGGTACCTCGGGTTACATACTCTTCAGGTTACATATGCTTCAGGTTACAGACTCCACTAACCCAGAAATATTACCTCGGGTTAAGAACTTTGCTTCAGGATGAGAACAGAAATCACGCAACAATGGTGCAGGGGCAGAAGGAGCCCCCATTAGCTAAAGTGGTGCTTCAGGTTAAGAACAGTTTCAGGTTAAGAACAGACCTCCAGAACGAATTAAATACTTAACCCGAGGTATCACTGTACCGGAATGGGTTACTTCTGGGTTTCAATGCTCGCACATGCGCAGAAATACCAAATTGCAACCTACACGTGCGCAGACGTGGCACTGCGGGTTGCGGACGTTGTGGGTTGCGAACGTGCCTCCCACACGGATCACGTTTGCAACCCGAGCGACCACTGTATTTGTACGCTGCTTTTCCACAAGAAAGAAAAAGGTTCAAGCTGGCGAAAAGAAAACAAGCATGTATCGTCTCAAAACCAGCCGTTGCGAGAACAATTTCATAATAACATAATAAAACAACAGCACAACAGCAAATATGGCAGCATGCGAAAAAGAACATTTCAGTACTATAAATATAGCAAAAAGCACAAGGGAGCTTAAGAGTTTTGCATTGGTCCTAGAAACATCCCTTCCAATTCGAAGGGGCATTTGAGAGTAGGAAGAAAGTGGGAGGCAATTCCCCTTTTAAAAAAGTTACTGTTCACTGTTAGTGGGAGAGGCCCTCTGTTATGTCGCTTTTTTCATTCCCTAGCGCGATAGCACAAAAACGGGACAAGGAAACTATGGCCCTCCCAAAATTGCACTCCAACTCCCATCAGCCCCAGCCAGAATGGCCAATGGTCAGGGGTGATGGGAGCTGTAATCTAGCAATATGTGGAGGGCTGCAGGTTTCCCCTCACCAGCCTAAAAGATTCACAATAACTTCAAAATTAAACAAGTGTGTCCTTAACTCTCTCAAGGCCCATCAATGAAAACGGGCCTTTCTGCAATTATCCAACTAAAGTGATTTCATTGATTTGACTATTGATTAATGCTTGTTGCAGGCATCCTAAAAAATATTAAAATCTCTTAATATTAAGAGGAGATTACCCTCAGATTGCCCACAGAAGGGTTCCCTTTGTTTTGTTCAGAAGCAGCTGGGCGTGAGATATGCCCCAGGTTTGGTCTTGAAATTCTCTCTTTTTTCTTATATTTACTCTAAGGGAATAGAATGTGATACCTTAATGCAAGCAAAGAGCTGTTCTAGAACCTCAGCAAAAGCATCCCGTCACAGCAAGTGGAAAGCAGGGATTGCCACAAATTACATTAACTTTTTGAGGCAGTGATACCTTTTGAGTAATTATAGCAGTGCGGCTCAAATCGAGAGTAATGTGACAACTAATGCATTGCTCAGATTTGTTTGGAAGATTTAGTCAATTTTAATCGGTAATTGCATTTAGGCAGCAATTCAGAAATGCCCTCATCTTTTCTTGCTCCAAGTATTATTATTATTATTATACTATCCAAAAAAAGTCTTTTGGGCAACATGAAACCATACTACCACTGCGATGCAATATGGACAATACTTGCATAGATGATGTTTATTGAAGCCACACCTCTAGAGGTCCACCGCTCTCATCAAGTGCTACATGTCTAGAATGCATGGGAGGGGCTCAGAGGATCATAGCATCATACAATTGTAGAGTGTGAAAGGGACCCACAATGTCATCAAGTCCAACCCCCTGCGGTGTAGGAAGCAGAATAAAGGTTGCTTTCTGGGTCATGTGGCCAGCATGACTAAACCACTTCTGGTGCAATGGAATACCATGAAGGAAACCAGAGCGCATGGAAACGCCATTTACCTTCCCGCCGCAGTGGTACCTGTTTATCTACTTGCATTGGCGTGCTTTTGAACTGCTAGGTTGGCAGAAACTGGAAGAGAGCAACAGGAGCTCACCCCGTCATGGGGATTTGAACTGCCAACCTTCTGATCAGCAGGCCCAAGAGGCTCAACAGTGAGCTTGATTGACCAATGGCCTCACTCAGCATCAGGTCGTTTGCTATGTTCTTAGGATGCTCATCAGGTTACCTTCAACAACGAACCCTTTTTGATGATGCCCGCTTTCCAAGATTCATGCTGATTTGAACAAATAAAAACAGTTTAGACACCTCCACCAGTGGCTATTAGTCATAACATCTGTATTCAGCCACTGTTTGCTACTAGAATGCCAACTGCTATAGAGAAGGCTTCCTCAACCTCGGCCCTCCAGATGTTTTTGGCCTACAACTCCCATGATCCCTAGCTAGCAGGACCAGTGGTCAGGGATGATGGGAATTGTAGTCTCAAAATATTTGGAAGCCTGCTGTAGAGCAACAGTGGGCGAGGGCTATTTCCTTCAAGCCCTGTTTCTGAGATTCTCAGAGGCATCTGAATGACCACTGTAAAAATCGGGATAGTGGACGTCAGTTTAATCCAGCAGGGCTCTCTTTACGTCCTCATTGCAACCCAGCCTGTGCCTTTGGAACATAGTTGGGGCAAAATCTGAAAACTGACTTGGCTTCTCTTCCTTTACTATGCTTTTTGCAGTGTCCCTTCGGAGGAACTTTGCTTAGGTGCATGAAAAAGCCTTGTGGATTGACAGCTTGCATGGTTAATGATCTCAAAGAAGCCATCTTTAATGTCTCATACCAATAATTATTAAGAGCGATGTTCCAATCCTGGCACATTCATATAATCTATCACTGCAAAGTTCTGCCCAGGCACATATTGACAAAAGGCATTGACAGGGTCTAATGAGACGAAATCGCTGCCTGACAAGGTCCTCATACTGCTTCTCTTGATACATTGCAGTGGCTTTCAGCGGCAGTAGTTCTCCTCAGTGTAGTGAATCATGTTGAAGTCATGAACCCTACTTTCCCACTTCAGCTGTGGATCAGCTAGTGCCTGGATTTCTTCCAAGGTTCAAGTTCCCACTCAAAGCTCAGTGGCAGATCATCTGCCTTGCCTGCAGAAGGTCTCAGGTTCAATCTCTGGATTGATCTTGACTTAAGGATCTTAGGGTAGAACAACTGGGAAAGAGCTCTCTACTTGGAACCTTGGAGAGCCACTACGTTGTCCATTCAACACTTGCACAAATGTACGCATTGGTTCATCTAGCCAAATATTGCCTTCACTAGTCTTCACCAACCTGTTGCACTCCAGATGTTTGAGAAGACAACTTCCATCAGCCTAACTATTGCATTTGTATGTTGTTGTATACACCCTCGGACCTTATGGTGAATGACTGATGGTGATAATAATAATAATAATAATAATAATAATAATAATAATAATAATAATATTCAGTGGAGTAATGGTTTCATAATGTGCTGCAGAGTGCCATTAAGCTGAAAATATCAAAAATATACACAGCACAGATAAGGAGACAATGGATCTTCTCAAAAAACCAAAATTTTAAAATGCAGGTTTGACAAATATATACATTTTTGCAAGCATTTTCTATGTTATTTTCAATAATATATACATTTTTAGGTTTGCCATACATCCAGGATCTCCTAGACATATATGGAATACTGTAGTTGGAAGCAGTGTCCAGGCGGAAATCGCGAAAACATCTGTGAAAACGTGGACGTATGGCAACCCATGTTGTTTTCCTCGATTTTCCTTAAAAATGCTTTTAAATGCTTTTTATTTTTTTGCAACTTTGCCAAAAAATCTCAACAACTTTTGGGTCCGGATTTTCACTTTTTGAAATATAGCAACCCTAATTTATATCCGCACTTTGCTCTATCCTATGCATTTTTGCACATACTACTTGGCTAGAGAATTGTGTTGCAAAATTCAGAGAAATGCAAAGTGCAAAGGATGGCTGTGTTTCAATCTGTATATTTTTCAGAAAGTACTAATTAGATGAGTTCACCTTCAAATGTGAATTGAAATAAATTTATCCCTAGTCGGTAGTGAGAAATTGAGCTGATGTTCATTTTACCTTTGTACAAGGAGGCTAGTTTAACAACCCACACTCACAGATTGCTCTTGATCCTCTATTCAGGCAAGCAAGAGGCACCACCAGAGTTCGAGGACACATTCCAGCCAGAAAAATACATTCCAGGAGGGGGTGAAGCAGGGCTGGTAAGGGGAGTGGCCTGGGGGAGTGCCAAGGGCCAGAAAGGGAAGCTGCATTTGGCCCCTGGGCCTAATATTCCCAGTCCCTGCTGTATAAAGTCAGTTTAGCCCACATCTAATTCGGTCTCCTGGTTTATGAGCTGTTCTCAACAGCGCACCTCATCGGTCTGTTTTAAACTGCAGTAATGGTCACATTCTTTTTAGAAGAACAACAACAAAACCCCAATGTTCTTCCAAGAACTGGCAAACCATTGTTTACTGTATCCCAGTGTCTGTAAAAGATATGAAATGAATATCCTTTAAGTGACTATTGAAGAGGGCAGCAGTTTTGCACCTGATGTCAGATCTCTCTTGTTTGCATTCTTAAACAACAACAACACACGCATACACACCCCCCTTGAAAAGCTCACATACCAGGAAAAAACTGCTTTCATGTGCATTAAATAAAGGAAAGGTAAGACACGTCCAGGTATAAAGCTGTAACCATCAAATTCACTCTTCATGTCTATGGGCTGCTGTAACGGTGTGATTCCTTTTATGATTGTATCCGTCACGCTGTCAAAAATGAAATCTTATCTTCACTCATTACTAAATATACAAAGGGCTGGGATTTCCACTTGGCAAATGCTCCTGTTTACCTGAAGGCTTGAGCTCTGCCTGAGCTTTGATAAAGTTCATTTACAGCTGTTTGCAGAGATAGATTCAGCTTTTAAAATCTTTAAGCTGCTTGAGTTTATAAGCCAGGGTGCGCTCTGAATTGCATGGGGTGGGGTGGGGTGGGGAGGGTGCGGGGGTCTGCTTTGGAAAGGGAAATTGGAGGGGAGGGGAGGGCGGAATGAAGTTTAATAATACTTTGCATTTATGGAGTGCGCTGCGAGTTGAAAGTGCTCCCCACACATTATCTGATGTGGGAGGCAAACAATGGTTTTTAAGAGAGTTGAAAGAGCTTTGAGAGACGCTTTGCTTCTCATTGTGTACACACACACACACTTCTTTTGGCGCACTGTTGGTTCTGGTGAAACAGGTTTTGCAGGTTTATGGGACCATGAAAAAAACCTGGCAAACCTGCATGTCCAGGAGGAAAAGTGGGAAGACTATGTTGTTAGTTATTTCTCTCTCAAGATGCCTTTAACCCTCCAGAGGATGGGTGGCGGGGATGGAAGAATGGTTCTTGTTCTCTAGCCTTAGAAAGCTGTTACATTAGCCTTCCCCAACGTGGTGCCCTCCAGTTGCTTTGGACTACAGGTCCCATCATGCTGCCTAGGACTGATGGAATTTGTAGTCCAAGACATCTGGAGGACTGCCTTACACAGAATGAACAAATGGACCAAAAAAAGGCAAGAGGCAAGAGAAGCGATACCTGTTGAATCTATTTATTTTATTTATTGCATTTATAGCTCATCTTTCCTCTAAGGAGCTCAAGGTGACGTACCTGGTTTTCACCCTTCTCATTTTGCTCCACAACAACGCTGTGAAATAAGTTAGGCGGACCCATAATTGCCCAGTGAGCTTCATGGTTGAGTGGGGATTTGAACCTTAGTCTCCTAGGCCCTAGTCTGACAAACTAACCTCTTCAACACACCTGTTAAAGGTTCCCTCTTTTTCAGCTGGCCACCCTGAACCTCACAACACCTCTGCAATATAAGCTCATGCCACTAGCCTTATACTGCAGATGAAAAGCCAAGGTTTTGCCAAGACTCTAAGGCTGCCAAGTGAGTTCCTTGTCTCATGGCATACTCTTCCAGTCTGATCCTGTGCATATGTACTCAGAAGTAAGTCCCACAGCATTCAAATGGGATTCCTCCCAGGTAAGCATACACTGGGTTGCAGCCTTAGCCACCAACTTATTTCGGCTCATGTTGTGTCAGTGACTCAAATCTGGGAATCAGATGACACCCAATCTGCAATATCTTCTAGCACAATATCCCTCCAGAACCTGCTTGACTACAGCTGTAATCATTCCTGACCATTAGCCATTGTTCGGAGGATAAGGCTACCAATGACTTTATTGTACACTTTTATGAATGTGCTTTACATGGCACCGATCACTTTTAGTAGTATTAGTAAGTATACATAAATTCAAATGCTGACAGAAGCATGATTTCACACACACACACACCCAGGCTAGGCAATCCTCTGCAAGAGGATAGGATTCACCCAGCCTACCTCTTGGCTGCTGCCATCTAGCTCAGGGGTCGGCAACGTGCGGTCCATGGACCGGATGCGGCCCATGAAGACCGTTTTACCAGCACACGAGCTCCCCTGAACCGAGCTGCCTGGTTGGTGAGTCCCCTGCGCACTGTGCTAAACCAGCGCAGTGCAGTGTGGGGCCTCACCGAGCAGTGCCGGAAATCGCATCTGCGCACGTGCAGATACCAGAAAGCACTTCTGCACATGCCCAGATGCCGAAAATCACTTTTGCGCAGGTGTGACTTTCGGCATCTGGGCATGCGCAGAAGCGATTTCCAGCGCCGCGCTGCGCCAGCGCGGCCCACGGATGATCTCCCCGGGAGTGATCTGGCCCATGGCCGGTAAGCCTTGCCAACCCCTGATTTAGCTGTTGCCCTCTAACCAGGCTGACTGGGGCTATGAGGAGAAGAAGAAGAAGAAGAAGAAGAAGAAGAAGAAGAAGAAGAAGAAGAAGAAGAAGAGGAGGAGGAGGAGGAAGAGGAGGAGTTTGGATTTGATATCCCGCTTTATCACTACCCAAAGGAGTCTCAAAGCGGCTAACATTCTCCTTTCCCTTCTCCCCCCCCCCCAACAAACACTCTGTGAGGTGAGTGAGGTTGAGAGACTTCAGAGAAGTGTGACTAGCCCAAGGTCACCCAGCAGCTGCATGTGGAGGAGCAGGGAAGTGAACCCGGTTCACCAGATTACGAGTCTACCGCTCTAAACCACTACACCACACTGGCTCAGGAAGTTGGAGGGCACCAAGTTGGGGAATACCCAATCAGAGCTTTTCACCCGCCCAGACTGCTCTAAAGACTCAATCACAAAGCTGCTGGGTTGAACTATGGAACTTGTTACCATGGGAGGCAGTGGTGGCCACCATCTTGGATGGCTTTAAAAGAGGATTATACAAATTCTTGAAGGATAAAGCTATCAGTAGGTACTAAATCTGATGGCTGTGTTCTACGCTCACTGTGGGAGCGCTGTGCCTCTGAAAGCCAGGTGCTGAAAACTGTGGGAGGGGAGAATGCTGTTGTGCCCATTTCCCAATGGCGGGATAATAATAATAATAATAATAATAATAATAATAATAATAATAATAATAATATATCCAGAGCCTGGCTCACCTTTCACATTTACAATGTCTGTTGCCAACAAGCTATTGTAAGGCTATAAGTTAAGGAGTCTGCTATGCCCAGGCATGATTGCTCTGAAGCGCTGTTGACTATCTTGGGTTAAACAATAACTTTCTAGGTGTTCCCTGCTCTCCTCCTGATTAATGTTCCAAATAACTTCTCTACCAAAGGAAGAGATTGAAAATTTAAGACCTTCTAATTTTCTTAAAAGAAAACTTCCTCTTTAAGAAAACAATTCAAAATATACAGGAATACAATTATGTGCTCTCTTGTGAAGATGAGGCCTTCAGAAGTCTGCAAACGTCTGCCTGGGCTTGATAACCATACAGCTCTGATCTTTGATTCCTGTCCACCTCCCTCGTTCTTACTTTCCCCAGTTGCTTCAGCCTTGGCAGTTTATCACATTCACACCCCATTTTCTTCTAAGTTGCCCAGACATGGTGCTGCTTATTCCATTTTATCCATGCAACAACCTTGTGAGGCCAAGCAACGCAGTGGGCTTCCAAGACTTGAATCCCAATTTGATTCACTTCACCACACTGGGGCCTAAATTCTCTACCATCTTTGCTAAAATCCTCTAAACCCTTCTGAAGTTGAGTCCATCAGCAAGATTTGTTTTGATATCTAAATATGCACATAAAATCTTTATTATTCCCAGAGCATGTGGAATACAGAGTTAAAATTCTGTTACTAGAAAACTCCTAATTGGTTTTCTTTGTCCAGATTTTGGATAATAGTAGAGCAAGCATGAAAAGAACTTTTTCGGAGCCTTTATCCAAGTCTACTTTTTGTATTTCATGATTTTCTGTACTACAATGAGAGCTAGAAACTTGGTTTTTGTAAACCATTAGTTCCCAGATTCTCCAAGTTCAAAAACACCTCACTAACTTATTTGATCAACAGTCAGCTCTTGTGAATTATGTCGTCGTCGTGACCGTTCTAGGTGGATTCAGATTTTTTGTTGTTAGTTATTCTCGGTTGTCCTGTGGTTGTAATCAACAACATGTGGCAATTCACCAGAGGGAGCTAGAGGGCAAACACATCATTAGATTATGCTAAAAAGACTTCAGATGCATATTTAATTATGGGGACATAATAATAGTTGCTGTCCTTATTGTGAAACTCAGTGCTGAATCTTTTGCCCTCATCATGTGTGGTTTTTAAAGCTACAAATTGCGATGCTTTCCTATTTCTGCTCTTTTGTTTGGTTGGGTTGTCTAGGTATAAATGATTTGCATCTTCCCTAAGGGAAACTTGGTGGCATGAATGAATATGACTGAATTTGCCCTCTACAGCTCTTTAAATAATGTTGCTGTTTGAAACGAACCTCCTGTTGCCTATGCTTTGCTTATATGGAGAGGTTTGCTTGGCCCATGTCTGTGTTTCAGTGTCATAACAAGGAAGTCCGAGGCAATGCCTGCGATGAGAAACTATGGACTGGAACATGTATGGAATCAGTGCTGGAATCGGTAATGGGTTGAATGAGTGTAAACTGAAATGCCATCTCAACATGATGGAAGTATTATTGGTAGGTGGTGTTTTGATGGAGGGAGCAGTGGTGTTAGAACCAGTACCTAAAGGTAGAAAGTTCAAGTTTGCAACTGGCAGATGCTCTTACGTTGGGCCCTAGCTTTGAATGTCCAACTCAGTCCAGTAGACCAGATGTCCAGCCCATTCTTTGCCATCCTCTAGGAACTTCCATGTCGCACTGTTGTAATGTATTCTGTTTGGGGCTGCCTTTGAAGACTTCCCAGATATTTCAGTCAATCCAAATTATGGTGCTGTAAGGTTCTTGGCCACAAGAAGATACATGGAACCCATTTCACCTTGGCAGGTGCTCTGGCTGCCAGTATGACTCTAAGCACATTTCACAGGGCTGGTGCTAACCTTTAAAATCCTGCATGGCTGGGAACCTAGGTACCTGAAGGCCCACCTTCTCCTGCATGAAGCTGCTTGGTATTTAAGACACATCAATAACTGGACTCCCTTGCCTTTGGAGATTTGGCTGATGGTGCGCAGGGAGTAGTCTGGCCATGTTTTTTGGTTTCTAGAGGACAATACCCTATTTCAAATAAATCCTCTATTTGAATGGCTATCTGGCCCAAGGCCAGCATGTATGTATGTATGTATGTATGTATGTATGTTATGTAGATCTACATACAGCTTAATAAAAAATGATAATCGGTGGGCTCCTTTGGGAGAAAGAGTGGTATATAAATTCAAGAAATAAGAATATACACATACATAAAATATTATTTCAAAAATAGCAAAAAAAAGACAAGACAGCAGACATAATAAAACTATGGTAAAAATGAATGCCAACTATGCAATATTTTTCTTCATAGCATTGGACTTTCCTTTCGCTTCCAGGCGTATCCACAACTATACCAACTATACAAGCCAACTATATATATATATATATATATGACAACTATACAAGCAGGGATTAAAGTCTATTTCACTTATCCCACTTTCCCTTGAGAATTGTATGTATGAGATTCTTACTTTGCAGTGATGAGGTTACCTTTGTAACTTTTCCGGGGCAAGTCAACAAGAAAACACCCAGTGTAAGCGAAGTTAATTCTTCCCCCCCCCAAAGAAACCAAAACTGATCAGGCCTAGTGATCATAGCAACTCTTCCCAGGAGGCCTTTACCCCAATGAGGCAATTGCGAGGACTGATGGTTCCTGCCTTCCCACTGCACTCTAAGGCTCCTCCCCTGGTTCCTTCCCCAGCAGCCTAAGGCTCCTTCACCTTGTCTCTCTTTGCTCCACCTTCTTCATTCCTCTTCGTGTTCTGGGAGATCAGCAGGGAGGGGAGCTGGTCACAGCAGGAGGGGGAGATTCCCTGGCTTCTTCAGCAGCCTGCCTCATCTCTTTCTCTTGGCCCCTCCTCTGTTGCCTCTGGTTCTGGACTGCCCTCTGCCACAGCCTCTTCCTGCTCACAAAACCCAGTTACCTTTTCAGCTTCCGACACCTCCTCCTGCCTGAGTGCTTCCTCTTCTCCCTCTGACTACTCATTGTCATCCCACCACCAATCACCTGGCTCTGAACCTTCTTCCCCTGCAGATTCCCTTGGGGCTTCCCAAGCTGGTTCCCCACACCACTGGTCTGCATCCAGCCAGTCCATGACATACGTAACTTTAGGTGTAAAAATGAAAGACTTGGGGGTTACTTGGGTGAATTCCATTTTCTGCCCAATTGCTTACTGGGAGGGAGAGGCATGAGGTGGTGGGGAGATCAGCATGCTGTAAGCACACCAGCAGAAGGGCTAGATTGGCTCCACCAGTGCATTTGTACCATGCCAACCTACCCACCGCCTCACCTGTCTCCTGCTTCCTAGTAAACAATAGCAACCCAGTTGATGGGAAGCTGGTATAGTACGTCTGTTCTATCTGGTGGGCCGCTCCTGTGACTCCCCCATGTTTCTAGTCTCTTGCCTTCCTGGTTTGCTGAACATGAGCAGAGTCTCATGCCATCTCATCTGGATGAAACCGGTTCTTGAAAACTGCATGTCTGCTTGCAGAATGGATAGCTCCACAGCATTTTATTTTTAAACAGCTCATTGCCATGCCGAGGTCTAAAAGGTTCACAGTGGTTTTTATTGTGTAAACAGGAGCACCATCTTTCCCTAGGATTCCAGCAAGCTGAAAAGCACTGCATTGATTTTATTTTTCTAAATCATTTGTCCAGGAAAAAACAACAACAGAACACCACAAAACAAATACCTGGATTTCTGATAGCTGATATCATCTTAATGCACTTGTTCCAAACACACGTTTTAAAGGTAAGACGATATGGGCAGCCTCTACCATTTAGGGTGTCATTGTGTCCAACTTTACAGAGGCCAGTCCTCTATTTGAAGGGCTGTTGGAGGACATTCCTCTATGACTGAAGATATTGTCTATTTCATGGGTTGTCTGATCGAAGTCTGGCTTAAAGATGAAAAGCAGAGGGCACCTGGAGTTACCCATTGACAGCACCAAGACAGTAAATCCAGTCACCTGATCTTCGCACTATGTTTAGGGGAATGCTACCCCCATCCAAGTATATGCTGCCTGAGGCAGTTGCCTCATTCTGCCTAACGGTAGGGCTGGCTGCTGTTGGGCCCTGCTTGTTTCATCAGAAGATAGACCAAAGGGAGGATCAGGGTAGGAGAAGCTGTGAGAAGGACAAGAAATCCATTGTAACAACAGGATAGAACAGAGCACACCAGTGTTCTGGTGGTTCACATCGAACCTACAAGGGCAAAGCAATTCAGTGCTTGCATGAAGTAGTGACTATGAGCAGCATCTGAAGCTGGTCTCTGTCTTTGCTGGGAAAGCAACCATTGCAATTCAAGGCAAAAAGTAGGATAGAATCTTCAGCTCCATTTGCAGCCCATCTAGATGAGGTGGTTGATTTCTTCTTCCTCTTCCTCCTCTTCCTCTTCAAAAAGTATAAAATATAAAAATAACGCGTTGGATAATCTCCAACAATAAAAAGGCTTCCAAGTAGTAGATCATTGCCAGACTCTTTACTGTAGATAAGTTCAAGCAAAACAAGTGTTACACCCAGTGAATTCTAGTGTGACCTCACCATACAAACAGGTGAAAGATCAGGAAGTTCATGATTAAAGGCACAGCACTGTGTTCTTTTCTCTTTCAGGCATGAGTAAAAACCAAAGTCCAGGTTCTCAAGGGAGGTCAAGTCTGTGTAGAGGTCACTGGAAGCTGACTATTTGTCTATATCCAGCACTGACTGGCAGAGGCTTTCTGGAGACTCAGGCATAAGCAAGCCTATTGCCTCACCTTAAAAAGGATATTGTAGAGTTGGAAAAGGTTCAGAATATGGCAACCAAAATTATCAAGGGGACGGAGTGAATCCCTTATGGAGAAAGGGGACTTTGGAGTTTGGAGAAAAGACAAGCAAGAGGGGACATGAAAGAAGTTTAGAGAATTATGCATGGCATGGAGGAAGTGGGTAGAGATAAGCTTTCTCCCTGATCTCATGGCGCTAGAACTCATGGACATTCAAGGAAGCTGAATGTTGGAAGTGTCAGGATAGATAAAAGAAAGCTCTTTTTCACACTGAGCATAGTTCAGCTGTGGATCTTACTCTCATAAGAGCCAGTAATGGGGATCTGGCAAATTCATGGAGAGGGATATTGATGGTTACTAGCCATGATGGCTAGGCTCTGCCTCTACAGCTGTAGGCGACTAATATACACACAATAATTACCAAAATGATTATATTCTTTATCAATCTTCTGAGAAAAATACAAAACCTTATGCAAAGCCACAGAGACTTGCAAACTACCCAACCCAAGATGAACTTATGTGAATGTCTTATTTCAATGGATTTTTCAAGTGCTTAACTCTGTCTTTTGTTTTCTTTATCTTTTTAGGTAAGTTCACGAAGACTACCAGGGCGAAACAGGTGCAAAACAGGTACAACTTCATTAACATCCATCTACAACCTCACTAGCATCTCTCGGTACTGTGAACAACACTGAACTTACCTTTTGTTGGTATCTTCAGGAACTCACCTAAAAAGCACTTGAAAAATCCATTGAAATCAGACATTATAAGTTCATCTTAGGTTGGGTAGTTCGCAAGTCTCTGTGGCTTTGCATAAGGTTTTATATTTTTCTATCAGCAGCACAGGTTGCATTTTTCTAGCTCTACAGCTGTAGGCAGCAATGCCTCCGAATAACAGTTATTGGTAACTACAGGAAGGGAAAGTGCCTTTGTGCTTGAATCCTGCTTGCAGATTTCCTACAGGCACCTAGTTGGCCACTGTTAGAACAGGATATGGCACTAGACGGGCCATTAACCTGATCCAGTGGCTCTTCTTATGTTCCTGTCAGCAGTGGATGGCATTGTAGGTCTGTGCTGTACACAAGAGCTCTGTTTGACTGAGTGCTTGATTGGCTCTGCCCATGCATTCACACCGCACCAACCTCACCACCACAGTAACCCTCCCCTTCCCTCTCTCCTGCCTGGTATGCTGCAAAGACTCAGGGAGACAGAGGTAAGGTGAGTGACACAGCCCCTCCTGAATCTCTGGAGAGCCACTGCCAGTCAAAGTAGACAGTACCAGGCTGGGTGGACAAATAGATCCATTTGCAACTGAATTCCATGCATGTTTTCTCAGGAGAAAGATGCACTGTGTCCAACAGGGCTTATCCCTCCCCCATATCAACATGCATAGGACTGCACTCACAAAGCCCCGTTGGGTTTTGTTTTCTGCTTCAAAGCAGCTTTGATCACTATAGTGTTAAGGGTTGGAACAGCAGGGGTGTACATAGCCAATAGCTGGCTAGGTTTCGCAAAATTGAACACGTTTGAGGGAGGAAGTGGCACCGCTCATTATCTGTACCATGACATCACAGATAACGTCCAATACCTGCCTGTGATTCTCGCACAGCAATTCCAGCCAACAATCTCATCGGCCAAGTATGTGTTGTCTGGGGGAAGTACTGCCTTTTATACCAAAGAGTGCTTGGAGTGCAATATTCTCCATTAAGGAAGTGCAAACTTAAGGGGAGATATATGGATTCTGCTCAGCAAATGTGAACGAGCTGTTATTGTGCAAAAACATTATTGTGCCTTGGGGCATGTCTCTTTTCTTCTGCTTTTGGGAAGGAAAAAAGGAACACAGGGACAAAATTGAGGGCGGGAGTCACTTGAAAAGGAAGATATGATGTATCACAAAAGGACCCCTCGCCATACTGTACTTCAAAGCTAATATTCTTCAGTGATTATCTCACTTCTCTTCCTCACAGCCATTCCTTTGAGGCCAGTATATAGCCTGTGTGACTTATAGAAATGGGACAACGATCCCAAGCATTTGTCCTAAATGGAGGGGAAGGATGTTACGAAATGAGGGAAGTACAGTGAGAGAGACATAAACCCCACTTGTTAGCAAAGTCCCTTAAATAACACAGATGGAATACAGAGAGAAGAGAAATGCATAATACTTTACTGGGTAAATGGAAGAATAAAAGTATGGTACATCATATGAGGAGAAATACTCCTCTGTTTATTTCTCCTCATATGATGTACCATACTTTTATTCTTCCATTTACCCAGTAAAGTAAAGTATCCTTCTTAGTAATTCAGGCCTAGCTGATACATGTCCATACAACTAACATTCAGATGAAAACTCCCTCAACACTAACTAGCCAATCAGAACTCAGTTTACCTCAGCAAGGATCATGCCATTCTGACCAGTTGCTAGGCAGCACATCCACCACCACCACCCCTTTGTTGGTTGACTATTAACAGAATTAATTCTTAGGTTACTAACTGAATGATCTTGGCTCTTGTACTTCCAATACAAGTAAGATGTATTTCCTAAGATTCACACATTCTGTAGGAAATGTTGGGTAATTTGAGGTACTTAGCATTTCAGTGCTTGTTTAGAAATCATTGTAATGATCTCTGGAGGCAGGTATCTGCAGTCAAATCCAGCAATAGAACAGTTTATGTGTTTAAGATCAGGAACATTGCAAGAGTATTGACAAACAAGGTGACCGCAGGTTCCTGACAAATGACATTTGAGCGGCATGATCAACTTTCACAGGAAGGATGCCAGACCAAATATCCTTCTCTTTAAACCAAAAATAAATTTGCATTATCTCCATAACACTTAGTCCCAAATTATAGCAGGCTGAATTTGATATTTGTTTCTAGCGTTATGTATAGAATTTGTTTTGAAATATTATTCCTATAAAAATATATTTCCTGATAATGCATTTATCTCTCTGCTTCTGCCTATTTCTTTTCTTTTTTAAGAAATCTGGCACAGAAGTATAGTAGCCTAAATTTAATTTAATCAGAAAACAAGAATCAGCACAGTTTTGTGATCTCCTGATGGTCCGGCAGTCAGACAAAACTATAGATTGTAATTTACAATAGAATATGAGCTCTCTAAGCAGCCAATTCAATTTTATAAGTGCCTTCCTGGTTTAGGTTAAGGTAAAAGCCTCTGGAATAGACATCCTTTCCACAACCCTATAAATAGTGAGCTGCTAAAAAGTGTCACTCAGCTCTCTCAACACACAGGAATGATTGCGATGCTAGGCACATACGCAAGAAAAATATATAAATATATATATAAAACAGACAGCTTCATCCATCTCATCAGATACTGGCCTATATATTATTTATTGCCAAAAGAAAAGGAAAGATTTGAAGGCCTAATGAGACAGAGAAGTGAAAATTCTGTACATTGGACAAACATACCCTTTCTCCAGTGAAAATAGGGACGTCCTAATCCATAATACTAATACTAATATTTATACCCCACCCATCTGGCTGGGTTGCTCGGTGGCTTCCAACATATATAAACACAGAATAAAATAAGTAACATTAAAAAAACTTCCCTCTACAAGGCTGTCTTCAAATGTCTTCTAAAGGTTGTAATTTAGTTATCTCCTTGGCTTGGGGGTCTCATAACTCCATACATTTCTTCAATGAAAATAGGGATGTCCTGAGGAAAAACAAGACATTCCAGCAGTGGCGTAGCGTGGGGGGTGCAGGGGGGGCCGACCGCACCGGGCGCAACATCGGGGGGGGGGGTCGCTCGCACTCGCAGCTCTCTGCCCCTACCTGGCTCATTCACTCTCTCTCACTGCAGTGCTGGCTGTGCGAATCCGATCCGAGCCGCCGGGTCGCCGCCCACTGTGGAGGGGAGGGTGCCAGGCGTGCGGTGCGGTGCGGAGAGAGAGCGAGGGACTATCTGGGGGAGGGACAGTGCAGCGGGGGGGGGGGCGCAAATTACTTGCCTTGCCCCGGGTTAGGGGGCGCAAATTATTTGCCTTGCCCCGGGTGCTGACAACCCACGCTACGCCACTGCATTCCAGGATCAAATCAGAAACCAGGATGGCTTCTGTAAATCTGGGACTGTCCCTGGAAAATAGGGACACTTGGAGGGTCTGCATTGGACAAAGACCATTCCCATAAAATTAAATATTTGGAAAAGGAAGCTCCAAGGTTTTTGGGTGCTTCAGAAGGCAGAGAGATCTGCGGTTTTCCTCAGCCAAAGGGCACAGGGCATACATAAAACCTGATGGAGCAGCTTTATACATCTTGCAGATACTCAACACAGCCCTTCCTCTTCAGGCAGAGGAGATGCTCTATAAGGCCAGTGTAAGACTCTTGAGAGTCCCATGGACTGCCAGAAGATCAAACCAATCCATTCTGAAGGAAATCAGCCCTGAGTGTTCACTGGAAGGACAGATCCTGAAACTGAGGCTCCAGTACTTTAGCCACCTCATGAGAAGAGAAGACTCCCTGGAAAAGACCCTGATGTTGTGAAAGATGGAGGGCACAAGGAGAAGGGGACGACAGAGGATGAGATGGTTGAGTAGCGTTCTCAAAGCTACTAGAATGAGTTTGACCAAACTGCGGGAGGCAGTGGAAGACAGGAGTGCCTGGCGTGCTCTGGTCCATGGGGTCACGAAGAGTTGGACACGACTGAACGACTAAACAACAACAACAACAAATACATTGCACCTCCTGAGGCAGCCCCCACTGCTCAGCTGCCCTATTTGCTCCCCCCTCCACTTACTTGTCAATTGCTAATGTGGTGTCAGCACTGGCCATGCTGACATCCTTTCCCCTCTGTCTTGCTTTGAGGAAGGCCTAGGTGTCCTTCAAAGCAAGGCATTAAGGGCACAGTAGCCCAGGAAATTGCTTGTGTCATGGCAACCAGAAATTGTTGAAAAAATAGTTGAAAGCTGCCTGAAGCAGTTGCCTCATTTTGGTTCATGGTAGAGCCGGCTGTGGCTCAGGATTCATTGCCACAAGCAAGGGATTGGACAAGATGCCTACAAGACCTCCTCCAACAATGCAGAAATCAAGACTGAAGCAGAATCTGCTGGATTTGTCTGGTCTCTGGCACCAACCATGGAAACATCAACATAACTGTGTATTCTTAAAACAGCTGAAAAAGTTAGAATTCTGGGCAGTGGATTCATATTTACTGAAAGTCTCATTCTTATCTTGCAAATTCACCTGAAGTCTAAGAACACAAATCCCACCCAGGAATTTCTAAATATCGTCTGTATTGATTCTATTAGTCATGCTTTTTTCCCCAAACAACCCCCTCCAAATGACACAGCTATTCTTAAAGATGGTAAACATTGGCTTTCTTGTCCTATCATCCCAGGTCATGTATAAATCTCTTGCTTTTGATATACACACATTGATTTTTGTTCCTATTATTGTTTCATGACTCAAAGCATTTTAATGATGATTTACGGGGCTATATATTACCAGACTATAAACTTCTCTTTGCAATTAAAAACAGTTAAAAAAGAAACCTTCAACTTGAAAGCAGAGCCTCTGTTTGTTCACTGTGGTTAAAGCACAAAAGACTGGAATGCTGTATTTCCCAGGACAGACAGTGTTGTGTGGCTTTCAGCAGTGGAAAACTTCCCTGTATTTGGTTACTTAGCTCTGGTGGACTTTCCCTGTGAAGATTTTAGCATGAGAGCATTTCTGAAACCCTCCTTCCTGCTGCGTTTTATTACTGTCCTTGAGCAATAGGGAATTTCATCTCACTTTACATTTCACTCTAGGAAGAGCTTCTGATCCTTCCTTTTATCAACACCAACTTTGAGATGGACAAGATTTCCAGCTCTTCCACATCCAGAAGCTGACCAGACTGACCACCGAATCTTCAAAATTAGTGACAAGACAGCTTCCTCCATTGCACCCAAGGATAGCAGGCTAGCTTGAAGATAAAGGTAAAGGGACCCCTGACTGTTAAGTCCAGTCGCGGATGACTCTGGGCTCGCAGCACTCATCTCACTTTACTGGCCGAGGGAGCCGCTGTTTGTCCACAGACAGCTTCCGGGTCATGTGGCCAGCATGACTAAGCCACTTCTGGCAAACCAGAACAGCGCACAGAAACACCATTTACCTTCCCAGCGGAGCGGTACCTATTTATCTACTTGCACTTTGACATGCTTTCGAACTGCTACGTGGGCAGGAGCAGGGACCGAGCAACGGGAGCTCACCCCATCGCTGGGATTCGAACTGCTGACCTTCTGATCAGCAAGTGCTAGGCTCTGTGGTTTAACCCACAGTGCCACCCACATCCTAGCAGGCTAGCTTAGGACAGGCCAAATGACACACACTGCCCTGCCCTCCATCACCTCACCATTGTCTCTAGCATCTGCTGTTCGAGGCAGCCACTTCACTCTGGCTAATGTTAGGGCTGGCCCTATCTTTTTTAGAAAAGCAGCTGTGATGTTCTGTGTTAGGTACACAGTCTATCAATCGGGACAGCGAGGCCCAGTTACTGGTGAGGTATACTTAGAACCCCAAGCTCTTTGTGCAGGTGCCCCAAATTGTGAGCCACCAGATAAGAGCAACCTCCCCAAGCCCAGTGCCATCAGATGTTGTTGGATTGCAACACCCACAATCCCTGACTATTGGCCACACCAGCTGGAACTGATAGGAGCTGCGGTTGATAAAACCTAGAGGACATCAGGTGGAGGAAGGTTGGGCTAGAGCAGCCTTTCTCAACCTGTGGGTCCCCAGATGTTGTTGAACTACAACTCCCATCACCCCTAGCTAGCAAGGCCAGAGCTCAGGGATGGTGGGAGTTGTAGTTAAACAACATCTGGGGTCCCACAGGTTGAGAACGGCTGGGCTAGAGCATTTGCCCTGACGGGATGTGTTCCAGGTACTGGGCTGTCCATCTGCTCACCCAGGCTAGTTATTGGTCCATTTCAACAAGAAGGGCAAAAAGGCCGCCTCTTCAACCTGGAACTTTGCTTGTGTAATGATTATATTTCCTGATTATTACAGTACTTGTTTCAGCTCTTGGCTTGTTCTGTGACTCATCACCCTCAGCAGGTGCTTACAGCGATGCCCAGTTAGTAATGTCTGAAGAACAGAAGGAAGAAGCAATTGGGCAGGAAGTCCCCATGACACTCCACCTCCAGCTTTCATCTTCTGACAACTGAGAAAGTCTCTTTCATCTCCCTTCACTCAGAGCTGTAAAACTTTTATATCAGTTGATTTCATGCAATATTAAGAGGACGTTTGTTTGCTTGGATGGAGCAGGGGTGTGAGACTTGTAACAAATGGCTTTCCACTGTGCTCACATCTGAAAAAACCAGTGGAACTTAATAGTGGAGTTTGTTCTAGTTCGGCTCATGAGGAATATTTTTTTATTATAAAAAAAAAAAAGGATTTGGGGACCAAGCTGTGGGGAATATTTTGCATTTGTGGTGTTTCCTGTACTGCTTTGTCTGCTGTCTTGCCATTTACAAAATATTAATTTCATGGAATCCTATGAGTTTGAAGGGACTCCAGCATTCATCCAGCCCAGTCCCCTGCCAATTGAGGAAACAACATATTTTAAATGCATTGAATACATGAAGAATAATTGGCTTCATTTTTTTATATGCATTTCAGTTATTCCCCTCTCCTTGTCATCAAGATCTCTGAATTTCCGCTTCTGATAAATGTTGCTCAGACATGCACCAATTGTTTTACAGGTGACATACCAGCAAATAGGATTCTTGGCTTGCATTTTCTTTCAACAGAGCTGTAATGTACAAAATGAAATTTGTCAGGTGCCTGGTATTTTTCCCCCCTACCCCAGGAGTAAATGCAATGGGTCCATTTGATTTCTGACAGCCTTCATTGCTGCTTTGTTAGTCTCCCTTGCAATTTGTTCACTTAATGCAACGGCACTGACACCTAAACGCTAAATAATAAATGGTAATACAGTAAACTGGCATGTTCTAAATAAAGAAAATGGTTTTCCTCTTTATTTTTTTCTTGCTTAGAGGGACATGGATGGCTACAAGGAAGCTCTAGGCTTGCTGTGGGGTCATACTGCTTCACTTTCAGCAACAAACCATTTGCTCCACCTTCAGTCCCACAAACGGAGAGATCATGAAACAGAAACTAAGGACCACATCTAGACTGTCAGTATCTTGCAGGAGGGACTCAAGGGCCTGCTGGGAAATATAGGTTTGTGTAATTAATTAATTAATCAATTTGGCAGCCCTCCACTGAGATTTCCAGTACCTCTGACCTGGATTAAAGTGCTCTGTTGCGCAAGCCCAACAAATCTACTTCTAAAAAAAGAACTGCCTTCTTGCGGTTAGGAAAGTGACAGGGAAATGCATTGAAAAGTGAGAAATTAACAAATGATTAACAGGAAAAGGTATCAACACCACACAAGCGAAGGAGATTGCCAAGCACTCTGGAAGACAAATGATTGTCGCTGAGCACTTCTAAGCAATGACTTGTTTTTTTTAATAGCTCCTTAAAAAAATAAGAGGCTCCTGGGCTGGTTCAAAAGGCTTTACAGGACAGTTCCAGTCCACAGACAAGTGTTTCTCCACCACTAGTGTATCTTAACCGTGCCATGAACTGCGAGGGAGAGCAACACCTTTTAGTCATCAGACGAAACCCCAACCAAAACTAGACTCTTGCTGATAAATTGCGAGCAGAGCAAGCAGAAGCCGGTGTCGAAGCCACAGCTGAACAGGAATCCAATGGAAGCAAAGCAAAGTCAAGGTGGTAATTGCTGGAGAAGCAGATCTGGCGAGGGGGCGAGAGATAAGCACTGTGGTTTAAAACACCAGTGGCCATGCCCCAACGAGCACTGATTGGCCAGGTGGGTGGGCAGGACATCACATGGCTGGGGCTGGCGCGAGGGAGGCGTCAATTCCCTGACCCTGACCTGGATCACTGTGAGGATAATAATAATAATAATAATAATAATAATAATAATAATAATAATTTTATTTATATCCCGCTCTCCCCAGCCGAAGTTGGGCTCAGAGTGGCTAATAACAGTAAAAATAACACCGTTTACATAAAATCACAATCAATTACTGTATTTTTCGCTCTATAAGACGCACCAGGCCACAAGACGCACCTAGTTTTTGGAGGAGGAAAACAAGAAAAAAAAATATTCTGAATCTCAGAAGCCAGAACAGCAACAGGGATCGCTTCACAGTGAAAGCAGCAATCCCTCTTGCTGTTCTGGCTTCTTGGATAGCTGTGCAGCCTGCATTCGCTCCATAAGACGCACACACATTTCCCCTTACTTTTTAGGAGGGGAAAAGTGAGTCTTATAGAGCAAAAAAATTCGGTAATTGAAATACATTCTAAAATCAATTCATTCTAAAATCAGTTCAGAGTCAAATTAATGGCAACCATTGGGCTAGAGTTCTATGAGGATTACAAAAGGGGGGGGGTCAGACTGTGCCTTGCCTTGGCCAAAGGCCTGGTGGAACAGCTATGGATGCCCAGCCACAACGCTGCCCACCGCAAAAGGTGAGGGGTCTTGTTACACTCTTGTGTTCCTCTTGTGGGCTTTCTATGGGCATCTGGTTAGCCACTGTGACAACAGGATGCTGGACTCGATGGGCCTTTGGCCTGATCCAGCAAGGCTGTTCTTGCATTCATGCCCCAAGGGAGATTCAATTAGGTATATCTCCATGCATCAACAGCATCATGACTCAAATTAGGGTGATTCCTGATACCCCACTTGAAGTGATGCGTGTGTGTTCATTGCACACCAAAGATTCACTGTAGATCTTTTATTTTCCCATTGCTGATGTGTTCATACATTCAGGGCCAGACTCTCACTTTTTAAATTGTTTTCAAATAGCAACTTTGGGGTCCTCCCAATCTGGATTAGAACTATGACACGTGAGAGGGGAAGGGATCTTTAACCTCTTCCTCCTGGAGCAATTTGTAGCATAGGGGTGAAATTTTCATCAGAAAAAATAGAGTAGGGGAAAAGAATAACCCCCTCCCCTCTGCCACTGTCCTGATCTGGATCAATACCCACCTTCCCCTCCCCTGCTCTGCTGAAGCTGCTATTTGAAAAAAAATGGGGTTTGGCCCTTAATGAAGAATTAGAACAAACTCACTGCCTGCCCTGAATGGGTTAAACTACCTTTAATTGCAGGTGATGAATATTAAACATACACAGGAGATAAGAAGAGCTGTTAAAAATAAAGAGCGTCATCTCTTTTTCTGCAAATCAAGTCGGTAATAATGTCGGAAAAATCTGAAAATGAGTGCAAGCGCGGCCGACTGTTACTCAGAGCAAAGAATTATTGATCCTTGGCTGTCTCTATTGATTTTATGTCACTTCTGTGATTTAATCATGTTTTTCCTTGTTATCTCTTTGCAGCCTTTTCTTCTATTGTCTGGCAGAAGAACTCAGCCAAGGCCTTTTCAGTCTGTGATGACGGCGATCAAAATAACTTTGACTTCCATTTGCATTGTTTTCAAGAAATGATTAAACGATCCCAAGGCATCAAGACCCCTTTGTGCCTCTGTGTCATGCCATGCAGAATGGAGAATTGTGAAAACACTTTCAGAAGGAGAGGGGGCTGTCACTTTTCTTAGAAAGATTTAGATAACCTGGTAAATCCTCCTCTGGTTTGGACGGCATATTGCTACGGAGAGATTCAGCAGTCTGCTTATATTCGGAAGCGCTTTCAGCTGGAACACCAGGGCCTCATTTAGCAGGATGCTGAGTGCATGGAGAGTGTGTGGATTTGCAATGCTTTCTGTGCCTGATGGAGGCAGAGAATGGTCTGGTTTGCAAGGTTCTCTATGCTGATGGTTGTTAGTTTCCATAAAAGAAATATCAGCTGCAAGGGGTGTGTGTCTCTCTCTCTGTGTGTGTGATCTGAATCGGGTCCACAAAGGGTAGCCTGATGCAAAGGAAAACATGGTTTAACACACCTTTCAGAGCTGTGTAGGAGAGAGAATTTCAGTAGGAGTAGTCTTGCCATTTCAGCAGACATAGCTTGCCCATCTACTTAAATTGCCTCTTCTATGCAACTACAGACCCTTCAAGTGTCCCTATTTCTCAGGGATGTCCCCGATTTAGAGAAGCCATCCCAGCTTCTGACCTGATCCCAGATTGCCCCACTTTTCCTTAGGATGTCCCTATTTTCATTGGAGAAATGTTGAACGGTATGGAGCTATCCGACCCACGAGCCATCTGAAGGCAATCCTGCATAGGGAAGTTTATTAAAAAATGTTTAACGTTTTATTATGTTTTTATATATGTTGGCAGCTGCCCAGAGTGCTGGGGCAACCCAATAAGATGTGTGAGGTATAAATAATAAATTTATCATTATGGAATGGGACGTCCCTATTTTCATCAGAGAAATGTTGGAGGGTATGAAACTGTTGAGGTCCTCTAATGGTTCTGGCAACCCTTGGCAGCATATGTGGAGGGACAACAACAACAACAACAACAACAACAACAACAACAGATCCCCCTTCCCCTGGACAATGGTACTGGTCCAGATTGGCCCTTCCTTCCTCCTTCCTCCCTCCCTCCTTCCCTCCCTCCCTCCCTCCCTCCCTCCCTTCCTTCCTTCCTTCCTTCCTTCCTTCCTTTTTTCCTTCCTTCCCAAAGCAGCCCAGGATAGCGTCTGTTCTGGCTCTTAGTTTCCTTTATAATGGAAGTTGTTTTCGTATCTGAGACTTGGGGCCCCTTCAGGCAGCCTTTGTAATGTTCATTCACAATCCTTTTTACTCACGATGGTATCGGGGCAGTTATATGTGATCTCACTTTCAAAACTCGGTGGGCACACTGCTGCAACCCCAGTTAGTGCATGTCCTGTAACCTGCTGCTGAAATCCTGTGACCTTTTATACCAAAAGTGTTCTCTGTGTGTTTGTGCACCCTGCTTTTGTTGCACCATAGTGCAAGAGTACCCCTCCAGATGGCAATAATGCAATAATATTGGGGGAGGATTACAGAACAAATAAAGCAGAATGCTGTGCCGATGGCTCAGTATAATGCACTATTACTGTGTCAATCACACCTGCAAAAAGCACACAGAAACAAACAAAACCAGTATGGAGGAATCCTTAAACAGGTACTGAGTTTCAGGCATCCACTGTAACATAGCATATTTTTAATCACTGCAACTGAGCTCTGGACTTTACTGGATTCGGGGAAGCTGGTGAGAAGTCCAGTTGTCCATTTCATAACCAAGGGATGACACAGGGGAGACAGAAATGTTCTGTATATTTATGATATGACGAAATATAATCCTGTATCTGAAATATTAGACTGATGTGCAGGTGCCAGTTTAAAAACCAACAACTAACAAAACTTGGGAATGCACGTTTCACTATACACAAGATAAGCCCAGTGAAGAAACTGGGATCACATTTCCAAGGCTGTCAAAAGCACCGTGGATCTAAACGTGTCGAAGGCTGGCACCCAGACATATTTCAGCCTTTGTGGATTTGCTGACGGCAAGTGGCAGGAAAAAGGTCAGGCGAGTGTAGAAGGGGCAGAGTTGGTGGCATCAGAGTAGGTGGAAAGAGGGGGAAGAAACCCTAAAGAACCATCAGTGTTGCTGCGCATTGCCATATGACAAATCTAGAGTAGGAGGACAAACAAATCTGTCACGCAAGTGAGCGCAGTCTTGAGCAGAAGGAGACTGCTTTTCAGCATCCTAGTGCTATGTCTATACAGTAGTAAACAAATACTGTTTGCCAGGAGCCTCAAATCTGTGGCGTATTCATGCACAGTGACAGCTTTAAAAACACCCCCTTCCTAGGCAAGCTTGTGCTGACGATCAGGTCTACGGAGGCTCTGTGTGGGCCTCCATCAAGTAAACTGAACTTTGTGCCTCCTTATTTCTGTGTTACCTCAAAGCTGTGGAAGCTGCTTCTGGGTGACTAAAGTCCCTACCCCACTCCCCACTTTCTGTAAGAAGTGGGGGGTGGGATTTCTATAGGCTGTAGCAACTTCCCTGTCCTGCTCCTCAAGTCTGCCTCGATGCTGCACCAGTACCAAGGTGGGCACAGCTGGGTGAAACCAACTCCTGCTCACCCACCCAGGTCTCAGTGATGCAGACCAGATGGGCCTCCTCTTCCACAAAGATCATGGATGAAGGAGATCTTATTCAGAGCCAACCTGGCATTCAACAGCAGAAGCTGCAGCCCAGAGGGCTGGCTGGTAGGACAACCACAGTTCCCCAGCTTATAGGAGGGGTCGGCACAGTCCCCCATGTTTTTGGGGGACAGGAGGCGGGCAGGTGTGGAGGGCTCCCAGGTCCTGAATGGGGTAACTGTGCCCCTGAAGGACCAGGTGCGCAGCCTGGGAGTCATTCTGGACTCACAGTTGTCCATGGAGGTGCAGGTCCATTCTGTGTCCAGGGCAGCTGTCTACCAGCTCCATCTGGTCCACAGGTTGAGACCCTACCTGCCTGCGGACTGTTTTGCCGGAGTGGTGCATGCTCTGGTAATCTCTCGCTTGGACTACTACAATGCGCTCTACGTGGGGCTACCTTTGACCCGGAAACTACAACTAATCCAGAATGCGGCAGCTAGACTGGTGACTGGGGAACGGCCGCCAAGACCACATAACACCGGTCTTGAAAGACCTACACTGGCTCCCAGTACGTTTCCAAGCACAATTCAAAGTGTTGGTGCTGACCTTTAAATGGCCTCAGCCCAGTATACCTGAAGGAGCGTCTCCATCCCCATCGTTCTGCCCGGACACTGAGGTCCAGTGCTGAGGGCCTTCTGACGGTTCCCTTGCTGCGAGAAGGCAAGTTACAGGGAACCAGGCAGAGGGCCTTCTTGGTAGTGGCACCCGTCCTTTGGAACGCCCTCCCACCAGATGTAAAAGAGGAAAACTACCACCAGACTTTTAGAAGACATCTGAAGGCAGCCCTGTTTAGGGAAGCTTTTAATGTTTAATAGATTATTGTATTTTAATATTCTGTTGGGAGCCACCCAGAGTGGCTGGGGAAACCCAGCCAGATGGGCGGGGTATAACTAAATTATTATTATTATTATTATTATTATTATTATTATTATTATTATTACTATTATTATTATTATTATTATTATTATTATTATTATTATTATCATTATCTGCCTCCCCTAGCTCCCCCTACCCTGATCCACTGTGTTTGGGGGACCCCTTCTTTTCCCCAGTTCCTCTCTTCCTAGGTACATCTTCCCTCTCTCAATTAAAAAGCAAAAAGTGGGGTAGAAGAAGAAGAAGAGTTTGGATTTGATATCCCGCCTTTCACTTCCTTTAAGGAGTCTCAAAGCGGCTAACATTCTCCTTTCCCTTCCTCCCCCACAACAAACACTCTGTGAGGTGAGTGGGGCTGAGAGACTTCGGAGAAGTGTGACTAGCCCAAGGTCACCCAGCAGCTGCATGTGGAGGAGCGGAGACGCGAACCCGGTTCACCAGATTACGAGACTACCGCTCTTAACCACTACACCACACTGGCCCCCAAGTGTGTCCTCCTGGGTAGGACACCACATGTGAAAACAGTTAAAACAAACGTGCCAGCAGGTGTGCCAAGATTATTTGTACAGCAGTCAAGTCAGGAGCAAGCTTTCCTCCTTTCCTATTTCTCCTTCTCACAGTCCTCCTACGCATTATGTTCTTTTTTGTAAAAGACTGGAATAATATTTTTATTCTATTTAATTGTAGCCAGACAGGCATATTTCAAATCTTCCACCATTAGGCATGCCTAAACCCTGTTGTTTCCAATGGAACACCAGTGTGTATAAGTTTGCACAGGAAGTTGCCTTAACCTGCCTCAGCTATTTTTGTCCATCTACCCCAGTGTTGCCTACTTTGACTGGCAGAAGCTCTTCAGAATCTCAGCAGAGGTCTTTCACCTCACCTCCTACCTGATCCTTTTAACTAGGAATAGGTGACCTCCAACTTTTCTGCTGGTGGTACATTATTATTTTTTTAAAAAAAGATTATGCTTCTGCTTCTGATAATTGTAAAACATAGGAGTGAAGACGCTATTCCAGATGTTTCATTGTAAGGAGAGAATCCCTCACATCATGAATAATATCTCGTAATAGAGAACAAAGCTGTCAGACCCAAGTACCAATACCAAAGCAGTTTGAATTTGTGCGTGTGTGTGTTTTTAGAAGAAAGTACAGGGAATTATGGGGAAATTATGGGAGTGTTAGCTTAATTCTGGAGATTTTTAACTTCTTCCCCCAAAGTTTGCTTATATACCGTATTTTTCGCCCTATACGGCGCACTTTTCCCCCTCCAAAAATGAAGGGGAAATATGTGTGCCTCCTATGGGGCGAATGCAGGCTTTCGCTAAAGCCTGGAGAACGACAGCGGTCTGTGCGCACCGACCCCTCTCGCTCTCCAGGCTTCAGGAAGCTATCCGCAAGCCTTGGGAGCCCGCGGGAGTGCCCGCCCAGCTCCCAAGGCTTGCGGGCAGCAGCCTGCAGCCCGAAACATGGGGCGCGCTCCGGAGCATGCCCCGTGCTTCGGGCAGATGTCTGCAAGACTTGCGCGCCCGGCGGGAGGTCCCGCCGAGTGCGCAAGGCTTGGGGTGGCAGCCTGTTCTGGGGGCTGGGGTCGGGGGAAGCTCGGGCTTCCCCTGCCCCAGCCCCACGGCTGGTGGGGGGGAAATAATTTTTTTTTTAATCCCCCCCCAAAAAAAACTAGGTGCATCCTATGGGCCGGTGCGCCCTATAGGACGAAAAATACGGTATATAAATAGCATAGCTAGCTTCCTGCACATTATCACCAATTTTGGATCACACCTATAAAGATATCACAAGTGTGAATTTCTGAGGTATTTGCTGAATGGAAATCCCTGCGTATGGACTTGAGGTATTTGTACTGTTGACTGTCCCATTTTCAAGATACAGACACAGTGGCCACAAGGACCTCCCTACAATGTTGCTAGGTTAAGTAGAGGCATTCTAGAAGCCGAGTGCAGACCACAGAAACTTCCAATCGGCCCCCTTCAACATCGCTCTGTACTCAAAGCAACCCCCTCTATCATGCACTTTGATGTCATGGTAAATTCTGAAATGTAGGAGCTCACTAGAAGAAGAAAAAAAAACACCTAGCTACACCCCGATTCCAAAAACTTCCAAAGCTGATTCCAAAACTTCACTGCCAAGGAAAGTATTAAAATGCAGGCATTAGTATATTGATCCACTATTACACACAGGGAAAGAGACCAGAAGTACATACCACAATACCCAATTAATGTGATTGGCATGACCAAGGGCAGAGGAAGGGGTGTGTGGTGGGTGCGGTCTGGCCCGGGTGTCACCACTGAGGGGGGTGACAAAATTCCGGCCGGCACTCACCACGGGGCCTGCAGCGCGCCCGAGCCACACAACTTTCATGGAAGTGACGCGGTGGCTTGGGCACACACAGGCTCCGCGCTTCCCAAATGGTCCTCCCGCTGCCTCCCCCCTAGCTGTAGGGCGGCTGAGTGGGAAGAGGCAGGCTGACTCTGGAGGCCCTGCAGTGCACCCTGCCTCTACAGGCGGCTCGCCCAGCCCCTGGGCACGCAACCCCAGGCACCCAAATGGCTTTCTCCACCACTGGGCCCGACTGAAGCAAGTTAGCAGGCAAGGGGCATAGAAACTCTTGCCAAGTCTGTATTCTCTTGGCTACTTTTTGTGCTGGGAAGGAAGGGGTTAAAGAGCCCCTTGTCTGCATCAATTTCATATGCAAATGATCATTTTTAATTATTATTATTTTATTAATTTACAACAAAAACACACAATAATTTCACATCCAATTTTTCACAAAATATTTCTTTTCTGGACTTCCTTCAGCTTCTCCGTAAATCATCCATTGTTGTTGTTTAGTCGTTTAGTCGTGTCCGACTCTTCGTGACCCCATGGACCAGAGCACGCCAGGCACTCCTGTCTTCCACTGCCACCCGCAGTTTGGTCAGACTCATGTTTGAAATCATCCATAGTCAATATTAAATTACGCATTCCTTAAGTTTGTATTGTCATTATTTAATCCTTTCCCCTTCTGATCCCTTTTAACAATACTTCTCAAATTTCACAGTGCTTCTTTAAATCCCTCTAGCGTTATCTGCCCCTCACTTATACTTCTCAGATATTCCACAAATTTTCCCCAGTCCTCGATGAACTTTTGGTCTCTTAGATATCTAATCTTCCCAGTCAATTTATCCAACTCAGCATAGTCTAACAGCTTCATTCTCCATTCTTCCATCGTCGGTATTTCCTGTTGTTCCCATTTCTGAGCCAGTAACACTCTTGCAGCTGTAACTGCATATTGAAAAAATTTACAGTCTTTTCTCTTTATCTCATTTCCTAAAATCCCTAACAGAAAGACCTCTGGTTTCTTTACAAATGTGTATTTTAGTATCTTCTTCAATTCATTGTATATCATTTCCCAGAAGCCTTTCACTTTCTTACATTCCCACCACATATGATAAAAAGAACCTTCTTTATCTTTACATTTCCAACACTTATTACATGTCTTATACATTTTCGCTAGTTTTACCGGTGTTATATACCATCTATAAATCATTTTCATAACATCATATGCAAATGATCATGAACCATGGGTGCAACCCAGGGCAGGAAAGGGATGGGCAAATCTGTCTGTTTTTGCATGTTTTAACCCATTACTGTGTTCTGTTTCCATATTAAACGACAACAACTCCTATCTCAAAACACACATTCAAATACATATGTAAATGGAAAATCAAGCGAGACACTTGGGGCATCTTAAAGACTAGCGCAGTTATTATGGGAGAAACTTTTGTGGACTCAGGTCAACTGCATCACAAAAGTGGATGCTATAATAAACATGTTAAGCTGCAAACCTAACCCCACTTAGCTGAGAGCAGGCCCCACCAAACTCAGTAGGACTTACTTCTGAATGGGCATGCCTGCACCTTTAAAACTTCAAGGGGCCTCAAGACTTCTGCTGCAATAGCCTAACACCTTTCCAGAAAGGGTACCTAAAAAATGATGCCTTTCCCTCACAAATTCAAATTTAAATGCACATTTTCTCTCAAAAAATAGTTTTTAAAAGTGTTTTTAAAATGTCAGGACCTGTGCTGCAACATTTCGAGAAGGGCAAAATCCTGTGGACACCCATTAATGTACGCATTAATCTGACATCAGGTCATGTTGTATAGGAATTTGCAAATATTTCAGAGTTAAGATATCCATTAAATGTCACCAGTCACTGCCTATGCCCAAAGAGGAAAGATGAAAGACCTCGTGTTGTTGATTCTGTTTAGTTTTTAAGTCGTCTTTGTTTTTCAGGTACTACACAGTGAAAAGATCCTAGAGACTTTTATTTTACAGAACAGCTCGTGGCGGAAGGAAAAAGAATCTCTGCCGTTATACACATGGGAGATGTTGTTAAGGAAGAGAGGGAATTTTCCCAGAGTACATCTTCATCATCTTTATCTGTGTTTCTGTCGAGGGCACAGGTACATCTTCAAGGGGATTTGATTGCTCTTCGCTTTGTTTGAGTGGATAAACCTCCTAGCTATTTGCACTTCAAGCTGTTCTAACAGAGAGCCTTGCTTTTATCAGTCAGCCTTTGCTTGGCAAAAGGGACTCCTTTTCTCCACTCTCCATTTGGCTTTCTGTAAGATTGCTGGGAGTGGAAGTTGGAGGGTAGGGGATAGGGTGGGAAGTTGACCTTACGTAGACCCTCAGGACAAAACCAGAGGCCTCTTCCAGCGAAGACAAGGCAAACACCAGCCCACAGTTACCATATACAGAGCACACCCTGCAAAAATTTCAGAAATCTCACTGATAGGATGTTGCATAGTAACTGACTGGAGACCTTCCCTCTGCAATTTACGTGCATGTCAAAAGGGGAGGACAGCCACATAATACTGCCTTTCCTGGTTTGCTTGGTTGGGGGGAGTGTTTATTTTTTAAAAAATAATAATACAGAAAGAGGCTGGACAATTCTCAAGGCATTCCCAATTCTCTTTCGAATTCTAATGTGCTCAAGCAGCTGCCAACTTTTCAGCCAGCTCCTGCTGCTGTGCCATCCATTATTATTAATTCATTAATAACAACAACAGCAGCAGCAGCAGTACAGCAATTAGCAGGTGATAGTGGTTATCTCCACCCTCCCCTGTAAAACCCTCCCTTGCTAATTGTCTCCAGAACAATCTGCTACTGATAGCATGGTCGGAAACTGGACGACCATGTTAGGCGTTTTGAATTTATTTTAACAGGAACAACACTTAAGCATTTCGGAACTATTTTACATAGATATTTTGATCCTGAATCTTTTGTTAACGATAACAAAATATTAATAGCAGTGTGGAGAACAGACCCTCTGCCGCACCCAGAACACTGCTGGCCATTTTGTTTTTGCTGCACCAGCTCCAGGCTGTCACAGCAGAGCCAAATGGACCATCCATCCAGTGGATACATAGGTAGCCCAGTTCCATCTCTATCTTGCCTCATAATGCAATTGTTTTGAGGGCAGTGCACTGGCTACTGCCAGCAGGAACACCATCATCTGTACAGAGCCGGATTTAGGTTTGATGAGGCCCTAAGCTACTGAAGGTAATGGGGCCCTTTCCATGTCCAGCTGTCGTTTGTCAACAACAAATTGTTGCTGTTTTTTTGTGTCGAATCCATGCTATATGGTGATTTATGGACCTAATAGGTATTTAAAACCATTTGCACATAACAAAATATATAGAAATGAGCAAACCAGTGATATTTTAGGGAGCAGGCTAGCAGGCGGGGCCCATTATTTACATCATAGGAGCCTACACAAAACAAAACACTGTTGCTGTAAGTAGGTTTTATTTTATTTGTTTTTATCTTATATTTTTTCCTTTATATTTTTTGGGGGGGCCCTAAGACGCGGGTGGAGCTGTGGCTTAAACCACAGAGCCTAGGGCTTGCCGATCAGAAGGTCAGCGAGCCGAATCCCAACGACGGGGTGAGCTTCCGTTGCTCAGTCCCTGCTCCTGCCAACCTAGCAGTTCGAAAGCATATCAAAGTGCAAGTAGATAAATAGGTGCCACTCCGGCAAGAAGGTAAACGGCATTTCTGTGTGCTGTTCTGGTTCGCCAGAAGCGGCTTAGTCATGCTGGCCACATGACCCGGAAGCTGTACGCCGGCTTCCTCAGCCAATAAAGTGAGATGAGCGCCGCAACCCCAGAATCGGCCATGACTGGACCTAATGGTCCTTTAGCTTTACCTTTTAAGAGAGTGGGACCCTAAACTATAGCTTGTTTAGCTTATACGTAAATCCAGCGCTGCATCTGTAGCTGGCAGAGGGAACCTGACCTAATCCTCCTAAAGCAGCACTGTTCAGAGAGTTAGAATTGTACTTTCAGTCGTGCTCACAGTAGATCCACTGGGATCAGTAGACTTGTGTTAGGCATGCTAACTTAACCCAGTTACTTCAGTGCATCTACTCAGAACATGACATGGTCAGGTGCTCAACACTGCTGCCGCCGCCATCACAATATGGATTCATAATGTTTGAAATGAATGAAGAATTTGTTTATTCATTCATTCATTCATTCATTCATTCATTCATTCACTACTTGGATTTTTATTGGTTATGGTTACAAGTCCTCATGTGGTGAAATCTAAAGAAAACATAAAGTGATGGTGTGGAGAACCTGGAGAAGATCCCACGGAAAGTGACGCTACTGCTGTTGACTTGACCTAAAACCCATCATGGGCTGCTAAGAGCACAAAACAGCTTTGAAAGCGAGTGTGGCTGTGCAGCCTGCTTTGTAGAAGACAGTCCTCTGTTTGAAGGATCCCTGTGTTTGACAGGCTGCCTGGCTTAAATATGAGTAACCATAGAAAGGGAGGCCTGCAGGGGTCTGGATCATGCCCATCAGCGGCATGCAGCAGACAGAGCAGGCACACAGGTCAAAGCCTTTTACTCTCTAGTGAACTATACTGTGTTTCTGTTTAATTCTTTCTCAGTGTGCAGCCATAAATATGAATCAGCACATGCAAATTTCATGCAAATCTGTGCTCTCTTTTGCCTCCTTTTTTGTGATCCCTAAGTGGCCACCCTATCAAGAACAGAGTCTTCATTTGTTCCATGTGTCTCAAAGGCCTTCATCTAAGTAGGTTAGGGCTGGATGTTCTACAGGGAACTTTCAAAATACCCCAGGGACAAGATACAGAATGGACACGTTCTCAGTATTGTGGAAACTCTTAAATCTCTTACACACACAAGCAGATTCTTGCGTTTGCTTCGGGGCTGACTATCTTGTAGCTCAATTAAAATTTTGGCTAATTAATTCTCGCTTGTTTAGCTAGTTGCTAATTCTGTCTAGTTTTATTTTTCTCCATTCATCTAAAATGTGCCTTTGATAAGGTTTCTGTTGTTCCATTTAAAACTCTGATTATCTCTAGCGATCGGAAGATCTCAAGACTGACCCATGCTGAAAACATGTCATTCTCCTGGGCAAAAGTCCTTCCCTCCCCTTTTCCAAGAGTGCCTCCCATGAGCCTCTCTTTCTCCTTGAAACGCAACACAGTTGCATCATGGGAAACAGTCCCAAGATGCCATAGTGCTGGAGGCTGTTGAAATCAGAAACTCGGGGAGAACAGTGGTCCAGATGCATCAGCAAAGATGACAAGAATACATCCCAAGTAGAGCATTTAATGGGCAAACAATTGCTCCAATTTAATAACTCCAGAAAAAGAAGCTTTGAGAACATATCCCTTTAGTCATGTGCAGAGCGGGGTAGAGGGGGGGATCCTTTGTGAATAGAACAAATCTTCTTTTAAGAACAAATGATACTAATGACTACTGAAGCATTTGTTCTTAAATGGGTAACACAACCTTTAATTCAGCACCATTCTTCGAGAGGTGGCCTAGCTAAACATCTATCTTCAGTTAGTGGAAAACACAGCTGCTATGTTTCTAAGTGGCACCAGCTATATAGGGAACACTGGTTGCTGGTCCATGTCCAGGTGCAATCTGAAGTGCTGGCTGTCACCTATAAAGCCAAGGTTGGGAACCTGTAGCCCTCCAGATGTTGTTGGACTCCAACTCTCATCAGTTTGTTTTGTTCTTGTTCTTATTAAGTTTTGTTGTTGTTGTTGTTTAGTCTTTTAGTCGTGCCCGACTCTTTGTGACCCCATGGACCAGAGCACGCAAGGCACTCCTGTCTTTCACAGCCTCCCGCAGTTTGATCAAACTCATGCTGGTAGCTTCGAGAACACTATCCAACCATCTCGTCCTCTGTCATCCCCTTCTCTTTGTGCCCTCCATCTTTCCCAACATCGGGGTCTTTTCCTTCTCTTCTCATGAGGTGACCAAAGTATTGGAGCCTCGGCTTCAGGATCTGTCCTTCCAGTGAGCACTCAGGGCTGATTTCCTTAAGAATGGATAGGTTTGATCTTCTGGCAGTCCATGGGACTCTCAAGAGTCTCCTCCAGCACCATAATTCAAAAGCATCCATTCTTCGGCGATCAGCCTTCTTTATGGTCCAGCTCTCACTTCCATACATCACTACTGGGAAAACCATAGCTTTAACTATACGGACCTTTGTTGGCAAGGTGATGTCTCTACTTTTTAAGATGCTGTCCAGGTTTGTCATTGCTTTTCTCCCAAGAAGCAGGCGTCTCTTAATTTCGTGGCTGCTGTCACCATCTGCAGTGATCATGGAACCCAAGAAAGTAAAATCTCTCACTGCCTCCATTTCTTCCCCTTCTATTTGCCAGGAGGTGATGGGCCCAGTGGCCATGATCTTCGTTTTTTTGATGTTGAGCTTTATGCTGTGAGCTGCCTTGAGATCTTCAGATGAAGGGAGGTATACAAATTTAATCATCATAATCAACAACAACAATGAAAATGATCATGGATGATGGGAGCTGGAGTCAAACAACATCTGGTAGGACACAGAACCTTACATGAGCCAGCCTGCACTTTACAGTCTTCATTTGTAAGCCTTCTTCCAACCTCACCATCATCAGAAGAACGATCTATTCAGAGAAGCTCTCCTGGCCCCTATTTGATGTATTCTCAGCACCAGGCAAAGAGCAGGCAATCTTTAAAAACTGCCCAGACATTCCAGTATGTTGACTAGTTGATTATCATTTGTGTTTACCTTTCACCCTGGTTTATTGAACATCCTGTGGTACACTGGGGCAGGACCCAGGGTTCAAGAGAGAAAGCGCCACTTCAGAATTTTTTCCTGAGGAGTGGTGGTGTCATCCACCAGAGCTCTGGGGTAACTGGTGAAACTTTCCTTGCTCTGGCAAATGAATGAGGTGATAAGAAGGCTTTCAATTTTTAGTATTGGTTCCTGACATAGAGGAGATCAGAGAATGAGGGAAATAGTCAAGCAGGGACTGGGCACTTCCTTCCTTCCTTTGATGGAGTCCCTACTTCATGCTAGCAGTTTAAATAGTAACAGTTACAGTGGTACCTCGGGTTACATACGCTTCAGGTTACAGACTCCGCTAACCCAGAAATAGTGTTTCAGGTTAAGAACATTGCTTCAGGATGAGAACAGAAATCGTGCTCTCGTGGTGCGGCGGCAGCAGCAGGAGGCCCCATTAGCTAAAGTGGTGCTTCAGGTTAAGAACAATTTCAGGTTAAGTACGGACCTCCGGAACGAAGTAAGTACTTAACCCAAGGTACCACTGCACTTGCAAGTTAGTTTGCAGTTCTAATTGAAAGCTGAAGCTGAAGTGGTTTTGCTGATGCTCAATGCAGTTTATAAGCAGAACCTATGCAGCCAGAAGAGTAATCAGTTGAATGGAACCTATGCATTGGATTGTGGCCATGTCACATTGCTGATCAGGGATATGAATTGCTCAGGTCTCCCCCAGCCAAATTCCAAAACCATCACAACAATTTTGAGAGGTAGGACTGACCTCCAAAGTCACCCATAGGGTTCAGAGAGGAGTCAACCCTTAGTGCAGGTCCAGTGCCCTGAAAATTACCCACATGTTCTTTTGTTTTGTAGTTTATGTGGATCACTGTCTAAGGCCATGGTTCTCAACGTGGGGCACACGCCCCACAAGGGGGCAATTTCATTTTTAAGGGGGTAAATCGAGAATGAATTATTAACAGTGAATTTTTTCCATTTCTTATGTTTCTAGGGGCCTCATAGACAGTATGTAAATATACAGTGTGGCATACACATTTTAAAAATTAAAATCAGAATGTACACAGCAGTCAGGTTAATGTGTATTAAGTTAATGGTCTTTTAGGCTTCCTCCATGTGAATAGGAGTTCACTTTTGAATAATAAGAATTATATGTCACGGGGTGGGGGGCGCAATCGGGATTTTAGAAATGCTTAGGTGAGGCATGGCCAAAAAAAAATCAATGGTTGGGAACCACAGATCTAAGGGAACAAAGTTTCTCCCATTAATGGTGATCCTGGAATAGATAGTCTAAAATAGATTTAGGTACATACTGTAGAAATTGTTGTTCTTATTTTTAGCTGTTGGTTGCCTTGGGCATTTTTACTGGAGAAGCAGAATGAAATTATTTATAATACACAAATATATTTACCTTCCACTCTAAACAATGAAAGATGAAAAGAAAATACAGATTAGAAGGGGGGAAAAACATTACCGCCAATGTGTCATCATTTTTACCCCATTGCTCAGCAACCTTCTGCCACTTTGGCAGTGTTCAAGAAGAGCAATAAAAATGCCACTGCGTCCTTCAATACCCTTCCTTTGTATCTGCGATTCACATAACCTGTAGGAGTTATAGTGACACAACTTTGCAACAAGCCAGCCATTGAAAAATCACATGCTTGGAACAAGCCAGCGCAGAAAACAGCAAATGGCACGACGATTGTGAATTGTGCTGGATGGTGAATGTTCGTGTTTCTTGCAGAAATGGGTCTTTTGTGACTTTGAAAGCTCGCAGTTTGTGGGTCGCAACCTTAGAAAAACAAGATGACTACAGAGAAAAACAATGTGTTTGAAAAATATAATAATATACATTCGATATGACCAAAATAACAAGGCCTTGTTTATCCCGTAAGTGCTGGGCAAAATTGAGGACATTTCCTGCATTGCATCTGGACCAGGGATGGGGAATCAGTGGCCTTCCAGATGTGGCTGGACTACGGCTCTCAGCATGCTTTACCACTGGTCATGGTGGCTGGAGATTATGGGGACTGTAGTCCAAAACATCTGAATGGCACCAGGTTAGGGAAAGCTGTACTAGGCAGTAGTGGGCTAGATGGCCAAATGTATTAGTATAAGGCAGCTTTTATGGTGGGTCTGCTCAAGAAGAGAACAAGGGCTAAGAATGGTTCTTCATGTGGTCTGGTCCTTTGAACGTACCACATGGCATGGCTGCCAAGCAATGGGGGCAAGCAAGCCTGGCAGCTTCTGGCTATGGTGGACTGTTGGTCACTACTAAAGAAAAGTTAATGGCTGCCCTAAGACTACTGCAATGAGCCTTTGGAAACTTATTGGAAGTTTTGGTTAGTTCAAAATACAGCAGCTGACTAGGGCCAGTGGTAGGGAATGTATCTCACCAGCTCTACTGGTCCATATCTGTAATGGTTCTAGGGGTTGCTCGTGCATAAGCCGGTGCTTATCTCCCCGGCTGGGTGCCAACACCTGGCTGGGTTGCCAAAGTGAATCTTTTCTGTCCGGACAGCCACTCACCCGTGGCTGACTCAATCGCTGGCAGAATCAGTCAGTGGGCGTTTCTTAAACTTCTTCCAGCAAAGAAGCTCTTTGACGCCTAGTCTCCTCCTACTCTCTCTGCGCGAAAGCCTTCTGCGCAAGGAGGGCGTGGGCAGCGGAGGACCTCTACTCTCCCCGCTGGTCCCAGGCAAGGAGTCATGGGACATCTCGCCGCTTCCCCCATCTGCCTCCCTTCTCCACTGGTGCTACGCTGATTCTCTTCCCCAGAAGATGGGCTGCTTCTCCCGATCCCTGGACGCTCTTTGGAATACCTCTGGCTTTTGCTCTCTCCCTCCGGCACTGATGGCAGTTCCCTGACAATATCCAAGTGCAGTTTGAAGTGCTAAATGGCTTGAGACCCAGGTGCCTCAAGGAGCTTGCCTAAATGCTACCATCATCTGCAAAGTCCTTTCTTGGAGTCTCACTCCTTCTGAAATTAGGCAAGCGGTGGCCTTCTTCATGGTGTCCCCCTGTATGTGGAATGCTGCTGTAAGCAGAATGGTGACAAGTTTGATATCCTTTCAGTGCCAGGCAAATATATTTTGCCCAGGGAGATACAACCCAATTAAATTTGATCAATACATTCCAATTGTCCATTTTTACGTCTGCTTTTTTGTTTTTGTTTTGTTTTGTTTCTGCTTGATGGAGTGGTCTCTCTCTGTGTGTGTGTGAGAGAGAGAGAGAGAGACTGAGAGAGAGAGAGAGAGAGAGAGAGAGAGAGAGAGAGAGAGGAGCTTTGCTAAAAGGTGGAATGAAAATATTTTTTTATTAATAAAACGATTTATTATTTACATTTAGAAAAGTATTTATATACCACCAACCCATGTAAAACATCAAGGCAGTGTAAAATATGTACAAGAGAATAGAAAACATAAAAAATACCAACTAATCATGAAACAGACTGGCAAAATTATAAATAAGTCCAAGAATGCTGTGACCTGGCCAATGAATTGATATTTACTTCCACCCTTTGGAAAAATAAATTAACACCCAGAGTGCTGAGCCATACAGCCCACTCCTGAGCATCCCAGCTTCATTTTTTAATTACAACGGTCTTCATAGTGTTACTTGGGGGTGGTTGGTGAGGTCTGGAAAAAGCCTTTAAGGGTGGCTGAATTCCCCACCTTTAACACGCCCCGTTTTTGTTATTTTGGGTTCTCGGAGCTGCCATTTCTAAACTGCAACGTCTGCTGCAGAAATGCCGTCTGTCACCCCCGTGCTGGTTCTGCTGGCATTTCTCACTGAGACATAGCGAGAGCGTGAGCAAAAACTCACCCACTTGCAACACAAATAAAGCCAGCCAGTTTCTGAAATGTCACGCACCCGCCAAAAATGTAATGAATTTGTGGCATATGAGGCCTCCTCTCACGGTGCTACGAGTTTCAAAGCAACAACAAAATACCACCCTGGCCCTGTGATACGAAGCCTGCCCTCCAGATGTGCTGCACGACTGAGGGACATCAGTTTCCATGATCACAACATCAATGGCACTTGGCACCTGCATCAACACACAGCAATCTCAGGTAGCTACAGCCACCTGCAACCTGGCAGGGCCTCTGTCTATGGCCTGCCCCACTGCCCCACTTTTAAAATAAATTTAGTGTCCTGATCATCCCAAGAAACCTGCATTTTGATTTCCAGTGCCTTCTGGAGAGGGCTTGGGCAGAAATTTGGTTCAGCCTAATTTGACTGAAATTTGCACTTCTCTGAATTTTGCAATGCAGTACTCTCCAACCACCAAAATGCATGTGTAAGGGGAAAGTGCATGCAGAAAGGAATATATTTGTGAAAATAGCATGCGCACAATTGCTTGCAAAATGCCTGTTTGGGCAAAGCTTTATATAGAAGTGTGTATATCAGGAGAAATATGCACTGGCAATGAAATTTCATGAAGGCTTTCCCCCCTTTTAATTGCAAACCTGATGCAAAAAGGAAGTGAACTAGGAAGATTGGAAAAATGAGAAGTGGGCAGAAACTGAAATAGACGGATCCATCCTTTAGTACCCATCTTTCTTCATTTGGTGCTGTCTAGGGACGTAGGTGGTGCTGTGGGTTAAACCACAGAGCCTAGGACTTGCTGATCAGAAGGTCAGCGGTTCAAATCCCTGTGACGGGGTGAGCTCCCGTTGCTCGGTCCCTGCTCCTGCCAACCTAGCAGTTCGAAAGCACATCAAAGTGCAAGTAGATAAATAGGTACCGCTCTGGCGGGAAGGTAAACGGCGTTTCCGTGCACTGCTCTGGTTCGCCAGAAACGGCTTAGCCATGCTGGCCACATGACCCGGAAGCTGTACGCCGGCTCCCTCGGCCAATAAAGCGAGATGAGCGCCGCAACCTCAGAGTCATCCTCGACCTAAGGGTCAGGGGTTCCCTTTACTTTTACCTGCCCACTGCTGCCACCACTATTACCACATAAACCTACTGTGGTCCATTAACTTACCTGGAGCTCAGTTTTCATTTTTTTTTTAATAAAAAAGCCCTTTTAAAAAATCCATCAGTGTTTAAGTTCAAAAATTTCCTCACATACACATTTTTGTATGCACTTTTGCCTAATGCATACAGTTTTGCAATGCAATTTCAGTGCATTTTTTGATATATATTTTCCACAGATATATGCACTTTTATGCACGCTTTACCCTAGTATATGCAGTTGTGCATGCATGACTTGGTTGGAGAACTGTATACCTCAGCTGGTTAGAACATGATGCTGACAATGCCAGGGTCGCAGTTTCAACCCCTGTACATGGCGGCTGCATATTCCTGCATTGCAGGGAGTTGGACTAGAAGATCCTCAGAGTCCCTTTGAACTCTACAATTCTATGATTCTATGATTGCAAAATTTGAAGAAGTGATAATTTTTAAGGATGGCTGTGTTTTGGTCTGCATATTGTTTAAGAAAGTGTGAATATGGTAAAGGTAAAGGTCCAGTCGTGGCCGACTCTGAGGTTGCGGCGCTCATCTCGCTTTATTGGCCGAGGGAGCCGGCGTACAGCTTCCGGGTCATGTGGCCAGCATGACTAAGCCACTTCTGGCGAACCAGAGCAGTGCATGGAAACGCTATTTACCTTCCCGCTGGAGCGGTACCTATTTATCTACTTGCACTTCGATGTGCTTTGGAACTGCTAGGTTGGCAGGAGCAGGGACCGAGCAACAGGAGCTCACCCCATCGCGGGGATTCGAACCGCTGACCTTCTGATCGGCAAGTCCTAGGCTCTGTGGTTTAACCCACAGCGCCACCCACGTCCCATGTGAATATGGTAGATTCGCCTTTAAATGCAAACTGAATCGACTGCCTCCCCAACCCCTGTCTTCAAGGTAGCCATGAAGGCAGGCAGGATTTCATCACTGAAAACCCTAGACTTGATCATTGCCACAGCGTATACCAATAAAAGGATGTACCCCATTGATTTTTTTTTTTCCGGGGAAGCAGGATCAGGCCTCTATTTATTAAGTCACTAACACGGTTGGCCACAGTGGGCTCTACAGCAGATGGGCAGCTCCAATTATCTGGTGTCCACGATGACCGAGTCCCGTCAACAGCTGCTACAAAATCCATAGAAGGCTAAGACGGCAGAGTCAATTATGATATCACAGCTAAACATATGGCAGGAGTGGCTCATTTTTTAAATAAAAAAACCCAACCCTATAGTTGTGCATAACATTATTGTTACTTTGAGTTTTGTATTCAAGGGAGTGCAATCCCACAGTCTTAAACTTGGTTGCCCTTGGATCTGGTCCTCCACACAGAGTTCCTAGCTCTACTATAGAAGGGGAATTAAAGCAGTTGCACCATCATTATTTATATGGCAAAGACATTAAATGTTTTCCATGTGGTTAATAATCATGTTTTTCAGACCTTTATTACGCAAAGAGATCTACAACTCTGACCACATCACTCCTCTTTCGGGGAAGCAACATAGCAATTCCCATTTTTCAGAGTGACAAACAGTGACTTACTAACAGCTTGGTGTCTTCGCTCTCAGGGATGACTGCCTTGGCCAAACAATGGGTGGGTTACATCAGCAGCAACCTTTCTTATCTGATCCAAATGGCTTGTGTCTGCTTTAGCTTATTAAATATTCTAAGTCAACAGTGGAGAACCTTAGTCTCTCCAGATGTTCTGGACTCCAACTCCCATCAGTCCCAGACAGCATGGCCAATGGTCAGGGATGACAAGAGTTGTAGTTCAGAAACATTTGGAGGCCCAAATGTTCCCCATCCCTGGTCTAAGTCAAACCTGTAAAGAAGGAAACCTATGACTCTCCAGATGTTGCTAGACTACAATTCATATCACCCCTGACCCCGGGTCATGCTGGCTGGGACTGATGGAGTCCAAGAACATCTGGAAGTCCACAGGTGTCCCACTCCTGCTTCAAGAAGTCGCGTTTCACTCAACAGGAAAGCCAATTCAATGTCATTGCAGGCATTCATTTTCTGTATACACTTTTATCTCTTTTTCTTCAGTCCTGGCTTGCATCCGTTCTCATTGTTACAAGTATCTACAGGTACCAATCTCCAATTTCTATTGCTGAGGTCTTCCTAGGCTAGGTGGCCTCCAGCGGTTGATGGACTACAACCCTTGTAATCCCAGACCTATGGGCCATGCTCACTGGGGCTGATGGAGTCCAGCAACATCTAGAAAGCCACAGGTCCCCTATCTAGGCAGTTCATCTGGTTGAGTCCTGGCTGTTGAGTAGGCCAATTGCAAATCCTTGCTGAGGTCTTGACTTTCTGTGGCTCATCATTCCCTCCTCTGCCTTGCTGGGATGCCAAACCTGTGTTTGCATCAGCAGATCAGCTTGAGACCTTGCACTGATTATCCCTCTCTGCACTGGTGGAGGGGAAGATCTGTCAGTAAAAAGGCATGCAGTTGGTTTCTTTGGTGGATTGGTGGATTGGTGGATTGGATTGGTGGATTGGTGGATTGGTGCAAGGAACCTGTAGTCCTCCAGATACTATTGGACCACTTAGCTTGCATAATTCCTGACCATAGGCCATGCTGGCTGAGTCCAGCATGATCTGGAAGTTAACAGGTTAACAGCACACAGGTTAACAACCCCTGGTGTAATGCTTAGCTGCTGTTCTGCCAGTGTTGTGTCCACAAGGCACTGAGTTGAGGATGTGTTGGAGATGTGTTAGAGAAGCTGTGGATTCACATGATCCTAAGCTACCACATTCACTTGACTTGAATCTGAAACAGGCCTGGATCGCTGGTGTAGTACATTTCCTCCTAGTGGAGTCAATCAGAAGAAGGAAAGATTAAAAGGGGGGGGGGATTAAGTGCCCCCCCACCTGCTTCCATCCTGGCCATAGCAAGGCAGCAGGTAATTGGAGATAGTAGATGCTCCCTCAGAGATTTCTCCCCCTCCCCTGCAGAATTGCTCTGTCTCATCAGATTTCTTAATTTCAACATATTCTGACCTATTTATTTAGTTTACTTTCCCCTTCAGTAAGAGAAGGTGTGGCTGATGTTTTCCAACGTTTAGCAAAACACGATCTCGTGGCTAAAATCATGTAAGAGATAGTGTCACACTGGGATATAGGCAAGTTTTAAATCCAAATTTAAAGAAACAGCAAGTGATTCAACTCCAATTTTTCCATGAGTATTTCTTAAATCTCTTATCTTTCTTCAGTCTTGTTAAACATACCCACATGAGCATCCCATATCATGGAAATTTTGAGAGGGGCAACCCATGAGGGGGCTTTATCTGAGCAAGGCATCTAAGCTGTCAAATTCCTTCCCCATAGAAGTGTGCTTGGCAGTTTCATTGTATCATGTGCTGAAGGCACACACACACACACATGGTGAAGAAATCAAATTGATGATGATAATAATAGTTACTCTGATTATTATTATGATATCAATATCAAAAACAGTTTAAAACACATCACAGTCCCAGGGTTTTTAGACTAGGAAGTTTGTGGCCTACTGGGTCATATAAGTTTTACCCAGTCTGTCTCATAGATTCCTTCCGTTGATCCTTCCCACAAATGGTGGCAGACCATGGATGGGTCACATACCACAGCTTACCATTCCTCAAGCATGCTTACCTCTGCCATGTCTCAGGGATTTCTGCTCTTTTGTCTTGACCTCTGTCCTTGATCCCTACGACGTTTACTCACAACAAGCCCACCACTCATCCTCTCACTCAAGTTAGTTATGCTGCCTGAGACAAAGGACAAGATGGCGCCCTCTGCCCCGTGCCAACCCCCACAGTTGAATGTACAGCATCTGGCTGGACCGACAGCTGAATCTCACTTCAACATTAGTGGTGAGAAAACAGCCTTCACTGCACCTGAAAGCAGCTGGCTTACCCTAGGAGATGCAGGGCCGGCAGTGTTGGCCAGACAGCTCTACAGTGGTACCTCGGGTTACAGACGCTCCAGGTTACAATACGCTTCAGGTTACAGACTCCGCTAACCCAGAAATAGTACATTGGGTTAAGAACTTTGCTTCAGGATGAGAACAGAAATCGTGCGGTGGCAGCACAGTGGCAGCAGGAGGCCCCATTAGCTAAAGTTCTTAACTCGAGGTACCACTGTATTCTCCAATGGAGGGAAATGTCCGGGAGCTCAGAGCTGGCTCATCCATGAGACAGACTTAGGCAGCTGCCTTGGACAGCAGAACCCAACGGGTCACCTTCCTGTTTCACCTCAGACAGTGAATGGGCCCGACTGCCCCTACTCATGTTGCCATGACCCAGCACCTGCTGTTTGAGGCAGTGAATTCACTCTGCCTAATGGTAGGGATGCCCTTCCTTTAGCAAACTATTCACCACGGCATACTATTCACTTGGCTTTTGCCCTCAAATGCATGTGGGCACAAATTTCTGAAGAAAAGCCTGTTGCTCTTATAGGAACCTGGCTTCTACTGAGTCAGGCTCATTGATCCAACTAGCTCAGTATTGTCTACACAGGCTGGCAGCAGCCCTCCAGGCTTTCAGGCAGGGTTCTCTCCCAGTGCTACCTGGATATGCTGGGGATTGAACCCAGACCTTCCTCATGCAAGGCAGATAAATGTTCTGCCATGGACCTATGCCCTTCCAGCAGAGTTGCTCCTTCCTGCTGATTAAAGCAAACATCCCATCTCTCAGTGATCAGGTTGGCTCTTTGATGAGTGGAAGCCTCTTGGAAGCATATAATATATATACACTCTAAATCAGCAGGTCAGGTGTGAAGTCTGGTTATCTGACTTTAATAGTTTTTAAAAAGCCTTATCGGCATCAGAGAATTAATATGTAAAACCAGTTATGCTAGTGATTTCTTTGGGGGAGGGGATGTTTTCCAGCTGCTTAGCTATGTTTGCAGGCTCTGCCCTCATTAGGCAATATTAGTTGCATTTCATGATTAACAAACAGATGCTGTAAGATGCTTGCAGGATTCAGCATAATAAATGTCCCGGCGGCTTAGGAAATTCAGGAAGGCTGAACAAAATGTTTCCCTTATTTGCTGAGCACGAATTTTGGAACAGGCTCAGTGCGACAGGCCAGATGCTGAGTTTCAGAATGACATCAGCGCAAGCCTAAGATGAATTTTGCGCACTGACAACAACATTACATACCCCCCTGTATCTGTTGAATGCATCTCCAGGATTTGCAGCAAACCGCCAGTTTGCACCCCCATCCCTGGTCTCAGTCATAGGGCCACCTCCAAAAACGACATGTCACTGTCAAGACTATTTGAGGAACTGTTGCATTCACCTTTCAGGTCACAACTCTGAATTTGGGTTGCCTGAATTGAGGAACAAAACAGAAAGCTAATTTATGCCATCCCTGATTGTGAACTAGGGGTTTCCAGACTACCATTGGGCTTTTGAAGGACTGTGGCCAATCCTAAAGGGACCATAGTCTCACATTGGAATGATGCAGATTGGCAAATGCATGTGACTTGTAATGCAGGAATGGGGGCAGGGCCTCGTCTGTGATGGCACCCCACTGGTGAAACTCATTCCCTATGGAATGCACAGTTCTCCAGATATATGCACATATTCCCTCAAAGAGTCTCTCAGCTCTCAGCACTCTGAACTAAGTTCCCAGGATTCTTTGAGGGAAGTCATGACTGTTAAAAGTAATATAAGAGTGCTTTAAACGTGTGGTGAGGATGTGACCAGCATGAGGGTCATCTCCCTTTTCACCTTCTAAGGGAACATATGGCCCTCCAAATGTTGATGGACTACAACTCCCATCTTCTCTAACTATGGGCCATGCTGGCGGGGGCTGATGGGAGTTGGAGTTCAACAACATTTGAAGGGGTCTATCCATCCATGTGAGAGCTGGACCATAAAGAAGGCGGATCGCCGAAGAATTGATGCTTTTGAATTATGGTGCTGGAGGAGATTCTTGAGAGTCCCATGGACTGCAAGAAGATCAAACCTATCCATTCTTAAGGAAATCAGCCCTGAGTGCTCACTGGAAGGACAGATCCTGAAGCTGAGGCTCCAATACTTTGGCCACCTCATGAGAAGAGAAGACTCCCTGGAAAAGACCCTGATGTTGGGAAAGATGGAGGGCACAAGGAGAAGGGGACGGCAGAGGACGAGATGGTTGAGCAGCATTCTCAACGCTACTAGAATGAGTTTGACCCAACTGTGGGAGGCAGTGGAGTCAAGGAGTGCCTGACGTGCTCTGGTCCATGGGGTCACGAAGAGTCGGACATGACTAAACGACTATACAACAACAACAACATCCATCCATGTTCTAAGCTATTGAGGATGCTGTCCTCCTTTTCTTTCCTGCACACCAGATGTCCAGGGAGACAGTGGAAGGAGCAGGTAGTGGTGCGGCAATAAAACTGCTAACACATTTGCAAAGCTAAGCAGGTTCCGGTATGGGTTTAAATTGGATGGGGGACCACATGTTGAGATTCCTACATTGCAGGGGGTTGGACTTGATGACCCTCAAGGTCCCTTCCAACTCTACAATTCTATGAATCCTCATTCATTTTCCCACCTGGAGGAAGCTGGTTTTCACTTCTTATGAACAGGCAAATATACATCTCTGCTTTATTATTTATGTCCCCCTTGAACCACATCACGTCTACATTCAAAGCAGAGTACTGGGAACAATATAACAAAGTCATATAGATGCAAATATTTGCTATATTACCACCATATAATAGGTGATGAGAGACAGGCAGACAGAGAGAGGTGTAAAGTCTTATTACCAGTTCCCCTATTCCATATGGGGTCAGGCTTCTTCTCCCCCTCCCCTTCTTATTTAAATTCAAATGAGTCTACGAAAGATATAAAACCCTGATATTCTAGCAACTGAGACAGCCCCAGGTCTGACTTTGAACAATTTATCACAGGGACTAGCGCTGTCAGGGGATAAGTCATAGCCTGTAGCTGAGAAGTCAGTAGCTTATGAAGAAGAGACAAAGCCAAGCGAGAAGAAGGAAAGAGGGCAAATATTCTAAATATATTTTCAGCGTTTGGAAACCCCAGTGTTCACAAGCCTATGCATCAGGTACAAGTGTGAAACAAGTGAGAAAAGTTTCCTTAGATAAGGAAACACGGGGAAATCTTGGCAGGAAAAGGTATCTGCTTGCTAGTTAGGTTCTCACAGTCAGGATTAAAGCTCTATGTGAAGGTAAAGGTAAAGGGACCCCTGACCATTAGGTCCAGTCGTGGCCGACTCTGGGGTTGCGGTGCTCATCTCGCTTTATTGGCCGAGGGACCCAGCGTACAGCTTCCGGGTCATGTGGCCAGCATGACTAAGCCGCTTCTGGCGAACCAGAGCAGCACATGGAAACACCGTTTACCTTCCTGCCAGAGTGGTACCTATTTATCTACCTGCACTTCGTGCTTTCGAACTGCTAGGTTGACAGGAGCAGGGACCAAGCAATGGGACCTCACCCCGTTACTGGGATTCGAACCGTCAACCTTCTGATCAGCAAGCCCTAGGCTTTGTGGTTTAGCCCACAGCACCACTCCTTTTGGAGTTGCCACCAAACCCTTGACACTCATCGTGCTGAAAGCTCTTGTTATTTTTCAACAAAATGTTCTTGTGGAAGGATAAACCAGGCAGTACAGGCTCCATAGAAATGAATGGAAAATGCAGGAGAGGACATCTGTGTAAACCTCATACTGTGGACCCGTCACTCTCATTCAGCCTGTGACTATGGACCTGTCACTCTCAATCAGCCTAACCTAGCCTAGCCTGCAGGGTTATTGTGAGAATAAAATAGGATGACCCCCATGCTCCCAGCTCCTCAAGAACACAAGAGGAGCTCTGTTGGTTCAGACCAAAAGCCCTTCTAGTCTAGCATCCTCTTCTCGCAGTGGCCAACCAGATGAACCAATGGGAAGCCCACAAGACTGTTAGGTTCTAAGAACATCAGGGCAGCCTCTGCATTCACTGTTCACAGCTACTGGTTCCACTGTCCTTCACAAACACATCACAGACCACCTGAGTAAAGCTTGCAGACCACTGGTGGGCCATGGACCACAGTGTGGGAACCCCTAATTTAGCATTATTCTGGGTGTGGGTGGTTTGCGGGCATGTGGCAGGGTGGTGGGTGGCAAAAGCTCTGACCACCACTTATTCTGGTTATACATTTTTGCAATTTTCTAATTGCTTTTTTACAAGTTTTGGCAAATATTATAGCGTAGGATGCAGTTGGGGAGGCAGGGAAAAAATCCAGATTAACTATTTTTTAAAATGTGTTGTCAAAATACAGTTATAGCAGCTAAGTAGTTGAGGTACTTGAGATTTCACCCTAGGATTTAAGTGTCTCCTGGTCACTCCCTTTCCTCCCAAAGGAGACCAGCTTGTTCCTTCAGGCTGAAAAATCAGAGGGAATTAGAACTGTATTCACTAGGCTATTCAAATTCAAATATTCACCTTGAATCTGTGCATTAAAAAAATTAATTATCTGTTTCTGAGTCGCTCTGTGTTCTCTCCACTCCAATCTATAATTTCGTTTCCAAGTCACTCTGTTTAAAACAAATATCTGCTTTCCCCATTTACTATAATGGGGAATCCAAAGTGGCTAAAAAAAAATTCGTCTTTTTGGCCAAAGTAGATAAAATTTATAGGCTGTCAGGGAGGAAAAGGGATTCATTTTCCTCCTTAATCCCTTATGATGAGCTGTCACTTGCTCTATCTGATTTTAAAATAAGAGGTGACAAAAGTGTGTGCATTCTTGCATGTACATTTTGTGAAAAATTGCAGCTTTATATTGGTCTTTCCTTTCTGGTGTTTGGATGTCTCCTCTGATAGGCCTACAACATGAGTCTGCCTAGAACACTTCTGGTTGAATTCTGAAGAGCTCAAAAAACAAAACCACAGTTCTTCAGTATTCTGCAGGCAACACTTTGCACAGCCTCACTTCTTGCAAAGTCCATGGACCTGAAGAAACATAGAGCTATAGCTTTGGAAACTAGGGGGGGGCAGTGACAGAAGGTTTTGGGGGTCCTGATCTGACTTGGTGGGATTTAGTGACATTTTAACTTGCTTCAGCTTGGGTGAGGGAATCACCCTGATTCGCCCCATTATTCAGCCCCCCCCCCCAAAGCTGATATACGCAAACCTAGAGTATACTTCCCTTAACCATTTCAGCTCTGCTGGGGTTTTTTGGGTATCTGTGTGTGCATGTGAAAACAATATTTAGGTACTGTATTTACACCCCACTTTTCAAAGTAAAAAAAAAAAGTCACTTCTGATTCACCTTTTCTCTAATCTAAAAAGCTTCAAATGTTGTAACTTTTCCTCATACAATAATTGTCTTGGGCCTTTTCTGAACCTTTTCAGTGCTGTTAATTGCCAGGGATTATGGGAGTTGTAGTCCAACAACTCCTGGAATACTCATTGCTGAAATGTGTTTCTTGTGGTGGTGCTTTTAGCCACAATGCTATTATAGTTCCAGTTTCAGTATATATGGGGTTTTAATTTTTTTTAAAAAAAAGATATAGTGACATGCTTTTCATTTGACTCACGTGTGGAATACAACACATCAGCAGCTACCTTCTAGTACACAGTTTTTCATTATCTTTCATGATGATATCATGGCTGATATTCTGCAGAAAATATATTCCACTCCCCTGGAAAGGATAAATCTAAACTAATGGTGGAAATGAGAAGGCAGCAGTTTCATGATCTAAATACATCGTACCGTCTATGAATATAATCTATTTTTGTCAGTTGCACTGAAAAGAAATAAATTACTCATCATTCAATCCATTATTATTATAATAAGAGCAAGCCACTGCTTTAATTGCATCAGTTAAGTGGACAGGACTTTGCCAGTGCTCATAAACGCCATTACATCAAATCCTCAGAAAATTAATCAGCTGATTTATTAAAGGTTGATGGACAAAGGAGGTGTTACAATCTCTTTTAGAATTTAACCTGGACTTGAAATACACAGGTGTTGAAGGGCAACTTATGCCATGGTTAGTCATGCAAATTACCCCAAGAAGGAAAAGGAAAAAGGAACTCAAAACTGTTAATAGCCTCTATCAAGGAAATGTGAGCTCTGATATATGAACTGATCTCGAAATTGTTTTTCATTTATATATTACAATGCATTGGTATTTCATAAAAGGTAGTGATCTATCATGGGCTATGCACACCTATATTTCCTCAAACGGCGTCTAGTATTTTCCTTGGCAGTATCCATTTTCCTCCTCTCTGGAGGTCAACCAACATTTATAATTATTTATCATTTCCTGAGCGCTTTCCGATTTGCAAAGTGCTTTATAATCCTTATATCACTCAACCTCACAGGCTGTTAATATTCTTGCTTTACAGCTGGGAAATGGAGGCGTGAAGACAATGGCTTGCTCAAGGTCATCCAGTCGCAAATGCTTGAACCCAGATCGCCCAGAAACGAGCACTCCATTTCAAGGGACCATGCCAGACTCCAGATTGCAACAAGGCCACTGCCTAAGGGTTACAGGAAAGTGGCGTCCCCTTCTGGGCAACCTTCCAGGAGCTGTGTGCTGGTGGCGGGTGAGGCCAGAGGCAAAGGTCGGAGCCACAAATGCAAATTGTACCTACATGCAGTAGGCTAGTTTCGACACACATTCACACAACCTTCTCTATTCTCCACCTAGGCAAGGAAGAATCATAGAATTGTAGAGTTGGAAGTTACCCATAGGTCATCTAGTCCAACCCACTGCAATGCAACTAAAGCATTCGTGACAGATGGCCATCCAACCTCTGCTTAAAAACCTCCAATGATGGAGAGTGTCCAAACCTCCCAAGGGACAGTATTGCACCATCAAACAGCTCTTACTGTCAAAGCTTTTCCTGATGTTTAGTTGGAATCTCCTTTCTTGTAACTTGAAGAGTACAAGGAAACATTCTGGTCAGGCAAAAGTACCCAATAAGGGTGGAAAACTGTGCCGGTGCTGGTTGAGAGTCCAGAGGGCTACATAGGGACACCTGGAAAGGTGTAGTTGCTCCCAGACTTGAGATTCCCCACCCCTGAGCTGTTGTATACCTGGACTGACTGATGCTCAGAGCAATTCAAATGTCGCAGGGGATACTAGCCTGAGCCAAAAGGGGCTCTTCTTATTTTCCAATAATAATAATAATAATAATAATAATAATAATAATAATAATAATAAATTATTTATATCCCGCCCTCCCCAGCCGAAGCCAGGCTCAGGGCGGCTAACAACAATAAAACAGTACAAAAGTACAGCACAAACAACACTCTAAAATCATTCATTATAAAATTAATTAATTCAAGCCACTGGCAACCATTGGGCCAGAGCTCCGCGAAGATTGCCCAATGGGAACAGATGGTCACAACTGCTCTGGCTTCTACGTGTCAGATGCATCCTATGTTTGCCTTCATCTTACTGCCAAAGAAGTAAACACTAAGCAGTATAGAAATGTGAGCTTGGGAGGGGACCTCACCAATACCTGTTAGAATTCCTGCTCCATGATTGCAGTCATGGGATTTTTGTCTATCACAGGACGATATATGTTTTGACTCCACAGAGTGGGAAGTGACGAAGACAGGATGTTTATGTTACTGAGTTCTGTGGAGTGGGACTATTGTCTTTGTCTTTTTCTCTTTGCTGTCTGATGCTAGAGAGGGGGGGGGGAGCCATGTTGCAGTGCTCCGTGTGTGTTTATATGTAAATAAAGTAGATTAGCCAAAATGCTGAGTTGCTGGGGTCTGTTACTCAAGCTGCGAAGACTCTGCGGATCCCTAAGTGTGCCGGTGTCGCTTGGTATCGGTCGCTGTGATGTTTGGGCTGAAGAAAGCTTTTGAAGCTCCCGAACGATCGACCAGGAGGGAGAGAAGATGCCAGTCGGGCATGTGTCTCCGCCAGGGTCCTACTTGAGTGTAGGCCAAGCTCCTGACAATACCTTGGCCCCCCTCATAATTGCCATTTTAAAAGGCTACAAAACCATTAGCAGCAGCAGCAGCAGCCTATTCCTCACCACTTTTAAGGAACCCCTTGCAGATTCCGAACCTCTCTCCCTTGGTATTATTAATGGCACAGAGAAGTATGGAAATGCCCATCTACCCTTCCCCCATCTCTGCAATATTTATAGTAAATGGTGGGTGTTGCTATTTAAATCATGTGTAAAAGGAGTAGAATGTTCAGGTCCTTTTAGACTGGTCCCTGGTCTCCAGGCAACCCTTTTTCTGTCTTTCTTTTTCCTTCCACCACTTACAATCAACCAAGGGGGAGGGAAAGCATTCCAGCAGGGCAACGTTGGAAGCCTGTCCCAATTTTAGAGTTCACAGATAACAAATGAACAATAGAGAGAACGAAGAGAGAGGTGGTTCCCCCCCCCCCCCAGTCCTAAGAAAACCTCTGAAATTTTATACTCTCCCTTTGGAAGCCGAGCGCATCAGGTTAAAAGCATTTAAGGTTTTAGGGGCTCCATTGCAAGGAGCTGACTTGGGCGTTTGGATGCAGTTGGCTTTGCCCAAGTATAGGCATGAACAAGATGGCACCCTCCCCTCTTTATATAATGGCAATCAGACCCTGGGTGACCCTGGCTGCCATGGCCTGCATAAGGGCTACACCCGGTATAAGAACTGGTCCTCACCCCGCAAGACCATATTGGGGCACCCCAGGGCAAAATCACTGGGGGTTTTTATCTCATTCCTCTGGTGCGCACACACAGGCCTCAAGCGTTTCCTGCATGTTCTACTACAATGAGGAACACACCGCCATTTCCTTAGGCTCTGGCTGTTCTTACATGCTCACACACACCTCCTGCTAAAACTTTTATTTTGCTCCTTCCACAGGCACCGATTCCTCTTGCTCATGCACACAAACCTCTTGCACCGCAGACACACACGGAGTGAAGAGATGTATTAGCAGCAGCTCTTCATCTCAACCCTGCAGTTTGCCCTCCGCTGAGGCACTTTTCTCCTGCAGCTGCTTTTCCACAGCAGACTCCCAGGGAATAGAGAAATGAGGAGCAGCTCCTCAGCTCCAGTCTCTTCTCTGAAGCATTGGCGTCTCCCTTGACTTCTGCTACTGACTGCATCTCTGAGAGTCCCAGCCCCATAGCTGTCCATCCACATTCCGGATCTCGCTGCTCACCCTTCCATCTGGGTGCCTTGCAGCTCGGCTCCGGGGTCACTTTCAATCCCCTGTAGCATCTCATCTGGCAGGGCCCTCACCTTGCATGAAGTCACGCTTTCCTCTTCATGGAAGCATCTCAGCCACTCTGGCAGCAGCTTCTCTATTTTATCCAACTGCTGGTGCTGGTGCTGGCTTTGCTGTTGCTTCATTCTCTCATGCCCCTCAAGGAGTATTGCTGTTCTTCCCTCCATTTCAACTGAGGTACACCTCGCCCACAGGCCCTCCTCCAAGAAAGACAAATCCCACTTCTGACACCAGTATTGTGCTCTACCCCACACTCTGAATGGTGTGAGATTTCAGGGGTTCCAGGTGCTTACCCAGGGTCTGTGTTCGCTGTTGGAATGAGGCACAGCAGAGACTGTGGTGTCTTTATGATATATAGTTTATTTACACATATATACAACCTGAGCTGCTGGTGGAGAGATTCACGGCATCAACAACCCATAAGGGTCTTGTTTCTCCCATAGCTACAGCCTTGGGTATAAGCAGAAAGCAAACAACTCTCTGACTCTCTCTCCAGCGTACTGCTTTACTTCTAGGTCATGTCACTCCCACTTTCAAGTCTAAACTCAAGCTTTGTCCTTCTAACTATCTCTGAGTTGAGGGAGAGGCCCCACCAAATTGGCATCTCACACAGAACCTCCTTTTCTTGGTTCTCTTAATGGCCCATCACCCAGGCAATCAATCTCAACACAGGAAACTAGTCTGGCATATATTTTAACACTTGCTGGATCCAGGGATTAGAAGGATCTCACATATAGCCGACTTCCTCCCTCCCAGACTCATAGATCACAGCCAATGGGACTGAAAATTCAGGTTGACCTGAATCAAAGCGTAATAGAAGCCAGCAATCAACAGAACTGCTTTCTCAGTCGTTATACTCCAGCTATAATATCTAGATAAATGAAATTGTGTAGAGCAGCACAATCTGGTAGACGTTCTTCTTGAAGAGCTAAAAAGAAGGAATTGAAAGAAAGTAACAAGAGGAAAATATCTGGCCATCATTTGACTTCTCCAAACCTTTATGACTTTTGGCCTAAATAATATAAAGATGAATCACATCTTCACTTGGAGCTGAGAGTCACCGTTAGCAAATCAAAGCCAAATTCTAGAGAATTGCCATTACGGATTCAACAGGACTGAACTTGATTTGGAATCTGGGGTTTGCCCAGACAACACCAACGTGCTTGGAATCTGATTTGTTTTGTGAAACTTTTTTTCTAGCGGGGGGGGGGGGCAGTTAGGAATGGTACACATTTGAATATTGCTTGCAGATTCACTTTAATGGGTGCTTCCATCTCTCTGGTGTGTGTACTCAGTGTGCCACACCGAGACTTCATTTACACCAGAGTACATATAGGGTATTCTGCAGTGCAGTAAACAGCCTTTCTCACAAGCACTAACCGGTTTTTTTGCAGACCAAACCCCTTTGATGCATGAATGAAACTGCATGTGCTGATGACTCTTAGGTTGCATAGACACTGACCAATTTGCAGCACAAAAATGTAGTTCTTCCTCAATCAAGAAATGTTCGTGCTCATTCTCAACATGCTGCTTTCAATCTAGATTCATTCCAGATCCTGCCGTCTGCAAGGGTGGGGGCGGTTACTTGATATGCACTTGAAAATATTCCCCATTATCAGGTTTTTCCACTCTTTTTTTCCTGCACATGCCCCAGAGGAATGAAGAAGGAAGTGGTGATTGCCATCTTGGTGTACACTCATCCACAATGCCATTGGGTGGGTATGGATATATCCTCCAGTGTTGGGACTGCCTACATCTGTTTTCACCTGTTTTCAAATGGGCACACTGCAAAGTAATGCAGAATCAATCTGCAATGAGTGGGGGGGGGTTGGAATGCAAAGAATTTCTCAAGAACATTTAGGAGGGTTAACAAAATATTCAATAGATCAGGTGTGTGGACAACGTAGAAAAAAACACTACCCAGTCTCCTTTGATTCTAGAATAAAAATATCACATGTACACAGCCTTAGTGTTACCAATGCATTGAAGCTGAGCACAGAGATATCCTCTCCCACCATAGATTGTTTCTTCCTTATCATTTGCTGTTCTTTGGGGGGGGGGGATGAGGACCCTCTGGTGGCCAAAAGAATAGCTGCAAATCCCATTGAACATTAACCACAACTATGTAAACGCATGCTGAGTTCATGTCCCTCTTTGATAATATGTGTGACAACTTTTCTCTCTCCACATCACATCAATCACTATAACTCCTACGCTTGAGATTTTTTTTTATCATCCAGATGTACTCAATAAAAATACCTGAGCATTATTCTTTTCCTGCTAAGAGCGTTCTCTCTCTCTCTCTTTCTCTCTCTCTCAAAAATCACCTGTAAATGGGCCAAAGCAACCAGCAAGCTATCAGCAATTTGCCTGGGAAAACAAAATGACTATTTTGTGTCTATTCAGACTCTTGCAATCCCTCAACCACAGTTCTGGTGTGGCCATTCTGTTTTGTTTTTTTAAATATATATATCTTCAATCTTGATAATTCCTCCTAAAATGATTAGTCATCTTCAGTCCATTTCTTCGGAAATAATAACAAAAATGTGAGCCCTCTAGTGGTCAGACAGAAGGCTTTCAGGTCCTGTGGACATTAACCAAAAGCTATGGTCAAGTAGATGTGCATATTAAGAGCTGGACTTGATTTATACTGATGTAACAGTAGGCATAAGGTATGCCTTTATAGCGAGTCATGTTAATGGCCTGTCCCGATCAGAACCAGAAATACGGTACCGCTCTAGAGTTTTAGGCTGATAATTTACCCAGCACTGCTATCTGAGATGCTGGACTGGCCTAGGACATTTTGATGCCCAAGACAACATGGCACTCACACCCACACCCATTCCACACAGAGAAACTGACCAAACTGGTAATTGGCTCTCATTTCAGCACTGGAGACTTCTCCTAGGAAGCTAGCTTAGGAGGTCAAGGCCAAGCCATGTTGCATACATTGCTCTGTTCTCTAACACTTCATTGCCACTCCCCAGCATCTGCCACCTGAAGCATCCACTTCACTTTGTCTAATGACAGGGCAGGTCCTACAGAAATGCATTGCCCCAAGATAGTCTGCAGGCAAAATCACCATTCCTCCAGCACACCAAGCAAATCATGCATTCTACCCAGTGATGCCTGCTGTCTTGGGGGCACCCTTCTGAGCACCCTGAAGTCTCACTGATACAGACCAGGATTGTGACTCCACTCAGACAAGGAGGTGGATCAAAACCTTGACATATGCTTGGAGGAACATCAAAGAATGTCAGCCCCAGTTTTCTTCCACCACGAAACCTCCATGGAGAAAAAGGTTGGAAGTGTGAGCTTAGGTACTGAGAGCAGACAAAATGAGGCCTTGTTGGCTCATTGCATAGGAATTTCCCCCTCCCTTCCCTGCCTCCTGCTCAGCGCCTGATTTCTTGTGTGAGAAGATTTGGTGCAAAACGAGGTCTAATAAGCAGCCTCAAGCTCTTGTAGATGCAGTATAGAAATTAGTTAAATAAATAAACCTTTTGGATAAACTAGTCTTTTACCCTGACTCAGCAGATCTAGTCTCAGCCATGCAGAATCCCAGGGAGTCTGCCATATAAGTGGAACTCCAATTTTTTTATCTTGGATTCTGTTCCAAGCTGTGCATATGTCATACATTTGAAGCACGGTTCCCCTCCGCATAGAATCATGGGAACTCTAGTTTACTCCTCACAGCGCCACAATCCGCAGCACCACCTAACAAAATGCAGCTCCCAGGATTCTTTGAGGGGACGTTATGTGCTTTCAATGTGTGCAGCCTTCGACAAGACAGCTGCTCATGCAAAAGCTTCCTGTGTGATCGTCAGAGAACAAATGGACCATATCTCTTCCCCACTCCAGATCAACCTTCTTCATAACAATGTCACCATGATGTCAACATACAACCACATCCGCTTGGCTTGCTGGAAGGGGGGTGGGATCCAGTTTGGAGCGGTGGTGCAGAGGAATGGCACCTAAATGCAACCTATCAGGGCAACAAGTAACTGGGGGAGGGGGCAGTCAGCTTTTGCCTTTATGTCCTACTAGGCCTCCCGTAGGCATCTGGTGAGAACACAATGCTGGACTATTTGGATTTCTGGTCTGATCCACCATGGAAACTCTCATTTTCTTAAGCTTTGTGGAGATCAGGGGGGTGGGGGGTCAGGCCCCTGAAAAATTTCAGGCCCCTGAAAGCCCCTTTCAAGCTAAAATAAAGTAAAATTCCCCTACTATTTGGGTCAACTGTTTACATTCGTGTCTGCATGAATGTAGGCATAATGTGGCACCATTTGGGTGGGAAGAACCAGCCCTTGCTCACCACCCTCTATAGTTTCTACACTACATGTAATTCTCCTCCTCTGCTTTTATAACTCTGGTTGATGCGAAATACAAAAGGAAACCCCAGGAAATGCCATCAAAATACACTTTTTGAAGCTTGCTATGAACCTTATTCCTTCCTTACTGAAGTCCCCCCTCTCTCAAATCTGACACACACACACATACAAACATACAATTCTCCCACAACTACATACACAGGCCAGAGAGAGACCATTTTAGAAAACAGAGTCAAAAAGTCATTTTATATATGAGAACGCACAAAAACACGCATTTACATGTACACCAAATACAGGCATGTATTTAATGCTTTGTTTCGTGCCCTTCTGAGCATTCTGTCCTCAAGCCATCGATCAAGGGAGAAATCTGGGAGGCAAGTTTTATTTTCTTGGTAAAATATACCTGAGTGGCGTAATGCCACGGCATTACCATCCTTCTTCTTTAATGCTTCTTCTTTTAATCTGCATGCTATAATAATGTCATTAGAGGGTGACTTCATCTTTTCAGCTGGCTATTTTTGCCTTGCCTAATGCTTGTTTGATCTTTCATTCAGGTCTCTATTACCATACATATCTATTAGAAGTCAAAAGGGTTTTTTAATGTTTAGTCTGACAGCAAAACACCGACCAGAATGCCAGCTTTATTAAACTCCTCAGTCATGAGAAGGGATTGGAGGTAAGTTAACTTAATCAGCACATTTTTTCCCCAAGCCAGAGAGGATAAATGCCTACAGTTCAAGGAAGCTTTATTTGTTTCAGTTTGATGCTTTTCCCCTTTCAAGAAAAGAAAAGAAAAGAAAAAGCCACTTCAGGTTGCGTTTTTTTGGGTTGCAGACTGCTGAAACCGGAAGTACCAGAACAGGTTACTTCCAGGTTTCGGCGGTTGTGCATGCACAGAAGGACTAAATCGCGCTTTGCGCATGTGCAGAAGCGCTGAATCGCAACCTGCGCGTGTGCAGACGCGGGTTGCAAACGCTGCGGGTTGCGAACGTGCATCCCGCACGGATCACGTTCGCAACCCGAGCGCCCACTGTATTAAGTTATACAGTGGTACCTCGGGTTAAGTACTTAATTCGTTCCGGAGGTCCGTTCTTAACCTGAAACTGTTCTTAACCTGAAGCACCACTTTAGCTAATGGGGCCTCCTGCTGCCGCCGCGCTGCCGGAGCACGATTTCTGTTCTCATCCTGAAGCAAAGTTCTTAACCTGAAGCACTATTTCTGGGTTAGCGGAGTCTGTAACCTGAAGCGTATGTAACCTGAAGCGTATGTAACCCAAGGTACCACTGTACTTGGAGCAGAATGATTTGCAGTTAATGGCACTGCACCAACCCCAGTTTGCACTTAGCCACCCCTAACCTGCCTGTTTTATTGCAACCAGTCCTGTCAACTTCTTACTCCTTACTCCCAGTTTTGCCCTCGTAGAATTCAGCAGGGATGAGGATGGGGACAAACCTGGAATTAGTTGGCTCTGCCTGTCATTGACTCTGGCTCCACCTACTGTTGACCTCCCTGCTTTCCACCCTACCAGTCCAAATGGATGCCAGGCACTCTTGCCCCATGCCATGAAACCACATCTGTGAGTCCACGCTGGGCCTGCGTCAGAGTCAAGTACATTATAGGCTTGAATGCCCATTATGTCCTGCAAGAATAGGCAGTTCCAAGAGTTAATACCTAGGTACCTGCAGCTCTGTTCCTAGTTAATGGCTAAGGATAATTCACTAAAGAGTAAGTTTAGCATAATTACTCAGGGTAAAACCAATTCATCCCAGAAAACACTGGCAAAAAGAACAATAAATGCAATCCAGATAAGTGCACGCAAGTTCAATTCGTTTTCAAAATGGTTGGCTAACTAGCTGGCCATTTGCTGTTCGCCCAGGCTCAACCCGAAAGACCCTCTGCAGGAGCCATCATTCAGATCCCAAACTCCATTACTAAAAAAAAATGTTCTTCCCACTGGTTATATCATTATAAGTGTTTACTCTGCCAGAAGCTGGAAGAAAATTGCTCTCTGAGAAAGAGCCAAATTCCATTACTAGATTTGCAAGAGTTTTGACAGTAAAATTAATTAGTTAATGTTTGTAAAGTGCTTTGAAGATGAACGGCACCTCGTGAGGTTTAAGTACGATTATCATATGTTAGTGAGTCATTTTGAAATGTTAAAGACTGAGAGGGACTTGCTGGGTTACTTTGCCTTATGGCTTTACTTCTAAACTTCTGCCACAATATATTAAGCATTACCGAAAAGAGAATGCCATGCTTTATTTTGAAACAGTAGCATGGGGGACAGGCTTCCAGCCTCGATCTTGAAGCTGATCCAGCTAAACAATTTTTTGAGGAAATTGCCCAAAGCCAGAAGTATGGGGGATGGCACAGAAGTTCTCCTTCCGTTTGAAAAGCAAAGTTTCTAGCCTCATAGTTGTGGACAATAATTTGGAAATATGTAGGTTCTCAGTCTTCTCCCCTGACTAAAGTATTCTCTGTTCATCATCTGCAACCTCCCCCATCCCTCATATGAATGCCAGCATGCCTAGAAAGAAATCTGGGAAGTGCAGTTTGTTAAGAATACTGGGAGTTGTTAGGAGACGTCCCAACCCTTCCCTGAAAGAGCTACAATTGACAAAAGTTCTGTGGAAAGAGAGGGATTGATTGTTAAACCACTCTGCAAATTGTAGCTCTGTTGGGGTGCCCTAGCAACTCTCAGCACCCTTAACAAACTACACTTCCCAGGATCCTTTGGGGGAAGCCTTGTTTAAAGCAGGGGTCAGCAAACTTTTTCAGGAGGGGGCCGGTCCACTGTCCCTCAGACCTTGTGAGGGGCTGGACTATATTTTGGGGGGGGGGATGAACGAATTCCTATGCCCCCCAAATAACCCAGAGATGCGTTTTAAATTAAAGGGCACATTCTACTCATGTAAAAACACGCTGATTCCCCGACCGTCTGCAGGCTGAATTTAGAAGGCAATTGGGCTGGATCAGCCCCTGGGCCTTAGTTTGCCTACCCATGGTTTAAAGTGTTATAGTATACAGTGGTACCTCGGGTTAAGAACTTAATTCGTTCTGGAGGTCCGTTCTTAACCTGAAACTGTTCTTAACCTGAGGTACCACTTTAGCTAATGGGGCCTCCTGCCGCCGCCGCACAATTTCTGTTCTCATCCTGAAGCAAAGTTCTTAACCCAAGTTACTATTTCTGGGTTAACAGAGTCTGTAACCTGAAGCGTCTGTAACCCGAGGTACCACTGTAGCTTTAAAAGGATAGTGAAGAAGAGCTATTATGGTCCTACCTCTTTGAATACACTCTTGACCCCTAAGAATGACAAACTGTTTTAAGTGGGACACCCTGAAGAGGCAAACTAGGGACAGATACTCAAAATCAGAGACTATTCCTATTAAATAGGAAGCATTTGGTTGCTAAGGCACGACTGCTTACTAATGACTCAGGAGCTATTCTGAACTACCTTCGTGACCACCGTATGGCTTGAGCACCTTAAAAAAACAACAAAAAACTCCACAGTGTGGTGACACATAGCTGTCCATCAGTCTCAGCAGTGCCCATTACAAAAATCACTGCATGAGTGGAACTCAAACTGATACATGTCAGTAATGCTTTCAAACCAGGCTCCTTTGCTCCATCTTTTCTTGACACAGTAGGAATAACCTTTCCTCTCTTTGGGTCTTAGTGAGTATTATGTTTCATACTTGCTAATTGGCCTCCCTTTCACAGGCCGGATGTAAAAATTATCCAAGAGAGTGTTGATGCTGCTGTCCACACTTAATCGCTCAGCAAGTGCAGGGCTCATTTAAGCTGCATGGCTGGGTCGGGGAATGCGGCTTGGAAAACAAGATATGTGTCCCTGCCAATTGTCATCATTTTCTACAGAGATGGAAGGAAGAAGGCCCTTAAGATACACAGGGACTAGGCCAATCTGGGTTTTAATGCTAATATCTAGAATTCTGAACAGAGCCTGGAAGCCAGTGGAAGAGATGTCTTCATTGGAGGATATCTGTGTGTTCTCCAAAAGGTCCTCAACACTAGGACAGGGGGAGCCCTTAAGCTGTTGCAGGCCTCCAGCTACCATCAACCCCAGCCATCGTAGCCAATGGTCAGGGATGATGGGAGCTGCAGTTATCATTAAAACCCAGAGCAGCCTGAGCCATGAGTATCTCAAAGGCCTTCTTGATCCGTGAATAGCTTCCCATGTCTCCTCTTTCATAACACCTGGTGAAGCTGAATGTAGGACAATTCAGGACAGACAAAAAGAAAGTACTGTATTTCTCTGTGTATAAGACGCCCCCATGTATAAGACACCCCCTATTTTGGGGGACTCCAAATTAAGAAAAAAAAACCTTAGCACTACTCATGTATAAGATGAGCCCCAATTTTAAACCTATTTTTTTGGTTTAAAAAAACCTAGTCTTATACACGGAAAAATAGGGTACATTTTCACACACCACATAGTCAAACTATGGAGTTCACGTGTGCTGTTGTTGGTGACTAACTTGAACATCCCTTGTTGGAAGGGCAGGCCACAGATTTAACCTTAATAACTAACTTAATAACTAACATGCACTCCCAAGGCCTTTTGGGGGTGTCCCTTGGCAACATTTGATCTCCCCCCCCCCCAAAGACATCAGCCCTCACTCTGCCTTCCCAAAGCCAGCTAAGGGAGGCACTAGGGTTTGGGAAGTAGGTGCAAGGCTTTGGCAGGGTCCTAGAGCCCTCCCACCTCCTTCTCAGTGCTGGAAAAGTGCTAACTAGGCTTTGGGAAGGTGGAGGGAGAACTCTGCCAGAGTACTAGTGAACTCTGGGTCCTATGAACTCAGTAGTGTTTAGCTTATTTCTTAGTTGCTAGTCTGTTAGTATTGTTTGATAGATGATAAACGCCTTATTGATTTGTCAGTTATATGACTTATGCTGTGATTGTGATGTTTAGCTTATTTTTAAGTTGCTGGTTTGTAAATTGTGTTTCACAGGTTGTAGTTGCTTTACTGATTTGTTAATTATATTATATGTTTATGCTGTGCTTTCGATGTTCTATAACATTATTTATAAGCCACTTTAGGATTCATTTGAACAGAAAGTGGTATAAAAATACAAACAGTCAATCAATTAGCATTGGCCACCAACTCAGATGACTTTAAAAGAGGATCGGACAAATTAAAAATTATTACTATTCTCACTGTGAGAAGTGAAGTTATAGGGAACCAGGCAGAGGGCCTTCTCGGTAGTAGCACCCACCCTGTGCAATGTCCTCCCACCAGATGTCAAGGAGAAAAATAACTATACAACTTTTAGAAGACAGTGTGGTGTTGTGTTTAAGAGCAGTGGACTTGTAATCTGGGGAACCAGGTTCGTGTCTCCGCTCCTCCACATGCAGCTGCTGGGTGACCTTGGGCTAGTCACACTTCTTTGAAGTCTCCCAGCCTCACTCACCTCACAGAGTGTTTGTTGTGGGGGAGGAAGGGAAAGGAGAGTGTTAGCCGCTTTGAGACTCCTTAGGGTAGTGATAAAGCGGGATATCAAATCCAAACTCTTCTTCATCTGAAGGCAGCCCTGTATCGGAAAGTTTTTAATGTTTGATGTTTTATTATGCTTTTATATTTTCTGTTAGCCGCCCAGAGTGGCTGGGTCAACCCAGTCAGATGGGCCAACTACTACTACTACTACTAATGCTCCCAGAAGTTCCTAACCCTCATGGCTATGTTTGAGCTCCACTGTTGGAGGCAGTATGCTTCTGAATACCAGTTGCTGGACTCCATAGGAAGTGTGCTGTTATGCCTGGGTCCTGCTTCTGGGCTTCCTATCAGAACAATTTGTTGGCCCCTTAAGTACAGGACGCAGGGCTAGGTGGGCTACTGGCTTGATCCAACAGGCTCTTATGTTCTTAGAATGCCTGGGTTGGCCAATCATATTTCACATTAACCTGCTTAGCTCGGCGGTGTCCCTCCTCCTCAGCTCAGTCTCTTTCATTTCACAAAGAAGTGCTGGTGATAACTTCTTGTCACCGAGCCAGGGTGTCACTCGATATGCAGAAAGGCAAAGCAGTTTAAAAGCTGCTCCGCTAAGAACTTCCTCTGTCAATTATGACAGTAGAGTTATGATTGCCTCCTTTTTATCTCCTGGCTTTGATGACAAGCTTATCAGAGGCTGTGAAAGAAAGCGGGGAGCTAATTCAACCCGCCGAGCTGTACAGGTGAGTTTTCAAATCATGTACAGCTGTTCCAAAGGCAAGCCTTCGCTCTGAATGACAGGTGCTTTCATCAAGAGCGTAGCTCAGTTTTGACAATGCCAAGAATTTTTGAGGAAGGCGTTAGGAATGTGTGCACTGAGCTATCAAACTGTAGTGGCTCATGATAACGCCAGGATAAACGATCTTGTTTTGATTTGCTAGAAGTTGATAGGATCATTAAAAACCAAGCAGCTCTGAGCTCTACTCAAGATGCACAGTGGTGGTGGCTTCTAATTCAAGAAAGGCAGGACAAGTGAGAGATGGAAACATCAAATTCTCTCCAAATACTGACTTTATCTTTTATTTCATTTTCCCTACATCATTCTGAATTATGGATGCTGCTGAACAAAGGCATGTTTTTTTAATTTAAAAGGGGGGGCATTCAGATATTGAATCTGTCAAGTTTAATATTAGCTACAACAAAATGTGCCCCTCGTGTATTGATTTCTACAGCCAATTTTTCTAGAAGTACTGGAATTCACCATGAACGCCTCCCTCGTTCTCTTAGAATGACAATGGTGCCCACCTGAGAGGTGCTGGAACCCACATGAGAGCTGTCAGAACTCAGTTTGGGTGAGTTCCAGCTGGGGGAAAAGTCCATGCTGTAACTCTCCAATGGCTTGACTTCATCCCCAAAGGCACACTCTTCCATTGTCTTCCAAGAGAGATGCCAACAGTCCAGTCCATCAATTTTAATATTGAACTCAGTTAGAAATAGAAAGCTGACTTACATGGAGTCAGAGCACTGGCCCATTCAGAAGGCTCTTCTTAGGTCCTTATTGTCTATGTAGTAACTCCAGATGTTTTGGACAACAACTCTTCTTCTCCCTGACCATTGACCATGCTAACTGGGGCAGGACTGAATCAGATCTTCATCTAATCAGGGGGGTTTTCCCCAGTCAGAACTTGTCAGAACTCAGTTCCAGCACCTCTCAGCACCATTGCCATTATAAGAATAATCACCAGCACTTCTTTGTGAAATAAAAGAGACTGAGATAGGGGAGGAGCTAAACAGGTTAATTTGAAAATATGATTATTATAAGAGAACAAGGGAGGCATTCCTGTGAGTTCCGGCACCTCATTTTCTAGAAAAATAGCACCGAGTCTAATGATTTCCCATCTAAGGGATTTTGCTATGACTATTTAATGATTGAAGCAACAGGGATTTAATTTATAATAGTTCAATAATGTTAATGTTTTAGACCTGATTTTTCAAAACAAAAATCAAAAATTGTATTGTTTATGGATGCTCCAATCAGAGATGAAGTCTTGGATGCTTTCATTTGATCATGTTAAGATCCTAGCCAGTGCCTGCAAGGTCATGTGATGACTTGCATATCACAAAGATTGACAAGTAATCAAACAACATTGTGTTCTCGTCTCACCTTATGTTACCTTTCCAGCAATACTTGGCAGCGGAGACAATCCATACATTCAGCTACAAGCCATCGAGTAATGAGATCTTGAGTGATCTACATAACCACATGTGTGAATCACCCCTTAGTTAGTATCTTCTCATTATGGAGAACTGCATGCTTCTAACTGGGATATTTTTAACCAATTGAATTCAATCGCTCCATGGTATCATGAGGAATAGAGTGCCAGAACCCCAGCAGTAAGAACTTGAAGCATAATAATAAATGTATATCATATCAAGGAAGAAATATCCAAGAGCAAAAAGCATGCAATTCCAGCAGTGCTATAGAGAGTGATTTTAAAAAGAAAAGATATAAAAGCACACCCTTAAATGAGCACTGAAAACGTCTGTCATATCAGATCCATCAAATCTGTCAGTCTGGTACATGCACTTAATTAAAATGATGTAACCATCTGTTCAAGAGGGGACATAGGGAAACTTTAATTGATCGATTAGAATTGTTGCCATCCCCACCCCCCAAGCCACAGAGTGACTGGGACTCAGTTACTACCATCTTTCCTGGAACAGAACAAAGCAGGGTTTGTTTATCATCTTTGACCTGCAGTCCTTCCTTCAAACTTCTGTAAGCTTGTGGTTTGACGTTGGACCTCGTACTGTTGGACGTGCCCAAGAGTTGCCTATCACTTCCCGATAGCCAACTTAGGCTGCTGTCTCCCCTGGTGTGCTCACTCTGGAGAAGTCTAGGTGTTTTGCCACTCGGCCTCTTGAGGATTTTGTTTACAAAAGGGAAGCTGCTTGAGGTTACACCCAGAGGCTTACGGTTGGCGCTGCTCACGAAAGGGCAGCAGCTGTAAGAGCGTGACATTTGTTGATCACATGGCCTGGCTGTATCTGCCGGATGATGCTTAATTACAGGGCTGCAGGGGAACTGAATGGACGTGTCCTGTTAGAGGCAGAACCATCCACAGGGAACTTCTTCACAGATGAACCAGCCTATCCATGCCATCCAGATCACTTAGACCACAAAACAGGACCATCCTGGTGCTCCTCTGCTGAGTGACGTGCGGAGGAGATGACTGCAGATATGGTGATGAGCTGCTGAGCCTTGTGAGTCAGTTGCAGGAAAAGAAGCATAAAAACATAAAAATATGCTCACTTGCTCTCCAAATCAGAACCACCGGCTGGTGTTTCCTTCCCTGTCCTTGGGGAAGGACCCTAGCTCAGTGGGAAAGAACATGGACCCAGGTTCAACCTGTGCTTTCTCCAGGCAGGGCTGGGAATGTCCCCAGCTTGAGACCCTGGACAGCCGCCATTCATTGTTGGCAGTACTGAGCTAAATAGACCCAATGGCTATGCCCTACTTCCTCTGTTGGAGAATACCAGTTGCTGTGAGTCACAAGTGGGGATACTATTGTTGTGCAGGTTTCCCATAGGTATCTGCTTGGCCCCTTTGAGAACAGGGTACCTGCATCAATAGGAGTATAGCATCTAGATCAAGGGAAGTTATAGTGCCACTGTATTCTGCTCTGGTCAGACCTCACCTGGAGTACTGTGTCCAGTTCTGGGCACCACAGTTCAAGAAGGACACTGACAAACTAGAACGTGTACAGAGGAGGGCAACCAAAATGGTCAAAGGCCTGGAAACAATGCCTTATGAGGATCGGCTAAGGGAGCTGGGCATGTTTAGCCTGGAGAAGAGGAGGTTAAGGGGTGATATGATAGCCATGTTCAAATATATAAAAGGATGTCACATAGAGGAGGGAGAAAGGTTGTTTTCTGCTGCTCCAGAGAAGCGGACACGGAGCAATGGATCCAAACTACAAGAAAGAAGATTCCACCTAAACATTAGGAAGAACTTCCTGACAGTAAGAGCTGTTCGACAGTGGAATTTGCTGCCAAGGAGTGTGGTGGAGTCTCCTTCTTTGGAGGTCTTTAAGCAGAGGCTTGACAACCATATGTCAGGAGTGCTCTGATGGTGTTTCCTGCTTGGCAGGGGGTTGGACTCGATGACCCTTGTGGTCTCTTCCAACTCTATGATTCTATGATTCTATGATTCAGTAGTACCTCGGGTTACAGACACTTCAGGTTACAGACTCCACTAACCCAGAAATAGTACCTTGGATTAAGAACTTTGCTTCAGGATGAGAACAGAAATAGTGCGGCGGTGGAGCAGCGGCAGCGGGAGGGCCCATTAGCTAAAGTGGTGCTTCAGGTTAAGAACAGGTTCAGGTTAAGAATGGAGCTCCGGAACGAATTAAGTTCTTAACCCAAGGTTAGGTGGCTCTGATTTGGTCTGATACAGCAATCTGTTCTTAAGTTCTTATGATGAAGTTAAAAGAAAGAATCAACTTCTCCCAGAGGATGGAGAAAGGATCGCCTTTCTCATCCTGGGCCTAGGCTGGCCAAATACAAAGAAGGAATGGTGACAGGTGATTGACTGCTGGGTCACTAGTGGATGTGGCCCACTGTGTCCAAAAGGTTCCCCATCTCCAACTTGTTTAGATTCTCACATTCACTCTTATAGCAGATCAAATGATCAGCAATATGTTAGGAGGGTTCCAGGGGACAACCTCCGACTGCAAGAGATATAAAAGAAGTTTCACCCAAAAAGAATGTAGGAATTAGTTATGACTATGGATGTAGGAGAATTTTCTTCAGCTAACCTAATTTGTACCCCACACCACCCCTGATTAATACACAGATCAGAATGTAATTATCCATTGGATTTTTCAGTTTTCCAGATTTTACGCTACAGTTCTTGGCTCAAAAAAAAATGGTGCAATAAACAAATAAATAAATAATTTAGGATAAAATATGTTTAAATTGTGTACATTGGGATACAACATGTACTGAGATAAAATATGTATTTTGTGATAAAGTGTGTGTGTGTGTAATATTAAATATGCATTTAAATCTCATTGATATGAAAACAGAATGGACTATGAAAACAAAATGGAATATGAAATTGACACAGATCATGAATAGACTGATCTGTCCGTTCCTAATTATGACAAAGGGTGAAAGGCACATGACATCTCTATGACAGTTGACACCTTCATGCATATCTAGCCCATGAAAGCTGAGCCATAATAACATTATTTTGGTCTTTAAGGTGCCCCAAGGCTGTGTTGGTTTTGTGTTAGCAGGCTAACATGGCTATCCTTCCCAACAGGAGACTGAATACTTTTCATATATATTTAAAGTAACAGCTATTTTGTAGCTGCTATTTACTCTCACCCTAGCAGCCCATTGCATAGAACTAGTGACACTTCAGCAACACTCAAGAGAGTAACAGCTTAATTATTCAAATGTCTCTAGGGCTGTTGTTTTTTTCCTGGGTAATTGAGGTTATTCGTTATTCATGATGGTGGGAGGTTTGTTGTATTTAATGGACATCATGGGATATGCCCCTCTTGTGGTTCACCAGAGCTGATGGATTATCAAAGCTGAAGCAAAACATCTATTCCCGCTCCCATAAATATATATACACACATACACACTTAATAAACAAATGGCAACCCATACCTAAAGATCTCTGAAACAGTCTCTGTCTCTTAGTTTCGAAACAAAGGGCAGTAAGTCAAAGCTAAAGCGAAATGTTGAGTTGAATTCAGAGCTTTCTGTTCAGGGCAGAAATTCAAAGAATTCCAAGGGAAGTGAAAAGTGTTTTGAGAAGACATGTGAAATGTGTCAAGGGGGTGTCACACAACCTTCAGTTCAAATAGCACTAAAGCATTAAATGCCTTTCTGTTGGGGGGCTGAGGAACCCTCCTCTTGCCCATCTATGAAATTATGGAGTCCACAAAATCTGCATACTATGTAAGGAACATAGACCCAGGGTGTCTTTTCCATCCACAAGAAGGTGAGTTCCAGAGAAGCAATCAGATACGTTGAGGTCTCTGGGGATCATATTGTGGGGAGGAGCCATAGATCAGTGGTAGAGCGCAAGAGTGAGACCTGCAGCAAAAGGTTGGAGCGTGGAATGCTCCAAAGTGTGGAATGCTCCCTCGTCAGGATGCGAGTCATTATTCTCTCTCTCTTTCATATGGTTTCTTATTCCACCACCACCCTCCATAGTCAGCCAGCATTCCACAGCTACTAAGCATGCTCAGTCCTCCCTAGGCTATTTCAGGTGTATGTGTAGTGATTGTCCTTAGAGTATCGCCCCCCCCCCCATATATTTTAAAATCCATACAAAAGAGCCCAGTGTGGTGTAGTGGTTAAGGGCAGTAGACTCGTAATCTGGTGAACTGGGTTCGCTTCCCCGCTCCTCCACATGCAGCTGTTGGGTGACCTTGGGCTAGTCACACTTCTCTAAAGTCTCTCAGCCTCACTCACCTTACAGAGTGTTTCTTGTGTGGGAGGAAGGGAAAGGAGATTGTTAGCCGCTTTGAGACTCCTTCAGGTAGTGATAAAGCAGGATAGCAAATCCAAACTCTTCTTCTTCGGCATATTAATATGCCTTTAAAAAGAGGGATATCTAAACATGTTTTAGAAGTTCACAGATTAATGCAGAAACAGAACGGAACGCTTATAGGTTAACAAATGTAAAAGAAACATAGGCTGGAAACAGGCAGAGTTACCCATTCCCAATTATTCTGTTAGAAGACTGACAGCACAATCCTGCACAGGCGACTCTCAACTTATGCGGGGGTTACGTTTCAGGAATGGCACACTAAGCCAAAACTGCATATAGTCAAAACACGCCAGGTTCAATGACACGTGGGACTGCCAAATCCTTTCCCCCAGATGCCCCCCTGTTCTGCTCCCCCTTCATTTATTTGCCAGCCACAGAAAGCTGAATGCAAACAAGTTAAACACACACATGTTGTGAGTACCCACATGCAAGCCCCACTGGGTTCAAATGGATGTACTCCCAGGTAAGGGCATATAGCATTGCAGCTCACTTCATAGTAAAGAAAATTGCCAGACCTGCCTGAAGGCTTCTGTGGAACTTAGATTTTCTATAGCTTAAATCAGGAGTAGCCTGTGGACACAATGCCCCCCCTGAGGTCTTCCTCTAGTGTTCACTAAGTCCCTTAGTCCCATCACTTACTATTTCCTTGGTCATGCGGTGGTGAGGGCTGTTACTTTTTCCTCCCTTGAAAAGTACATAAAGTTGAAGGAGGAAGTTGGAAGTGTGACACCCTTCCCCACTTCCTGTTTCAGCTCTATGTGCTTTGAAGGCTTAGATTGATTCTTCTGTACAAATGTTTACCCAGATCCCTTGGAAAAGTGTAGTGGGTGTGTATGCACACTTTCTTTCTATCTCGGGGTGGAGTGGGAGCTGATCCAGTGTGGGGTAAAAAAGTGATACCCATGACACCCACTCAGAAGTCCAAATATGCCCATGGGCTGTAAAATATTGGCTACCCCTGGCATAAATGAACCAAGAAGTAGAGGGCTACGTCACTGCTTCTACAGCCTCCTGCTGATTGATGATTTTGGCTCAACAACATTTTGGAAGCCGCGTGTGTTCTACTCAACCTTCAGTCCCATTGTTACTTGGTGTAACCATAAAATTGGAGCTCTTAAGTGCATTTCTTGTCACAAGCATCCTAAATCATAGGCAACCTAATTGTGCTAGTGTTTTTAAAAGTTTCCTCTCGCAGCCCAGCCTCTCTTTCAAAGTCATAAGAGGATATTCAAGACAATCATATTTAATGCATTCAGTCATCCAAACTGCTTCCCCTCGGCTTCCCTCAGCATAGTTTCAATTCTCACAAACCACTATGATTTCCATGCCTTGTTCAGTGCTGTTATACAGTTCATTAAAGGTAAAGGGACCCCTGACCATTAGGTCCAGTAGTGGCCGACTCTGGGGTTGCGGCGCTCATCTTGCTTTATTGGCCGAGGGAGCCAGCGTACAGCTTCCGGGTCATGTGGCCAGCATGACTAAGCCGCTTCTGGAGAACCAGAGCAGCGCACGGAAATGCCGTTTACCTTCCCGCTGGAGCAGTACAGTGGTACCTCGGGTTACATACGCTTCAGGTTACAGACTCCACTAACCCAGAAATAGTGCTTCAGGTTAAGAACTTTGCTTCAGGATGAGAACAGAAATCATGCTCTGGCGGCGCAGCAGCAGCAGGAGGCCCCATTAGCTAAAGTGGTGCTTCAGGTTAAGAACAGTTTCAGGTTAAGTACGGACCTCCGGAATGAATTAAGTACTTAACCTGAGGTACCCCTGTACCTATTTATCTTTGCACTTTGACGTGCTTTTGAACTGCTAGGTTGGCAGGAGCAGGGACCGAGCAATGGGAGCTCACCCCATCGTGGGGATTCAAACCGCTGACCTTCTGATCAGCAAGCCCTAGGCTCTGTGATTTAACCCACAGCGCCACTAAGAAGCTCCAAATGCCTCAATGGGTAACCTGTGACCCTCCAGGTATTGCTGGATTCCAATTCCTATCAGCTCCAGCCAGCATAGCCAAAGGTCAGGGATGACAGGCGCTGGACTCCAACGACCTCTTCAGCAATAGAATATAAGAAGAGTCTGCTGGATCAAGACAGTGCCCCATCTAGCACAGCATCCTATTTTCACAGCAGATAGCCAGATGCCTATGGGAAGCCCGCAAATGACCTGGATACAACAGGGCCCTCTTCTCCTGAAGTTTCCAACAACTGGTATTCGGAAGCTTGCTGCTTCCAAAAGTGGAGGTGGAACATAAGCACAGATAGCCTTACCCTCCATGACTTTACCCTCTTTTAAGCAGTCTAAGTTGGTGGCAAACACTGCCTCTTGCGGGAACAAATTCCAAAGTTTAACTATGTTCTGTGTGAAGGCGTACTTTTTTGTACCAAGAGTACATTACATTTATAGTCCACTCTTCCACCAAAGCATACATGGCCAATATCCCCACCCTCCTTTCATAATCACAACATGTCTGTAAGATAGTTTAGCCTGAGAGATAGTGACTGGTCCAAGGCTACCCAGTGAGGATATACAGCAGGGTCTTCTCAACCTAAGTTGAGTACGTTAAGCAATAAACCTGAGGCATGAGTTCTGGCAATGTTTAGACATATAGGGAATCTCATTGGGCTTCTGGGTTTCATCAGAGCAACTTGTTGCTATCCCTAGGAGCTATCCATGGTCCTGCACTACACTGGTCTAACATCCTCCTTGTTAGATGCTATCTTTACTGCCTATTGCTAGACTTGGCCAGTTTCCCCCAAACATTGCTCAGCAACCTGCACACTTTCAGCTTGGTTAGAACGACACACCAAGCATATTTTTATAATGGCTGCCTCTGTACACAGAACAGGACAAATAACATTTATTGCATCACGTAGTAAGCCATGCTTCTATGGACAATACAATTATTTTAGCATCCATTGTCTGGTCAAGGTTAATGCACATGTTGTCCACTGTGGAGATGTGCTCATAACATGAATACAGCCAATTTGAATGATGGTCTTCATCAACATGGCATTTAAACTCCAGCAATCTAGTAGGCATGAGCTACTTTGCCTGTGGAAGCAAAAGAAGAAGTCTTCTGTTTTTTATTTAATTTCTATCTCACCCTTCCACTGAGGAGTTATGTCTAGCTTACATGTTTCTCTCTCATTTATCATCTTCATAACACCCCTGTGCAGGAACTTAGCCTGAGAAATCGCCACTGCTCCAGGCTTATCGATTGAGTTCCATGACTAAGCATGGATTTGAGTCTAGATCCCCCTGGTCCAAGACCAATTTTCTTCTCTCTACCCCACACAGGGCTGCAATCTGCAGTCCTGTGAAGTGCCATTAAGCACAACGAGACTTGCTTCCAGCTGCCTTAGTTGCTGATCTCTGCTCAAATTTCAAGCATGCCATGATGAAAGCGAGACTTCCTTTGTGCTAGATAACTGGTGTGATGAGATGCCCTTGCACAGATGGGGGCAATTTGGTGCAAGCACCTCTCATGTGCTTCCTACACCACAGAGGCCTTAGCTTTACCTCCGAGTCTTCTGCCAAAAGACGTCTTCTGTGTCTGGCTCCAAGGGCCTTGCAACTCTGTCAGTGAAGCACTTTAAAAAAGCAACACAAATGTGACTCAGAGTCATGTGTGTTGCTGTGCATCAGTGCCTCTGATCCAGCCAGTGTACTCTGTCAGATGACCTTTGCCACTGGCTTTCCTTGCATTTGCATTTACGGGCAGAGAAATGCAACGCCACGCTCCTCCCTCTTCTTGCTACTGTACTGGCAGCACGTAGTAGCTGACCTAGTTCTATCTGCTTCTAAGGACACTACTCTTACTCTTGCTTGTGGATGGGGAAAACACACACATACCCATTAAGTCCATCGTTCCAGCAGTGTTTTAAACTGCGGACACTTTGCTAACAAGGAGTTAGGGTAGCCAGATGGAAAATGGATGAGGGCTCCTGCCCCTTTAATTGTTGCAAGTCAGTCCTCGGCAACGAGCAACAGATTGCAAAGTTTTGAATCAAAGAGGGGAAGGGAAATTGCCAGGCTCCCAGGGTGGGGTCAAACTATGACAGGAAGAGCCATAGACTCATAGGCAGACAGGAAGAAGACAGGACTCCAGGGGTGTGGACAGGGCAAGATTAGAAACATGGCTGGACAGAATCTCGAGTGGTGGGAGAAATCTGGAATCTGGGGACTCAATTGAGAAGAATTAAAAAGCAATAAGATAGTGTCTGGTTGGCAAAGATGGTAAGTGCCTCCATATTGTTAACAAGGTTGACATGGGGTACAACTGCTGTGTCGTCTGCCTCTTTCTGGTAACTGATGGCCACCAACCTGGGTGGCTTTAAAGAAGAAGAAGAGTTTGGATTTGATATCCCACTTTATCACTACCCGAAGGAGTCTCAAAGCAGCTAACATTCTCCTTTCCCTTGGTCCCCCACAACAAACACTCTGTGAGGCGAGTGGGGCTGAGAGACTTCAGAGAAGTGTGACTGGCCCAAGGTCACCCAGCAGCTGCATGTGGAGGAGCGGAGACGCGAACCCGGTTCACCAGATTACGAGTCTACCACTCTTAACCACTGTACCACACTGGAGATTAGGCCAATTCTTTGTGGATAAGGCTATCCGTGGCTACTAGCCACAATGGCTATGTTCTCTCCCCACTGTTGGAGGCAGTATGCTTCTGAATGCCAGTTCCGATGAGTCACAAGTGTGGCAAGTGATGTTGCACTCAGGTCCTGCTTTCAGGCTTCCTATGGATTACCACTGTGAGAACAGGATAGTGGACTACATGGGTATTTAATGGGCTTCTCTTATGTTCCTATGATGTGTGGTGCACTGTGTTGGCTCCATGTTTTTTTGGGGGGGGCTTGGGCAAGGTGTCACCAGTGGACCCAACCCTCAATGGTGGCCCCTCCTCCTCTCTAAGGCATCAGGAGGAGTGATGGGGCTGGGTGGTTGGTGTAGTGCAAACACACCAGCAGGAGTGGAGGATTGGCTTTGCCATTGTACTTGCCTCATCCCTCTACCTCTTGGTAAATAGCAGTGATGGAGCTGACTAGAAGTCTGGTGAGTGGCACCAGCACACCACACCATTGGGTCCAGGGTGCAAAGGGCCAGACCCTAACCTTTTGCCCTGAACATTATGGGTTTCACACTCCAGCTATAGCATAGGTAGCCCTGGAACACAGACATGCATTTGTGCATTGTATCCAGTCCTTTATTTAAGGATCATAACTTAGACCAAAAACATCAATTTACAATCCCACCAAAAATATAATTACATAACTCTGCAGCTGCAAGTACAACAAATGATAAACCACCCAGCTTTCCAATGGCTTAAATCACTCTATTAAATATATATATATATATTGCCAATCACAGCCCCCCTTTTTTTTAAAAAAAAAAAGGTTTTAAAGTAAAAGCAAGTGGAAGATAGGCCATGGTCTATTGGTGGACTGTTCAGTGCCTGCTGTTTAGGTCCTGATCTGCCAGACTAGAAGTCCTGATCTGACTTCTTATGCTCTGAAGCAAGAGGATATAATGGATGTGTTATAAAGTCAAAGAGACAATAAATGAATTGTAGCTGGGAAACAACAGGAAGACAAGATGGAAAGGCACATACAGTTTCCTATTTCATAGGTTTCCCTCTGCCTCCAGAGTCATGCTTCGTGGTTTGCTGTGTGCATGACTACGTGCATATCGTGATTCAATTTTTCATAAGTATAGAGGAAACAGTGGCAGAATGCAGTGCTGGGAACAAATTACACCTTCTTGGAAATTTCAGTTTTCAGTTTTCCTCCCCCCCAAAGTGCCTACCTGTAATACACATGACCCCTCCATTTTTGCCACCATTGCCCTGTGAAGTAGGGTGGGCAGTAAGAGAGGGCACAGATTTGCATAAAATTTGTATATGCTAATTTACATGTATACATACATGCTTTGAAAAAAATTACAGTACTTTGAATAGAAATGCAATACATCTCACTACAGTGAAGAACAAGACTATGAGCAGGTGGCCTGTGTGCTTGATGTCTAGTCTGCTGTCCTGGTGCTAATTGTGATTGGAGAACTTCAAGGTCCCTCCTCCTCTCCCTTCCTATGCTTCTTTGACTTTAAACCAGACTTGGACTAGAAAGCCCTTCCAGCAGAGGACACCTTCAACAGAGGACTGATAGGCCTTCAAAGAGAGGGCCCATGCTAAGGCTACTGTGAAGCTGTAGGTCGCCTAGTGAGGGTCACAGCCAAGCGCAGATTTAAACCAAATCCCTGTTACCCTAGTTCAGCCCTCTATTCACTGGATCACGCCAGCTCTACCACCAGCTGAACTATTTCTGCTGCCAACCCAGAAGCTGGAGATGTGTTTGTATACAGTTCTCCATGATTTTTGGAGGGTTGTGTGATGGATAACTCCATACCAATATGCATAATGAGCAAAATCAGAATAAATTTGGAAAATGGGTTTTTTTCAATATCCACATTCAACTTTTGTTGGCAAAAGAGTCTGGATCACCAGCATGTGGAACTGGGATGGTTTTCCTTATGCAAAGAGTAAGAACTGCCCTGATTATATATGATGGTGAACCAAATGAGCATCCTTGAGAATTATTTCTTCTCTGGCTGAAAGCTCAGCCGCTGACTAGTTTCATGTTTTACAGATCATGTGCTACCTGTTCTAAAAATAATTGCCCTATAGATCTAAACCTGATGAGCAGCCTTCAAAAGGATTCACTTTCTGAAGGCAGTGGAAAGAGGGAGAGAGAATGCAGGGTGGGAGACGCAACTTCCATACAGAAATGAAACAGTCACTGCATTCTTATTATTTTGAAGAAGAAGAAAAAAGCCATCCAGCTTCTACCTCTCAGCTATTCATCAGCCTTGTCTGTAGCTTTATGGAAATGGATTACACATATGGTTAATGGGCCTTTGTAAATATGAAGTAAGATTAGCATGCAGAGGTTCTCTCCGGGGCAGTCTTCCCCTTTCAGATGGCTTGTGCATTTATATTTTCCTTTTAGACATTCAAATCCAATGCAAATAGCTCCAGCCAATTATATGAATCAGAGAGAAAAATACATTTTCAGTTACAATGACCCCGACGACTCCTTACAGACTCTCCTTTTTATTTGCAAAGAATGCATTATTTGTACATGTGTGGTTTATTTCATCTCAGGGCGAGGGGGACCCGTTGCTGCTCAGCTGAAGTCAAAGTGGGCATGTCAAGACATGCTGTAGCAGAAAGCTACTTTTTGATGTGCTTTAGGATGATATCTGTAATGGTAGTTTCTTTTCGCTTGATGCCACAAAAAAAGACAGTTGTGCTTAGAAGTGATTTCTTCGGGAAACGGCAAAACAAAGCTTGCCAAGCATTGAAATACAATTTTTAAAGGATACAACTGGGTCATAAGTTTAAGGAGACTAAATCAGAGGTAGGCAAACTCAGGCCTGGGGGGTCAAATGCAGTCATCTAGGTCACCCTACTGGCCCTCGGGATGCTCTCACGAGATCTTGCAGGGCCGCTGAGCTCCTGCAAGATTTTGCAGGAGCATCCCAGACCTCTTTTTACACCAGGCTGTCCTTTGAAGCTCTCTGCCTTGCTTGGGAAGCAAGGCCCTCTCCACATGCTGGCTCTAGAAGGCCCAGGATGCTCTCATGAGTATGGTTGAAATCATCCAAGTTAAATGTGTATAAGATGTGATCATAAGGTAAAGGTAAAGGGACCCCTGACCATTAGGTCCAGTCATGGCCAACTCTGGGGTTGTGGCGCTCGTCTCGCTTTATTGGCCGAGGGAGCCGGCATACAGCTTCCGGGTCATGTGGCCAGCATGACGAAGCCGCTTCTGGTAAACCAGAGCAGCACACAGAAACGCCGTTTACCTTTCCGCTGGAGTGGTACCTATTTATCTACTTGCACTTTGACATGCTTTCAAACTGCTAGGTTGGCAGGAGCAAGGACTGAGCAACAGGAGCTCACCCCGTCGCGGGGATTTGAACCGCCGACCTTCTGATCGGCAAGTCCTAGGCTCTGTGGTTTAACCCACAGTGCCACTCATGTCCCTTCAGATGTGATCATACTGTACAAATAATAATAATAATAATAATAATAATAATAATAATAATAATAATAATAATAATTTATTTATACCTCGCTCATCTGGCTGGATTTCCCCAGCCACTCTGGGCAGCTTCCAACAAAACACCAAAATACAATAACCTATTAAACATTAAAAGCTTCCCTAAACAGGGCTGCCTTCAGATGTCTTCTAAAAGTTTGGTAGTTATTCTTCTCTTTGACATCTGATGGGTGGGCGTTTCACAGGGCAGGTGCCACTACCGAGAAGGCCCTCTGCTTGGTTCCCTGTAACTGGGCTTCTTGCAGCAAGGGAACCGCCAGAAGGCCCTTGGCGCTGGACCTCAGCGTCCGGGCAGAACAATTGCAAAAAAATTGCAAATCAATTTCCCCTAATATAATGTGTTTTTGGCTGTTATTTTCATGAATTCACAGATTTAGTGCACACTTTACCCAAGTATATTTAGTTTTGTATACATTACTTGCCTGGAGAACTGCATTGTAAAATTGGAGAAGAGTGAATTTTGAAGGAGGGCTGTGTTTCAGTCTGTGTCTTGTTTCAGAAAGTGTGTATCAGAAAAGTCCACCTTCAAATGCAAACTGAATCAAATTTCTCCCCCATCCCTACATGTCAGTAATCAGTATTCTAGAAAAGATAATACCTAAACCATTCTTTTAGACCAGTGCTTCCCAAACTTACAATAAAAACTTACAAAGATAATTTGTGGTACTTTTAACAACAACAACAATTGTAATACTATTTTATCTTTGAATTGTTTCCTGCAGCTAAAAAACCTATGATGTAAAATTAAAAAATATATGCTGTGCACCCTTTGAAACTCTTTTGGGAATATCACTGTTTGAAACCAACTCTACGATCAGCATTCATTTCTGCACCATTTGCACTGAACCAGTTCTGATGGTTTTTGTCCTTTATCAGCCTCATGCAACCTTGCGAGTGCATTTATTCTAGCGTAGGACACCCAGCTGCTTCCTGTTATATCATCACTTTTGTTCATTTTTTATCTCCCCCCCCCGCCCACTTATGCACACACTTATCCTTTATTATATGGGATGTTAGGTTTCTATCTGATACACATGTCAGTTGGTTGAATTATAATTCCAACTCTGTCAAAGTGCTCTTATGATAGGATTAAGAGTGTTCTTTTCTTTTTGTGTGCAATCATTCATTAAAATACTTTTGTGCTAAATTACAACCTGCCTGTTGCTGAATGCTATCATTTGTCACAGAGGTATTTGCAACTTAATTCGCACTGAGTATATTATTAAGGCTGCAGTTCTATGCACAGTTACCTGGGAGGAAGCCCAGCTGAGTTGAGTTGGGCTGACTTCTGAGCAGACGTGGATGGGATTCAGCTGCCAGATATGTTTGTTAATAGGAAGTGGTGGTATTATTCTGACACTGACAGGAGGCAGGATTCCTCTGAATATTAGTTGCTGGAAGTCATAAGAGGGGAGTCGTAAGTGCGCTCAGGTGTGATGGGCTGGGATTCGGACTCAGAGGCCAAACCTGAGGAATCCCAGGCTGCACAGGAGTCCCCGCCTCCAGAACCAGCTGAGCTGGGGCTGGGGCCTGAGCCTGAAGGGTCCTCACATGTGCTGGATCCTCAGGTGCAGGCACCAGCTGAGTCTGCTCTGGCTCCTGAGGTGATGGGGGACCCATTGACTGCAAGTGCTCCACTCTCAGCCCCGTCAGGGGAAGAGGAGGTTGCCTCTGGGTCCAGTAACCCTCCAGCCTCTCCTGAGCTGCAGAGGCTCAGGGCAGAGAGGTGGCGGGAACTAAGTTCCTGCAGGAGGAGTGCTCGCTTCCAGGCCAGGAGAGGCGAGTCACCTATAGACCGGGGCCCTTGTATGCCTCGGGGCATATAAAAGCCAGTCAGCCCCAGTCCCAGGTTGCGGGAGCAACGTTGTTGCTAGCCTGTTCCTGCCTGCACCCTGTCTTGCTCTTCTGCCAGAGTTCCTGACCCCACCCAACTCCCCGCCTTGGACCCAGCTACAGCTTTGATGGACAGCCTCCATACCGCACAATTGACCTCGGACTGGACTCATTTCTTTATACCAGTCCTCAATGGCATTATTTACAATGCAAAATAAAAGACACAGTCACACACACACACACAGTAAAAGCCGATTGTAAATACAATCTGGCATTTAAAACCACCTAAAGGCCCACACCAAAGCAGCAGCATAAAATCAATTCTAAACCAACATAAAAACAGTAAGGTAAAAAGAATTTGGCACAAGAAAAGGAAAACTGCCAAAAATGTAAACAGTGAAAAACACTGTCCTGCCCCAAAGTATTGAACTGAGATTCAATTGCTTTAGCTTTTGTACAAGGGACTAGAGAGGTGCTCCATTCTATTCTTTGATTTAGGCAGCAAATTTGCTCTTTGCCTTGGGCAACCCTGCCTCCTTTGGATAGTGGCAAAAATGCTGGATCCTGACGTCTTTAAGGCCAGAGATTCAATCCCTCCAATGTCCATAGGCCTTGACAGGTTGAAGCTGAAAGAACACTTAGCAGGTTCAAGTTGCCTGATGTGCCTGACACAGCGCCATCTCGACTGGCACCTGATATACCCTTTTCACCACAGTTGTTGTTGTTTAGTCGTTTAGTCGTGTCTGACTCTTCGTGACCCCATGGACCAGAGCATACCAGGCACTCCTGTCTTCCACTGCCTCCCGCAGTTTGGTCAAACTCATGCTGGTAGCTTCAAGAAAACTGTCCAACCATCTCGTCCTCTGTCGTCCCCTTCTCCTTGTGCCCTCAATCTTTCCCAACATCAGGGTCTTTTCCAGGGAGTCTTCTCTTCTCATGAGGTGGCCAAAGTACTGGAGCCTCAGCTTCAGGATATGTCCTTCCAGTGAGCACTCAGGGCTGATTTCCTTCAGAATGGATAGGTTTGATCTTCTTGCAGTCCATGGGAGTCTCAAGAGTCTCCTCCAGCACCATAATTCAAAGCATCAATTCTTCGGCGGTCAGCCTTCTTTATGGTCCAGCTCTCACTTCCATACATCACTACTGGGAAAACCATAGCTTTAAATACACAACTACCTGGATTAGCAAAGCTACCATTGCTGGGTTGTGTGAAAAGTACTGCCAGATAGGGAAATCAAATCCTCCCTTCTCAATGGTCACCTCTCCCACTGGAACCAACCCATACCCTGCAATCATAATTTGAAGCCCTTCTTCGCGCACCTCCTCCATAAGAGGTCCGGAGGGTGGCAACAGGAGAGTAGGCCTTCTCTGTGGGGGCTCCCTGCTTGAGGAATGCTCTCCCCAGGAAGACTTACCTGGCACCTTCATTACATATGTTTTGGCGCCAGGTGAAAATGTTTGTCTACCTCCAGGGCTCTGAATAACGAAGCAATCTTTGGCTTTTAAAACTGTGTTACTATTTTAGGTGGTGCTGTGGTCTAAACCACTGAGCCTCTTGGGCTTGCTGATCAGAAGGTTGGCGGTTCGAATCCCCGCAATGGGGTGAGCTCCCATTGCTCGGTCCCTGCTCCTGCCAACCTAGCGGTTCGAAAGCACGTCAAAGCGCAGGTAGATAAATAGGTACCGCTCCGGTGTGAAGGTAAACAGCGTTTTTGTGTACTGCTCTGGTTTCTCCAGAAGCAGCTTAGTCATGCTGGCCACATGACCCGGAAAAACTATCTGCGGACAAACGTCTGCTTCCTCAGCCAGTAAAGCGAAATGAGCACCGCAACCCCAGAGTCGTTCACTGTCAGGAGTCCTTTACCTTTACTATTTTAGGTATTTCTGTGCTTTTATATTGTAAATTGTCCTGCGATCCTCAGGTGAAGGATAGTACAGAAATTAATTAATTAAATATTTTTTAAAAAAAAACAGCCGCCACCCCCCCAATATTAAGGACCCCTTCAAGAATCCACTTGTTGGGCCTGCATATCTGTCCTCTCATCATCTGGGCTCGATTGCTATGCCTTGGTTCCTTTGAAGAGATTGTAAAGCTCCCCATTCTTCCTTTGAAATGTGGGAATAAATTGCATATTGGGTTTTGCAAAGTGAGCCGAGGGGCCCTTTCAGCCAGTCAGGTTCTTTTTTTCTTTTTTTTCTCAATAGAGGAATTAAGACAGGATGGGAGAGTAAATGTGAGTCTGAGCTTAGCAGTTGTCTTGGGCACAGACTTCCAGAAGCCCACTGCCTACCCTCATTGTGCAAACAAGGAGAGAAAAGAAATGTCTTAAATACCTTTTGTAGGATGAGTTTAAGAACACAATGATGGGACTTGGGTTGCTTGAAAAATTGGAAATACAATTGTGGGGAGGGAGAAAAACCCTTTCCTGACAAGACTAATCTGAAAGGGACTCTTGAAGAAGAAGAAATATTGAAGATAATGAAATGTTGTATGACTACTAACATGGAATAGATGTGGTCTTCTCCTCAGCTTTGGGATGACTGACACTAGTCGGATTACAGCAGCGGGCATGATTCAGGCAATAGAGCTTTGACAATTCCTTTCAGAAGATTATCTTCTGGCTAAGAGATTTAAAATCTTCCTTCTCTGCATGATGATTAAGATACTTGGCATTCAAGGCTAAGGCTCGTACCCTTGGAAAACTGCATTTACCAAAACTTCAATTATGAATCCTGTAAAGGGGCCGGGTTAACATTCGGGCATTTTTCTCATGAGCTTTGTACTTCAGATTTCTGAACAGGAGTATCAAAACAGAAAATATGTGGGTTTGTTTGTTTTTTAAGCTGCAATATTGGAAAAGCCACTTTTCTGGGCAAGCCCATCCAAAGGGGTTTATAACATTAAAAATAAAATTAAAACCCATAATGAGTCAGCAATAAATAGGCTATCAATAAACAGGGCAGTAAAAACAAAATAATATAATTGTAGCCAATAAAGCAATCACATGCCTGGAGGCAAATATAAAAAGATACAGTGGTACCTCTGGTTGAGAACGGGATCCGTTCTGGAGGCCCGTTCGCAACATGAAAAGAACACAACCCGCAGCAGTGTGTCTGCGCATGGGCGGGTTGCGACCCGCCGCTTCTGCGCATGACATCGTTTTGTGCTTCTGCACATGTGTGAGCGGTGAAACCCGGAAGTAACCCTTTCCGGTACTTCTGGGTCGCCACGAGACATATCCTGAAAGAACGTAACATGAAGCGGTCGTAACATGAGGTATGACTGTACTAGCAGGTTTTTGAAGCTGTGCAAAAAAGAGAAAACTATGAACTGTAGACCAGAGTGCAACGAGCACCCACAATAACACACCACCATGGACAGAGGTATCTTGTCTGTTCTTCCTCCAACTCTTTTGAGTCCCCCTCCAGATGGCACTTTCAATGTGGGTGTATATGCAATAAGTGTTTCTGCTTTAGGTTAGGACTGGGTTGTTGTCTTTCTGAGGAAATAAAAGAACACACCCAGCCCAGGTGGAGGCTACAGAGGAATCCTAACTTTTAAGGATGCCTTTACCTGGAGGTTATGTGGACAACAATCTGGTGAGTTATATTCCTGTGTAGGAATCATTTTGGAGGAAACCTGGCCCTTTTTTAGGTCATCCTCCTTGGTATCATTATATGCGTCTTTCCCAGCCAGTCTGTTTCTTGATGTTTCTTGTCTTTCTAGAATTTCAGCTTGGACTGAGGATGGGAATGACCAGAATTGATTTATTAGAGTGTTTTCTTCTGTAGAGAAATTGTCCTTTTGCTGGCTCACAGGGTATTGCAAATCATGTAAGGGTGTGCTTTTCCTTTTTAATTTTGGGGTCTCTTGTTTATGATGATCAGACCAGACCTTTTGGGGTCAGTTCTCCTTTTTGGATTTTTCCTGGACCTCTTCTACCATTGGCTTAACACACTTGGCATCAAAGAGTCAATGGTACCCTATTTTCAAAGAATCTTAGTATTGCTATTCTTCTCTTTAAGAATAGATGTCTTGATCTGTGGATAAGTTTGGCCAAATTTTGATCTTGAAAGGTCATTGCTCGTACCGATTAACCATCACAATGTAAGTACTCTATAGAAGCAATATTGTTTGGCTTTACTACTCCTGGCAACATATCATTCAGGATGTTCAGGAAATGCATTATGCGATCTGAGAGGAAGCCCTTCGGTTTTGGGGGCAGGAATCAGGTTGTGGTCAGGAATCAGGTTAGCTAGTTGCCACTAACAATGGCCAACATTTTCGGAATGAGTGAGGATCTCTTTTCATTCCTGCTGCCACTGGTGCTTCCTCTTGGCCCTCCAGGAACCACCTCCCCCATGGTTGCTGGTGCTCTCCCTTCTCCCTCTTTGCACCCTTGTTGTTGTTGTTTAGTTGTTTAGTCGTGTCCGACTCTTCGTGACCCCATGGACCAGAGCACGCCAGGCACTCCTGTCTTCCACTGCCTCCCGCAGTTTGGTCAAACTCATGCTGGTAGCTTTGAGAACACTGTCCAACCATCTCGTCCTCTGTCGTCTCCTTCTCCTTGTGCCCTCAATCTTTCCCAACATCAGGGTCTTTTCCAGGGAGTCTTCTCTTCTCATGAGGTGGCCAAAGTATTAGAGTCTCAGCTTCAGGATCTGTCCTTCCAGTGAGCACTCAGGGCTGAATTTCCTTAAGAATGGATAGGTTTGATCTTCTTGCAGTCCATGGGACTCTCAAGAGTCTCCTCCATACTTCAAAAGCATCAATTCTTCGGTGATCAGCCTTCTTTACTGTCCAGCTCTCACTTCCATACATCACTACTAGGAAAACCATAGCTTTAACTATACGGACCTTTGTCAGCAAGGTGATGTCTCTGCTTTTTAAGATGCTGTCTAGGTTTGTCATTGCTTTCCTCCCAAGAAGCAGGCGTCTTTTAATTTCGTGGCTGCTGTCACCATCTGCAGTGATCATGGAGCCCAAGAAAGTAAAATCTCTCGCTGCCTCCATTTCTTCCCCTTCTATTTGCCAGGAGGTGATGGGACCAGTGGCCATGAGCTGGGCAAAGATGCAGTTGCAGCCTTGAGATCAAAGAGAAGAGGAAAGAAGAGGGGCAAGCAACCCAGTGCTCACTGCTAGCTTGCCCCCTGACCCCACTGACACTCAGAACCTACCCCTCCTTCTTGCCACCCATTTGTCAGCTCCCTATAATGCCAGCTGATCCAGCAGAGAGAGAGAGAGAGAGAGAGTTCTCCTGGCAGCAGTGTGCATGGGCACCTTAAAGCAACCATCTCTCCCCCCCTTTTTTCCCTAAAAAATAAATATGTAATTGCTGCGCTAAACCTTCACTCATTTCCACAGAAATGGCACCAACACACCAAGGAGTCAGTTTAAGTTGTCATATTGCCAGGACACCTTAGCACAGCAGCACAACAAAAGTGTGATAAAAGAAGAGCGTCAGAAGATTTGCGGTCTGCGATGTTATGGTTATCTTAATTCTTTTTAAGAAGGTGGGAAGCTATAGAGCATGCCTGGATTGCAACCAATGTTGTGTGACCATCCAGGAAATTTGGGGGCTGTGCTCTCGTGGGAGCCAAAATGAGACATCCCGGGATTTACCGGTAATCAGAAGTCAGGAGATAATTCCAGGATGTCCCAGTCAAATTGTGATGGGTGGAGGGTATAGAACCTTACAAGTAAAAGCTCTTAAGGTGTGGAGAGAATCTGTTTATTGGTATACCAGAGAAAAAAGAAATAGAATTATGTACAAGCAGCAAGGCTAGCTGACTTGAAATGAAATTTCTGTTTCATTTAGTTCAGATTGTCTTTTGCAGACCTTAACCTGTATTCTACCTACTTCTTTGGAAGGGTTCTGGCAGTTGGATTTTCTCAGAAATCACAGTTAAAATGCATAGGAAACTCAATTAAGCCAGGAATGACTGGAGTCCCCCCCCCCCCTTGTGAATTTCTAATAGGATGTGGTCTTTATTTCATTCCTCCAAATATTCTTTTTGCTTCATGGATTCTTTCTTGCTCTGTGTTTTGATTCTAAACCATGTCAGAGCTAAGAACACATAATTCCTTTCTGAGCCTCTCTATCACTAACAATATAAGATCAAATAACCAACTAATTAAAATTTATGTCCACCTTCTCTTGAAGTCATCATTCATGTTCCCCGGAGGAGGGGTTTTTTATTATTGTGTGATCTCTTGAGCATATTTTTATGTACACTCTACCCCATGAGAGTGGAAATAGAGGCTTTATGCTCATTCTTTCTAGGTAGATGGAAAAAGTCTTAATTCAGTAGTCAGGGCTGGCTTTTTGCTATGTCTATCTTATAGTGCAAAGGATATTCCACCTCCCAAATGTCCTCTCTGACTATAAATATCAGGGCCTCACTTGCAGCTTCCACTCCTCTCTGTACATCTATTTCCATTCCTCCAGAACTAACCGACAGTTAATTCATTTATCTCCATATCATAACCATCTAGCTGTATGAAATGAGTACAGTGGTACCTCAGGTTTCATACGCTTCAGGTCACATACGCTTCAGGTTACAGACTCTGCTAACCCAGAAATAGTGTTTCAGGTTAAGAACTTTGCTTCAGGATCAGAACAGAAATCGGGCTCTGGCGGCGCAGCAGCAGCAGGAGGCCCCATTAGCTAAAGTGGTGCTTCAGGTTAAGAACAGTTTCAGGTTAAGTACGGACCTCCGGAACGAATTAAGTACTTAACCTGAGGTACCACTGTATCTGACTTTCAGGCCATTGACACATTGGCCCCTGAGTGCCCTCTCCCACTTCGTGGAGCCCTTTGGCTTTCCTTAGAGTGAGGAAACAAGCTGGGAGACAGCTGGAACACGAGTGGAGGAAAACTCTAGTCGAATGCAATCAAACACTGGTGAGGGCTCATCACTGAGCCTACCTAGTGGCAGTGAAGGCAGCAAAGAAGGCATACATTGCTACCTCTATTACACCGTCTAGTCCTGTTATTTTGGGTGAGTTTCCGTTTCTGAGGCTCGAGCAACCACTTGCACTCTTGAGCCTTGCCCCTCATGGCTGATAAAAACTAGCTGCAAATTCCAAACCTTTCCATCACTTCTACAGCACAATATGTGGTGCTATTACCAATGTTATTTCAGTGCCTCCTTTTCACCGTGCTTGTCATTATCTCTTAATGCTGTGTCTGAGCTACTGAGTCATGCCCATCTCTTGGTTCCTCTGCCCCCCTCTTGAAATATTTCAGGATGTCACCCACAGGACATTTCCCTTCAGCTCACAATGTACTCGAGGTCTGTCTCCCTGGGAGAGGTATAATCAATGCCTTTACAACAATGAGCTTTCTGAAGCTCCTGGAAGTGGCATTTAATGCCTGTTAAAAATTGGCAAGCTCTGCGTTGCTTTCCAGAAAAGGGAGGCGAGTCATTATCATGGTGTCTCCTCCAAAAGGAGGAGGGCAAAGCTGCCAAAAGGGCAGAACAGCTTCCAGTAGTATGATGCATCTCTGTCAGGCTCATGGCTGTCAACTTTTCGCTTTTCTTGCGAGGAATCCTATTCGTAATAAGGAAATTTCCCTTTAAAAAAAGGGAAACGTTGACAGCTATGGTCAGGCTGCCTACCTGCTAGGTCACACCCTGTCTATCATGGAGAACAGCCGCACAGGCGGTACCTTAACAGCAGCATGGGAAGCGTGGTTCATTGGTGAAAGCAGGGGTCAGCAACTTTTTTCAGCCATGGGCTGGTCCACTGTCCCTCAGGCCAGACTATATTTTGAAAAACAACAACAACAAATTCCTATTCCCCACAAATAACCCAGAGATGTATTTTAAATAAAAGCACACTTCTACTCATATAAAAACACGCTGATTCCTGGACCATCTGCAGGCCAGATTTAGAAGGTGATTGTGCCGGATCCGGCCCCTGGGCCTTAGTTTGCCTACCTATGAGTGTCAGATTAGCACCTGGGAGAGCAGCAGTCAGATCCCCACTCAGCCATGAGTAACCTTGAGAGGCCAAGTAAAGGAAGGATGGGACAAGAATGATCAAGAGAAGTGAGGGCAAAAGGAGTAGGATGCTGATATGCCCATCTGCACTATGCATAGAAAGCAGTATCATATGGGTTCCTCCAAAGATCCTGGGAACTGTAATGGAGCTACAATTCTCATATTTCTCTGGGGAGAGGGATTGATTGTGAAATCACTCTGGAAATTGTAGCTCCTTGGGGTCTCCTAACAACTCATAGAATCATAGAATCATAGAGTTGGAAGAGACCACAAGGGCCATCGAGTCCAACCCTCTGCCAAGCAGGAAACACCATCAGAGCACTCCTGACATATGGTTGTCAAGCCTCTGCTTAAAGACCTCCAAAGAAGGAGACTCCACCACACTCCTTGGCAGCAAATTCCACTGTCGAACAGCTCTTACTGTCAGGAAGTTCTTCCTAATGTTTAGGTGGAATCTTCTTTCTTGTAGTTTGGATCCATTGCTCCGTGTCCGCTTCTCTGGAGCAGCAGAAAACAACCTTTCTCCCTCCTCCATGTGACATCCTTTTATATATTTGAACATGGCTATCATATCACCCCTTAACCTCCTCTTCTCCAGGCTAAACATGCCCAGCTCCCTTAGCCGTTCCTCATAAGACATCGTTTCCAGGCCTTTGACCATTTTGGTAGCCTTCCTCTGGACACGTTCCAGTTTGTCAGTGTCCTTCTTGAACTGTGGTGCCCAGAACTGGACACAGTACTCCAGGTGAGTACTCTGAGCACCCTTAAGAAACTGCACTTCCCAGCATTCTTTGGGGGAAGCCATGAATGTTTAAATGCATGGTGCAGATGCAGCTTCCATCATAGCACTTGTTTTCCGTACTCCTGACCATCTTTGTTGTCCTCCTCTGAATTTGTCTACATCCTTCTTAAAATACAGTGCCCAGGAGCCTGAAGGCATGCAACATCTCAAAACTTCTGGTTGGTTCTCTCTACTGTCACAAGTCTGACCTGGTGCTTGAAACAAAAAACCAAATAGCTATAAGTCTACAGATTTGTATATGCGGTTCTGAAGAAGTGATATGAATGACATAATTTGAGTGAAGTGAACATTCACAGACAATTTCTAAGTTCCTAAATACGAAAATTTCAAATTTGAGCTTGAAAATACCAAATTTGGAGTATATTCTACTTTCTGTAATATACGCTTAATTTCTGACTTCAAGTCTCAAGACTTATACTAAACCGGATAATTGAAGAAAATTATCTACCGCTGACTCTGAAGAAATTGTTGAAAATGGAGAAAAATCCCTGGAAGGACATTTTATACCCCCTTTCCTTTTCATGAGAAAGTCTCCCAGCTGTTTCCGGACAGCACTGTCTCCCATCTAAACTGGGAAATGTTGTAAAATGTGCAATCCAATGAGAGATCGGGTTTTGATTTCTGACAACTATCCCAGGATCAAAGCCATGGCTGCCCTCCAACACCTATGAAGTTTCACATCAAAGTCTACACCGAAAATTTATTTTGTTCCCACTCACCTTTCTTTAGTCCTGAGTTTCAGATGATGAATAACTTATTGGCATATTCAGATCAATCGCAAGAGCCTTGGGCCACAAGAATTCGCATGGCAGGTTTAAGCAAAGTATGGTGTTGTTTAAATCCACTTTGCTATTGTTGGTCAAAGGGGATCTTAAGATTAACCCTTATTGCATCCCAGAGTGGCCTGAATGAACGTGGGGGTCCTATATCTATGTATAGCCTCACAACAACCCTGTGAAGTAGGTTAGAGAGCATGACTGGTCCAAGAGCATCTAAATATGGAAAGCTGAACTCCCATTTCCTCAACCAGTCAAACATACTAACCTTACTTTGTGTTTCACAGTGTGTATGTTACATTTTGGTAATATAAACTTGTAAACTCTTAATTTTCTGACTGGAGTCACAGCGATTTTACACTAACCAGACGGAAGGACAACACAACAAAAGATCACGAGTTAGAAAATAAGGCTGAGAGCAAACATCAACATAAAAATCTTATTCTCCCATTTTTATATTCCCTTTAAGCAATTTGCATCCTGCCCTTCAGAACTAGTGTTCTCGAGGCAGCTGCCAGATTGCAGATTTCTCCCTTACTTCTTTTGTCCTCACACCAACTTTAGAGGATAGTTACTGCCAAAGAGCCTTACTGAGGCTCTTACTGAGGCTACTGAGCTTCATAGCTGACTCGGGATTTTAACTCAGGTCTCCGCGATCCTATTTATTACACTACACCAGTTCTCAGAAGGTCTACTGCCACATTTTCTTACATAACAGCCTGCAAAATGGAACCTGCTTGAAGGGGTTCTTGACTGAAAAGTCAGTGGAAAATATGCACACAAAATTTCGAACTTTTCTGCTTAAATTTTAAAAAGTAAAGAGTTATGTGGCCCACCTCTTTTTCTATATCATTTTCACTGTGCCTTCAAAGATCATCTAAAAGTGTACCAGAGTGCATTTTAAATCTCTGAAGCATAAGGAACCACTTGTCTACAGCCCAGAAAATAAGCCCCAAATCCCAATGTAATATAAACTGCAGACTCTTCACCAGGAGTTTACAGAATGGGAATCCCATAGCAGTCCATGCAGTGAATAATATTTCCTATTTATAAAGTACCCAAGGTGGGTGTTTTTTCTTGAAAACTCTAAGACCTGGGGCGTCAGAACTGTGCTGGACAGGCAGGGCCTTGTTCTCACTGAGGCAGTAAACCTTTATCTGGGATGTATAAATTGAGACTGAAAGTAGTAGCCCTTACTTTATTGAATGTTCTTTCATATAGCTATCCCTGCATGTAGAAAACTAGCAGATCAGGGAGAAGTCAAACCTTCTCACTTTCTATATTCAGGGATATTTTCTCAAGAATGGAGGAGCATTCTGGGCCCCTCCCCACCCCAACAACCATCTCTAGCCTGAGGTGATTCAGTCCTGTCAAACGGAAAGTCCTTACCTCCTAAGTGAGAGTACTTATTCTATTGAGTCTCTTAAAAATTTAGGAGACCCCTAAAATATACCAAAAATATAACTTTAGTTCAGTGTTTTAATACTTAAAAAAAAAATAGTTTCATTATGATTAAATGCACATTTAAAAAGCTACCTGAGATTGACTGTGTCCTAAGAATGATTCCCTCCTCCCAGCTTGGCAGTTATTGCAGCTGAATAATCTTTGGCAAGGAGCATAGATTTTTGACAACACATTAAATGGCTTTTCATCTCAACGAGACAGGAAACTGTGTTCATAAAAATAAATTTAGCTTTTAGAACAGGTGAGCGCAATTGACAAATAAAAGTTAAATGAGCTGAGAAAGATGTTAGATTCAGCATGTTACGTTGTCCTATCACTGCTGACAATTAAAAAGTAAGATAAATTATAAATGTCTTATTTTTCTGTACTTTACTATTGCCAACTAATTTGAGGCTGCAATTCTAAACACACTTAGCCCTGTGTGACTTTCTTCTGAGTACACATTAGTGGTAGATTCATGACCTGTGCCTACCCCTTTTTGGGGCTCCTATTTGTTCACTTATATAAATGTTCAAAAATTCAAGAGAGCTAAATGCGTAAGAATGAGTTAATCAATAACAAAGTTTTTTTTTTAGTATTGTTATTAAACAGTGCTTTTCATTTCTGATTAATGAAATGAACTTCATTAAAAGGGGGGAATGAATAAAAATTCAAAGACAATTCAATTTGATAGAATTACAAGCTTGGTGGATCAGGGGAATGCTGTGAATGTAGTATATCTTGAATTCAGTAAGGCTTTTGCCTTGGTCAGACAACATCAGGAGTACTGTGCCCAGCTCTGGGCACCAAAATTTAAGAAGGATATTGACAAGCTGGAACGTGTGCAGAGGAGGGTGACCAAGATGATCAAGGCTCTGAAAACCAAGCCTTGTGAGCAATGGTTGAGGAAACTGGATATGGTTAGCCTGGAGAAGAGGAGATTAGAGAGGAGATATGATAGCTATCTTCAAATATCTAAAGGGCTGTCATACGAAAGATGGAGCAAACTTGTTTTGACTTGCTCCAGAGTCTTGGACCCAAACCAATGGATTCAAGTTACAGTGGAACCTCGGGTTGCGGACGTAATCCGTGACAGAGGCACGTCCACAAACCACAGTGTTTGCACTCTGAAGCATCGTATCTGCGCAGGCACTGGCGCGATTTGGCACTTCTGCGCATGCTCAAAGCATGATTTAGCGCTTCAGTGCATGCACGAGAAGCAAAACCCAGAAGTAACCCGTTCCGGTACTTCTGGGTTTCCCACAGTCCGTAACCCGAAAACATGTAACCTGAAGCATCCGTAACATGAGGTATGACTGTATAAGAAAAGAAATTCTGGCTATACATCAGGAAGAACTTTCTGACAGTAAGAGCTGTTTGACAGTGGAACAGACCCTTACAAGAGATGATGAACTATCCTTCATTGGAGATTTTTAAGCAGAGGTTGCCACCTGTCATGTTGAGATCCCTGAATTGCAAGGGATTTGACTAGATGTCCCTTTGGGTCACTTCCAACACTACCATTTTATGGTTCTATGATTCGTAGATATTCATAAACTATATACATGTTTCTTTGACCTTTCCAAGGGGCCAAAGGTGTGAAAAGTGTCTTTCCTTTAAGTAGGGATGGAGAAGAAGTTTGTTTCATTTCACATTTTAAGGGGAACCTACTTAATCCTGAACCAAGAAGTGAACCAAAACATGTCCACTGTTCAAAATTCACAATTTTCTGAATTTTGCAATGCAGTCCTTCAGCAAAGTAATATTTACCAATGTGCCTGCACTAAGGTGAAATGTACATAAGAATGCATATATTCATGAAAATAACATACAGTAATGCATTGTGTTAGGAGAAAATTATAAATATTAGGGGAAATACACTGCAAAAAAGTGTCTAGAAGGGGGAAATGCATAGAAAAAATTGTGTAGTCACACTGAAATTTTGACGGGTTTTCATAGAGACTTTAAAAACAAATAAATCACAGACTGATGTGGAAATGTGGAGAAGAGAAGTGTGGGAAAATTGAGAAACTGAGAGAAACTGAAATTGACAGATTCATCTCTTCCTACCTTCAAATAACTACAAGAATCCACCAATGGATATAGATTGAGCTGCTTGTCTGGGGTTGTAAATATCTGCTTGATAATTTTGTTGTTGTTTTTAAATGGTTTTTACTTTCAGTAAGTGATGGCCCTGGTGTGGCCAGGTGACCTGATGCCCAAGTGTTGCTTGTTTGAAGGAAAAAATAACAATACTTAGAAAAGCACCAGCCTTTGCTTATGCCAGTAATGAGCAGGACACTTTCCAGCGGTGAAGATCTTTGCTGCAAACAATCCTCACGCCTCAAAGCAAAATCAGCCTGAAGTGAGTGAGCATGTGTTCTAGAATATCACTCAGAAATACTTTCATGTCTGACTCACTCAAACTGGAGCTCTACGTTGACATTGTCATATGCTGATACATCGCTGAAGTTTAAAGGAATTCCTTTCGAAACCAAATGTTTGGCTGGTGATGAAAGGAAATCAAAGAGCTTGTTCGGAGTTACATTTGATAATTACAGAGATAAACCCCCTCTACTACGCAAGATATGCAAATAAAGTATTGCTATTAATGGAGTTAAATGCCTGTTGATGATAGGCCTCAAGCACCTCAGTCAAAGGTATGTCCCTTGATAGTCTAGTGGTGTTTTTGGAGAGAAACATGCTGTTTCCATTGTGTGCTCAACTCCATAGCCATTGAGATACTTGGCATGGGACAGTTCTTTCTCAAATCCCTCTGCCAACAGTGGTAAACCTTTCATAATTTGCAAGGATTCAACTTCTCAAAATCCACACTCCGCCTTCTCACCTCATTGGAGACACGGCAACGCCCTTGCCAGAAGGCAAAAATGACCCTTTTCATAATTGAGGCTACAATCCTACGTCATTTTCTCAGAATAAGCCCAAGCTGGACAATAAAGAAGGCTGATCACTGAAGAGTTGATGCTTTTGAATTATGGTGCTAGAGGAGACTCTTGAGAGTCCCATGGACTGCAAGAAGATCAAACCTATCCATTCTGAAGGTAATCAGCCCTGAGTGCTCACTGGAAGGACAGATCCTGAAGCTGAGGCTCCAATACTTTGGCCACCTCATGAGAAGAGAAGACTCCCTGGAAAAGACCCTGATGTTGGGAAAGATGGAGGGCACAAGGAGAAGGGGACGACAGAGGATGGGATGATTGGACAGTGTTCTCGAAGCTACCAACATGAGTTTGACCAAACTGCGGGAGGCAGTGGAAGACAGGAGTGTCTGGTGGGCTCTGGTCCATGGGGTCATGCAGAGTCGGACACGACTAAACAACTAAACAACAAGAAGTCCATTTAACATAACGGTGCTTGCTTCTGACAAAATATGCATAGGAATCACACATTTTATGCTTATCTTAGGTCAGGGTGCTTTCCAGATATTGCTGTACTATAACTCCCATAATCCCTGAACACTGACAGCGCCAGCTGGGGCTGATGGGAAGTCCAAAATATCTGGAAGGAAGCACATTGGCTTCCCCAGATTTATGCTTTGGGAACGCTTACCATATCACAACTCTTTTATGGCTCTGATCCACCTGCTGTCACACACAACTAGCTGCTATTGAGAACAATTGGCCCTGGATGGGGAGATGCATCTCTTTTCACATGCAAATATAAATCAAGGAATGGGGGGTATATGAACCTCCAGACGTTGTTGAACCACAATTCCCATCACCCCTCAAAACTGGCCTTACTGGCTGGGAGTTAAAAGAATTGGCCTCCACAGTCACCTACAGATGTACCACTAAGGCTGTGTTCATCGAAGACAATCTTACTTGGCTACAAGCGATTGCCAAAGAAGAATGAGAAGATGGGAGTCCAGCAACACCTGGCAGGACAGATGTTTCCCACCCCAATTTAGCTATTGCACTGTGGTCCAGGTGTGTATCTTCATCTGCAAACAGGCAGCAAGGTTGGCTGTGAATCTAGTGAGTGGGTGGAAGGCTACCAGGAGTCCCTTTGTAAGCTGCTACACACTTCTGTTTTCAAAGAAAAATAAGATTAGAAGCAGCATGGTGTAGTGGTTAGAGCAACGGTAGCCAATGGAAACAAACCAAACAATGGCCAGCCTGCTCCTCCTTATGTACTGTGTAATCCTATACAGTTCTACTCAGAAGGAAGTCTCATTTGAATTCAATGGGACTCACCCCAGGTAAGTGAGCATCGAAAGCAGATGATCCAGGTGTTGCTTTTTGCCATCAACTTGCAGGCTGTACAAAAAGCGTTTGGTGGTGACTTTTTGTCTAACCAAAGAGCACACCCATGACAGGCGGCCTGGTGAGCATTTTATGAGTCTGTTTCATAGCACTACCCCTTCTGTTTAATTGTGGCATCTTTCTTTCTTTCTTTTTGAAAAAAAAATATTTAGATAGAAACATGCCACATTTATTTCTGACAGATTGCACTTAAAAAGCTTATGGTTTGTTTATAGCATACCAAAAGCATTGCTGTTAATGTAACATTTCATGCCTAATGAACCAAGACTTCGCTCCAAAGAGACAATGACGGCAAACATTGCTTTTTGTCACACTTCATTTCCCCCTCCCCATGTTTTATGGCTCTGCCCATCCTTGCCTCCGCAGACAAAATAATGTCAGATTGACAAGTCAAATCAGTGAGATTATGCCTTCGTATGATAAATCGCCAATAACCATAACATTCATTCAACAGCTTTTAGGGCAAAGAGATTATTACTGCGGCATCAGGATTCTGAAAAACATACACAGACTGCAAGGCTGCAAGGCTATGCACATGAAACCGGGTGAAAACTCAACTGGATGCAGTAGAATTTGCTTCTGAGTAAATATTCATAAAGTGATGCGGGTGGCGCTGTGGGTTAAACCACAGAGCCTAGGACTTGCCAATCAGAAGGTCAGCGGTTCGAATCCCCGCGACGGGGTGAGCTCCCGTTGCTCTGTCCCTGCTCCTGCCAACCTAGCAGTTCAAAAGCACGTCAAAGTGCAAGTAGATAAATAGGTACCGCTCTGGCAGGAAGGTAAATGGCATTTCCGTGCGCTGCTCTGGTTCGCCAGAAGCAGCTTAGTCATGCTGGCCTCATGACCCGGAAGCATGACCTTGGCCAATAAAGCAAGATGAGCGCCGCAACCCCAGAGTCGGCCACAACTGGACCTAATGGTCAGGGGTCCCTTTACCTTTACCTAAATATCCATAGGATTGTGCTGTTAACGTGATGGATGTAATACCCGGTCCAAGGCAAGCTTGAGAGATTTGTTCTTTGCTAATTTCAGTATGAACTGACCTAGTCCACATTGTCACCTCCCACCTAATATCTCAAGGACCGCCTCTCTCCATATGAACTGATCTGGAGCCTGCGATCACCATCTGAGGCCCTTCCTTGTGTGCCTCCTTCACGAGAGGTCCAGAGGGTGGCAACATGGCAACGGACCTTTTCTGCGGTGGGACCCAGTTTGCGGAATGCTCTCCCCAGAAAGGCTCGCCTGGTGCTCTCATTACATATCTTTAAGCTCCAGGTGAAAACATTTCTCTATAATCCGCCTTTGGCTGATTAACATTCTGTGGCCTTTGAAATGTGTTTGGGAGAAGGAGGGCTATTGGTTTGTTTTCGTTTTAGTATGTATTTCGTGTTCTCATTTTGTATTTTTATGTTTTGAACCATCCTGTGATCTTCAGAGAAGTATACAAATTTAATAAAATAAATAAATAATGGCAAAGGGCATCCAGAGGAGGACCTCTTATGATGGGCAGGTTCATGCAGAGTCTTTTAAAGAGCATTTTGCATTGTGCCTGGAGATGGACAGGAAGCCAGTGAAGCTTCAAAACCTTGGAGATGTGTTCTAGCCACTCGGTCCCAGTTGCAGTTTCCTTGCTGTGTTTTTTTTTTAACCAATCGAAGTTAACGATTTTAATAATTGTGTGATGAGAAACTGCTTAAGTACACATTGCAGATCAAAATACAGTGCTACCTTGTGTTAAGTACTTAATTCGTTCTGGAGGTCCGTACTTAACCTGAAACTGTTCTTAACCTGAAGCACCACTTTAGCTAATGGGGTCTCCTGCTGCCGCTGCGCTGCCAGAGCCCAATTTCTGTTCTTATCCTGAAGCAAAGTTCTTAACCTATTTCTGGCTTAGTGGAGTGTGTAACCTGAAGTGTATGTAACCCGAGGTACCACTGTACTTTTGAGTTAAAATGGCCTGTTGCAATGCCATAATCTGGACCTTAGTAGGGCATGGATAACAAACATTCGCCTATTGAAAGCTACTTTGTGCCGCCACCAGGGACAGGCGACTGACCATTTTGGTTTCTCATATTTCTAACCTTAAGTTCAGTTCTCAACATTTCCTCATCAGTTAGTATTTTTTTTTTAAAGTCCTCATGAAGGTTCATCAGCATTTCAGTTCAATTTTTTCCTAACGCACACACTTTTGTATGCAATGTTGCCCAATACACACATTTTTGCAAAGCAATTCCCCCCCAGTATGATGCATTTCTATACCTTATTTTCACAACAGTATGGATTTTTATGCACACTTTACCCTACTAGATGCAACATATTGCGTGACTGAAGAATTGAAGAATTGCATGGAGAAGTGTGAATTTTGAAGCATGGCTTGTTGCTTCAGAAAGTATGTGTTAAGTAGGTTCGCCTTTAAACGCTAACCGAACCACAATTCATCCCTCATTCCTAGCCACCAGTGCCGCAAAGATATCAAAAATCAGGGCCAGATTTAGCATCACCCTCAAGCTGTGACTCTGGCTTTGTAGACTTGAGCAGGATCCTGTCCAGAACAGGTTGGTCAACAATTGACCCTCAATTTCTCATCAACACAAATGTCAATCGCAGTTCAGCAATATTAGAATCGGGATGAACTTGCAATTTTATTTTATTTTCATTTTCAAACCCTCCCACAAGTCTCTATTCCGCAATGACGGTGTCCATAATAGAACAGCAAAAGACGAGGAATAAAAGAATCCTCTTTTTACTGAATGAGTAGCCCATGAAGTAAAAGAGAGCAATAAAGCTTAGAAAAGGAAAACACCGGCTGGAGACATGAGGCAGTGGAGAACAGAGACTCTGAGAAGGAGTCCCCATCATGAGCCTGCCTATAATACTGATGAATAATTTGTAAAGGCACATGACATGCCCAATAAATTACAACAATTTCTTCTATTAACTGGTACTTAGGCTCCTAGTAAAACAACTTTCCTGGAAAAGTAATGGTTGGATTTGTGCAGGAGCTACACTCTGTAATTTAATAACACTTGAAGTTCCTAAGGGCAGGCAGAGAGTAGTTATTACCTACCTGTTCCTGAATTGGAGATAATTATCATCTTTACTCACTGCTCTAAACTAACTCTTGACTTTGTCCTCAAGCCAATCTTGTTGGTTCGGGGGGGGGGCACAGTTCTTGAAGTTGCATGTGTGTTAGTGAGTTTGGGGAACATACTCAGGTATATGGCATATTATGCCACACTATTTTATTTACAGTTTTAGTCACCTTGCAGAGGGGGCTGTTCTCGTTAGCTTTAGTGACGTGGATACTTCCCATGACACTTGCAAATGTCAAAAGCTACTGTGGATGAACAAATTTGTTCGTTTAGATTTCTCTGTTTTTTATTTTGTCTCAGCTTCTGCACTAAAAAAGGTAAAGGACCCCTGGACAGTTAAGTCCAGTCAAAGGCGACTATGGGGTTGCGGTGCTCATCTCGCTTTCAGGCCGAGGGAGCCGGCATTTGTCCACAGACAGCTTTCTGGATCATGTTGCCAGCAGGACTAAACTGCTTCTGGTGCAATAGGACACCGTGACAGAAACCAGCGTGCATGAAAACACCATTTACCTTCTCGCCGCAGTGGTAGCTATTTATCTACTTGCACTGGCGTGTTTTCGAAATGCTAGGTTGGCAGAAGCTGGAACAGAGCAAAGGGAGCTCACTCCGTCGCAGGGATTCAAACCGCCAGCCTTCTGACCGGTAAGCCCAAAAGGCTCAGTGGTTTAGACCACAACGCCACCCGTGTCCTTCTGTACTACCCTTGCCCTGAAAGTGTGTACATTATCCTCACATCAGAAGGTGTAAATGTTGCATTTTGGAAACAACAGTGCTGTCAGTGGGACAGGAACTGTGGCACAGTTGCACTCTTTGTTCAAATGGATTGTGTAGAATTTTATAGTTTGATTGAGGGTAGGTTCGTGGGTGGCAAATACCCTCAACTTGTGGTCAAAGAGATGGACTAAATGTCCTCTTGGACAGACTGCCAGATTCTATGGGGATGTGAAGGCACAATGTGACCACCTTCTTCAAATCTCTCTGCCAGGGACATTTAAATAATCATTACCCTTTTCACATGCTTAAATTGTTGCTGGTTTTATTACGTTTATGTTGCATTGATGTGCTGCATTTTGATGAACAGTTATTTACCACCCTGAGAACCCTCAGATTTGAAAAACAGTTTATTAACAGCAGCAGCAGCAGCAACAGCAACAACAACCTCCACCACCACCCTCAAATGGTCATTTTCCACCCAGGGAATCCAAATATAACTGAAAGCCAGATTGGTAATTTGGATCCAGAATGATTATGAAGAAATTGACAGAGAGCTTCATCTTCATAAATATCTCATTTGTGTGGTGCTGTTGCAGAAGTGATGCAAAAGACTGAGTTCTTTCTATAGCCAATAGTGAATTAATGCCTCAAATACATGATACCAATGTGAAACACTGGACTGCTATGACACTGAACTCCTGCAAGAATGGTTCCTCCATTTACTTCAGTGGAGCCAGCAATTCCCTTTGCATAAACAGAGCAACCCTCCCCACAAAAGTAAATGGGGACATCTTTATGGGCCAGGGATATTGATGTCTATAGCACTCCTATATTCACAGGGAGTCACTGGATTTGGGCAAATTAAACTCCAGACTCCTCCAGCAGTGTAAATCTGGCCATATTTCATCTGTCCATCACTATATGAAACTGTTTGATCCATGTATTAATCAAAGGACTGTAGGTGTTGGTTTCCTGGGCTACAATGAGAACTCATTCCCAGATAGTGACCCACAGTTGTTAAAGCTCCGGATTCAGAGCTATAGTAACTTCTGGGCACTATTCTGCTGATAATGTGGGTGTACACACACCAGGAAAACCATAATGTGGAGAAATTTTTCCTTCTAGGATGGTTACACGGGAGCAGAATTTCCTTGTGTCAGAGAAATCTTTGATTCAGAAGGAAGAACCGGTGGTGTTATAAAGATGGAATTGTCACCCACTTGAAAGGCATGCCATGGATTTCAATTTTATAACACATTCCGCAGTGTAATGCAAGTACATAATTATCTGTCAAAGCCAGAGAATTTAAAGTTTTCACGAAAGCTGCATCATAATATAATGCTACTGTCATAATAGCTATTGTGATGTTCTCTCCAAAGCTCTTTTCCACTTGGAAGTATAATAGCCACTGAATAATACTCTAGCACCAGCTCATTTAAGCCTGAAACAGATGTTTAACTGAAGGAGAATAATGTTTAAGAAGGATTACAAACTGAAACAGGAAGTATTTTGTGCCAAAAGATTGTGCTTAATGTCATTCATGATGTTGACAATACACTGAAATTGATGTTTCAGACAAAGGTTTGCTTTTCATTTATTTGCGATGGTTTCTCCACATTATTATAGAAATCATAATACCTACAAATACCCACATAGAAATGCTTAGAAATGTGGGCTAAATAGTCAGACACGCCCATTATTGGGGCGATTTTGTGAAAATGACACCTGGACAAACATTGAGCAGCCTTGTCTGTCATCAGGCATAGAAACTGATCAGAAAGGTCAGAGATTCAGCAGACTCCACAGAGATTCATTATGATAATATGTATTTAACTCATTCTGTGCAATCCCTCTTTGATCTGGATGGTAGACACAGCTATAGGACTATGTGTGATTTATTTACTTTTTGGGTAAATGTTCTATCATCTTAGGGGATTCAAAAATAGCTGGGGAAATTGAAAGGGCGCCATGAATGGACCCAATCCACAGAAAGTTAAAGAGCCGAAACCAATGGGATATTTTCACCATGACGAATCTAAACCCCATCCCATTTAGCACAATTGATCTCCTCTGGATTGTAGGCTTTCTGGAAAGTTTATTTACAGACATTTTAATTTGTTCCTTCTGATTTTCACAGTGTCACATCTACCAGACCAAATGGCAGCCAATTCCTAACAGAATTCCAGTCCCTGGGGCTAGTTTACTCTCTCTCTCTCTCTCTCTCTCTCTCACACACACACACACGGTATCTCATTTGGAAGCATTGCATCTGTGTGGGTAGAAGACAGGACCAGTTTAAGCCCATGGGCAACAGGGGCAGTTGCTTGCCATAGACCCCTAGGGGCGAGTTGGGGAATTGCATTCCTCTTCCCCCGTTGCCCCTGTTGCAGCCTCATGACCCACATCCATATAAATAAATGAAGTGAGGCTCACTTGGATGGACTGTAACTGGGAAAACTGGGGAGGATGCAGTTCTTCCCTTGCCCTGGGATGGTTCTCCCCTTGAAGAGGAAAGGACCACTGCCGAAACAGTCCCCCAATTGGATTCACAATCAGGTGCAGTGACATGAAGGCTGGGAGAAACCTGTAGGAAGATATATATATCTACATGCTGCTTAAAGGACAATATATACTATACCAGCGTTAAGGACAGTAATAGGAAGAGGCATCAATTGTAGGTTTCAGGATGAAAATTACAGAGAGGTATACTGGCAAGTAACAGCAAAGTATGCAAATACCATTAAAAACAAACTGCAGTTCAGGAGAGCATCAATTTTGGGGTGGCTTTTTCATCCCCTGCTGCGCCATCCTCAAAATGCCTACAACAAATCTAAAGAAGACATTTCTTTGAAGCTCTTCTATTAAGCTGGTTGTTTGTTAAATGCCATGTTGTTTTAACCTGCAGCTACTTGGTTGGTGTTTAGCTATTTGAATAAGCACTTTGGCAGGGAAGAAACCGGGATGTTTTAAGAGTGTTTTCTCTCCCTGTGAGTTGCTTCTTTCAAAAACCCTTTCCTATTTAAAAATCCTCCTTTTGTTTTTCTGCAATTTCGACTCTAGCTTGTTCTCCCCTTCTCCCTCCTTTTGAAAATGCTCGCCCCTTTGAAAGTTCCCGTCTTTCTAAAATGCCAGAAAAGTAAACAACCAAATGTGGAAGGATGCCCTGGCCAGACAATGATGTCTCCAGCGAGTGTTTCTAAGTTAAGTGCTTCTTTCAATGTCGCCATTTCTATAGGTCTGGTTAAAAAGGAGTGGGGAATGCCCTTCATCACGACACCTGTGTCTCGGCAGATGATGGATTTGTTAGGCATTTGATTGGGAAGGACTTCACCATCTCATACTATTTAGTACATATTATTAAAATAAAAGAATTTGCATAAAAAATTAAAAAATGGGGGCATATCCAGTGCTGCGGCTCCAGTAGTAGAATGGACTTCCATGTATACAACAGAGCTTGCTTTTTCTCTTTTGTTTCCTCCAGTCCCCATGGGCTTTCAAAATCAGCTCTGGAGACCCCCCCAGAGCTGATCGGGGTGGGGTAGGGGAACGAGAGGAAATGGAAGTCATGTTGTACCAGCAAAACTCTAGCTGCAGAGCCTTGGAGACAGCCCTTAAGCTGTCGTGCTTGGAAGTCACTGGAGAGGGTGATTTCAAAGTGAAAAAATGAAGGTGGATTTCACTTGGAGAAGTTTTTAATATGTTGGTGAGCTGCTGCAGGGAGAACCAGTGGATTTCTTTAGCTTGAAGAATCTCCTGCATAATGTTATAGATGTTAAGATCATGGCTGATCGCGTTTGGGTAGCAACATTGCCAAAGTTTGTAAAGTTTCTGTGGGATGTGAAACACAGAGCAGTCAAGAACAACATCCCTAGAGTGGATATAAAAAGGGGGTGTCTGTTTCCTCCTAGGCTGGAACAGACTTCCTCTACATGTGACTAGAGGTGGGCATAGCCTCACCTATGCAGGTAACAAAATACCTCAGCGGAGGCTGCCATCTCTCTCTCTGACCACATTCGTCGAAGAAGCAACATCTGTTTAGCCAAAGACAAAGGAGCTATCTCCTTATGGGATAGTTTCCAGGTGTATATTACTTTTGTAGCTTAAGTCTGCCTTCTGGGATCCATTTGTGATCAGAATGTGAGTGAGTAAACTCTTTTTATATACCTTTATAGAAGACTGTGTCATGTCTATCTTTTTATAAGGGACTAAAGGGGAAATTACCAAGGAAACTTATTTTAGGGGCTTTAGCGAGCCTGAGCAAACGCATCTGCTGTGCAAGTTTAAAAGGGGGAATGTTACTCTGCTAAACTGTAGAACTTGTTAGTTAGAAAGGATACAATCAAACAATATATCCTCTCCTGCATCCCTGAACATTCCCACAGTTTCAAGTGGGTAATGCTTGAGAATTATTTGCCTGAGGACTGGTCTGATTAAAACTATCAAAGGAGATTCTGCAAATATGCCTAAAAGCAGCATTGTGGTTGGTGTGATTGCCTTCAAATATGATTTTTACTATGGAAAAATGTGTGTGGTGTGAATACTCACAAACAAGATGACCTGGGAAACCTGTGCAAAAAACCTTGTGTCTGAACGCATCTCAATACCATCATTTTATCCTAAATACTTGAGCAGAAGTAGGGATGTAGGAAGGCATCACTTTCTATTCTGCCCTGTATTCATCACCTGCAGCACTGTTTCCACTCTGCTGCAGTTCATCTTCCTCCAAAAAACTATGTTATTCATACAACTGTCTGTGGTGGCAAAATTACATAATTACATATATTATAATTACGTTGCCATTACACTATTCCACCCCATTCATTTCAAATGCAAAGGAAACACAGTGCAAATGGAGAAAACATAATCAATTATCTATTGTTTGTGGACCTAAAGCAACAACAACAGCAGATGCCCATTGTATTCACTGGATTGATTTCCATTCCATATTCCCTTTTCTGTTTTCGTTGGTATCTCAAGAAGCAAGTCCCATAGACGGTAATGGAACATATTTTCATCTAAGTGCCCTCCACATCACAGCGTTGAGAAAACACATTTGGTTCCACTGTGACCCATGAGACTGTGCTCCAATCAACACTTTGACCACATGACAGGCCTAGTTGTGAAAAGCCAGTTCTGGAGAGGAACTGTTAAATGTGGGCTGGGTAACAAAGGCAGCCAAGCTAGGCAAACCTTTTGCATGGCCTTCAAAGTGGACAGATTGTAAGACCAACGAAAGAGCTTGTGGGCAGTTTCATCTTTTATCATCTCAAGTCATCATACCTAAATTCTATGGACCAGAAATCCTGATACATTTGTCATCATACATGATGTTCTCAGGACCTTTTGTGGTAGACATACTTTGTCTCATTATCCTGTCCCTGGTTTTGCCAGCATGGTATCTCCTCTTCCTCCCAACCATGCTGTCGTTGGGAAGGGGAACTGGGAGTTAACTACTGTTGCCAGATGCTTACCTAACCTACCCTCTCTGCTTCACATGGCCTGCGCTGACAGTCCTCGATAAAGAGAATTGTCATTGTTATAGCTGAAGTAGCAGAGATGACATTTCAATTTGCTTCGAGCACACGCAGGGAATTCATGTCAGTGAGAGTCCTTTTCATCTTTGGTTTAAAAGGAAAGCGGAGGGCTGTAATTCCCACCAGGTGCAGACACTGATTGGGTCTGGGTCATGTTCCTGGAAACAGGGAAATGTGAAAACCAGCTGAGAAGTGGGAAGGCACACGTGTGCGCCTTTCCCAAAATCTAATTAGCAAACGATGTCTTCTCCTCTGCGATGGAAAGTGCAGAGCACCTCCATAAAATATCCGTGAGGTCTGCAGGACATTTTGGCACCTACACGGAAGTTAATTAGCTAATATTTGTAAAGTGCTTTGAAGAAGAGAACTTCTACTGAAGTGCTATGTTTTATTAGCTGAAGGGGGCAAGGAGAGAACAAGTGGAGACGTACCGAAAAGGAGATGGGAGGAAATGGGTCCTGGCAATCTTTTGGTGGGGCTTTATGTACTCCAAGCCTGCCATTTAGAATGGGGCGCAGAATGCATCTTTCTGAGAATCTTGTAATAAAGAAAAACGGTTTCTAGTCCATATGGATGTTAAGATATGCTTGAAAGTACACAAGCTCCCTGATGAAATCACAGAAATTGAATGCAGGAAGATGGTGTTCTCCTACCCTTGCCTTGCTAATACAGCAGCACCTCTTGTCTGCTACATTTTAGGCCCCAGACCCCCAAACTCACCCCAGGTGCCCTAAGATGGAGGAAAACATACATTTGGATTGGATCAGGGTGCAGCTGCCAAGCTGTCAAGGTGGAATAGCTTGGCCAGGTAAGGTAAAGGTAAAGGGACCCCTGACCATTAGGTCAAGTTGTGGCCGTCCATTAGGTCAAGTTGTGGCAACTTGACCATTAGGTCAAGTTGCAGTGCTCATCTCGCTTTATTGGCCAAGAGAGCCGGCATACAGCTTCCAGGTCATGTGGCCAGCAGGACTAAGCCACTTCTGGTGAACGAGAGCAGCGCACGGAAACACCGTTTAGCTTCCCGCCAGAGCGGTACCTATTTATCTACTTTCACTTTGACATGCTTTTGAACTGCTAGGTTGGCAGGAGCAGGGACCAAGCAACGGGCGCTCACCCCATTGCAGGGATTCGAACTGCCGACCTTCTGATCAACAAGTCCTAGGCTCAGTGGTTTAGACCACAGCACCACCCGCGTCCCTTGGCCAGAGTTGTCATCAAATAGTGTCTGGAGCACAGCCCATAATCCACTGGAGAGGCAAACCAGGAGCCCAGGAGGTTTCCGAATAGCCACACCTTTAGAGGAGTTTCAGATGTATGGGACAATGATCGTTATGCCACTTTTTTCATGATAGGTATGATAATGTCTGCTTTGGCTGGAGAAGAGCAGCTCCTCCCAGGCAGTTGTTAGCAACACAGAGAGCTTTCAGTCAGCCACCATTCCCCAAGTGGTGTACCCCAAGTGGAAATCAGCTTCTGAAGTTCATCCTGCCACTAATGGCTTCAGTCAGACATAGGCTAATACTGTGAAATCACTAGTCTATGTGGCCCAGTAATGCTTATTAATATTAGGCAAGCGGCTTCGCTGCATTGTTTCCAGCATCCAACTTTTGTTTTGGCAAGCCTAGACAGGCAAGTAATTTAAACATTGGGGTCGGAAATCTCAAGTCCATTGGCCTAATTAGACCTGACACAGGTCCTGATTTGGCCCACAAGGCTGTTTCCCCCCAAGAGCCAGTGTGGTGTAGTGATTAAGAGCGGTAGTCTCGTAATCTGGGGAACCGGGTTCGCGTCTCTGCTCCTCCACATGCAGCTGCTGGGTGACCTTGGGCCAGTCACACTTCTTTGAAGTCTCTCAGCTCCACTCACCTCACAGAGTGTTTGTTGTGGGGGAGGAAGGAAAAGGAGAATGTTAGCCGCTTTGAGACTCCTTAAGGTAGTGATAAAGCAGGATATCAAATCCAAACTCTTCTTCTTCTACTTCTCATACCCACCTGCCCCTGACGAGGACCAGCTCATCATCCACAATGAATCAGTCTCACACCATGATAGATTGAAGGGATCTCACAGCCTCAAGAGCTGCTGCCTGCATTTATTGTGTACAGCAAAAGCATACAACATTGTATCAGCCAGCAGACAAAGACAGTACAGTACCATCATGCCACCCTCAGGCCATGCTACGTGGACCAATCACTGAAACAGCATGAGCTGTTCACACGCTGTTCATGTTCTAAGCAGCTTCTTGCTTGACCCTGTAATAAACTTTCACCCATGCCCTAATGCATAAGCAACCATTTCCCTACATGCCCCACACCTGACCTGGTGTCAAAGTGGTCCATTGGGGTTGGGGGTGACCCAAGATCTGGCCCACTAGAGGAGTCCAGTTCCCCATCCCCGCTTTAACACATAGTGGTGCTATGCATAATTATCTTGAAATGACTGAACATTTTGGTAACATTTTCATACAAATTTGTTTTAAAAGTTTTGCTTTTATTAGTATTTTTAATGTTCTTTTTGAGTATGCTTTTGTTATCTACATATTTTTTTTTATAAAAAAATATTCTGGACTTGATCCCCCCAAACATTGTTGGAGTACAGCTTCCATCAACTTCCATCAACTTCCATCAACTTCCATCAACTTCCATCAACTCTGATGGCTTGCTAGGCTAATGGAAGCTCAACATCTGGATTAACCATCCCTGAACCAATCTAACAGGTAGTGACTCTGAAAACCTCAAATAGAGAGCTCTACCAGCCTCGGTCTTTTAATCACAGATGCCACAGATTAAACCTAGGATTTTCTTAGTGCCAATATAAACTCTAACACTCAGCTGGGGGCTATCCCCTGCCACATCTGGGTAATCAGGTGGTGAGGGAGGTGGAATGTAGCCATGCAAGAATGCACATTTCACTATTTCTGAAGTTGCCTTTATTAGTGCTTTAAAGGTAAAAAAAAAAAATCCTCTTGAAATTTCTTATTTCATAGACCTAAAGAACCACCTGGGGACACTCAAAGGTGGGTAACAAAAATCTTGGATCTTATCGGACTATAAAGGGGAGGCTATCATTTCTCTACTGCCACTACTCTTATCAGTCCAGTTCAGTCCAGCAAACAACATACTGGAAACCACTGTATTGTTTTAGCCAACCCTTTTTGTTTGATTAGTTTGGCATCCTCTAGAGTCTAGCACAATGGAGGATTGATTTTGCAAACTGAAGAAGGGGCTGATATTACTAACTAGTGTGCAGTCTTCTGCATATAGCACTGCCAGTTCCCTCCTGTCCAGTCTTGGAAGGTCTGTATTAAGACCAACCATAGCATTTGTTGGGCTATCACAGTGATTTAAGTTAATAATAATAATAATAATAATAATAATAATAATAATACCTCCCTGTTTTCCCAAATAAATGGGAAGCTCAGTGACTGCACTTCGTTTTATAAAATGTTAATTTGTTTATTCGTAGTTTGATGTCTAGACTCTCACTGAAACCTGCCAACCCTGTAGGGCAATGATAAGAGGGATGTTCACATTTAATGAATGTACAATCTTTGCTCCTGTATAGGTGAGCTGTACACTGGTAGTTATTCACATGCAACATTCAAAAGAGTAAACTGTCTGTATAGCTGTGTACACAACAGCTGAGATCTACAAATGCTGCCCCACTGACTGCTACTTGGGGTGAGCAGGTCCTCACTTTCTCCAAATGTTAGAGGGTGAGTGCCTGAAGTGGAAACCTGTTTCTACTCTTGTAGGCTCCCCATGTGATTAAGAACCTTTGGTTCTCAATGGTTCTCCTTTTATAGATTCCCTGAGCAATGGAGAACAAGCTGCCCACTGCAGAAGGTTGTCCTCCAACTAGCGGAGATGACAGGAATGGCCATGGGGAATGGAAGAAGACCAAGCGTGCTTCTTCCTGCTGTCCCCCATTATGTATTGACATAACCCAGAATGTGTGCACCTAAATGAGACTGATTATTTCATGTAGTGAAGACAGTATGATGTCACAATGCTATTTCTGACATGATGATGTCACCAGACGTCAGCAAATGGATCAGCCAATCAGTAACAGAAGGATGCTACTGAAGGCCAATGAAGTTGCTTTTAACAAGCAGGTGGGCATTTTCCCAAGGAGTGCCCAAAGCCATGGGAAGAAGAAAATATTGCTTCAAAAAAATGTTTGCAAAATGGTGTTTTGACACAGCACTATGCAATATTTATATACCCTGTTAAAAAAAAAAAAAAGGACACCAACAATTGTCCCCTGTCATTCAACTCCCACCCCTCTCCATGTCTGACAGGGAATCTTAATCAAAGACCCAAAAGAATAGAGCAGCTAATTTACCATTTGCCATTGCCTGAGGGGGAAGAAAATGTATGACTTCACAGATCTGGCAGGAGTCACACTGCACCATGCCAAGTTTGATCAGACTATTTCAGTGGTTCAGCATTCTAGAAAGCAAGCACTAAGGACTCAAAGTGATGTTGACTCAGCCATTTGCTTGCTGCCAGGGAACGTTAGCAATTTCTAAACGCCTTCGATTCTTCCATAATGAAAATCCATTTAGACAAAGCCACTTCCACGCACTGCTCATTTTCATTTGGCTCCTGGAGCCTGGCCTGTATTGCTAAGTGAGGATGCAGTCATCTGCCTCTGACATCATAGGCACACAAGGAATTATCTTGTTTGTCTCTTTGGATAATTGTTGATGGGAAGGCTCAGTTGTTATGTTTAGACACACCATTTGGGAGAGAAGGTAATGGGGATTTCCCCAGAGGAGGGGAACAGTGGAAGGTTTTATTACAAAAGGGAGATTTTTGCAGGAGTGTCCTGAATATTTTGCTGCATCTAGGATTACTTGATAATAGACTCTATAATGGGCCTGCAGGCTACTGGAATAGGACTAGGAGTGAAAGAACAGTACCCAACCACACAGGTAATTTAAAGCTTATGTTTAGAATTGGTTCAGCTCCCAAGGCCATGCGCCTTGCCTTAGTTAGTTTGCAAGACCAGTTGTGTGTTTTTTTAAAATGTCATCCCAGATCCAGATATTGCTTAGTTGTTTAATCGTGTCCAACTCTTCGTGACACCATGGACCAGAGCACACCAGGCACTCCTGTCTTCTACTGCCTCCCGCAGTTTGGGCAAACTCATGCTGGTAGCTTCAAGAACACTATCCAACCATCTCATCCTCTGTTGTCCCCTTCTCCTTGTGCCCTCCATCTTTCCCAACATCAGGGTCTTTTCCAGGGAGTCTTCTCTTCTCATGGGGTGGCCAAAATATTGGAGTCTCAGCTTCAGGATCTGTCCTTCCAGTGAGCACTCAGGGCTGATTTCCTTAAGAATGGATAGGTTTGATCTTCTTGCAGTCCATGGGACTCTCAAGAGTTTCCTCCAGATATAGTCAGACACAATAATATGCATGCGACACGCAATGACAGTTAGGGTCTCAGGATTCTTCTTTCACTTGCAACATGCTCTGCTAATGGGAGCAAATGGTTATGAAATGGTCAAAAGGGATAGGGGTGGCCCTGTTCTGGCCTCAATGTCATCTCTACATTGGTGGTAAATGTTAAGTCAAGGCTGGGGACCCAGGGACCCTGCAAGTGTCACTGGACTACAACTCCCATCATCTCTAACCACCCGTCATGCTGGCAGGGGCTGATGGGAGTTGGAGTCCAGCAACATCTGGAGGGCATTGCTGTGCAACGTGTTTTCCCTTCCCTGTGCTAAATGTTGCTCATATGCATGTGAGTATGGAGTGAGCTTCAGAAGTAGGATTGCACCCTATACTCTTTGGGGTCCATTAGTTTCATGCTGGGAGAAAACATGAAGATAAATAAATAGGAATGTTGCCTGGTTTCAAATTGCTTTCTTGTAAATACTTAAAATACAGATTAACAAGAAGAATATAGAGATCAGAAAAACACAAACAAATGCTTGAAATAAACTATATACCATGCATGTCTTCTACCATGTCCACCCATGCAGATTTTTTGATGAATCTCTTGCTACTTTAATGTGTAGATTGGCCACAGACAGTTGCATCCAGCTCTTTTCTTATCTTGCAGATTGATCCATCCTCCTACAGGAAGCAACAGTCCTCACTCCTGCAGCTATTCAGCAACAAAAGTGAAATGACATGACCAAATTTAGCAAAACTTCAGCTCAAGCTGGGTTTTGAAACCACAGTCTCCAGTAGGGAAATTGCTGTTCATCATTATTCCACTTCATAAGCATTCAACAGAAATCAAAGTCGCAAAATTCATTTTTTATTTATTAAAAAACAACATATTGCCAACCCATGAATATGAACAGCATTTTTTTTAAAAAAAGAAAGGCAAGCTTTACGATAATTCAAAGTGCCAGGGGAGAATAAAACTCAGGAGATTTTAAAACTACATCGGAGACAGGCATAATCTCAAAACTGTGTTTTGAGATTAGAACTGCCAAATATTCTCCCATTTCAATTCCAAGGTCAAAAGAGCAATTTTTATGGGACTGAAATGTTTTTGTGAATATTATTCACATTTTTTCCTTTTGTGTGTTGTCATTATTTTCCTGGTTCTGCTGTTGATCCTTCTTGGTTGAATCATGTTGCAATCCTAGCCAATCATGGGTCATAGAGTGAATGGGACAACGTTACACTTGACAACGTAATGATGTCATTGAGGGCAAGTTAAAGGCAAGAGAGGGCTATGCAAATGAGCATGGGGACATTTTCCAAGGAAGTTCAACATGTTACCCCAAAGATCAGTCTTTTCAAGACCAATTTTTAAAACTCACCAAAAAGTGCTCGTTTATAGTTCTGGTTCAGTGCTCACAGATATCAGTTTTTGATGAAAACATCTACTGAAAACTGAAAATCCTTGCACTGGTGAAATTATAAGTGGGGTGAATTTGGAGTATCCATATAAACATGCCTGAGTTTTGGAAATGCAACTGAAGAGGTGGGATTATCAGCTCCTGATCTAGAAGCAATGTCTGCCCTGATGGAAGCTTCATGGTAATAAAACAAAATTCAGGAATGGCCTGAAAGTTCCCTACTCCTGCTTCTTCCTCCTCTGCCTCTTGTAGCTAACAGGATTACCAGCCCAAAGCTGGTAAGCAGATCAGCTGCCCATTTTGGGCTTGGAATCTTTTTCTCACCAAACCCACCAAACCCCCTGGCTTCTCAAGTGATGAAACCCTATTTCCCCCATTCCATTTCCGCAGTCCCCCTGTTGTTCTGTCTTCAGTGGCTTTCCCTACTGATTTAAGAGCAGGAAGCAGAAGCAGACCCAAGTCCCCATTTATCTGAGCACACAGATTAGCTCCCAGAGCACAGAGAGCCTCTATATGTGCATTGCGGCCAACATGGGGCACTGCACCAGGTTGGTCAAATAACCTATATGGAAACAAAAACTGGGACTTACTTCCAAGTAAACAGGCCAAGGTCAGTTGGCCTGTAAAAGCCAGCCTCCTCTTAAGGTGGCGAGAAAATACAAAGGCCATTCTACTATTCTATCCAGACTCCAGCTGGCAGGGCAGAGGAAGACTCTTGCATTTGTCCACCTACTTCCTGGCACACCATGTCTCCTTCCATTGGAACCAATGGGAAAGAAAGGTGAGGGAGAGATTTAGTCATGCTCAGGAACGTAACTAAACATCTCCCTGGGGGCATATTGCGGCACTGGACTGTCTTTAGATTTTCAGATACAAGCTGTCTCCCACAGCACCCCTAGAACACCCTCAACATACCTGCTTGGGGGCCCTACCACCAGTGGAGCACCAACATCAGTTGGGTCAGGTTACTGGAGGAGCCAGGAACAGCCAGGAGGAAGGCTCCAACACTGAATCTCACTTCCCAGCATCAAGGGCTCAATGTGAACTATCCTATGGCACCTGGAACAACCAGTCAGGGACCCAAAAGTATAGGGTTACATCCTTGGAATGCCAACCTACATTCAGTTACTAGAATGTAATTCACATTGAACACAGTGAGATGCACATCTCAATAAATAGGGTGTGTATCTCATTGGATTCAACAGGACTTACTTCTTGGAAAAACAAACAAAATTAGGAAATGGTTCCTTAGCATAGTTAAAAGTTGCTACAAATCTATTGGAAGCTAAATCCTAACTTCAATTTGAGATCCTTACCTGGCCCTGTGGAAGGATAGAAGTGTTCAAAATAAAATAAAACCATCATTTAACTTCTACCTAGAAAATCTGTAATAGGTTATATTCCTAAGCATGCCATTAAATTAGCTGCAATATAGATGTATAAGTGGTGACCTTCTTCTCTCAAAATGTAACTTGTATTCTTATCAGAGAGGTAATACAATATTTGATTATTCTCATTTGTGCTCAGAACAAAACGCATTGTGTGGAAATCCAGGCAAAATTCAGATGAATAGAATTGTCAATCACCTATGTCTCAAGCATCCTGCTCCCTTGAATTTCTTCAGCCTAATTTCGCTATTATTATTTTTTAAACTAGTCAACGAGTTCAATATGTTGGGTCCCAATTTTAATTGCCATGAAATCCTGTCGATTAGGTTTTGTAGTGTGTGATTATTTTTTTTAAGCAGCAAAATGTGCTGACAGTGTCATGGGACCGTCTACGTTTTTCCTATCCAATTGTTGCAATCAAATTTTTAGCAATATAGTTCCAGGCAGTCGTCTGCCAATCACCTCTCCCCCCCCCCCCCCGCCTCCATGTCCCTTAAAAGTTAGCAGGCCTTTTGCTTCTTTGTGGAAGGCTGAGGACAGTCTGAGTTACTGCGAGAAGATTAAAATCTTTAATTTTACATTATTTCCAGCCGTCTCTATAGAACAAAGTAGGCTTTACCTGTTGAATATGGGGCTTATGTGGAGTGGAGTGCTCTTGAGGCATTAAGAGCCAGCCTTGAGCAGCCTCTGAGGTTTAAGCTGAGGAGAATTCTAAAGGGATTACCACAGCATTTTACATAAAATGGGAAATAAAAACAGACTCGAGCAATGCATGATCATAAACACATTCCTGCTGTGATCAAGAGCCCTGTTCCCATTGCTTTTCTAAGACTAGGGCAGGAAGGGCTGTCAAAGGGCAACCATACTTGTAAGGATTTAGTCTTGTCTAATTTAGAACGAAATAGGGGACCGAGTACTTTGTATCTCTTCCATTGTAAGAAGGCGCTCCAATCTGCAGTCTCGCCAGTTCATAGGTGAGAAACTCGCATATAATTACTTTAATGCCATTTCAAAGATTGCACAGCTTTCTGGAGAATGTGGTGAGGGGGGAGTGGAAATTTGGGCGGGGGGAGAGATACTTTATATATGGCTGAATATTATATAAAGTGTGTATATATATGTGTGTGAAAGTGTATGGATATATATGTGTGTGTGTGCGCGCGCATGTGTTGGACTAGAAAAGTCATGGGGCCCCTTCCTACTGGGACCACCAAAGTCATCTAGTCCTACCCCCCTTGAACCCACAACCCTGAGATTAAGAGCCTCATGCTCTACCGACTGAGCTATCCCAGGAGAATGTGTATCAAAGCACTTATAAAGCTGCTTAATGCACCATAAAAACAATAAACAATAGCACGAAGAACCAAAATTCAGTACAAAACCAGCAGTATAAGAGAATTTAAAAACAAATAGAAACCGGAAATTCAAATCAGTGAAAATAGGGTCTGATCGTATGGGTCAGAGTAAGGCTGTGCAAAAAGATATATCTCAGGCAACTGTTATTTTCTGATTCGTGCGCGGGAGAAAGAAGGGCATGTTATAGTATAGGGGCAATAGCAGAAAACCCCTGTTTTGAGGTGATTGCCCTATGATATTCTGTAGGGTGTGGCACTACAAGTAGAATTTCCTCAGATTATCTCAGTGATCTTACAGGTCTATACCAGGGAAGGAGGTCTCTCTGGTACCCTGATCCTGACTTGCATGTGTGCATTAATATTTTAAATATAAATACTTCCTATTCAATAAATATTTGGTAGCCATCTTCATTGTTTTCAACACCTGCTAAAAGGTGTTTTCTTTAGGCTAAGCAGCTTTTATTACATTCATTTTGTTCTCAAAAGTGTTGCATTTTATCTATATTTTGATAATTTTATTATGTCCATTGTTTTTAAAGTCTGTTTTTGCTGCTATTTTAAACTATATTCTATATTATTCTAAGTAAACTGCTTACATATTAATTCAATAATCTTTATAAAACTCTGTAGGGTTAGACCTGTTTAGTCAGGATTTGAACCTGGGTTTCCCTAGTCCTAGTCTGACACTTTGATCTCTACACCGCACTGGTGTTCAGGTTCAGGCTATAAGTGAAGGGGATTCCATATTTCTTGAATCCTCCAGGAATTGGGACCAAGTTGCTTGGACATGGATGCATTTGTAGCAAATCAGTACAGGACTGAGGAATCCAAATGGGAAGTGCATGGACTTCTTCATATCATCTTATATTTATATAAGACTCATATCCATCCTGCTTAAAAAATAACTGATATGGTTTATATAATTTAGCAAAGATAGATAGGCACGAAAGATGGATAGCTACAGAACACACTTTACAAGAGAGCACATCATCCATTCAAAGCTGCTAGACACAACCTATCAAATTAAAATATATGCACCGCCAAACAGTAATTAAAATTAAAACATAGGTAACTCAAAAATATCACCTCAGCATCGGCGCAACCTCCTGGCTAAGGGCCAAAATACAAGTCTGCAGAAATGGAAAGGTCTTAAATATTTTCCCTGTAATTTTGGATTGCTGGATTTGGGTGGGATTTTCCACAAGTTGGAAGGGAGTTCCAATTCCTGTCAGTTTCACCTCACACTTAGATGTGGGGCCCAATCCAAAGATCACACAACTAGAGTGTAGGGAGGAGGTGCTTTCTTGCTAGGCCTCAACCTCAGCCCAAAGCATCGTGGCAGTCAGTGCAATTTATAGCACATTGGGCCTATAAGCACCTTCCTCTTCACCCCTGTGATAAGACAAGGTGCCGTATCCTGTCCCAGCAGCAACTGTTTCTTAAATGTGTCACTTGGGGCTCGTGATAATAGTCACAACGACCAAATAAAAAGACGTGTGTGACATTTGCTAAGGGTTGTATCCAATGTAGTGATGAGTGAATGTCACTTAGCGATACGCTTGTTCCGCTGGCAAAATGATTTGCCCCAGCAACCAGTTGTTGCACTGAGAATGCACAACTTTGTTGTGAAATAAGACTGTGTAATCTCTTGCACAAGGAGCTGCTGCTAGAACAGCTGATGCACTGGATGCCTCTGTTGCATAACAGTCACTCGCCCATCTGCTAGTGCAAAAGGCCTTGCACTATCAGACAGACAACGTGCAACACAGTCTGCCAGCAGGAACCATGGAACTGTAGAGTTGGAAGGGACCCCCAGGACTTAGGTTGCAATTGAGAAAAGGCCTTCTTGGCCACAGCAGCTGAGTCCAGAAATGACCATATCCAGTACCACATCTAAACCACCAGCCTGTTCCATCAGGAGAAAGAAAAAAACTCTTTAGAATAGCCAGTTGCACTTTCTCAAGATCGCATGTGAGTGGCCCACCAAGGCCAATTCCATTTGGAATTTGGTTACTGTGGGATATCTTTTTGACATGACATGGAAGTCAGCTCCCATAAATGGGTCGCTATGTCAGAGACATCACCTTGCCAACAAAAGGTCCGTATAGTTAAAGCTATGGTTTTCCCAGTAGTGATGTATGGAAGTGAGAGCTGGACCATAAAGAAGGCTAATCGCCGAAGAATTGATGCTTTTGAATTATGGTGCTGGAGGAGACTCTTGAGAGTCCCATGGACTGCAAGAAGATCAAACCTCTCCATTCTGAAGGAAATCGGCCCAGAGTACTCACTGGAAGGACAGATCGTGAAGCTGAGGCTCCAATACTTTGGCCACCTCATGAGAAGAGAAGACTCCCTGGAAAAGACCCTGATGTTGGGAAAGATGGAGGGGGCAAGGAAAAGGGACGACAGAGGGCGAGATGGTTGGATAGTGTTCTTGAAGCTACCAGCATGAGTTTGACCAAACTGCTGGAGGCAGTGGAAGACAGGAGTGCCTGGCATGCTCTGGTCCATGGGGTCACGAAGAGTCGGACACGACTAAACGACTAAGCAACAACAATGTCCTAATTTGCAGGAGGCAGTCCTCTAATGTCCAGCAGGCTCATCTGATGTTCTTATGGCAGAGAGAAGAGATGGCCAAGAACTGCAGAGGTGAGGAAGGCTGACATTTTCATATTGTTTTTTTTATAACCAACCAAACCTTTTGTCTGTGGGCCTCTAGTGTATTTTTTAATATGTGAAGAAGCAGGAGAGCGTAATGGTCAAAGTTTATGAAGAATAAAGATTCTCTCCCAATTCAGATTGGCTCATTAGATAGAAAAACCTTTTGGTGTTTTTTCTCTCCTTTTTTAAAGGAGTTGGGGGAAGCCTACTTCAGGAGAAAACTTCTTGAAAGATTCTGCCTCATATCGAGCTTGAGAGAATAAGTTTCCCATTGCTAAGCAGCGCAGCTATTAAAGCTCGACAAATATTGACAAGGAGAAGTATCACAGGGAGATTTTCCATTTACACAGCCCGAGAATAGGAACCTCTCTCTGTTCTAGTCTCTTCTGTTCAATTGTAAACACCCTGAAAGAGAGGGAGGAAGAGGACAAAGAAAATAGAATTTGGTCGTTCCTTTCAAATATAAAATATGGCAGATGAATTCTGATCAATCTATCAGCATTGTAAATCGCAGGAGGGGGAAAAACTTTTATTTTCCCATCTCTGTTGACTTTGCAGTTTCGCCATTGTGACAACAACACAGATCAGCCTGCATTGTAGCGGCTCTGCAAGAGACCTTTTCATACAGTTTCCCTCCCACCAGCTTGCAGAGTCTGGCGAAGGTGAAACTATGTCATTATACTGGAAATCCTGAGACTGATCGCTATGCTAATACCCATTAGTTCTTCTTTAGCAATGCAGGCTGCTGAAAGTAGTAAATAAATCTTATTGTCACTGTCAGAATAATAGCCGACTCCTTATTGGTGCAAGATACTTTGCAGCCAATGTATTCTGCAGAGAATTTCCAGTATTTCTCAAATTGCAACGCATTCACAGGTGCAAGGCAAGGCTCATTCTCCACAATCCTATCCCAGCAGGAACATATTGCTGCAGTCAGTCAGGTAAAGTATCAACCACATTTTGTTATATAGTTAGTGAACAATATTACATTTTATATTTTTTTATAGACAGACCTTTGTCTTGTCTCTCCTAGTCAAAATCTGGATTGTAAACTGCTTGGAGTTGGGGGTCTTTATTTTATTTATACAATTCTAAGTCTTTCACTGAAAAACAGCCCCAAGGCAGCTTACAGCTATGGGAACAGTATACAGTAAAATGCAGCTGCAAAAAGAAGCTGTGAGATCAAAGCAGGAGACCTGCAGAAAGACCACAAGATTGAAACAGAAGGTTAAAGGGAACCCAAGTACCACTGAAAAGGAAAGAGAATAGGGTGGACCGCCTGGTGCCTAAATGGCAGTGGAGTTGGGGCCAGGCAAATGTTTTGGGGAAGGAGTTCCATATTTGGGGGGCCACCACAAAAAAGGCCTCATATTTAAGGGTCACTCACAGAAGGGCTTCTGACAAAATTGGGTTTCAATGTCTTGACCATTAATTGCACATCTGCGGTTCTACAGTCAGCAGTTTTACAATATCAAGAGGACGATGGGTGAAAGAATTTTAATTCCACAAGCACCTAGCATCCTTAGGAAATGCCTCTGTTTACCCAAACTCCACCAAATGACCATTCTGAGCTCAAACATGGGAGACATAAACCCCAGGAATGCAGGGAACTAATGCCCTTGGGTAAAGTCTGGACAGAAAGGAGTAGATACCTGGCCACTGCCTTTCATGCTTTGGTGACTTTGTTCCAGATTGGAAACACAGCAAGGGAGGAAGAGCTAGAGCCCCTTCTATGCCCACTCCAGGTCTGGATCCAGATGGGGGGGGTCCCACATCTGCAGTTTTCTTTTTAGAAAGCATTCACACAACCAGAGCCAACCCAGGACCATTTCCATGCCTAAGGTGAAGGACACGATGGCCCTGCCTCTAGTCCATGTGCAAAAGGCGACCACTGGCAATAGCATAGTCTTCCACCACACCTGAGGTGTGTGCAGATCGGTGTGTGCAGGGCAGGCCATGTGGTCTGCACCGCATTTTCCGCCTTCCACCCCTCAGCATCTGCTGCCTGAGGCAACTGGCTCACTCTACCTAATGGTAGGGCTGGCTCCGCCTGCAACTGCAAATTGCATGAATGGCATCTCATGTAGTTTGACCTTGATGCCGACCTAGAAACAATGATGCCAGCTTAGCTCCATGCTTCAGCGCCATTGCCACCCTGAGCATTGCAAGTGGAACTTCACAGACTTACTCGAAAAGTCATCCCAACATGATCTGAAGATTAGATTGCTTTGTCTCGGCTGGTGTTTATTTTGTTGTGTTGAGATGTAGCGGTTGATTCCTTTCCCCTTTTTTTATAATAGAGATTAAAGGCATTCTTGTCATTTTTAATGACTGGCACTTTATAAAAAGTATTTGAGCATCGACACCAACTTTAAACATGGAAAAACTTAAGTGGCATTTAATAGCTAACTTATTACAACACAGGAATTCTCTAAACTTTATTTCCCACCAGGGAGGAAGGAGGAGTCCCAGTTTGCATGATAAAGGACCGTATTGCGGGCAGAAAGGTATGACGGAGAACAGAGCAGGTGGAGCTTTTGGGAGCTGGAGATGGCTCCACTGTGGCTGCTGAGCATTCAAGAAGGAACTGAAAAAGAATGCAAAGTTGAGGTATGTTAAACATTTCCAGCCGTACAGTTGGCTGAAATCATTAGAGAATAAGAACCTAAGAAGAACCCTGCTAGTTGAGGGCAAAGGTCCATCTAGTTTAGCATCCTGATATAATAATAATAATAATAATAATAATAATAATAATAATAATAAGTCACCCATCTGCCTGGGTTACCCCCGCCACTCTGGGCAGCTTCTAACACAGTAAAATACAGTAAGACATCAAACATTAAAAACTTCCTCATTCAGGGAAGCCAAGCAGATGCCATTGAGAAGTCTGCAAGCAAGACCTGAGTACAATAGCACACTTCCCACTTGTAATTCCCAGCATCTCGCACCCCAAGGCCTCCAGCTGTGGGTGGGAAGGGCCAGAGGAAAAAGTGGGCAGAGCTATGGGTGTCAAATTGACTTTTCTACAGTAGGCTAGCTTCTACACACACACACACACCCCTAATTCTCCTCCATTCAGGCAAGCAAGAAGCATGATCAGAGTTGAAGGACACATTCCAGTCAGGCAAAAACACTCAAGGAGGGTGCAATGAGAGGTGTGGCCTGAGGAGAGGGGTGTGTGGCTGTGGAGATAGGGTGTTGCCTGAGGAAAAGGAGGCATAGAAGTGATTGGAACGGCTCATTTGGCCCATAGGCCTGAGGCTGCCCACTGCTGCTTCAATGAGCAAGGCTACAGTCCTATCCTCACTTATGTGCTGGGAGTAAGCATCACAGAATTTTAAAGGACTGAGTAGGCATGGTTAGGATTTTGCTGTAAGATGAGACTGCTGTTTTGCTAGTGACCAAAGTGCAACAGGCATAGCCTGGGTGAACAGCCATCCAGGGTTCCTTGCCAGCTTTCTGAAGAAAAAGTGGAGTAGCACCTTTAATAATAATAATAATAATATTAATAATAACAACAACAACAAGAAAATAGCTCAGAGACATGTGGCCTGAATTTTGAACTCTTTAGTGTTCTACACTTCTGCAAACAGGAAAACATTCCAGGGCCAGTTTGACCAGACTACCTTCATGAGGAGAGAATGCTTAGTCTGAGTTTTTGTGAGATCCATTTAGGGAGAAAATTGCAGTTTGAACGTGGGAAAGAAGGCAATTGGATTACATGGGGAAGAGCCATTGCTCAGCCACAGAGCACCCGTTCTGCATTCAGAATGTCCTAGGTTCAATTTTTGTCAGAGAACCCCGCCTGAGCCCTTGGAGAGCCACTGCCAGTCCGTGTAGACAATACTGACGTAGATGGACCACTGGTCTGACTCTTTATAAGGCAGCTTCCTAGGCACATATAGGCCATGCCTACTTGCTAAGGCCTCCTCCATCACTGCTGCCCTAATAAATTGGTGCTTTCCAAAATGATCAACAGATGAACATTTCTCTAAATGAAGAGTGCATAAATAATGCTACAACTCTTGAATGGCAGGGATTGTTTTTTGCTTTAGACATTAAATTGCAGGCGCCATCCATCTGAATCATTTTATTACCCACCAAAACAAAAGCTCTTGGCGAGACCTTTCCAGCCATAATTAGTTAATGGCTGCAAAATACAAGCAGTCATTGGACAGCCTTAAAGGACTTTAGTCATCCTTTTTCTCTTTCTGCACTACTGATGAAGAAGGCAACTTGCTGTTTTTGTCTTTTTAAGATGTCCCTTGCTACAAATAGGCTCCTAATGGTGCCATCTTCTGAGTCAGTCACCTGACGGCAGCAATTTCCCCAAGATATGACTCAGCATTACAAAAAGAGATGGAGCCAAGCTATCATGTCCGTAGCCAGAAAAGAACCATAGAATCATACAGTCATGTGGGATCTTGAAGGTCATCTAGTTTAACCCCCCTTCTCAATATAGGATATTTAATGAGAAACACAGCTTCAGCATCCCTGGCAGGTGAGCATCTTGTCACTATTTAGATACCTCCAGCAGACTCCCTGGAAAAGACCCTGATGTTGGGAAAGATGGAGGGCACAAGGACAAGGGGATGATAGAGGACGAGATGGTTGGACAGTGTTCTTGAAGCTACCAGCATAAGTTTGACCAAACTGCGGGAGGCAGTGGAAGACAGGAGTGCCTGGCATGCTCTGGTCCATGGGGTCACGAAGAGTCGGACACGACTAAACGACTAAACAACAACAACAACAAGCAAAGGAGAGAGCATGGTTAAGAGCAGTAGACTCGTAATCTGGTGAACCGGGTTCACTTCGATGCTCCTCCACATGCGGCTGCTGGGTGACCTTGGGCTGGTCACACTTCTCTGAAGTCTCTCAGCCCCACTCACCTCACAGAGCGTTTGTTGGGGGGGGGGGAGGGAAATGAGAATGTTAGCTGCTTTGAGACTCCTTAGGGTAGTGATAAAGCAGGATATCAAATCCAAACTCCTCCTCTTCTTCTTCTTCACTGTCCCTGGAGGCCACTCCACATGCACCAAAAGTTGCAACAGACACATTCAATTTGATTTGTTTCATTTTTAATGTTGCAACATGACCGACATCCCCGGAGAAACGGCCCAGACCACCAGGGCCTGTACTACCAAAGCCCAGACTCTTACGGGCACTTTCCCCAGAGTCTGAGGAATCAGATGCCTCCCACCACACATCACCAGTCCAGGGGTGCAGGGAGGGAGGCTGTGGAAGGGAGGAGTCCCCATGTCTTCAGGCCAAGGGGTTGGCGCTTTAAGGCTTTGACATTCTCTCAAGGGGGTGGTGCCTGGTAGTGGTAGTCTGGAAAGAGAGGTTTCAAAGGCCTCAGGCTGCTGCAAAACAGCTGCTCACTTGGAGCTATCCATGGTCTGGCAACCTTCAACCAGTCAGGCCTTGAGCTTTAGCCCTTTCACCTTGGGTTCTGACACTGACCCAGAACAGGGCAGAGACATAGGAAACTAATTCATCCCAAGTCAGACCAATGATCCACCTAGCTCAGCACTGTTCACACTAGGCAATTTAGGGTTTCAGACATGGGTCTCTACCAGCCCTACCTGAAGATACCACAGATGAAGCAGGAACCTTCTGCACGCAAAGCATATGCTCTACTATGGTCCTTATACATGTATGAACAGGCCTTAAAGATTGAGAACAATCAGGGGAGAGAAAGTGATACCTGACAGCTGGTTCTACATTTCTATAGCAAACCAGCACCCGGGCAGGCTCTAAGTATATCCAGTTGTACAGCAGTCTTGATCTTCAACTAAGAACTTTAATGGACGTTCTAATTTCAGTCATAAACAATGCAGTACATTTTCTTTTTGCCAGACACCTCTGGGTGAACCCTTTTCCCCCCCGAGAGGCAGTAGCCTTAACTGGCTGGCACTTACTTCTTTTATCATATTTATGAATCACATTTTTCTCTCAAAGTGCTCAAAAAAATGTTCAAGTGGGCGCTGCTGTCGAGAATGCCCCCACAGGTCTTGGTGCGTTCCCACCTTATCATGGGAAATAATGTAAAGTAGGGCATCCCCTGCATGCCTTAGTACCTGAGGGTGTTGAGGCACTCCTTCAGATACTTATGTAAGCTTCTGTGCTACCATGCTGGTCAAGAGCATCATATGACCCATGTTTGCCATGCAATATTTTTGGAATGTACTGTTCTATTTTCTGTGAGAGGCGGGTACTTCTTTGGCTTCTTTGATGATAATAATAACTGATGGGCTTCCAGCAATGTACCAGTCTGCACAAGAGAGAGCAACAGAAGCATTCTGATCATCATGGAAGGCCGGAAAAGGAGAGGTGATTTGGCTTGAATCAATATTTGACATCATTAACTTTTCACAAGAGACATATGAAGCAAATTGAAAAGAAAGAGGTGTCATTTTTTAAAGCATGTTATGCGCCAATCCACATCCATCGCACTCCAATGTGCAGTGGACCTAGGACACTGGCATTCTGCTGTATGAACTCCATGCTCAGCGCAACTCCACCTGTGCTGCAAACATGATTGGTTAACAGGTCCTTATCTCTTCCTGCTGCTGCCTGCACTGGCAAGTTGTCCTGGACAAGAGGTAGATCAACAAAGGTACCGCAGGATCTACATGGATTCCATTCACACCAGCGGTCATTCTGGGGGGAAAGAACTTCAAAATGTCCTTCATTTTCTGGTGTGCTCAAGTGATCAATCTCAACTTGAAATGATAACCATAGACTTTTGGAACGATCAGGATCTCAGGACTTGTTTTGCTTTCATCTTTGGATAAATGGATACATGGTGATGTGTTTCTTTCTGATAGGTGAAGTTCACAACTCCATGGTAAAACACGGTGACCCATGCATGTTCACAGACTGTTGACAAGACTGTGTGGCCAAAACATCCTGGAAAATTACTATTTATTGGAAGTTACTATGTCAGTAAGTAAACCCCCTGATGCTGACTTTCAAAGGGGTAACCACTGAATCTCAATTCGTTCTTTTTTGACAGGACTTCTCCCACGATCTGTGCTCCATTCTCTGAAGGCCTCCTAATTTGTACATTGCAGTTGCACAGGTGGTTGTCAGTGCAAATTCACAGGAATTGAGGGTGCTATGGAATGCTCAGGCTGCAGTATTCCCCCCAAAAGCCATGGAGTCCTCAGTGGATGGGGTTTCTAGTGCTAGAGCTAAAGTTTCATTACATGACTGGTTTAGCCGTCAACAAGAAGTCAGATGCTGCTTTCATTCTGTCCTAGGACATGAGCCAGGTATGATAAATAAATTGAGTGTTGGTTAACATCCAACCTCTACTGTTTACTGTCTAATTAGGAGAGAAATGAAAATCTTCTGGGGATTCTGCAGAAGTCAGGAGTGTTGGAAGTGTAGGTTCCATGGATGCTACATGAGAAATGCTCCAAGAGTTTTACTGGAAACCACTCCTGGATTTTTTTTTGGGGGGGGGGGAATGGAGGCTACAAAAGAAGGATGTCTGAGCAAATCTGGATTGAAAACGTAAAAGGGAGGTTAACATCCAACCTGAGATGCAAGAGATCAAACCTCCAACCAATTTGTAAAGAGAACAAAAAATTACATATCAATTTTCAACATGCATGTACCAGCTTGTTTGCTAAGATTAGGCACACAGGCCTGGGGATCCAGCATTCATGTGCGGGCTTGGGGCAAAAGTATGCTTTCCTTTGCCTCTCACACAAAGGCTGATGACAGGGTCAGCAGCTGAACTTGCACAGAGCAGCTCACATTAAACAAACAATACTCTTTTAAAACTTTTTTTTACCTTTCACCGTTTTCGCTCAGTGGCAGCACACTAAATGAGCTCTTGAGGATTTTGCTCAATATGCTCTTCTTTGGTCCTCAGCCCAAGGGAGTTGCCCTGCTACGGTTCCAAGTCTGCGTCCCTTAAGCCCATGGGGTTTCTAGCCATTCCGTAGGAACCCGGGGATGCCTCTGATGAGTGATCAGTCATGGCCCACGAGGTTCCAGAAAGATAGCTTGCCCACTCTTAGGAACCTTCCCTTGCACTGTGTGGAGTACTGGTCACATAGCAGTGTGTGTAAACACTTCATGCAGGCAACAGGAAGGCCTAAAAAGCCTGATGAGATGCCGGTATGTACTGAGAGGGAACCCAAGAGCCCTCTGCAATAGCCTCCCCATACCTGGTGCCCTCAAGATGTTGTTGGAATCTGACTCCCATCAGTCTCAGCCAGCATGGCCAATGGCCAGAGATGATAGTGGCTCTGGTTCTAAGAATTTGGAGGGCACCAGGCTGGGGAAGACTGCTCTACAACATGAAGAATTAAGGCTCGGGCTTCCGTCCATCCATCCACCCATCCATCCATTCATCCAAGTGGCTTGTTAGGTCATTTACATTGTGCATGATCTAGTTCTCCCGCTTGGACTACTGCAATGTGCTCTATGTGGGGTTACCTTTGAAGGTGACCCGGAAACCACAACTAATCCAGAATGTGGCAGCTAGACTGGTGACTAAGGGCAGCTGCCGAGACCACATAACACCGGTCTTGAAAGACCTACACTGGCTCCCAGTACGTTTCCGAGCACAATTCAAAGTGTTGGTGTTGACCTTTAAAGCCCTAAATGGCCTCGGCCCAGTATACCTGAAGGAGCGTCTCTACCCCCATCGTTCTGCCCAGACGCTGAGGTCCAGTGCCGCGGGCCTTCTGGTGGTTCCCTCACTGCGAGAAGCAAAGCTACAGGGAACCAGGAAGAGGGCCTTTTCGGTAGTGGCGCCCGCCCTGTGGAATGCCCTCCCACCAGATGTCAAAGCGATAAACAACTACCTGACATTTAGAAGACATCTGAAGGCAGCCCTGTTTAGGGAAGTTTTTAATGTGTGACATTTTGATGCATTTTTAATCTTTGATGGAAGCTGCCCAGAGTGGCTGGGGAAACCCAGCCAGATGGGCGGGGTACAAATAATAAATTATTATTATTATTATTATTATTATTATTATTATTATTATTATTGGGTTGGCAACTGGTGACAGGCAATAAACCCCAGGGGATTTGGTCCAAGAGCTGCCACTTCTAGATTCCTAACAAGACTTTCTGTGGGGAGGAGACTGAGAGAAGATATGATAGCCATCTTCAAATACCTCAAGGGCTGTCACATGGAAGATGGAGCAGGCGTGTCTTCTCCTGCTCTGGAGGATAGGATTCGAACCAATGGCTTCAAGTTACAAGAAAGGAGATGCTGACTAAACATCAGGACTTTTTGACTGTAAGGGTTGCTTGACAGTGAAGCAGACTGCCATGAGAGGTGATGGGCTCTTCTTCCTTGGAGGTTTCAAAGCAGAGGTTGGACGGTCATCTGTCATGGATGCTTTAGCTGAGATTCCTGCATTACAGGGGCTTGGACTGGATGACCTGAGCTCCCTCCCAACTCTACAATTCTATGATATCCTCTCCTTTCCCATTTCCTTTACAAATAGTCAGTTTGGAGATTTTCTTCTATTCTTATGCATTAATTCAGAAGGTAGCAACATGCAAAGACAATGACCCCAGTCCGGCAATCCAGAGTTATGCATGCTATAGGCGCATCGATTTCTGGGGAAGTTATGCATGCATGACAGAGGTGTGATGGATCATGTTTAGCTTAGAAACAAGAGGAAACTGAGCTCCCCAGAGGGATGCAGTTTCAACTGGCTGAGGAAACACTCCTGCTAATGTCCTAGAGGTGCATTGGACATCCCTGGAACTGTTCTTCACCTTCCCTCTGTCAGTGCTGCTAGGTATTACATTACTTGTTTGAGCAGGTACTCCCTATACTTAGAGAGGGGAATGCCACATGTACCATTAAGTTTAACACCTTACATAACAGCAGGGATTTAGAAAAGGGGGGGATTTTGAGGTCACCCGCTGCATTTGGGCTCCTTTTCAACGGCTCCCTCAGCCATCTGGAGGAGAAAAATAATTGAAACGAATATTATACGTGTGGAAAAGCCAGGAATGCCCCTTCAACAGTATCTTTGAACTATAGCTTCTGTGCCCTTGGGCAACTCACTCACACAGCAACGTCTTGTACCTCCCTTGGCTATAACAGTAACTTTGGCTGTAGCAGTAACATGTACACCCTTTGGCAATCCGCTTACATGGGGAGTGAAAAATGCCTTTGCTAAAAAGCGCAGCTCCCTCCAATTAATTCGCTGTTGTAGATTTCTCTCGTCTCATTCCTTTTCTCATCATTTCTGGAAAGCAACTTCCAGTGCCCCGTGGGTATAATAAAGCCTCCAGGGTCCTATCTGCAGCAAGCGACACTGATGCATGTACGGAGTCACTGTGCTTTAAAAAAAGCCAAACCCAGAGCAGCTGTTAAGCCAGCAAAATTATTAAAGGCACAGCTAAGAATAAGGGGAAATTTCATGACTATCATTCACTACTATCAGGTGTGTCACTTCAATGGGGAGGTGAGGCAAAGATTTTAGGGTGGGGAAGATTCCCAGCAAAAGGTTAAAGGCCTGCTCTTGGATACATTCAAGTTGAAGGTGAAGAATACAAGACTGTGCAAGAGCATCTTTCTCTCTCTTACTTGAGCCTTCAAATTACCTATATGAATGGTTTCATTGCTGGCCAAATAGCAACCCTTATTTATTTGTTTGCTTATTTGAGCAGACCCTCCAAGTGTCCCTATTTTCCAGGGACAGTCTGGGATTTACAAAAGCCATCCCAGTTTCTGATTTGATCCCAGAATGTCCCGCTTGCCCTTAAACGTAAAGGTAAAGGTACCCCTGCCCGTACGGGCCAGTCTTGACAGACTCTAGGGTTGTGCGCCCATCTCACTCAAGAGGCCGAGGGCCAGCGCTGTCCGGAGACACTTCTGGGTCATGTGGCCAGCGTGACATCGCTGCTCTGGCGAGCCAGAGCTGCACACGGAAACGCCGTTTACCTTCCTGCTAGTAAGCGGTCCCTATTTATCTACTTGCACCAGGGAGTGCTTTCGAACTGCTAGGTTGGCAGGCGCTGGGACCGAACAACGGGAGCGCACCCCGCCGCAGGGATTCGAACCGCCAACCTTTCAATCGGCAAGCCCTAGGTGCTGAGGCTTTTACCCACAGCACCACCCACGTCCCTATCGCTTGCCCTTAGGACATCCCTATTTTCATCAGAGAAATGTTGGAGTGTATTGTGTATTGAGTTATGCAACCCCCCGAGCCAAGGAGATAAGTAACTATACAACCTTTAGAAGACATCTGAAGGCAGCCCTCGGATAGGAAAGTTTTTAAATGTTTAATGTTTTATGTTTTTATATATGTTGGAAGCTGCCCTGAGTGGCTGGGACAACCTAGTCAGATAGGTGGGGTATAAATGTTAAAGCAACAACAACAATGTTGTTGTTAAATAATAGGTTGTCTCTATTTTCATTGGAGAATTGTTGGAGGGTATGTTTGAAAAAAATATATATTTGCCTTCACCATATATTAGAGGAAGAATAAATGATAGTAGTCTTGGAGAGGGCATTCCTTAAAGAGGACATCCATGCCGAGAAAGCCCCTTAATGTCTTCTGTGCTTTTATTATATTGTGTCATGGAAGGTTTAGGAGACATCGGTCAGGAAACAAGACGAGAACTTTATTGTCTCTCCTAAATAAGAGCAGAGCAGCAACAGGAAATTCCTGATTCAACCCAGCTTCAACCGAGTCCAGTGCCACCTAGTGGCTAAACAATATAATGATACTATCCACATACTTCATATACCTGGCACATTGGTCAGTTTTACGGATGCAGGTTTATGTTTAGTGGTGGCAAAGTGGTGAAGTATGAGGCAATTTGATGTGAAGGAGCAGCAGGCCAGATGGGATCCTTACCTGCCACCTCCTCTCATTAACAACTTTTCCACACAATGTGGAGCCCTGTGATTAAACACCCCTGTTCCTGCTGTGTTGCTCCAGGTCAGGGAGACTTGGGTTTCCACATCTGTCACTAAAGCAGTAGTTCAAATGGGTTGGTAATAAATATGGCTGCTCAAGAAGCACATTTTATGTGGAACTGCATCTTGCAATCTAGCATCCAGTTAGATGGTGTTTTATGTGATAAGTAAAAACCTTTTGGTGTTTAGGTTGGTCTCCCATGCACCCCTAGCCAAGAGTAACCTCCAGTGAACAACGTTAAGCTTAACTCTGAGTAAACCTATACAAAATCACACTGTTAGTTGGTTTTGTTTTGTTTCCTGCTGCTGCTTTCGTTATTAGGTTGGAACAACTAGTTTTTTGCAGGTTTCAAAGCTGTGTTCTGTTGGGTTTTAATGATATTTCCAATTAGAATTTTTTAAAATTATTTGACATTTACGTGTCACTTCACAACAGAACCGTCTAAAAGTGACAGACAAAAAAGACATTGTTTAAAGGAATTGTAAGACACTTTGACCCGGAAGTGTCTCCGGACAGCACTGGCCCCCGGCCTCTTAAGTGAGATGGGCGCACAACCCTAGAGTCTGTCAAGACTGGCCCTTACGGGCAGGGGTACCTTTACCTTTACCTTTTAAGACACTTTGAGTACTGCAAATGAAAAAATGGGGTAGAAATATTTTAAATAAAACAGAAAATGCTCATCACCTGTAGTCAGAGAAGGAAGGGGGTAGGTCCCCTGCCCTCTCTAAATAGCATCCTGATTGAGATGTGTAGCGTATTTTGACTATTTCTATAGTTGTCTTTAAAAAAATACCTTCACAACTATCCTAGACTACATCAACATCACAGTTAGAAGCCCATCAACCCCACAGCAGGGGAGCCAGCTGGCAACCTGGTGAAGACTTTGATGTACAGGGGAACATTTGCACAGGGAACAGAACAGGACTGTTGATCTCTGCTGCGTCTTTCTCCATGAGACATAAATAGTGCCCGTCTTAGGCATTTCTACATCTGAAGAAGAAGAATGCCCACCCAATTCTAGAGGTCTTAAAAAAGAAAATCTTGCAGAGATTGACAGGGAAATGGTGCTCCCTCTAGAATCTGCGGCCAGATTGATTGTTTCGTAGGATTTTCTTTTTTTGCACCCCTCTATTCATGTAAGTCAGGACGCAGGTGGCGCTGTGGTCTAAACCACAGAGCCTAGGGCTTGCTGATCAAAATGTTGGCGGTTTGAATCCCTGCGATGGGTGAGGTCCCGTTGCTTGGTCCCTGCTCCTGCCCACCTAGCAGTTCGAAAGCATGTCAAGTGCAAGTAGATAAATAGGTACCTCTCCGGTGGGAAGGTAAACAGCGTTTACGTGCACTGCTCTGGTTCACTGCTCTGGCTTAGTCATGTCGGCCACATGACCTGGAAGCTGTCTGCAGACAAACGCCGGCTCCCTTGGCCAGTAAAACGAGATGAGCACCACAACCCCAGAGTCGTCCACAACTGGACCTAATGGTCAGGGGTACCTTTACCTTTATTCATGTAAGTGACTCAAAACAGCATTCATTGGGCTTTCTCCTTTTATCATTGCCACACGGTTCTGTGACATAGAGTTAGGCTAAGAGGTGGTGATTTCATAAGGTCATAGAATTGTAGAATCATAGAGTTGGAAGGGGTCCAGTCCAAGCCCCTGTAATGCAGGAATCTCAGCTAGATCATCCATGACAGATGACCATCCAACCTCTGCTTAAAAACCTCCAAGGAAGAAGAGTCCACCACCTCTCATGGCAGTCTGCTTCACTGTCAAGCGACCCTCACAGTCAAAAAGTTCTTCCTGGTGTTCAGTCGGAATCTCCTTTTTTCTGTTATGAAGGCTGGGTGGGGATTTAGACCTACATCCACTTGGTCCAAGTTCAGCATATCTCCACTATACCACAACAGTGCTCACCCAAAGCATTTTTCAGCCTTAAGCAGAGACCAAATGATGTTATGCACACAAACAAGCCAACACTTAGGTCCCATTTGCACTATATATTTAAAGCAGTATCATGCCACTTGAAGTAGTCCTGGCTTCCCTCAAGGAATCCGGGAAGTGTAGTCTGTTAAGATTGCTGTGAGTGGTTAGGAGACCTCCATTCCACTCACAGAACTACAGTTCCCACAGTCTCCTGGAAAGAGGGGTTGATCATTAAACCACTATGAAAAGTGTAGCTCTGTGAGAGAAATAGGAGTCTCTTAACAACTGTCAGCATTCTTAACAAATTAGAGACTAACCACTAGCCTGCACAAAATACAGGAAGGAATGCAGCTTGGTGGCACATAGTTTGCATGCAGAAGGTCCTAAATTCAATCCCTGGTGCTTCCAGATGAAGCTGTCAATATAGGTTTCTCTAAATTTCTCATTGTTGTAGTCTTAAGTTCAGTTCTCTACATCAATTTGCAATTTATTTATTCTTAAATCGTCATGAAAATTCACCCACATTTTAGTCAGAATTTTCCCCAGTATACACATGTGTGTGTGCAATTTTGCCTAAATTACAAATTTCTGCAAAGCAATTTTCCTAATATATTGGATGCTTGTGTGTTATTTCATTAACTGTGCACTTCTATGCACCGTTTTATTTTGTTTTCTAAGTCAGCTTGAACAAAAAGAGGCAGGGTGTGGTAATTGTACGTAAAGACAAGTAAATTAATAAATGATTGGTATGAATGGGACACCCAGAGCAAGGCCCTCAGCAAGGAAGAACAAATAGTTCGTTGTATATGTCTTCATTGTTGCAGTATCTATGAGAATTGCCTGGGTGTATCTTCCATCCTAAATGGACTTTCCAGCCTACATTGATACATCTTGATTCCTCCTACTCTGCTTTAAAGAGTCATAGGCTATAATTTCCCCAAGATAGTAAAGTATCCATCTTTTTGTCATGAGATCTTAAGGATTTCCACTAGGGCTACTTCATTAGCTAATTAATAAGCTATGCTGATCAATGGAAACCTTTTGATTAATTAAAAATGTGTACCTAGTGAATTAGGCAGCAAAGGTGCTTTTTTTTCCTTTTAAAGAAATGTGACATTTGTAATAGGACTACTTTAAAAAGCCAGAGGAAATAACCATAATCTTGGAAGAGACATTCTCTTTTCCTCCCCACCAAAGAAAGAAGGTATCTTCTGCAATGAAATCATTTTGTTTTTCTTAGAGAGTTCTTGTTCTTACTCATATGCAAATAGTTTAAACCACTATTAAAATGATTCCAATTCATGGCTTGAGTCTCTCGAGAGGCCTAATTTCTGCTCTCATTTCACTACTAAATACTATTTGATTTTGTGACACTTAAGGCTGGCTTGCCCAGTTTAGTGCTGACCAGATTTCATTGAGCTACACTTCCCATCTTCTGTGACAATTGGCCATACTAGTCAGGGGTTTTTTTGGAAGTCCAACAATATCTGGAAGAGAGCAAGTGAGATAGGATGCTTTAAAGGCTGGCGAAGGGGAGGAAAAAAACTCTGGGTGTTTGGGGGAAAGTTTAATATAGGCACAGCATGATTCAGAATAGCCCTTCAGGGGCACATTTTAAGAAACAATTATCATCAAATCTGACTGTAGTAATTAGAATAATGGCTATACCATAGTAGACTCAATGTGCTATATGCTAATGTGCTATATTACACTACACTATAAATCCCCGCAACGGCGTGAGCTCCCGTTGCTCGGTCCCTGCTCCTGCCAACCTAGCAGTCTGAAAGCACGTCAAAGTGCACGTAGATACATAGGTACCGCTCCAGTGGGAAGGTAAACGGCGTTTCCGTGCGCTGCTCTGGTTCGCCAGAAGCGGCTTAGTCATGCTGGCCACATGACCCGAAAGCTGTACGCCGGCTCCCTCGGCCTACAGAGCGAGATGAGAGCTGCAACCCCAGAGTCGGTCATGACTGGACCTAATGGTCAGGGGTCCCTTTACCTTTATATACTAAATAGTTGCTCTATAGCAGGGGTCACCAATACAGTGTCCATGATTGCCAGTGTGCCTGCCAGTCCCTCCAATGGTGATCTTGGTAAATATCCGCTCAAAATTCCACAATGCAAGAGACTGTTTGCTCTTCCAGATAAGTTCCTATGTGCATTAGATCAGCCTCTTCTACATTGGACTGGACACCCAACCTCCTTTCCATTCTGACGATAATAAAGTGTTGTTGCTGTTGTTGTTGTTGACGACTAGAGGAGAAATGCAAAGAGCTTCTCTTTGTGAGAAAGTGTGGTGGTGTAGATGCCTTTTCTGATTGGTGGGAGGACTGGCTGATGGCGGGCATGGTCACACCATTTTGTGGCCCTCTCTTTTTTCCTCCTCTTTAGATCTGGTGGCCATTTTGTGTTATGCCACACACACACACACCCCCAAGGCTGCCATTTTGAATGGCATGCACAGTTCAATGAAAGCTTTTGTGGGCACCATGATGTATATGATCAAGTTGGTGTTAGTCCATGACGGCTAGGATTGTGTTTCTTTTGTTGTTATGCAGCAGATGTTCATTAACTTTAATTAATTAATTAATTAATTAATTAATTATAATGCCCTTCATCTGAGGATCACAGGGCAGTTTACAATATAAAAACATAAAAATACATACCATAATAACAAACAAAACAACCCTCTGGTACACACACATGCACACACAATTTAAAAGGCCATAGTTTTTTTAACCAAAGACCTGGGAGAAGAGGTTACGTTTTGAAGGTGTCAAGTGAGCCTTCTGGAGGAGATCATTCCACAAACAGGGAGCCACTGCTTCAGGCTTAGAATCATAGAGTTGGAAGAGACCACAAGGGCCATCGAGTCCAACCCCCAAGGCTTCTTATGGAGGAGATACATTTGGGGAGAGGCAGTCCTTGAGGTATTGCAGTCCTGAGCTGTTTAAGGTGTTATTGCTTAAAACCAGCACTTTGAATTGGAACCAGAAACTAATTGGCAGCCAGTACAGTTGGACCAGGATTGGCATTATATACACAAATCATCTTGGTCACCAAATTCTGCACCAGCTGAAGTTTCTGAACTGTCTTCAGAGGCAGCCCAGTGTATAACGTGTTGCAGTAATCTAACCTAGAGGTTACCAGAGCATAGGCAACAGTAGTTAGGCTATCCCTGTCCGGATACGGGTGTAGCTGGACCACCAGCTGAAGCTGATGGAAGGCACTATCTATAAAATGCCCATCTAATGTATATTAAATGCCCACGACTCCTACTTCCACAAACATATTACTATCCCCACTCTTCTTTGAAGATTCATTTAGTTAAAAAAAAAAAATATGCATAATGCATACTTTGGCCCTTAGCTGGTGTTTGTAGTTAACGTTTGTCTCTTAACACCTCAATATTTAATGCATTTCTTGGGACAATATCCATTTGATTTTAGTTGTTTTTGCTGTCTGAACCTCTCCCATTAGGTGACAAGCCTCTGAAGATTCCAACTTTAAATTTGAAATATGGAAATATAATTTTACAATAGCGGAAAAACCCAATTTGCATGGCTGCAAAATGTTGGTTTAATCACGATCAGTTCTACTTATTTGCTGAAAGAAATCCTTTTCTCCTACAATGAGGGAACCAAGTATATCATGTATGGGTTGGGAACTGAAAGCCCCTGGGAGTGGGGTGTCAGTTGCCCCTCCTAGTTTTTAATTAAAAGGCAAAAAAAAAGACTACAGTAGTAGACGCGGGTGGCGCTGTGGGTTAAACCACAGAGCCTAAGACTTGCCAATCAGAAGGTCGGCGGTTTGAATCCCCACAACGGGGTGAGCTCCCGTTGCTCGGTCCCTGCTCCTGCCAACCTAGCAGTTCGAAAGCACGTCAAAGTGCAAGTAGATAAATAGGTACCGCTCCGGCGGGAAGGTAAACGGCGTTTCTGTGCGCTGCTCTGGTTCACCAGAAGCGGCTTAGTCATGCTGGCCACATGACCCGGAAGCTGTATGCCGGCTCCCTTGGCCAATAAAGCGAGATGAGCGCCGCAACCCCAGAGTCGGTCACGACTGGCCTAATGGTCAGGGATCCCTTTACCTTTTAGTAGTTTCGATCACCTTAGAGGTGGGTTAGGGGTGATAGCTCATCATTCCCTCCAGCAAAACTAGGGTTGCCAACCAGCTTCCCTGACTTTACCTTCTGCTTGCCAGGTTCTCCACCTTTGGCCTGCCAAATGCCATACTGGTTCCCTTCATGCCTTTCCAGGCTCACCAAACCTATCAGCTTCTCACTTGGCTCTGCCTACCTGGCTTGTTTTGAAATCAAAAGTTGGCAGCCCTTAGCAAAACAAGGTGCTGACCCAGAGGCATAGAGGTTTTTGCTAGGGATTTTTTTGTATTTTAATGTGCTACTCATCAGCAGGCAAGCACACAGCAGAACGGGGAAATTGTACCGGGGGTCATATGAGGCCTAGTCAAGTAGCTCACTCGTCGCCCCACTTCCCCCCACCCCTAGCCAATTCCTCCAGATGTTTAAAGACCGGCTTTCAGCCCCATTCTAAAGATGTCACCATAAAAATGACAGGTTCTTCCTTTCACCTAGTGCTGTACACACTTAAAGAGGTGCTGCTGCTCCTACTGCTGTTGCCGTGGCCATAAATCTTACTTAATCACCAGATCAAGGTTCCATTTGCATACAAGAGAGAGCTTGAAAACTACCTGAACAGTTGCCAAGAACGTAACTAGCATGCATAACCTTCAGAGAGGTTATTAGAAGGCAGAGGTGCACCAGTGACTTGAGGGGTGGGGGGTGGGGGAAATATGCAATGGTAATTTCTTATCGTCGGTGTAAGAGGGCAGAAATGAGTCCAAGAAAAACATGCAGTCAAGGATCTCAGACAAGGAGGAGGACCAACTGAAACAATCCTTCCCGAGCAATAGGTATGCTTGTCAACATTCCCTTTACATGTTGCCTGTCAACTGCTGGAAACTGTAATGGCCCTCAGGGGTGGTTAGTATTGGTGGGGAGCGAGCTTGCTTGCTCCATTTGCAACCCACCCCTTATGCTGTGCTCGCCAGGGAACACACTAGAGGCTCAGGTGCAGTGCCGGATTTACGTATAAGCTAAACAAGCTATAGCTTAGGGTCCCACTCTCTTGGGGGCACCCCAAAAAATTAAAGGGGGGAAAACTGGATGTACATTTCCAAAATATAAGATAAAAGACAAATAAAATAAAACCTACATACAGCAACAGTGTTTTGTGTTGTGTAGGCTCCTATGATGTAAGTAATGGGCCCCGCCTGCTCACCTGCTCCCTAAAATATCACTGGTTTGCTCATTTCTATATATAGGGTGCCTACAAACTGTGGGAGGCAGTGGAAGACAGGAGTGCCTGGTGTGCTTTGGTCCATGCGGTCACAAAGAGTCGGACACGACTAAACAACAACAACAACAACATTATGCATGGACTTTGCATTCTGCATGGACTTTTCAACAATTACTTTGATAAAACACATATTTTGTTATGTACAAATGTCTTTAGATACCTATTAGGTCCATAAATTACCATATAGCAGACATTCAACACAAAAACAGTGACAATTTGTTGTTGACAAAGGACAGCTGGACATATAAAGGGCCCCGTTACCTTCAGCAGCATAGGGCCTCATCAAACCTAAAACCAGCCCTGCTCAAGTGCCTTCACAACAGGGTGTTCTCTTCTGCTACCCATACACAGGAAGACAGTAGCTTCCAAGGGGCAAACACAGCTCCAACATTGGAAAGATCCTGCTTATGCCTCCAGGAGGAAGGAGAAATGAAGGCTGCAATCCTAACCATGTCTACTCAGAAGTAAGTCCTACTGAATTCAATGGGGTTTCCTCCCAGGTAAGTGGGGTTAGCACTGCAGCCTCAGACTTGCAGGCTTTCATCAAACAATACACCTAGATCACAGAAATGGCCTCATTGCTTGCTACCATCTCCGGCTCCCTCATTACAGTGGTACCTCGGGTTAAGAACTTAATTCGTTCTGGAGGTCCGTTCTTAACCTGAAACTGTTCTTAACCTGAGGTACCACTTTAGCTAATGGGGCCTCCTGCTGCCGCCGGAGCACAATTTCTGTTCTCACCCTGAAGCAAAGTTCTTAACCTGAGGTACAATTTCTGGGTTAGCCGAGTCTGTAACCTCAAGCATCTGTAACCCGAGGTAGTTAGAAAGCTAAGGCTCTATCGGCACTGTATCTGTAAAGCTCCACTTTAAACAGCAATGGTTCCCCCTCGCTGGCCCCAGAGAATCCTGGGAAATGTAGTTTGTTAAGTGTGCTAAGAGTTGTGAGGAGACCCCTATTCCCCTCACTGAGCTACTGTTGCCTGATAGTCCCCTCCACCTGCCATAGCCGTTAGGATGAATGGGAGGTGGGCAGGCATAGGGCCAGTTGCAGAGCAGCAGCCTCTTCTCTGTCTCTCCCGCTGCCTCCATGAGCAAACTGGAGGAGCATGGAGGTGGGCAGAGAGTGTGGGATCTTCTTTTGTTGCCTATGTACCCCTTCCCTTCCCTCCCCCACACCTCGTACTTTGCCGCAGGCCCCTACTCGTTCACAACATTTAACGGCCCGCTTTGATATGCAGCCAGTGGTGTGTTTTTTTGTGGTTTTGTTTTGCCATTCCCGACTCATCTTTGATTCAGAAGTGCTCATGCCAACGAGGTTTTTCAGAGCCAAAAGGAGGCACGGCTACCTTAGCAGTTTTTGAAAACTCAGGCCGTAAGCAAAATGAAGGTTTGGCAAAGAGGACGGGATAATGTGATTCTCAAGTCTGGAAAATACCTTTCGCGTTGCAGGTGCTACGTATTCTTCTGCATGGCCTAATAATAGAAAAAGCCAGGCTAATGGAATATTACAGAAAGCCACTTAGGTGGACATAAATTTTATGAGTCAAATGGCCTCTCGCAAAACGCCAGCTTTGAATCCTGCAATGGGTCTGGTATAGTACGTTTTGAACTGCAGCACATTTTAAAATAGAAAACCCAGGGATTTGCTTCATGGTCATCCATACAACAATATTTAGATAAGCATAAGGCACCATACATTTACAGTACATTTAAAGTACATGGCTTCTCTCAAGGAATACTGGGAACTGTGGTATAGCCTACTTAAAGCAACAATTCCTAGCACCCTTGACAATCTACAGTTCCCAGGATTCTTGGGGGGGGGAGCCATGTGCTTTAAATGTGTTTTAAATATATGGTGTGGATGTGACACATAGGAACATTTTCAGCAGCATTAAAAATCTCCCCATTTACCGGTACATTGCCTACCCTTGCTGTGTCAATGGATTCATTTCACGTGGGATTCCTGATTGGCCAGCACCATTCATGTGACTAATCCATAAGAAGAAGAAGAAGCAGTAACCAGAAAAGGGGGGAGCAAAGCAGAATGGGACCAGAAGACAACTTCACACAGCATGATTAGAAGAAGAAGAAGAAGAAGAAGAAGAAGAAGAAGAGGAGGAGGAGGAGGAGGAGTTTGGATTTGATATCCCGCTTTATCACTACCCAAAGGAGTCTCAAAGCGGCTAACAATCTCCCTTCCCTTCCTCCCCCACAACAAACACTCTGTGAGGTGAGTGGGGCTGAGAGACTTCAGAGAAGTGTGACTAGCCCAAGGTCACGCAGCAGCTGTGGAGGAGCAGGGAAGCGAACCCGATTCACCAGATTACGCGTCTACTGCTCTTAACCACTACACCACACTGGCTCTAAAAAGTGAATGATTGCAAACAGTGGTTTTCTGTTCAATATTTCTACCCCTCTGGAATTGCTATTTGCAGCTCAGAAAAACTGAAATGAGAATACTTGGTGCAACCCTAGTTTACATGCACCTGATACAGTTTTCCACAATCATTTCTACATTATCATTTGCTGCAACCTCTCCTTTTCATAGTACAGTTTTGTGTGACTATGAGTTGGTTCACACATTAATGTTTGCATCATAGAATTGGAACTGACTTTGGAGGTCAACTATTCCAATCTCCTACTCAATGCAGAATCTTTGAGACAATCCTCAAAAGCAAAAATGTTCATCACTTCCCAGCACATATGTCATCAACCCTTGCAATAAGTTACCAGAACCAGTAGGTACCAGTTGGGGGGCGATAGACAGAGAGGCAATCTATTCTACTTGCATGGATTCCTCATCGAGTAACCACTTGCCACCATACAGTATATTTCCTCAAACTTTACTTCCTTCCTTCCTGATTCTTCTCCAGTTCAGTTAGTGTTGCTGTTGGACCTTCAATGCCTTCTTTCAACCATCAGTCTTACCAGAATATTAGTTTTGCACTCCCCTGTTATATACAGTATAAACAGGTTCTCACAGATGAATTGCCACAAACAAAATTTTCACACGGCCCATGAAAACTCATGCTCAGCACAATGCTTTTAAATGGATTTAGGGCATACAGTTGTCTGGAGAAGAGAGTTCAGATCCAGAAAAACCAAGTGATGGACATGTTAAAGCCAAAATGAGACCCAGCAACCAAAACCCTGGCTGGGAGCAGCGATGTGGTGGCAGATTCACCTTCACACACAAAGCCCTTCCACTTTTGACATCCAGGATGGATCGAAAGCTAGTCCATTTCCTGACGAAGGAGCATGACCCAGGCCATTGTGGATCTGGTGCAGCATAAAGAAAAAGAAATGGAATTGTTCTACCACTGTCTAACAGACTGTCCGCAGCCTCCTCTCACTTCCTTATATAATGGTTGCTGGAAGGTTGGAGCAAGGGACAGAGAATAAATTGTATTTAGTTTGCATTTAAACCTAATTCACTCTTTCTGAAACACTGCAAACACAATAAGCCATCAAAATTCGCACATATCTGAATTTTGCAGGACAGTTCTCCATCCAAGTAATGTGCACAAAAAATACATATACTAAGGTAAAATGTGCATAAAACTGCATATATTCATGAAAATAACATGCAAACATGCAGTTTATTAGGGAAAATGTAAATATTAGGAAAATATGCTTTGCAAAAATGTTTATGAACTTAATCCGTTCCTGAAGTCTGTTCTTAAACCAAATCTGTTCTTAAACTGAGGCATGCTTTTCCTAATGAGACCTCCCGCTGCCAGTGCCCTTCCACCGTTCGGCTTCCGTTCGTAGACTGAGCTAAAGTTCGCAAACCGGAACACTACTTCCAGTTTTGCGGAATTCGTAAACCAAATAATTTGTAAACAGGACAGGACTGTTCATAAGCCGAGGTGCCACTGTATTACGCAAACTGCATTCAAAAATGTGTGTATTCACACAAAAATGCTGGTGGATTTTCACGAGGAATTTAAAATTAAATAAATTGTAAGCTGATTTCGAAATGTGGAGAACTGAACTTGAGACTGGAAAAATGAGAAACTGAAATTGACAGATTTGCCCATCCCTAGTTGGAGCACAAAAAAGCAGGGAAATTTGAAGCCTCGGGCAAACCTTGCATTCCAAGGCAGTGTGGGGCAGAGAGGAGCAATTTCTGGCAAGAACTTGGCCTGGAATTAAAACCAAATCCAGTTGTGTGTAAGGATGCTTGAAGAATTTGACCCTTGCAAATTCTGATGTGACCTCACCTGATGCTATTGGACTACAGTGTAGATCAGAACACAACTGCCCTTGGGATTTTGATCTTCTCTCACTGTTGCGATGTTTCTCAGCTCAAAGAAATATGTATCCAAATGCATATAAAATGAAAATTTTGAGTTAAAACATGACAGAAAATACATTTTTTGAGATATGTATTTTGTGAAACTATATGTTTAAAAATACATTAATTAATTGCATATTTAAACGTTGATTTTTGTGCTTTAAAAAAGTGAAGTCAGATTAATGCAGAAACTATTACCACTACTACTACAGTGGTACCTCGGGTTACAGACTCTTCAGGTTACAGACTCCGCTAACCCAGAAATAGTACCTCAGGTTAAGAACTTTGCTTCAGGATGAGAACAGAAATTGCACAGTGGTGGCGCGGCGGCAGCAGGAGGCCCCATTAGCTAAAGTGGTGCTTCAGGTTAAGAACAGTTTCAGGTTAAGAACGGACCTCCAGAACGAATTAAGTTCTTAACCCAAGGTACCACTGTACTACTATTTTATTGAATTTACACCTAGTCCTTCCTCAAGGACCCCAGAGTGCCAAACAGTATACAATTTAAAAGCAAAAAGAAAGCAAAATCATTATAAGACAATTTAAGCAAGTACAATAAAATATATCTAAAAGCAATGTCACTTAAAAACCTTCTCCTATCAAATGATCATGAACATTCTTCAGCCACCAAATGTCTGGGTTAACCAGAATGTTTTCAATTCTTCCTGAAAGTTAATAATGATGGAGACAGACGCATCTCACTCCAGAGGGCATTCCACAACCAGGGAACCACCACTGAAAAGGCCCTGTCATGGGTCAGCACCAACATACCAGCTGCTGGTGACAGCAGCACCAGTGAGGTCTCACCTGGCGATCATAGATGGCAGAGATTTAAAAATGAGCCTATGTCGACTTGACATGGGCCAGAAATGGACATCCATTAATTCCTAGCTGGTGGGTTCAAAATTGTCCAAGCACATGCATAATTTTGACAACTTGGCATGACCATTTTAGGCCGCATTTACAATCACCACTCCAAGCTGGAAGACAGTTGGGAGGAAGTAACAAGGCTATTGTTTCCATGTGTCTGGTTCTTGTATTTTATTATTATTATTTATTATTGCATCATTCCTCCAGGGACCTCAAGGTGTTGTGCATTGTTCTCACCCTCCTTGTTTTATCCTCATTCTGACCCCAAGAATGAGCAGTGACCCAAGGTGAGCAGTGAGCTTCATGGCCTAGTGGGAATTTGAACCCTGGTCTCCTGGGTCCTAGTTCAGCTCTCTATTCCACTACACCACACTGGCTCTTACTGCACATATGTTTAGCTCTTGGGCACTTACTACAGCAGTGTGAGACCTGGGAAAAGGAGTTTCCATAGCAATGATTTGGGCCTAAATTGCATCTGCCCTTTTCAGGTTAGTAAGTGCTCAACTGAGTACAGTATTTTGCAGACCTGAGGCTAGAAAAAACATTCCAACAATAGGATTTTCATTGTTCTTCCTTTTTAAAGAAAACTCATTTGGTGTCCCTTTCCTGCTAAGTATCTTCACCCATCATAGCCCTTTAAGACCATGAGCACATTTCTGAAAACACACCTAATTTCAACTTAAACCCTTTGATGATGTTTGCTAAAATACAGAAGGTGCTTCTCACATGACACCGGATATTACAGTGTTTGATTGCCACGTCTGTGGGCTTAAGGCAGTTTCTAATGAAAGAGTTATGATTTCAAAAATCCCCCAAATTATAAATAGACTCTCCCGGCTTCTGTTTTGCCTTTGAAGAGGATGAAATTTCCTCACTCACACAAACTGCTCGGAGTTGCTACTCCTCTGTCAAACTTAAAGGTAAAGAGCCCCCTGACAGTTAGGTCCAGTCGCGAACGACTCTGGGGTTGTGGTGCTCATCTCATTTTACAAGACGAGGGGGCCGGTGTTTGTCCGCAGACAGTTTTTCTAGGTCATGTGGCCAGCATGACTAAGCCACTTCTGGCAAACCAGAGCAACACACAGAAACGCCGTTTACCTTCCTGCTGGAGCACTATCTATTTATCTACTTGCAGTGGTGTACTTTCGAACTGCTAGGTTGGCAGGAGCTGGGATCAAGCAACAGGTGCTTACCCCATCGCGGGGATTTGAACCACCAACCTTTTGATCAGCAAGCCTAAGGCTCAGTGGTTTAGACCACAGCACCACCCACGTCCCATCTGTCAAACTTCGGGCTAAGTATTTATTTAATCCAAATCCTGCTGGAAACGGCAGAATGGGACTTGAGTTTTAATTTAATTTAGTGGCCAAGGACATTTTGTTGTCGAAGTCTGAGGAGAAAATATGACACACAATATTCACCCACTCAATTCCCTGTACAGAAGCCAACTGGACTGGCCGGTGAATCTACCTTCAACCCAAGGCAATGTCCTCCACCATACTTGAGGGCAGTGTGTTAGATTTATGGGCATAGGGCAGCTCCTGTGACACACACAGCTTAGCTGAAAGCCTGCCTTATCCCATATGTGCCATTTTAAAAAGTGCTACAGAGTCTTCGTTCTAGATTAGTGTCTTGAAACAGGTGGCAGGTGAGTTTGAGGGTCATCTCAAATTCCAAATATATTTCTTCATATGTATGACAACCAGATGTTAACCACTACATTTATAGAAAAGAGAGGACTTCCTCTTGCTTCAGGTGAAATCTTTTCTCCTTGGTGCATGTTGCTGGGAAACAACCTTCCCCAACCTGGTGCCTTTCGGATACTTTGGACTACAAATCCCACCAGTCCCAGCGAGCCCAGGAGTTGTAGTCCAAAACAGCAGGAGGGCACAGGTACATGGAGGCTTCTGTGGGAGGCTGGCTCCAGCTCTGACCTGATCAGGTCATTTTTGGTTTGAGGTACCAACAGCACAATCCTGTGCCTGCCTACATAGAAGTCAGTCCTATTGTGTTCAACTGGAGCTAAATATAAGACTTTGGCCGTAATATCACTGTTTTGAGTTTAGCTGTGGTGTTTTGTGTAGCTCCAAAAGATAAGAGAAGCTCTGGTGAGAATTCAAAAGTAAGACAAATGACTCAGCAATTGAATGATTGATTTATGGAGAAAGATTAAAAGAGGGAAATGTGTATAGCTAAAGGGGTGACATGATAACTGTCTATATGTATTTTGAAGATGTATACCAAAGAAATCAAGGAAGTGGTGAGGGTGGCTGATGATGGCTTGGAAAAGGGACTAAGAAGGAAAAGAATGAAAACAGTGCACAAACACAGAAACAATGAAACATGGTTATTTATTTGCCAGCTATATGTTCCCCTTCTCCCATGGATCTTAAAGTGGCAGATACCCCCTTTTTTGTCTCATCACAAACTCATTGGATAGGCTAAATGAATACATTTTCCTTTAGCTACCCAATTAGTTTATATCTGAGTGAGGATTTCAACCAACATTCAGTGTTACGAAAAAAGTTGTTCTTGATTTTCAAAAGTCTCTTGGAAGGGTTGGGAAAGAAATCAGTCATAGAATCACTGAATTGTAGAGTTGGAAGGGACCCTAAGGGTCATCTAGTCCAACCCCCTGAAATGTAGTCAAAACATCAGTGTTTGACTACTGATACCGACACTGTCCGAAACACTCAAAAACCCATACCTCTGTACACACAGGGCTCCATATCACATGGCTGGAAGGGGGTGTGCCTGTCCATTCGGCACAGGAATTCAATGACTACCCCAAAAGCACACAAACTAAACCTATGAAAGAAGGACGCTGTTTGCAAAATCTGCTGATCAGACACAAGCCAAACAGAGAATGCTACTTACTCCTTTCCATACAGAATTCAGAATGGGCTGATTGAAGGTGTTTAATGGGTGCAAAGACCATAGAGCTGCAAATGTATTAAAGTCTGTGGCAAAATCTACCTGGGGAGGAAAATGATCAAACTGCTTTCCCCCCAAGAGTTAAAGATGCATTCTTTACGTTGTCAAAAAAAAGACAATAGTGGAAAATGCATGATAGGACACATAAGATATGGACAGCTGCCAGCATGTTGAACAGCTGCGCAGCACATAAGAATTACTGCAGCTGTATTTAAACTAGAAGTGAAATCTATTTTTTATATATAATTTAATGTGCTCAGGCTTTTTTACTTCTCCAAAGTGAAACATTAGCAATTATGAACTGTTTATTTCCTTGGACGGTGTGCTGTTTTTGCTTCCATACATCTCCAAGTTCAAAATGTCAGGGAGGCATATTTGTGTCTGGCTTCATCATGAGACAACCAGAAGACTCTGTAAGACCCCCAAACCTGAATGGCTGTATGGGCTGCCCTGAGATTTTGGTGAGATTTCCTAGAGCCAAAGGGAAATCGTGTTCAGCAATTAGACTAAAACCTTGCCTGTTTAAGATCAGTTATGGCTTGTGTTGGCTCAGATCTGCGGAACAGGAATATAAGAATGGCCCATTTAGTCCAGGATCCTGCTCCCACATGGCCAACCCGATGCCTATGGGAAGGTCACGTGCAGAACCCACGTGACCTTCCCATGCATTCTCCCTTCCCATGGTTTCCAGCTGCCTCTGACCATGGAGGCAGACCATAGCCGTCATGACTGGTAATCATTGATAGCCATCTTTCCCATGAATTTGTCCAATCCTCTTTTAAGGCCGTCCAAGTTGGTGGCCACCACTGCCTTCTGTGGGAGAAGATTCCATAGATCCCACGCTGCATGAAAAGGTGCTTTCTTTTATCTGTCTTGAACCCTCCAACGTTCAATTTCATTGGATGTCTAAAGAAGCTAAGTCTGATGCCAAAACAGATGCAACCCATGATTGGCAATGATGTTGTGCAATGTCACCGATTGTACTTGCATGGGTACACTCATCCTTTACCTTGGTCTTTTAGGTCCAAATCCAGGCTGGGAGGATGGCGTGCCTGTGACCAGAAAGCATGGCCCACTTTGTCTTGGTTCTTTATGAAGCATGTGAATTGGATACTATTATTGGAGGAAATACTCTTGTGAGTTGAGCCATGCCTGTTTGTCCTCTACATCAGTAGCCCTGAGTCTTCTTGGAGATATAGACGCGTTACAAAAATGTAAGATAACTATTTAATGGCAAAACTCAGCTTATCCACTCATTCCCAGCTCTCTCCCAGTTCTGTGTGATTGACTGTTAAGCCACTCTGAGAATTGTGAGGGGAAGTTCTGTGAGGGGAAGAGGGGCCTCCTAACTATTCTCAGCATCCTGAATAAACTCTTCTCATCTTCATTGGCGATCACTCGTAGCCGAGGAAGATGGTCTTCCATGAACATGGTATTAACAGTGAGTCCATAAGTGACTGTGGAGGCCAATTCTGGATCCACACGTCCTTCCACAGTGGGGACATAAGTTTCCGGGCGGGAGTTGATCACGGAGAGGGTTTGCCAAACTACAGCTCCCAGAACTCCTTAGGTGACTGTTTAAAGTGATATTGCAGTGCTTTAAAAGTATGGTGTAAACATGCCCAGAATTTATTGTTATATTTTCAAAGCATTCCTGATCATCCCTGCTCTTCTGTTTGCCTTGGGTTTCGCTTTTTGTAAAAATCTAGTGCCAGATTGAAAATTTGCCACTGTTTCCCCAGAAGCGAGTGGAATAATGAAATAAATAAATGCCTGATATGCCATTCTGCTGAAATGCAATTTCTGACACTTGCCTAGGCTAAGTGTTGGCTCTAACGCCAAGCTCTCTGCTCCAATGCTCATGAGCAAATGTATTTCCTTCTGTCATTGTAGCTAATTAGGCAAGGGCTTGTGTTCATGTCAAGCCTTGTGTAATACTGAACACCTTGTCAACACTTAATAAATTAATAAATAACAGGATGATCTATTAATGGCCTACTGGCTCCTTCCTTTCATTCTTCCCCCACCCACCCTCTTCAGCAGAGAACTTGAACTTTCCCTGTTATATTTAGCAGAAGATATTGTAAAAGGTTAAGTTTACGGCAAGCTGTAATTACAGAAAACCCAAGGCTTCTGTGTGCCAGTCTAACAAGATTAATACCTTTTTCGACAGATTTTAATAATACGGTTTTATAATATTTAATTTTGTTCATAAAATGTCTCTCAGTGGGGAAGCCCCCTTCCTTTTTTCTTTGTTCTTTTTTTAAAAAAATAATAAATACCCAAACATTAACGCTCTAAAACAATTTAATTTGTTTCTCTTGGCACAAAAAAATGTGTAATGATGCAGGATTGCTGGAAACTGATTTTGATAGGACCACAGAGGGATCAACTTCAGCTTAATTTGGACATTTCAATCTATTTTGAAAGGGCTAGGCCTCTGAAGCCAGATTTTCAGTTGTGGATCAAATTCATTATTCTCTCTTTTAAGTCCATATCCAGTCAATGTTTTGTTTTGTTTTGTTTTGTTTTGTTTTGTTTGTGGTCCTGATGGAATGTCTGCTCCCATATATACTTTATTGGTATCCTGCCCCTCTTCAGTGGAAGATTTAAACCCATAATAACCCTGTGAGGCAGGTAAGCTGAGAGACTTTCCCAAGACTGTCCAGTCAGCTTCCACACTAGTCAGATCTCATCTGTCAAGGCTTAGGTGAATGACTGTAGCTCAGCGGTAGAGCATTAGCTTCGAATGCAAAACTTCCCAGGTTCAATCCTCAGCATCTCCAAGTAGCTCTGAGAAAGACCCATGTCTTAAACCCAGCTGCTGGTCAGTGTAGAATTAAACCAAATGGACCAGTGGTCTGACTCGGTATAAGACGGTCTGCTACATTTCTTTCTAGAGTACTGTGCCCAGTTCTGGATGTAACACTTTAAACAGGATAAACTGAAATGGGTTCAAAAGAGGGCAACAAAAAATAGTCAAGGGTATGAAAAAGAAGTCCCACTGAAAAACAGTATAAGGAGCTGAGTAGGTTTCACCTGGAAATGAGAAGAACGAGTGGAAAGATGATAGAAGTCTTCAAATACCTGAAGTGCTGACATAAAAGGTAAAGGACCCCTGGCAGTTAAGTCCAGTCGCCAACGACTCTGGGGTTGTGGCACTCATCTCGCTTTACTGGCCTAGGGAGCCGGGGTTTGTCCGCAGACAGTTTTTCTGGGTCATGTGGCCAGCATGACTAAGCCACTTCTGGAGAACCAGAGCAGCTAACGGAAACGCTGTTTAGCTTCTCATTGGAGCTGTACCTATTTATCTACTTGCACTTTTTGGGGTTCTTTCGAACTGCTAGTTTGGCAGGAGCAGGGACGGAGCAACGGGAGCTCACTCCATCGTGGGGATTCGAACCGCCAACCTTCCGATCGGCAAGCCCTAGGCACTGTGGTTTAGACCACAGCGCCATCCGCGTCCCCTGCTGTGACATAGAAGAGTACAAAAAGTTGTCCTCTGCTGCCTCAAAGGCCAGAACTACGTTATCCTTCCACTATCAGAGAGAGTAGGCTTCTTTGAATGTCTGTTGCTGGGATTCACAAGGGGGGAGGGAGGTATTGGGCGATTTCCACAAGCATCTGCTTAGCCATTGTGAGAATAGGATGCTAGACCAGATGGACCGTTGACCCGATCCAGCAGGGCTCTTAACTAAATCTAATGGGCTTAAGTTCCAGGAGAGTATATATTGGTCCAAAGTCTTAAGAGCAATTTGACAGTGAAACCAATGATCTGGGGTGGGTAAGCTCTCTCTTACTGAAGGTCTTCTTCACACACAAGCTGGACAGCCATATGTTGGGAATGTCAATAGTTCTGGATCTGCTGCATCAAACAAGGGGCTGGAGTAGGTAATCTGCAAGAACCCCTCCAATTCCATGATTCCTGGATGAAGGGTCTTTTTTCCGGCAACATTTTTCCTACGTAGGCTTAGCAGAAACAACAAAACACTCATTCATCTACATCAGGGATGGGAACCCATGGCCCTCTGGATGCTGTTAGACTCCATCAGCCTCAACCAGCAAAGCCAATGATCAAGGATAATGGGAGTAGCAGTTCCCCACCCCTGATATAAAGACTACCACAAAGCTGAGCCACTCATGACTTTTCTGCCCCACAGACATAAAACGTATTTAGTAGTTATACCCTCTCTCCAAGGAATCCTGGAATAGAGTGATGCTAAGCTTCTCAAGAGACGACAGAGGACGAGATGGTTGGACAGTGTTCTCGAAGCTACCAGCATGAGTTTGACCAAACTGCGGGAGGCAGTGGAAGGCAGGAGTGCCTGGCGTGCTCTGGCCCATGGGGTCACGAAGAGTTGGACACGACTGAACGACTAAACAACAACAAAGCTTCTCAACCAAAAACTTCTCATTGCCTTCACCAGATTACAGTCTCCAGGAACCTTTGAGGAAAATCACCTGGTTTGAACAAGCTTGTGGCATGGATCTGCCCTGGTTTCAACCAGAGAGCAAGCAAAATAGAAAGATTCACCTTCTAATTGTACTATATCACATGTTTTCAGTATCTCAGCCAGTTATCATCTTCTGCCCTAAAGCAGGAGAGGGACACACCCTGTTCACCTTGTCATTTGCTTGTAACCAATTAATCAAGTAAGGTTTCAATCAGAGATCAGCATTTTGCTCTCTGAATAATAGGCGCAGCTAGCAGCAAAGGCAAACGCCAGCACCAAATAGGCCACAGAAACATGTACAACCTCACATGGACTCTCTGCACCAAATCTGATGAGAAAGAAAAGTGGGGTGTATTTCCTTTGCTTCTCTCTCCTTTTACTCATGATTCATGCAACTCGTCTTCTTTAACACAGTAGGTCTCATTATCCATTTGCTGTACCTTACTGCATTGTAGAAGTCACTGAAACTGCATTTGATTCAACAAGTATCTGGTGGTCCACTTCAACCTGCTTCTGTCACAGCTGGAACCACAGATTTGCTAGTCAGCTCTACCTAATTCTCTAGAACAAGTTACACTTCCCCTTTCCTAAATGTCAAAGGGCCCATCAGTTGCCTATGCTCAATATTTCTTAGTACAGCAACTCACCCTTGTACCAGCTTTGAATAGCTCTGCAATAGTCTAAAAGAAAGCATGTGTTCCTATAAATCTAGGCTGTGCAAAGGAGATTCCCTATGGGTGAAGATACTCCTGGCCTGGCAATAAGAAGTATAAAGACCTTTAACTGTGTGTCAGGCTGCTTTCTGACAGCAAAGGTGGAAGTCAAGTAAAAAGGTGGAAACTCATAGAGGAGTGGGCAGAAGGTATATGGGAATCTACCATTAGATCCCTGGGTGATTTGCAGTAGTTCAACAAGAATTTCTGACCCCAAATTGTTTGACAGGGCCAAACAATAAAATGACTTTCCCCCAAGTACCTTTCCCCCAAGACTTTCCCCCTTTGAAAATGCAAAGGAAGGGTAACCACGAATGGTTCTGGTACTGACACAAATGCCTAGTTTCAATGTGTACACAGAGGCACCCTGTTTTCCCATTCTAACAGTATGGTTTTTGGACATGACTGTGGTTCATGGATGCTATCAATAGCTATTAGCCACGATGGCTATGTTCACTGTCAAGGCAGTATCCCTCCAAATTGCTGAAAATCACGAGAACTTGTTTTCAGGTCCTGTATATGGGCTTCCCACAGGCATCTGGTTGGCCACTGTGAGAACAAGCTGCTGGACTAGATGGGTCTCTGATCTGATCCAGCAGGGCTCTTCTTAGGCTCTTACGACTGACAGATTTGGAAGTTCTAGTAATAAACAAAGTAGATTCAACAAGCCTGAAGTCTATCCCACATTCTAACATTCTAACTGAGTGGTGCAATAGAAATGAAAGCTGGGATTTGATTCCCTCTATTCTTTTTTGAAGTGTTGTCCCTCTTAAAATGTCTAAATCAGAATCTGGATTCTTCATTTGTCCAGGAGTCACAATTTCTGAATATAAAAAAAGCAGTTTATAATACACTCAACGAGGCATGCATTATCGTGGGATAAGTCCCACGATTGGAATGTAAAAATGGAGGGATACAATCTATTTCAGAGAAACAGACCAGACAAGAAAGGAGGAGGAGTGGCGTTATATGTCAGGGATGTGTATACCTGTGAAGAGATCCAAGATTTAGAACCTCAAAGCCAAAGTGAGAGCATTTGGGTCAAAATTAAGGGAGAGAAGAAGAATAGTGACCTCATTGTGGGAGTTTACTATAGATCCCCAAGCCAAACGGAGGACATAGATGATGCCTTCCTGGAACAGATGGCCAAGCATGCAAAAGGAAGGGAGATAGTAGTAATGGGGGACTTCAATTACCCAGATATTTGTTGGATGTCAAACTCAGCCAAGAGCATAAGGTCAAACAGATTCCTCACTGGCCTTGCAGACAACTTCATTGTCCAGAAAGTGGGAGAAGCAACAAGAGGAACAGCCATTTTAGATCTGGTCCTAACCAATGTCGATGACCTGGTTAATGGGGTAGAAGTGGAAGGATCATTAGGCGCAAGTGATCATGCTCTTCTGAAGTTTACTGTACAACGGAAAGGAGCAGCCAAGCATACTAGGACTCAATTTCTTGACTTTAAGAAAGCCGACTTCATAAAACTTAGGGAAGTGCTGGGTGAGATCCCATGGACAGTAATACTAAAAGGAAAGGGAGTTCATGATGGCTGGGAGTTTGTTAAGAGGGAGATAGTAAAAGCACAACTTCAGGCAATACCAATGAGACGGAAACATGGAAGGTGCCTAAAGAAGCCAGGGTGGCTATCTAAAGAACTTTTAACTGAGTTAAGATTAAAAAAGGATGTGTACAAAAAATGGAAAAGGGGGGAAACCACCAAAGAGGAATTCAAACAAATAGCCAGCACGTGTAGACACAAAGTCAGAAAAGCTAAAGCACAGAATGAACTCAGGCTTGCTAGAGAGGTTAAAAGCAACAAAAAAGGCTTCTATGGGTATGTTCGTAGCAAAAGGAAGAACAAAGAAACAGTGGGGTCACTCAGAGGAGAAGATGGTGAAATGCAAACAGGGGACACAGAAAGGGCTGAACTCCTCAATGCCTTCTTTGCCTCAGTCTTCTCCGATAAAGAAAACAATGCCCGACCTGAAGAATTTGGAGCAAATGATTCAGCAGAGGAAACACAGCCCAGAATAACTAAGGAGATAGTACAAGAATACTTGGCTAGTTTAGATGTATTCAAGTCTCCAGGGCCAGATGAACTGCATCCAAGAGTATTAAAAGAACTGGCAGATGTGATCTCAGAACCACTGGCAGTCATCTTTGAGAATTCCTGGAGAACAGGCGAAGTCCCGGCAGACTGGAGGAGGGCAAATGTTGTCCCTATTTTCAAAAAGGGGGAAAGAGAGGACCCAAATAATTACCGCCCAGTCAGTCTAACATCAATACCAGGGAAGATTCTGGAGCAGATCATTAAGCAAACAATCTGTGAGCACCTAGAAAGGAATGCTGTGATCACCAATAGTCAGCATGGATTTCTGAAAAATAAGTCATGTCAGACTAACCTGATCTCATTTTTTGACAGAATTACAAGCCTGGTAGATGAAGGGAACGCAGTGGATGTAGTCTACCTTGATTTCAGCAAGGCATTTGACAAGGTGCCCCATGATATTCTTGTAAAGAAGCTGGTAAAATGTGGTCTTGACTATGCTACCACTCAGTGGATTTGTAACTGGCTGACTGACCGGACCCAAAGGGTGCTCATCAATGGCTCCTCTTCATCCTGGAGAAGAGTGACTAGTGGGGTGCCACAGGGTTCTGTCTTGGGCCCGGTCTTATTCAACATCTTTATCAACGACTTGGATGATGGACTCAAGGGCATCCTGATCAAATTTGCAGATGACACCAAACTGGGAGGGGTGGCTAACACCCCAGAAGACAGGATCACACTTCAAAACGACCTTGACAGATTAGAGAACTGGGCCAAAACAAACAAGATGAATTTTAACAGGGAGAAATGTAAAGTATTGCACTTGGGCAAAAAAAATGAGAGGCACAAATACAAGATGGGTGACACCTGGCTTGAGAGCAGTACATGTGAAAAGGATCTAGGAGTCTTGGTTGACCACAAACTTAACATGAGCCAACAGTGTGACGCGGCAGCTAAAAAAGCCAATGCAATTCTGGGCTGCATCAATAGGAGTATAGCATCTAGATCAAGGGAAGTTATAGTGCCACTGTATTCTGCTCTGGTCAGACCTCACCTGGAGTACTGTGTCCAGTTCTGGGCACCACAGTTCAAGAAGGACACTGACAAACTAGAACATGTACAGAGGAGGGCAACCAAAATGGTCAAAGGCCTGGAAACAATGCCTTATGAGGAACGGCTAACGGAGCTGGGCATGTTTAGCCTGGAGAAGAGGAGGTTAAGGGGTGATATGATAGCCATGTTCAAATATATAAAAGGATGTCACATAGAGGAGGGAGAAAGGTTGTTTTCTGCTGCTCCAGAGAAGCGGACACGGAGCAATGGATCCAAACTACAAGAAAGAAGATTCCACCTAAACATTAGGAAGAACTTCCTGACAGTAAGAGCTGTTTGACAGTGGAATTTGCTGCCAAGGAGTGTGGTGGAGTCTCCTTCTTTGGAGGTCTTTAAGCAGAGGCTTGACAACCATATGTCAGGAGTGCTCTGATGGTGTTTCCTGCTTGGCAGGGGGTTGGACTCGATGACCCTTGTGGTCTCTTCCAACTCTATGATTCTATGATTCTATGATTCATTTCTTTTCGTACTACCAGATCCACACAACAGCCAGAAAGGCCTGCTGGTTCTCTCTCCTGCAGTACATGGTCCACTTACTTTATCTCAACCCATCCATTCTACCACACTAGACAGCATGGGAAAGATATAAAGAAGTTGCTACTGAGCAAGCAATGCTCTTGGTTGTTTCTCATGCTCTTGGTTGTTTCTCCTGCTCCTGTCACCTCCCCCAGGAAAGTAACTGCATACAGACAATTGTCCCTGGCTTTTGTCGAAAAAACATCTGCCCAGCATGTAAGCTCTCCCTGGTCTTGTAGCCCTAGCTATCTAAATCCTGCTCCCTGAACCCTTCAGTCTGCTTCCTGCTTCTTCCAGACTCCTTCCACTCTTGGTGCATTGTGCAAAAGCCTTCCTAGGCTCTCAGCTGAGCTGACACTGGACACAGACTTAATCTGGTTGTTTGGGAGGTTTAATCACTTGTTACATTTCAAACTCCCAAAACTGTGATTCATTTTGAATGTAAAGGGGACCTTACATTTGTTTTCCAGTGTCACTGTTACTCACCCCAAAACCTTAGCAAAGGGCATCTATATGTTAATTTCAAATGCATTCAGATGTCTAAATGAAAACATTTTAAATTAGCATAACTGTGGCATTTCATGATATATCTTGGAAGAAACATCAGAAAATTCAAGGGTATGAAGGGGGGGGGTGCTTGTTTCTAATCTCACCCCTGTAAATATGAGAGCTATTTTCAAAAACCCTAAAATGTATTCTAGTTGAAAGTTGTGCTTGTCCTCATAGCTCTGTTTTATTTCTGTGTCCAATAATTTCTTCTCTGTATCACTAATAATGAAACCTTCCTGTGTCAACAAATAAAACTGAAGACGGCCTAGAACATCCCTCTTTTCATTCTACTCTTAACTGAATCTGTTTGGAATAGCCTAAAAATGGTACTTAAAATTTGACGTTAAGGAAGGATTTTTTTTCATCCTCCTACATAGATGTGGGTTAATTAATGTTTTCCTTTCATAATGCTGAATAACGCAAACTTTTACTGTAATGGTTTCTGCCCTCTTAATCACTGTTTTTATTTATTTCAAATCTTTAAGATCATTTTAATGTCTACTTCTGTCTTTGTCTTTTCGGCATTTTAAGCATCTGATTATATGTGTGCTGGAAATGCAGTTTTGTGAAATAATTGTTTACTGGGATTACTTGAGCCCAGATTTGACTTTTTAACATGTGAAAACAAGAAGGCTTTTAGAAATGATTCTCCATGTAGAAATGGCAGGAAGGTGTAACACTGTTAGACTGCCATCTAAATATTAGTGCAAGTCAAAATTCTAAGGCATCGTGATAGCTGCATTTGGGCACAGATCCAGCAGAGCACTTAAGCAAGGAGGTCTAAGGTGTCATTTACTATGGAAGAAGACATTGCTCCATCACTCCCACTGCCCACTCAGCCAGAATATTTCTGAACATGTCACCCCTTGGTCTCAACCTCATGTGCAGTTTCCAGAACTCAATGGAACGTCACAAGAGCATAAGAAGCATCAGGCCAAAGGCCTATCTAGTCCACCATCCTGTTCTCTCAGTGGTTAACCAGATACCTAAGGAAAGCCTGCAAACTGGACCTGAGCACAACACCATTGTGTGCCAAGGCCCCGGGCGCTGCAGTTCCGTTAGATAATAAACACACAGACATGAATATTTTAGGCTTATGGGATAAATTAGGCCGCAACTTTATTGGCTACAGATGTGAGCAGTTTGGCTTAGGCATTGGGTAAAACCAGGCTATATCCTAACTTAAGGTTACCAGATTTTTTTTTCAATGAATCTGGAGACATTTTTCAACTTCAATAGAAATGATAGGATTTTGTCAGAGGACTGATTTGTAAATCTGGGCATTGTCCCTGGGAAATGGGGATGTCTGGTAACCTTATCCTAACTCCTGTCCATCTGCAGAGAGTCTCACTAAGGGTAAACCACCAGTGGGGGAGCCCTATGACATACGTCAAATCGGGGCACCCAGCAGAATCCCCGTGGGGTCGTGCCATGGGTCTAGCCCACATCCAGGCTTCGAACAGGATCCACACCCCAGATCCCTTTAACAGGATACCCTTATCGAGGAGGGGCAGGTGGAGGCTACAACCTCCCCTCCCTTAAACAAAGGCTTACCCAATGCCTAACCTTACAAAGTTGTGATGATTGCTACAAGGTAGGCAAAAACCAAATGGTTTGTGCCAATTTGCCAAGTGGAAAAATTCCTACCAGGCCCCAACAATATGGCACTTCCCGGTTGCGGCTCCCAGCAACTAGTTTTCAGAGGCATACTGCATTCAACAATGGAGGTACAGTGTAGCAATAGCCACTGATGACTGCTCCATCCATTGTTTTTTAAATCCTCTTTTAAAACCACCCAAGTAGGTGGCCTTCACTACCTTTATCTAGCCCCATGATTCCCAACATACGGCACACGCCCCACAGGGAGACAATTTTTAAAAAAATAATAATTTTTATTAACCGGCCAATCAAATCAAATTAAATCACATCACATAAATTCCGAATTACAAAGCCGAATTTTAAATTTTGTTGGGGGAACCCATATTTCAAGATCCGAAGGGGGATTCTGATCATCTTCTTGCTACTGCGTTAATGTCCAAATCAGTCCAAATCAGTCCAAACAGAGTTCATAATTCTATCCAGTCTTATCTTGCTGTTTCCACATCACATATTGTTCATATATTTTCTCTTTTTTCTTTATGATCTCTTCTGATAGTCTCCTTAAGCCGATAAACACCAATCATAATCCTGTGTGAATTTTTCCGTTCTTCCAATCCTCAAATCGAGATGGTTTCCATATATCATCGCCTTCATAGATAACTTCGCTCTTTCCATCATTAATCTCGCAAAACTGTCGCTCTTAAGTCCCTCTGAGGAGTTTCACCCACAATATAAAAACAGCTCTATTTCTCTATTTCTCCTCCCAGACTCAAGACCTCCGACAGAACTTCCCAATATGGCGACGGCATTTTTAACTGTGTCATTCCAAAGCTCTTAGACATTCCACGCTCTTCTTAAAACATGCTTTGGTTCAAAAGTTTATCTCCACACAGCCTTAAATCCACAGCTTAAGTCCTTAAAACGACATTTTTGACTTGTGAGGGGAGGGGATTCTTGTTTAATCACATAAGGAAAGAAAGGAAAGTTTTTTTTTCCCCTCCCCCATCAGTCATTTGCCATACCGAGTCTTGGCGTATCTTCTCATGATTTATTCTTGTTCCTCTGACTCGTCTTGTTTTATCAGAGATCTCTTCTGTTAGCAGTCTTTACTCCCCCTCCTTCCTTGAAATATGTGCATTCCTTCATCCATATTGTTTCTTTTGAAGTTCTTGCAGCTAGTGGCGCGGATCAGGGACGGCGTCCAGGAGCGCCGAAATCCCACAGGAGGGCTTTGTGCCTAGTGCCCCCATCCCCACAAATTTGGGGGTGGTATAGGGCACAGCAGGCAAGAGCAGCCCCTCCCCCACCAACCCGGGGGGGGGGTAGGGAGGCCAATTACTCCCATCATAGCCTCCAAATTACCTCGTGTGGGTCGGAGAGATGTTATTGTCAGCCATCTTCTGATGCGCCCCCTAGTGGCCCCCCACAGGGAGACAATTTGATTTTTAAGGGGGGCAATTTGAGAATGAGTTATTAACAGTGACTGGCCTTTTAGGCTTCCTCCATGTGAATAGGAGTTCACTTTTTGAATAATAAGAATTACATGTCATGGGATCAGGATTTTAGAGATGCTTAGGTGTGGCATGGCCAAAAAAAAGATTGGGAACCACTGATCTAGCCTGACTCACAACCATCTAATCTGATAAAATGCCCTACTCAACTCCTAAATTGATTGAACCGAAGCTGTGAACCGAAGCATACTTTGTTGGAAATAAGTGGCACTGAAGTTAATGTGACTTATTTGAAGAATGCACCTTTCCCCTGAAGCACCTTTCTCCTGATTACCAATGGCCCCAATGGAACAAGTATTTGCAGAAAAAGGGAGTAGGGGTGTTATTCCTGTGGCACTTCCTAGAATCAAAGAATTGTAGAGTTTGGAAGGGACAACAAAGGCCATCTAATCCAACCCTCTGCAATGCAGGAAACTTTCGCCCAATGTGGGACTCAATTCCACAACCCTAAGATTCTCATGCTCTACCTGCCATTACAAAAGTGACTGAAGAGGCTGCAGCCATCAACAGTTCTGCCTCCTCTTGGAACTTATTTCATGATGCTGATTTTTTTTTTGACCCTCATATTGTTTGACATCTCTGTAAAATAGAATTTCCAACAAATGCCGGGTTTCTACAGCCAAGCAACTTTTCAGGGAATTATGTTTATTATGTGATTTTTTAAAAACGTATTATCCTTCGCCAGTTATACCCAAAGTCTGGACTTTAATGCTGTTTGTGATATCTTTGTGATATTTTCTACCCGTTCTTGTCTTCCACAAGATGCTCTAAAAATCAATCCATCGTTTCTTTATGTTGCCTAGATTAACCCAGAGCTTCCTGGTCATGTCTGACTGAACAACATGGAAAGGAAAAGGATAGATTAGATGGGCCTTTTGTCAAATCTGGCCCCCCCACCTCAAATTCTTCTTAACACTCTCAACCACTTCCTTCCCACTTAATGGTTAAAAAATAATTGTAGCATTTTAAATACTTCTCTCTCTCTCTCTCTCTCTCTCTATATATATATACACACACACCTCTAAAAGACCCCATTAGTGTGGTGGTCTGGATGAAGAGCTGAACTTGGACTGAGGGCACTGGGGTTAAGAGCCCCTCTTAGCCACAACGTTTATCATTACTCAACTTCAGGAGCAGAAATGTATATGCATTTACCAACATGTTCCCCAGTTCTCTGAGATTCTTTGCAGCTGTACACATACACTTCCACTTTTCCAGTTTCTGGGAATTGAAGGGGGGGAGAGTGGCTGTTTTACTTGGGTCCTGCTTGCAGGTTTCCCAAATAATAATAATAATAATAATTTATTATTTATACCCCTCCCATCTGGCTGGGTCTCCCCAGCCACCCTGGGCGGCTTCCAACAAAGTATTAAAATACAATGGTCTGTTAAACATTAAAAGCTTTCCTAAACAGGGCTGCCTTCAGATGTCTTCTAAAAGTTTGGTAGTTGTTCTTCTCTTTGACATCTGGTGGAAGGGTGTTCCACAGGGCAGGCGCCACTACCGAGAAGGCTCTCTGTCTGGTTCCCTGTAACTTGGCTTCTCACAGGGAGGCAACCGCCAGAAGGCCCTCGGCGCTGGACCTCTGTGTCCGGGCAGAACAATGGGGGTGGAGACGCTCCTTCAGGCATCTGTTCAGCCACTGTGAGAACAGGATGCTCAACAAGACAGGCCACTGGCCTGATCTAGCAGGTTCACCTTATATTCTTTCACGCACGGACACCCACCCACACCCCTATACATATATCAGGGCTAGCCCACCCATGAGGCAAGCTGAGGCAGCTGCCTTGGGCAATAGAATCCCAAGAGGCAGCACCCTCACTAGGGCCCTGCCTGCCAACTCTGCTGCTGGTGGAGAAGTGGTGACAGCTTCTGGCACAATCTTGCCAAAATGTCATAAGAACTTGCTGAAATCTCACGAGATCTCCCAGAGTGCATGAGATCTCGTGAGATCTTGCCAGAACCTGTCGCCATTGCCACTTCACACGCAGCGACACACAATCCAGCTAAGACTTTGGCAAGGAGGTGGCACCTTCTCATTCTGCCTCTGGTGGCAAAACAGAACGTGCCACCCCTGACATATTTGCACAACTCCCTCTTCATGAGAATTTAATCTTCCTATTATGTGCACATGGAAGCCTGGTGAATGTCCACAATGGCCACTTGTTAGGCCTCTCAACTTACATTACCACTAGCATCTAATGGCATATACCTGAATTGCAAGTAGCAAAGTTTCTCCTTCTATATTCTGTGCCAATCTTATATTTTATGCCAATGAAATCTCTGGTTTTACTAGTGTGGAGAGTGCGAGGGACTGTGATTGATGCATTCATTGGTGCATTTGCTTTCATAAATTTAATAAATAATTTGTCTTCTGGACCTGTTGGATTTCAGCTCCTCCCTCCACCCCCAGCAGTGTCTTTTCATGCTTCCTTTTTCGTGTGCTCCATTTCTCAACCCAGCCTACCCTGCTGGGTTATTGTTAGGATAAAATGTGATGCACCCTTTTTAGATGGAGGGGAAGCCAAAGATGTGCATAGTATGCTGCTGCTCCCACAAAGACACAACTGCAACAACCAGAGACAAAACTCTGCAGCTGCTTCAACAGCTGGCAAACAGAGATGAGGAATTCCCCTCCCACCACCAATCTAAGCTCTGGTGCCACCTTCTCCTGTTGCTCTGGGCAAGGCTCTGAATCTCTCTGACTCAATTTCCCCATCTGCTCAATGGGGGTATAAATATGAGGGAGGAGAGATACATGTGTTATGGGGATTAATTAATTAGCTAATGTCTGCAATGCGCTTTGAAGATCAAAGGTGCCTGCTCCACTGCTTTTATGGAGGGTGTTGACGTTGACGTTCCTCGACTTGGCACAAGGAGATCTGGGGGCGGACGATCACCGGGCAGAAGTTTGTAAGCTGTGCAAAACAAAAGGGCTCCTCTGCAAAGAAGGAGTTCCTTTTGAGCACCCATAAAGGGCACTGATATATCAACTGGCTCAGCAAAGGTACTAAAAACACAGCACTGATCCTAAGGAGGAGGAAGCTTGCAGGAAGTGCCCGTTGGGCAGGACGTAAGTAAGAAGGCAGGCAGGTGCGGACTAGCTAAGGACAGATTAACACTGGTGGTCAGTACCCCATTCATCCTCCCTTGCTTTATTGAAATCTCACCAGTATATTGAGTGGAATGAAATTAGCAAACATGAACCATCTACACCCAGAAGCATGCAACATATTTTTAAAATATTTTGCAACCCAGTAATCAGAAGGTCAGCAGTTCAAATCCCCATGACGGGGTGAGCTCCCATTGCTCGGTCCCAGCTCCTGCCAACCTAGCAGTTCGAAAGCACGTCGAAGTGCAAGTAGATAAATTTACCTTCCGGTGGGAAGGTAAACAGTGTTTCCGTGTGCTGCTCTGGTTCGCCAGAAGCGGCTTAGTCATGCTGGCCACATGACCCGGAAGCTGTACGCCAGCTCCCTCGGCCAATAAAGCCACAGATGAGCGCCACAACCCCAGAGTCGGCCACAACTGGACCTAATGGTCAGGGGTCCCTTTACCTTTACCTTTTTAATCCAAATTCTGCAGCAAGAGATATTGGATTCTGGGACCCAGTAACTTGAGAAGAGGAGCCAGGTGTCTGCAGTGGCCACTTCCTAGTGGGACTGCAGAACTTCTTGCCTCCTTGCAGGATTGAAGCCCTGAATGGGCAGTCCCCAGTAACACCTGCTGCTCCATCCCCAGCTGAACCTGGTCATCTAGCTGGGTTGGTGTCCTGCAAGTGGGCCCACCACCAGAAGGGTACACATCAAAAGGAGTGTCCACTTTGGGGGCTGCCACTTTGGGGTGGCATGAGGGCAAGGGCTTGTCGCCCTGCCCAAGAGAATAGAGGACTGCCTGCCCCTGAGAGTTCTGTTCTCTCCCCCATTAACATTTACATGTAACTACTGGGAGAGGGATGCGGGTGGCGCTGTGGGTTAAACCACAGAGCCTAGGACTTGCCGAACAGAAGGTCGGCGGTTCGAATCCCTGCAACGGGGCAGCCCTGAGGGCTAGAAATTTATTTTTATTTATGGAAAGTGGAAATTTTCAGGAATGCTCTAGCCACAGAAATTAATGGGCGTGGCTAATTTAAGTCCATTCACTTCCCTGAATCTACTCTGAGTAGAACTTATTTGGATACACACCACAACATATGCCAAGACTGTCATTTTCTCTTAAAAGATATAAAAAAATTGAGTGCCTGTATGGCTGGAGTATTGGATTTATCTCTCAGGTTTAAGTCACCTTACACTGATTGGAGTGTGTGGGTTGGTGTGGGTGTGTCTATTTATCTCTCTATCTAATCATATAATTGTAGAGTTGGAAGGAACTCTGAGGATCATCTACATATGCCTCTTTGAGCTTTTTGGGGAAGGGAGTGATAAAAATATAAATGACAAATAGGAGCTGCAACATAATGTTGCAGTCTGGAACACTCCTGTTTAGGATAATTCATTGCATTCCGCCTCCACCTTGACATTCCACTCCACTCCTCCACCCTACTCCAACAGTTAGTCGGCATTCTATGCCCACTGAGCATAGAATTAGGGCTGGGTTTATGTGTGTGTGTGTTTATTTGTTTATTATTAATTGCTTCTACTTGTCACTCTCTTCAGAAACAAATTCCCTAGGTGTTTTCCCTAAAGATTGTGATTGTGTGTGCATGCATATGCATATATCTGCAAACTTTGGTTTCCCTGAGCCTGCTAGCACCTCTCTCTTGGGTATGGATAGTGCTAATTGAGCTATATAAGCAGCACACTCACCTCTGAACACCTGAAACAGAGGGAGTGGCTACAGCAACCTTTGGGGACTGGTGTCATCCTGAGGCTCCCGCCTACTGGATCAAGGAGGATACCTTGGGGGCTTTGGAGGAAGGTGGCAATTTGCAGGCATAATTTCATCCCTGAAAGGAGTTCATCTGAAAGTCACTGCCTTATACAATAAGCACTAACAGATAAGGACTGTCAAGGCGGGGGGGGGGGGGGAAATAGTATATAAAAAATTAGCAATTAAGCGGCTGACATTTGACATTTTAATTCCACTCATTATTTTTGCTCTTAAAACCATTTACACCTAAACACAACAGACACAAAAGATACCAACATGTCTTATAATGAAAGTGATGGTGTTAAAAAATAAATCCACTGAGCCAGCATTTTCTTCAGGTCATGGGTGGAGAATGATGGCTGAAACCTGGCTAATTTTTAAGTCTTGCTTTGCTATCATCACTAGGGTTGCAAAATGCCACAAGGTAAGGTAAAGGTAAAGGGACCCCTGACCATTAGGTCCAGTCGTGACCGACTCTGGGGTTGCGGCACTCACCTTGCTTTATTGGCCGAGGGAGCCGGCATACAGCTTCCGGGTCATGTGGCCAGCATGACTAAGCCGCTTCTGGCGAACCAGAGCAGCGCACGGAAATGCCGTTTGCCTTCCCGCCGGAGCGGTACCTATTGATCTACTTGCACTTTGACGTGCTTTCGAACTGCTAGGTTGACAGGAGCAGGGGCCGAGCAATGGGAGCTCACCCCGTCACGGAGATTCGAACCGCCAACCTTCCGATTGGCAAGCCCAAGGCTCAGTGGTTTAGACCACAGCGCCACCTGCGTCCCTAAAATGCCACAAAGAGGGTCACAAATAGCCAAGGGCATTTCATCCAGCTTTTCACAGCCAGATCCTAATGGGCTTCTTTTCCGGCACAAAGGGAAATTTCCTGGCTGTGGATGTTTTTAAACAGGGACATTTTATCATAAGCTGAGGAATCCTTGATTCTTACAAATTTTAATATATGCTCTCATATAGTGAAGCAGAAATAAAATCCTTTTTAATAGAATCCATTCTGTGATTAAGAACAATGGCATATTGTCATTTAGGGAGAGACCCTTTTCAATAGTGGCACCACGGTTAGAGAATCACCTTCCCAAACATGGTCACCAGGCACCATCTTTGTGGCCTTGTTAAATAACTTACATTTTACTGCCTGGGCCTCTATTGAGTATTTTAAATTGTGATTGGGTGGTGGTGGTGGCTGACAGTAGCTGAAGTCCAACGACAGCTACAGGGCCTGAGGTTTGCTACCCCTCAAAGGATTTGGCCAGGACTGGGGAGATCCAGATTCATCCCCAACTGAGCTTCCAAGCTCCCTAGGGCTAGTCACCATCTTTCAATCTAACCTACTACATACCCTCCAACATTTTCCCAATGAAAATAGGGACTTCCCATTCCATAATGATAATTTTACTATGTATACCCCACACATCTTACTGGGTTGCTCAAACCACGCTGGGCAGCTTCCAACATATAAAAAACATAAAACAACATTAAACATTAAAAAACCCTCCCCTACACAGGATTGCCTTCAGATGGCTTTGGGGGGTCAGATAATTCCATATCTTCCAACATTTCTCTAGTGAAAATAGGAGCATCATAAGGAAAAGCAGGACATTCTGGGATCAAATCAGAAACCAGGACGGTTTCTTGAAATCAGGGGCATCCCTGGAAAATAGGGACACTTAGAGGGTCTACTAACTGTCAGGGGTGTTGTGAGTATAAAACTGGGTGGCAGGGCTGAGGGAATAACCATGTACACATGAGCTTCTCGGAAAGATGGGAAATACAAAAATAAATACATATTTGGGTAGTTCTTATTCAGTCCTCCTCCTTTAGATCTCTCAAGTTGTTCTCAACAAATACTTATCCCTATGAATTATTGTATACAGAAATGGTATCCAATAGGAATGAGTGTCATGTCTGACACTATCACTTATATCAGAAGCCCCATTTAAGTGTTCACTCATTAGGCTTTAACAGTGTTGTTCAAATTTGTTTCTTGAAAATTATGGAGCTACTAATATTAGAAAGGCATTCTTAAAAAAAAATCCTTTTTTAACATACTGAGAAATGGCACAGGCAATTTTTTCAAAAGAAAAAAAATGAGAGGTGAGGGAAGTGCTAAATTCATCTAAGTATTATTTAGTTTCTGATGTTCATGACAATCACTGTACCTATTTTGTCTGACATAAAATACATGGTTTAGGAGTTTAGAAAACACCCTGGAATTACTGGGATCACTCCTATAAAATTGCAATACTAAAGGAAGCACCTGGATTGATAATTTAGCACTCTTTAATGTTGGCAAAAGAGTTTATCATAAAAATGAAAGGTTGGAAGGCTATTATTAAGTGGAATTGCAAAGAGATTACATGTTGATATGTGTACTGTAATAAACGCTTTACCTTTAATTTGTGTTTTTACTAACTTGCGCTGTGAATGAGAGAAACTTTCAGCAACTGTTGATTAAATGTGCTGTCAGAAACAGAATGTCTGACAGAGAGAAAAGAGGCTACTTTATTTTCTCAATAAATGCAGCACAACATCTCTGAGGATCATGTTGTCTGACCAACAAATGAGATCAAGGGGCGCATAATGTTGTCATGCTTTTTAAAAGTTTCTTTGAGATCAGACCAGCAAAGGTTGCAATCCTAAACAGACTTACTACAGAAGAGCCCTCACTAAACAGTACAGGATATGATCTGACGTGAGCTTGCCTAGGATTGTGTTGCGCAGCCGCAATCCAGAACTGGCTCTACTGTTAGACAGAGGGAGGTAGCTGCCTCAGGCATCTGTATTTGGCTGCCATGAAAAGGCAGCAAATAGGGAGAGGCACTTGTGGGATTTTTCTACCTCAGGCACCAATTGGCACTCATTATCTGACTGGCTTTGGATACCAATATCATTTCATTGGCTTGGGGTATTCTACACTTTGACTGCCATGTCTTGGGCTAGCCCATTGAACTCCATGACAGTTTGGGTAAGCAGGCCGCTTCTATTTCACTGTATAAGTTATGATGCTATGAGGCACATACTTGTCAATAAGGTTGAACTTGCACGCCCTCAAGTAGGCAAGACTCATTTGACAACAAGGAACCAAGCCTTTCTTATCATTAGCCCTGTGGAATATTCTGCCAATAAAGATTGAGCAGGTGCCTGTTCCAACAATTAAATGCCTGCTGAAAATTTGGGGAGGGATCTTGCCAATGATGCCCCCCCAACAGGATAGGGCTTAATCTCACTTGTGGTAGCCACCATATGCTTTCTCTGTCACTGCTGCTTTGATGGTGGCAGAGGCACTGCTCACCATCTTCCACCAGGCTCTTAGCTATGCTGCCTGAGTGACAGATGTATGAAATCAATACATTTCACAGAACCATGGGTCAGGGCTTTACATTCTGGGCAACTCAAAACAGTGGGCAGCCACTATGGATGGGAGCTGAACTTGGCTCCGATTCACAAGCAGTACTGCTGTCTGCTGTGGGTTTGATAGGGAGGATGATGTTGCAGCTAGGTTGGGGTGATGAGGAGCCCTTCAAAGCCCCTGGGACCATTGCACCAGGCTTGATGGGGAACCAGCAAATGCTCTATCAAGCCATTCCATCCCCTTCCTGATTGTCTCCCACTCACCCCACAATCAGGGTTTCCTTCTTTCTGCAAAACTCAGAAATCCCCTGAGTCTGCCAATACCTTGTGCATGGATGGCCCCATACTAGCTACATGACACTCTCCTGGAGATCAGAAATCAAATACAAGATGCATTGTTATATAGACAAAAAATGTGTGTTGCTGCTTATATTTAGGGTACTTGTGGTGTCTTAAGAGCCCCTGAGAGTGTAACCTACCTATGTGCATCAGCATCAACAAAATAAGACATCTTGTAAGTTGGTCTTTTTTATAAAAAAAAAATATAGAACCTCAGTATATTATCTCACACAAGGTACCCTAGTTCTATTGAGACTCTGAAATGCAAATGCGTGCTGCTGCTGCTGCTGTTGTGTTGGTTACAGAGGCGAAACTGAAATTGGAGGAAGCAGATGCTGTCACCCAGTGCTGAGTCTGTTCTTGCTGAGTCTGAACAATCACTTCAAGAGCTAGTAATGAGAGGAGCTGAAGCTGCTGCTGATTACAGACTACATCGGAACGTAAGAAAATGAAAGTGATGACACCTTCTGAAAGGGGATATTGCAGCCACAATATGAACCAAGAAAACCAAGCAATTTCATTCCCAAATCCCACTCTTGGAAGTAAACCAGACTCTCCCTTTTAAATCAGAGAAAGAGTATCATTCACCTATTCCCCAATTAGCAAGGACTATGGGTCACAGGGAAAAAACAAAAATGTGTTCTGGACATCACTAGCCATTATTAATTATGTGTCTAAGAGCATTTGACAATATAAATAGTGGAATAAATGAATGAGAATAAAACCATGATTAACATGGTTTTTTTGGGGGGGGGGAGTTGGATCTGTGCCCCCAAAGGCCTTGCAATCTAAATTTTGACACGAGGAGAGAAAACAGATTAGAGCAATGGCAAAGATAAGGCAACAAGTGCAATCTTGATCCAAAGTCTTTGAAGTCATCCAAAGCATTTCCCATAAGTGCAGATCGCTCAGGTTGGCTCACAGCCACAAATCTTTCTAAAGCAGATTGAATGTTGGCATGGCAAATGATGCTATGCGTTCAGGATACTGTCAGGCAAAAATACTATGGCTCCTTTTCCCCCTGAAAACAAATCTGGGGGGAATAGTCTCTTTCACTAAGTCTTTGTGTGAATCAGCCTTGGCTTCTATTGGTGGATGGATTCAAGCAACCAGGGATTTTCGACCAAGCAGTCGCCAATGGCAGCAATGAATTGGAACCACGTTGTCTGAAGCATCCATCAATTCTTGGAAAAAGTGTGGTAATTATGAAAAACATGAGGCTTCCTGATACCAGATTCTACTTCGTTCATCTGATTCATTCTTCTCTACCATTACATAATCTCACAGGTGGTGAAAGGTCTTTCCTGTCACCTGCTACCTGCTCTTTAGCCTGACAGGTAGACTGTAGCCAACCAACAGTGCAAACAGTTGTGCCCACATAATTTGCATTCGCAAGTCCAAATAGAAGTAACTTCCTTCTCAAGAAATCGCAAATCTCTTTAATTTCCCAAGTGCTTTTCCACCTTTGTTGTGCTAGTGTCTGATTGATGATCACTCACATTAGGAGCTGGAAAAGTGTAGCTACCAGCCCTTGCACTCAATTTCATTTGCTCACAGACAGCTGATGAATTAGGCCAAACCAGCACCACAACTAACCAGCTGTCACGTATATATTAATTTGAAGGTTTGTTTGCTTATTTATGGGCAGTCTGATCCTCCATGACTGCATATGGCACTGGGGTTGTAGAAAACCTTATTTTACGCTAAGGTTTCTAAGCGTTTTGGTAGAGGACAGAAATAACTTACCAGATCACACCGGTGCTGGGACATAATCTATATCTGATTATCTGTTTATTCACAGTAAAAATAATGGGTGACTTTCTCTCTCCCAATGACCCTCAATGTGATGTACAACTGTTATAAAGCATAAAAATGTCACAGAAATGTCCTGGGTTATTTGCTGTTCATTATCCAGGAACACAAATGCAGATGAGCATTTCCAGTTGTACAACTGGTGACTATCACTTGTGCAACGTATAGGTTGTGCTATTTAGATACTATACACAATGCAGAAACAATTAAGAAAATCTCCTACAAAAGTACAGAAGCAAGACGTTCAAGAAAGTACACACACCAAAGCCTGTCCTTGTCAGTTCTCATGAGCTTCCAGAAGATAACTTGTTTTAAGAGATCCCTTCTCTCCCCTGAAGCTGCCTCAAGCACCCCAGCCCTTTTCTCTGATCAGAACCATCCTGCCTTTTGTCATAAACAATGACTGCAGCCTGGGCTGTTCATTCTCGGAAGTCTGGGCCAACCTGGTGTCTTCCAGACATTTTCGGACCACAACTTCCATTAGCCCCAGCTTGGGGCTGGTGAGAGTTATGGCCCAAATTGTCTGCAGGACACCAGGTTGGCCAAGCCTGTCTGTGGACTTGGATTCAGGGGTTTAATACTATTTTAATGATTGTGATCATGACCTGGACCTGATGGGTCTTATGTGATTCCTGTTTCGGAGTGCAGGCTATCTCTCCTAGCTAATTCTATTTCTAGCCTTCTCCATGTTTGGTTGCTTCCATGACCACGTATAGTGTTGTTACCAGGAAGGCTTCCCACCTATTCAGTGAACACAGGTGGCCCTTTCAGGTGTATTTTGGAAGACAAAATTGGTTCTAGAGCTATTTGCTCACTTTGCAAACTGAATGTATCATCTCACAAAACCAAGGCACTCATTTCATAGTGTGCATGTTTGGTGGCAAGTGCTAGGGAGGGGGTCCCAGCATCAGTTCTGCCACGTTCTGAGCCTCTGGTCTTTTATTTTTGCTTGGATGACTTTAGAAGAGGGTGAGACAGCTGCTGTCTAAAGTTGTACATTTCATAAACCAGCTTACTATCTCGGTTAGAAGAAAACCTCAGAAAGTGAATGCAGCTCCTAGTTTTCCCCAGAAGTTCACGGCAGGTGCTCCCCTGCCCTGTTCTATCAATTTCCATGCTGCATCCATCTAGACCCAGGTTGGTCTTCTCCTGTGTTCCCTCACATCCCTAAATCCAGAGCTGCAGAAACACCTCCCTTTAAAAATGAAATCAGTGGCATGCCGCCCCACGCTCTCACATTTTGCTAAGCAATAAATGTAACAAAGGGAAAAACTTGCCTTTCACTGACTATACAATTGTCCTTGCTTTGGGACTGACTGATTATACACATTTTCACCATCTGCAAAATAAAATATTTCCTTTTCCTTTCAAGGTGCCATTATTGTGCCGTGCAGCTTCTGCTGGATGATGTCATGGGTAGTGTGGTTTCAAACAGAAGCAAAGCATCTGAGCCAAAATATCCAGCAGATGTTTCAAGAGCGCAGCTGGCCGCCTGAGAAGGGTAATTTTAGCGCTCTCCAAATAATTCAGCAGCGAGACTTGTGCTCTGCTTCTAGATCTCCTGCCTGGATATTTGCAAAAAGGCATCGGGGAAAATAGCTGGCCCTTCTCTATATGTACCCACCTATGTTGTTCATACAACATCCATGAGTGGTTAGTTATGCTGAGAGACGGTGACTAGCCCAAGTCCACCTTGGTAGCTTCAAGGCTCAGTAGAGATTTGAACTCACGTCTCCCAAAGGTTAAATCCACTACAACATAGAGAAACATCTCACATTGGCAAAGTGTTTAGTGAAAGCAGAGAATAATTTGTTAAAGATCATGATAAAGACTTCTGAGAAGCCCATAGCCAGATATTTTGTGGGGAAGGGGCCTCAGGGTGGCACAGAACCATTGCAAAACATAGATACAGACAGTCTACCATGCTTAAAGACATTTAATTGTCTGCAAGTATTAATATAATAAAGTTTAATGTTATAAAAATCTAAAAGTAAGGGCAGGCTGCTTGTCAATTGTTCTGATGCTTTTGCAGTCATTGGCCAGAACACAAGGAATGTGAGAATCTGCCTTGTAGCAAAGTCAGATGTATCTCAGTTTTGCTTCTACTTTCCAAGTGTAGGTTTCGCTCAGCTGTACCTGGAGATGCCAGAGGAAGCATCTGGGGACACTTGTGTGCAAAGCAGGTTCTCTGCCCTTAGCTGTGGCCCTTTCCCTAACAGGAATATAAGATTCCAGCCCTCACCGTTCTGAATAAAGGGCTGATTTAAATAGGAACACAGGGATATGCCTTATACTGAGTCAGACCATTGGGCTCTCTGGCTGCATTCTGTCTACACAAACTCAACAGTGCCTCTGCAGGGTTTCAGGCAGTCTTCCCATCACCTGATCCTTTTAAGGGGAGACACTGGTGGACTGAACTTTGGACCATCCACATGCAAAAGTTACAAATGCCAAATGTGCATACTAGGTCAAAATCTACACAATATGCACATTTTAGGTTAAATTGCATTAAACTGGTTATTTTAGGGCAAAATACATACTAAAAATGCAGGATTTTCATGTGTGTGTCTTTAAATTGCAGCATGTTGCAGAAATAGGACGGAACAAGTTTATGAATGAACATCTGGAAAGCTGACACGGATTGGAAATAAACCAATCCATCCTTTCCTATGAACGAATATATTTACCTGGGAAACAATATGAGATCAGATCAACCCAGATTCAGAAAAATCACATGTTGTAGTCTTCTGGGGTGTATACTATTTCAGAATACAGGTGGGAGAACTGGAAGGAAGGAAGGAAGGAAGGAAGGAAGGAAGGAAGGGAGGGAGGGAGGGAAAGGAATTTGCATGCACTAACACTATCATACTAGGAGAAGGCTAACAGTCCTTGGAGCCTATACAGTGGTACCTCGCAAGACGAATGCCTCGCAAGACGAAAAACTCGCAAGACGAAAGAGTTTTTTGTTTTTTGAGTTGCTTCGCAAGACGAATTACCCTATGGGCTTGCTTCGCAAGATGAAAACGTCTTGCGCCTTTTTCTTAAAACCGTCAATGCATTCCTATGGGAAACCGTCAATGCATTTCCTATGGGAAACCGTGCTTCGCAAGACGAAAAATTCACAAGACGAAAAAACTCGCAGAACGAATTAATTTCATCTTGCGAGGCACCACTGTACCATATAATTTTTTTGCACAGGATTCATTGACGTCTGGTATAACTTTATAGATACTGAGTTTCATAGGATGAAACTGGGAACAGAAATTGAATTGATGACACCACCTGTATTGAAGGCTACTCCATGTGTATTCCAGGACATATCCCAGGAAAAACACCTGAGATCCTCAAGAGTACAGTGAGGGATTATATCCCTGCTGGTACTCTGGAGCACAGGACTTTGAGTTATCAAATCAGGAGCAAAATTCAAGCCAGCTCTCAGTGCAGTGGTATAGGCAAGGTACTGCTTTTCTCCATCATGATTTAGGTCACAGTTTCATGGCTATTGCCATAGCAACCTGAGTTTTTGCCTGTATGCAGAGACTTCTAATGGTATACCACAAGGTGAAAAAGAAAGAAGGCAAGCGAGAGAAACCAAGAGATGTTAAGCAGAGCATTGAACAAGGCAGTTAAAGGAAAAACTTTAAATCACTTTGCCAGTGGGAAGAAATGGCAAACAGTGGTGCTGGGAAGATCCCAAGATCCATGCCAAGGATACCTTGAGTTCAGTTTAGGGTTTCATGGCCTCCATGGAAACCATGGGGAAATCACAAACGGTGGTTGGCCTGAAACTCAGAGCAGGGCATACCCTCGATTTGGTATTTTCTCCAACTTGAGAGGGTGGTTGTTGTTTGTGGAAATAGGAAGGGGTAGATACTGCCCCGACAAACCTAGACAGCATCTTAAAAAGCAGAGACATCACCTTGCCAACAAAGTTTCATATAGTTAAAGCTATGGTTTTCCCAGTAGTGATGTATGGAAGTGAGAGCTGGACCATAAAGAAGGCTGACAGCCGAAAAATTGGTGCTTTTGAATTATGGTGTTAGAGGAAACTCTTGAGAGTCCCATGGACTGCAAGAAGATCAAACCTCTCCATTCTTAAGGAAATCAGCCCTGAGTGCTCACTAGAAGGACAGATCGTGAAGCTGAGGCTCCAATACTTTGGCCACCTCATGAGAAGAGAAGACTCCCTGGAAAAGACCCTGATGTTGGGAAAGATGGAGGGCATAAGGAGAAGGGGACGACAGAGGATGAGATGGTTGGGCAGTGTTCTCAAAGCTACCAGCATGAGTTTGACCAAACTGCGGGAGGCAGTAGAAGACAGGAGTGCCTGGCGTGCTCTGGTCCATGGGGTCACGAAGAGTCGGACACGACTAAACGACTAAACAACAACAACAAGATACTGCCCCATTATAATTCCTGGTGAAGTCTGGTTTTACAGCAACAATTCCTGCCTGCAGGGGTGGACAAGCAGTTCTGATGGTCCGCACTCTGGGCTTCTGGAACTCACAGTGGCAAGTATGCAGGACCCTGAGAGGCAGTCCCTCAACTGACTTAGATGCTGCTTTTACAGCAAATCCAGTCGAGTTATCCAGCGTCACATCTGGCCTGGTTAGGGTCATGTTTCACAGAAATTACTTCCTTCGAGTTATGAACAAATCTGTTATGTACTGAGTTGAAGAGGATCCAAAATGCAGCAGTCTGTTTGGTCCAAGAACAATAGGATTCAGAATGCAGCAGTCTGATTGGTCCACAGGAGCCACCCAATCCTGCTCCATTTGGAAGTGATTCGGCAACCTGATTGGCCTACAGGAGAATCCCAGAATTAGCCAATCACGTGGGGCCCATTGTTAAATAATGTATATAAAGCAGAGATTCCGGGGGAACTTCCATTCCTCCGCACCACTATGAGCTGAATAAAGAGCATGAAATCCACTCTCGACTCCGAGTATATTTCAAAATCACATCTTTTCTTTTGACAATAATTAAAACCTGTAAAATAAAAAATCCAAAAATACTTCATCTACGGTGCTACTATTCCTGTAGAAGCTCCTTCAGTTATTTTCACATCTCTCTCGCTCCTCTCTCATGGCAATCGATAAGCATTTGCCATAAACAAAGTACATTTATTATTTCTCTCTTCCTCACTTTTTTTTTAAAAAAAAAAATCTAGCAAGCAGTAAAAATTTCATTTGGAAACTTGGCCTTCTATTTATAATTTTTATTTCTTTCAAATCCAATTCCAGCAGTGGAAGACACACTTTGCATGTAGAAAATTCCATGTTCAATTCCTGGCATTTCCAGGTTGGGTTGGGGAGGACTCCTGTCAGAAACAACAGAGCCAGTCTGTGGAGACAATATTGAGCTGTGAATTCAAGAGACTATATTTAAAATAAATGCCGAAGGCCTACGGGTTTCTATTTTTTCAGAAAATATTTTTTGCATAGCTTTATATAGTTCCCCATATAGTCTGGGTACATTTCTCTCCTGGCACACGATTGCAGGGATCATACTGAGCATAAATGATATTCATCTGCATGCCATATTTACTTCTGCAGAGCTTCCCCCTTTAATTGAGCAATAGTTAATGAGCACTTAGGCGTCTATTCACAAAAGTTTACCAATGTCTGCCTATTGGGGAGCTTTTCTCATGTTTGGGTGGCTGAACAATCAGCCTCCTAAATATTAGGCAGAACAGTAGAAAGTATACAACTTTGGTGGGAACTTTAGATGGAAAATATATTTTAATGCCAAGATAAAATAAGGAAAAATGCTGCTTCTGTGCTCCGATTTAATGATGCAAATCACACAGACGTGCAAATGTTTTTAATTCCCATAACATGTTCAGATTCTTGCATTAAGTGTATCTGAACGTTTACAATGCTTTGGCAAAGTCTGAGATAGAAGAATACAAGGAAAGAAGGAAGCATGGGGAAAGATGGGAGGCAAAGGAGTTGCCAGGAGTATTGTGAGGTGAACTTGGTCCATTGTTCTTTGATCTTTTAATATCCCCCAAAAAATTTACCTAAACTTTTAAAACTGATGTACCCATTAGGATGAGAAATGTACATGCAGTTAAGATTCAATGCATATATTCCCAGAAGTACCAGTGTGATCATTCAGTTATTTTATTCTTAGATAAGAGGGCACAGGACTGCAGTCTTTAGAGGGGTGGTGGACTTTAGAAAAGAACGTAAGGTGAGCTTGTTGGATCAGAACAATGGCTCATTCAGTCCAGGATCCTGTTCTCACAGTGGCTGACCAGAGGTCCATGGTGCAACAGCAGAGCATTGAAGGTGGGGCTGCATTACTCTCCCAGCTACTGAACACCATGTGCCACTTTACTGCTGTCTATCAGGAAGGGAAGGGTAAGGCAGCAGGAAGCTGGGCAGGGTGAAGGTTCAGCAATAAGAGCATTGGATTAGCTCTCCTGGCCAGCCGACATCTGCCAAGCTCCCTACTGCCTTACACCTTCTCTTCTCCCTTCTGGTAAGCAGGAGGTTCAGAAGCTGGGACAACAATGCAGCTCCATATGTGCTTCCCTACCAATCTCTACTGCCTGAGATCAAAGAACAGCTTTGCATCAATGTCTGTACTGTATATGCTTGGGCGCCATGTTGACTGAAGAATGGTGGACTGGCCCTTTCAAAATTGCACTGATCTTTTGGGTTCTTTGAATTCCCAAGCAATGCTAGGTACAAAGTGGCTGGTAGATACCATAGTACAGTGGTACCTCAGGTTACATACGCTTCAGGTTACATACACTTCAGGTTACAGACTCCGCCAACCCAGAAATAGTGCTTCAGGTTAAGAACTTTGCTTCAGGATGAGAACAGAATTTGTGCTCCGGCGGCGCGGCAGCAGCGGGAGGCCCCATTAGCTAAAGTGGTGCTTCAGGTTAAGAACAGTTTCAGGTTAAGAATGGACCTCCGGAACGAATCAAGTCCTTAACCTGAGGTACCACTGTACTAACATTAGCAGCTGTAGGGTTGCTATTTTATCCAACTTTATCCTTCCTAACCAATGCACAGAGGTGGGGCAGTTCCACCCATAAACCAGCAACTACCACTTTAAATTGAATTTAGTCTCGCTGATTTTACCGATTCCCCCACTTCCTTGTGTGATCTTAATAAATGAGTGGGCTGTGAGTTTAAGACACTGAAACTGCGGCGAATAATGCAGACAAATCCGCAAATGCCATTTGTATGTCCAAAGCAATCATATTATCCCTAATTAAGTTTGAACATGACTGAAGGGCTATGCAAGAGGGCACAAGGGAATCTTTAATTTCATATTCCACAGCGGCATGTCCTATTTGTTTGCTTTGAATCCTCCCCTTTCAATAAGGTGAAAACTTGTGCTAATCCTCCATTCACCAGTTGCCTGGGTGCGTGTGAAATAAACCATGTGGACAAAATAAACCATTGCTAGCTGCAATATTCCATTGTGCCTTAAGCTGCTTCAAGGATCCTCTTCACAGGTAGCCAAATACCACTCGGGCCTCTTCACATATTTGTTGAGGATCCTACCTTTTTTTCTGTCTTTCTCCACAGAACACCCTTGCTCAGCCATTGAAGAATAGCCAAGATCCAGGCATAAAATGAAGAGGGGTGGGTGGGAAGGGGGGGGGAGAGACACGGGCGTTAAAGGAGCCCAAAGTGGCTTTCTCCACACACAAGGAGATAATTGGCATGGCTGTAATTTTGGAGCCCTGAATGACATGAATAAAATGGAGACATGGGAAAAAACTGAAAAGGACAACAGTTTCCTGGCATACACATAATCACTCCATTTTTCTTGGGAGGCCCAGTGGATAAAACAGGACAAAAATGTTTTTTCTCCATTAATTGCTTTCAAACATCGTCCTGCTAAATGCCTAATTAAAAGGTAGAAGTGTGGTTGAGTCTTACTTCCCTCCCACCCCCCACCCCCCTCTTATTTCTAATGACCACCTATCGGGGATGGGAAAAAGAAAATCAATAGCAATGTCCTCACAATTTCTTTTATGGAGGCGGAATAAAAGAGATCAATGGGAGAAGTTCTAAGCTTACCTTAAACCTAAGTCGCAGCCTCAAAGACCAAAGAACAAAGTGAAGGGGATGTGGACAAGTTGCGCACGGATGAGGTGCACTCAGTATGTTCTGCACGTATTGCAAAGCCATCTTTTATACCCTGGTCTACTTTATTGAATAAATTATGAATGGATGTGTTGCTTTCATTCCATCCTACCATCATGTGAAGAGATTCTCTGCATTTCTAGCTTTCTTCAAAACAGAATCACCAGGGGTTTTTTTGTTTTGTTTTTTAAAAAAAGCAAAACTCAGGTTTGTCACTTGTATTATGTTCTCCACCACCACCTATGTCTGCAATTTTTCCTATCTATAATTCCTTCTAATACTGAACTCGGTGCCCCTGTGTCAACAGGACTGGAGCAAAAACTTGACTACTACTGAAAAAAACAAAAAGGAGGTATCAGCATGGTTGGGAAAACCCTAAGATTTACAGAACTCCCCTACCGCAAAAAGGCAAAGACAAATGTATGCTTTTTAAATGAAAAGTCTATTAAGCATAAAAATGGGAGAAACGCCTTCCATTTTATTGGACCCATCAGCTGTCAAGGAATGAATCTGAACACAACTGAGGATAGTTCCAGGTACGTGCCCAACGTATGCCTGTAATAAGCAGGCTGAATAGCAAAAGCACTAGATGTCCATATGACAGTCTTTCTGGATTTTATACCTTCCTCGGGAATATAAAACAGATAATTTGTGTCCTCCAGGCAGTTTTTATAACAAGAGTCATTTAACGCCTCTGATGCTTTAAATGGGAATTAGCAAAGGCATTATGTTCTCATCACTCAGTAGGAATCAGGAGTTTATGTTAACATTGATTAAGGTATTACTTACCTTAATGGAGAATATTTTTGCTTTTAAGTTGGCCAGTATAACTAGTAAGGCAGGGCTGGGGGGCCTGTGGTGCTCCAGATGTTGTTAGAATCCAACTCCCATCAGCCCCTGCCACCATGGCCAATGATCAGGGAAAATGGGAGCTGGAGTTCAGCAACATCTGGAGGTCCACAAGTTTCCCAGCTCTGGAGTATGGAAGGAAGCAGCTGACATCGACTATTGGCGGTGAAAGGAGGAGAATGTGCTGCCATGAGAGGAATGGGTAGGCTGGGTTAATAGAAATGCAACAGGACCGTCAATAATAATAATAATATTAATAATAATAATAAATTATTTATATCCCACCCTCCCCAGCCAAAGCCGGGCTCAGAGCAGTGAACAACAGTAAAAATAGCACAGTTTACATAGAATCACAGTCAGCTAATTGAAATACATTCTAAAATCAGTTCAGAATCAAATTAATGGCAACCATTGGGCTAGAGTTCTATGAAGATTACAGAAGGAGAGAGGTCAGAAGGTCAGACTGTGCCTTGGCCAAAGGCCTGGAGGAACAGCTCTGTCTTGCAGGCCCTGCGGAAAGATGTCAAGTCCCGCTGGGCCTTAGTCTCTTGTGACAGAGCGTTCCACCAGATCGGGGCCACGGCCAAAAAAGCCCTGGCTCCGGTTGAGGCCAGCCTAACCTCCCTGTGGCCCAGGATCTCCAAGCTGTTTTTATTTGGAGACCGTAAGGTCCTCCGTGGGACATACCAGGAGAGGTGGTCCCGTAGGTTTTGGCACATGTTTTTGGCATATGTTAAATAAAATACTACTACTACTACTACTACTACTAATACTACTAACAACAACAACAACAACATGCCTGCCTATCAATAAATATTTCCTGGCCACCATAGAAACAAGACAATGTTAAAAATAAAATATATAGTCATTCATATCAACAATAAGCAATCATAGACAACCACAAAAACTGAGACATCATCAACAGTTTATCGTTTGTCTTCAAATCACAATGAGACTGCACTCATAGTCCCACTGACCTGGGAGTAATCCCCATTGAATTCAGTAAGACTTCATTATGAATAGATATAGTTAGGATTGTGCTGTAAGCCAAAAAAGCATGAAGTTACCAATTAAAAACCTTGGGTGAATAAAAGGGGCTTTACCTAGCACTGAAAAGACCACAGAGAATGCGGCAGGTGAGCCTCTCTGGGCCTAGACTCTATAGCCAGGGTGATACATCCAAAATAGTCCTCTCCCTCCACCCTAGATTCCTTTGGAGGGAGGGCAAGTGAAATAATGATAATATTTCACTTGGTGGGAGAGCCTGGAATCTTAAGATTTCTGTTAGCTGTGTATGAAAAAAGCATAAAACTTTGGACCTTGAAGAAGGTAGGACATTCAGTTTTTCTTCATTTGCAGAATAATTAAATGACCTAATTGACAGGCCTAGTTTAGTTTAGTGGATAAGTGGTAAAACTGTTTCCGAACTGTGCTACTTCAGACTGCCAAGTGGCGTATTGCATAACAAGGTGCACTGAGAAAGATTATGGGTGTAGGACAGGACAGTTTTCGCCTACTGTTGCATGTAGGTGTAAGTGGGAAACATGCAAGTCCCTACCTGAAGTGTAAATGGCAGTCCAGGGCCAGTTTTGCCACAATTACATTGGTATCTCAGGTTACATACGCTTCAGGTTACAGACTCCACTAACCCAGAAATAGTGCTTCAGGTTAAGAACTTTGCTTCAGGATGAGAACAGAAATCGTGCTCCGGCGGTGCAGCGGCAGCAGGAGGCCCCATTAGCTAAAGTGGTGCTTCAGGTTAAGAACAGTTTCAGGTTAAGAACAGACCTCCGGAACGAATTAAGTACTTAACCCGAGGTACCACTGTACTACTTTTGCGGGGAAATGAACTTCTTTCTCTGGGTGTCCCATGGGGTAACAATGTCCTTCTTTGTTTTTCCTTTCTCCAGATCGTTCAAGAAGGCATCCAATCCTCACAAACTGCACAAATCTGGAAAGGGAGATGTGTGGATCATTTGTACACAGCAATGAAGACTTCCTACCTCCTGGTACTTTCAGATAGTTGCCTGTCTCCATTGTGAGAGGCAGTCCTATCCAGGTTTATTGCCAAGGCCCATCTGTATTGTCACTGGTGACAAAGAACTGAGTTGTCTTGCTAGGTATCACAAGTGTGGGGCATCACTGAAAACTATTAGGCAGTGCTCTGTGTCTTGCTAGGTGGACCACTGGAATAATTAAAACATTTTTTACAATATTTATAGACCACTTCATTGACAATAAACCTCTAAGCAATTCATTTAAAACAGTAAAAAATACTCCTTAAAGTACTGATAAAATCAAACATTAAAATCAAATTGACATAAAATTTAACAATATATAAATAAAATGAACTGTTTCAAAACAAATATATATAATAAAAATACATATTGGCGTAGACTTGCCTAACAAAGGAGTTTTTAGCAGGCAACAAATTACAATGATCTACCTAATAACAAAGATCTGACAGGGACGCAGGTTGCGCTGCGGTCTAAACCACTGAGCCTCTTGGGCTTGCCAATCAGAAGGTCAGAGGTTCAAATCCCTACGGCAGGGTGAGCTCCCATTGCTCTGTCCCAGCTCCTGCCAACCTAGCAGTTCGAAAGCACACCAGTACAAGTAGATAAATAGGTACTGCTGTGGCGGGAAGGTAAACAGCGTTTCTGTGCACTCTGGTTTCCGTCACGGTGTCCAATTGCTCCAGAAGCAGTTTAGTCATGCTGGCCACATGACCCAGAAAGCTGTCTGCGGACAAACGCCAGCTCCCTTGGCCTGAAAGCGAGATGAGCGCCACAACCGCATAGTCGCCTTTGACAGGACTTAACCATCCAGGGGTCCTTTACCTTTACCTTTTTTTAGTTCTTGAGAGTAGCTGCTGCCACTCTGAAGGATCAGTTCCTTGCAGATGCAGTAGGAACATTATCTAATGACCAGCTCACAAACTCTTAGCATTTCTGTTTACTGCCTCAGCTAGAACTATCAATCAGCTACGAGTGTGAAATATACTTGTTGTTTTAATTGCAAAACAAGAGCATACGCCAACCAATGATAAGGATGGCATAGGTGTGTGATCAAACACTTAAGGAGTACAAAGTATTTTGTCCGTAACAAATCAGCATGCAACAATGACATCATGATATAACAAGAACTACCTTGTCGGGCACTGGCATTGTCTGGGCAAATTTAGGTGTATACCAATGTTACCTCAACAGAAGAAGAGATTGTGAAATTCCAGGGGATGGTTTTGGACCAACTTAAGAAACAATCCTTTCAATGACAAAAGTTCCTTGGAGCGACATCAGGATTAACAACGGCGAAAGCCAAGAGCCTCACCCTCCATTGACAGAAAGAAGGTGCTGCAATGTTTGATACATAAATCCAGAAATGCGATGATAATAATGAGTCCAAAAGATGACAAAAGAAAAACAAAAATGGGAAAGGAAATAAACATTGTTTACAAATGGCGGGGCACAATCAATACAGGTTTATGCACAGTTCAAGGTATGCTTCAAAACACACACAAAACTGATGAATACAGTTCAATTCATTCAGTTCTTCATACAGTTCTTCATTCAATTCAATGGAGAGACCACTGTGTTCACACATTACGTGCCAGGAGGTGTGACTGAGAACCTTCTTGTACAGGCAAGACCAAGTGCTCACAAGAAATTGCTGGATTGGGGCCCTGGCCCACAATGACTTGGCTGTGTTTATGGCATCCCAGAGTTGCTATGACCAGTATTGGCTTGCTGAAGGCCACAGGCACATAAAAGGCCCCACAATTTTAGATCCTGGACGTAACAGTCTTACAACCCACCCACCTGTTTTTCATAACCATGTGAATTTCCTCGGTTGTGAAGCATGCAATTAACATTTCTCTTCTCCTTCTACTCCATCATTCCTCTAAAAGAGAAGGAAATACACACCGAGTATGCGTAGTTGTGCATTTTAAAAACTCGCTTAAATCTTGCCACCATGATTACAGGAATAAAATAGGGGTTAGCTTCTGCTGTTAAATATATTTACTGGGGAATAAGTACCACTTTGTAGTAGAAAGGGGAAATTTATTTTAAAATAAATAAAATGAGCTCCTGTAAGCACGGACAGGCCTAGTTGGCTGCAACCTGACTATAAAATGTTTTTAAAAATAAGAAGAAATAAAAGGTAATAGAGATGTGTTCTTTTATTTCTAACCTGTATGAATAAGACTGCATGAAAGTGATAGCTATAGCAGATTAAATAATGGCCATGGGAAAAGAACTGGGGTGACAATGCACCCTATCCCTTCCACTTCAAACACTGTATACAGAAAAAAGAACTTTCAGGTTTAAAGCCTGAAGGTTTTTTTTAGTCTGCTTAAAGCAGGGGCATTTGGCTCATCTTCTAGTCCTCCAGAAGTTGTTGGACTCCAAGCCACATCTATCTCAACCTAGATAGCGAATGGCCAGGGATGCTGGGAGTTGCCATTCAAGTTCACCTCAAGGCAGGGTGGTTGTGTGTCTTACTTTAGAAGGGATAGTCCTCTATTTTGAAGGTTTGGCAGTCTTTTGTTTGAAAGTGTCCTCTCTTTGAGGGCTCTCCAATCCAAGTCTGGTTCAAAGATGAGGAGCCATAAAAAGGGAAAGCAGAAGTCCTGAATTAGCCCATCAACAGTTAGTCTGCAGCACTTGGCCAGGCACAAAAGTCACGTAGTGAACTCCCCACCGGTGAGATATATGAAGCTTCGGTTTAAATTATAATATTTTTTTTCTACATTTGCATTTACGCCAGTCAATTGCTAAATGAAAATTTCAGTGGTGGAAATCCTCTTTTTGGTAATGCAGGCCGCCCTACCTGGAAGGTCACAAGGTAGCCACCCCTGGTCTAAAAGACTGCCTTCTGCCACAACCTGCCTGCCACTTCAGATCATCATTGGAGACCTGACTCTGGTCTGTCCCACTTTCAGAGTTAAGATGGGTGGTTTCTGGAGACAGGTAGAGAGGTGGCATTCCAGTTTTGCAACACCCTCCTTAGGGAAGTTCATATAGCAAACACCTGATTGTTGTGCAGGTGTCAAGCCACGGTTATCCTATTATCCTAAGCTTTTCAGCTGACAATGGTTTTGTCTCTTTACTCATTTTATGGCACGCTACAGTTTTAATTCTTGTTTTAGTAGTTTCAATGTATTGTTTGCTTGGTGGATGTTTTCTAATGTATGCCACATGGACAATCTCCTGAAAAAACTGGGAAGTGGTGTATAAAATGCAACCCTCAGAGAGTGCCACACAACCTGGGATGTTTGGAAATGGCATGCTGAATATTGTAAATCATAAACAGTGAGCCTTCTTCTCAACAGCTTATTAAATTTGAGACTGAGTTGGGTAAAAGCATTTGCAATCTACAAACAAGTTGAAGCGCTCCCTGTTTGTGAAGTTTCAACTCTGGTTTCCTGCTCACTTCTATTTTACATCATGGGCTTGTATTATGAGAGAAAGAGAGAAGTTTAATTGCCAGGGTGGGGGAAGGTAATCTTATTGTTGTCAAATGCTGCTTCTGCCCCCTATTGGTAAATGTTCTACAACTTTAGATTGCTTTTTTCAAAACCACAATAGATACAAAATTAACAACAGATCAATGTTCACCATTGTTGTTGTTGTTGTTGTTTAGTCGTTCAGTCGTGTCCGACTCTTCGTGACCCCATGGACCAGAGCACGCCAGGCACTTCTGTCTTCCAATGTTCGCCATAGCCCTAATTAATTTTTACATTTGTGTATGGCCTGGAACTAGTGATGTCATACTATTTCCCTGAATCAAGCCATTGTTGGTTGGTGGATTGGTTTTTAAAACATAACAATGGCCACAGAGTGGCTTAACCATCAATCCCTCTTCACAGGGAATCCTGGAAATGTAGCTCTGTGTGGAGAAGAAGGGTCTCCTAACAAGTTTCAGCACCCTTAACAAAATACAGTTCCCAGCATTCTTTGGGGGAAACCATTTCTGTTTAAACTGGTACCATAGCACTTTGAATGTATGGTGTGGTGTGGCCAATGTGGCCTGTGCAACTGAGCCCAAGCCTGATTGTGTCATTTCCTCCTGATGGTCAGAGGCAGAAATGCTTCTGAATACCAGTTGCTGGGAAAACGCAGGAAGGAAGACTGCCCTTGTGCTCAGGTCCTATTTTGCGAGTTTCCCACAGGCTTCCGGTTGGTCACTGTGAGAACAGGATGCTGGACGAGATGGGCCATTGGCCTCATCCAGCAGGCTGTTCTTACGTTCTTACAATTGAAAGTAAACACATAATGCTTACTATTGCTCTGCTGTGTTTAGCCTGAAGGCTTGTGAGGGCACCAGCTTACTGTTGCTAAGCCAATCTGCGCCTGGGTGGGAACCACATGTACACAGTCTTAGTTTCCATGACAAAAGGAAGGAGGGGTATAAATGTAAGAATAAAGAAAGAAAGAAATCTGTTAGTTCTGCCCACATCTCATTTCTGACCCCCTTTCAGTGTTGGTACAGTGGTACCTTGGGTTACATACACTTCAGGTTACATATGCTTCAGGTTACAGACTCTGCTAACCCAGAAATAGTGCCTTGGGTTAAGAACTTTGCTTCAGGATGAGAACAGAAATCATGCTCCGGCGGCGCGGCAGCAGCAGCAGCGGGAGACCCCATTAGCTAAAGTGGTGCTTCAGGTTAAGAACAGTTTCAGGTTAAGAATGGACCTCCAGAACGAATTAAGTATGTAACAGAGGTACCACTGTACTTACTTTCAAGACCCTAAATAGCTTGGGTGTGCAGATAACTTAAAGAGCACCTTCTTCCAATCCCAGCCTATCTTGTCCTTATGTCACCTGCTGAGGCCCTTGTGTGGTGTGAAGCAGATGACAATGACCGACGAAGGCCTTTGGAGGGCTGTGGCAACTGTGGGGTGCCCCACCCAAAAAACTCACCTGGCACCCACATTTGGCGAAAACTTTTTGTTCACCCAGGCAGGCCTTTAACTTGCTAAGGACATCTAATCAGCTGGTTCATTTTTAGCGTTTTATTTTTAAAAAAAACTATTTTGGCTATTTTAATTTTGTTAATTTTTTTTGTGAAAGGCAGTATTAAAATGTTTCAAACAAACAAATACAGCCATGGACCGAGTCAGAAACATGATTCCAAGCAGCAGCAAGGAGCTGTCCCTTGAAACATCATTGTTTGCAGTCTTTCTAAGAGCAGTTCGAAATAATCTCAGTCGTGGGCTGCTGTCCAGAAAAGAACATGCAACAGGGAAAACAAGGTTCGCTACAAGCTGGGAAAGAGGTCCCCTCAATGCAGACAAATGGTGCCTGAAAACTATTCCTTGTACAACAACACGGTCCATGCAAACCTGTGTTCATAATAAGGGCTACATTGGCACATTGTTTGCATGGTGCATAAAACTGTATAAGAACCTCACTAGGTTCAAGACGGAGCTAGGCTGGATACTACTATGAAAAGTACTGTGAAATAGGTTTTACCCATTTTTTAAACTTCAATATTTAATGGCCCATTGCAGCCAGGATGGTGGCAGTGTAATGGGAGAGCCATAGAGATGCCCTCTTGACACTGGCATTGCTGTCTACTGGGATGAAGATGAGGCAGGAGAGAGGTGATTTTGGGCCTGATGAATCATTGTATACAACATTCACACCATCCTGCCTCTAACCATATACGCAATGCAGCAATGCCAGTTTCAGAAATGTGGCACCATGGCTCTGCCCCATCACACTAGTCACTATTGCACTTGCAAGGTTGGCGAAGACAACTTGGTTCTTGATAACAAAAATCCAGAAGCCACACCCCAACCTAACACATTTTAAATGGCACACACAACTAGAGATGGGCAGATCTGTCTATTCCACTTCTCCACACAAGTTTGAGCTTTTTATTTTTGTAAGAAATCCTCGTGAAAATTTATCAGTGCAAAATTCTACCATATTTATGCAAATCTAATGCACCATTAAATCTAAAGCGCACCTCAATTTACAAAACCTTGAAACCAAAAAAGTATTTGCTGACGCCATCAAATCTAATGTGCACCCTAATTTTTGTGATGTAATTTGGTAATTTGGCCAAAAGAGTGTGCCTTACATTTGAGTAAAGCAATTTCCCCTAATTTAATGCATGTTGGTATGCTATTTTTCAGCAGTATATCCATTTATATGCATGCTTTCCTCATGTGTATGAATTCTTGTATATATTACATAGCTGGAGAACTTCAATGCAAAATCTGGAGAAGTAAAACACATTGTTTCAGAAAGTTCAATTTAGGTGGGTTCACCTGTAAATAAGAATTGAATCAAATTTATCTCCCATCTCTGCACACAACCTGATGGGAAGTTTTCCAGTTCTAGGAAGTGATCTTCATGAACTGTCCCCATTGGTCACAGTGAATTGTCTTCTGCTCTGTTGCCCTAAATGGCACCACAAATGGAGTGTTGGAAGCAGCTGCATCACCTTGCCATACTGGCCAGCTCTGACTCCTCACCTTATCATAATACTATATTCACACACATGTGTCTAGTCAATGCATGCTGATGAGGAAACAGGATCATGCCCACAGGCTCTGGCCTCCCAATATGCATTTCCCAGAATGGTGAGCTTGCCTGCACATGTAGGCACTACTTATGCTTCCAAGAGCCCTGCTTTGGGCAGAGTCTGTTTGTTTATCAAGGCCATTTTCACACCATACATTTAAAACATTATGACATTAGATAGCCACAGCTCCCCCAAAGAATTCTGGGTATCAGGGCACTTTAAATGTATGGTATGAATGCAGCCTTAGGCAGTTCATGTGCTGCGTATATTTCGGGGTGGAGGTAGCCTCTGAGTAGTTTACAATATATCTTAATATGTCATAAATATATATCAAATACCAAAAAAGCCCTTAGAAAAATTACACATGACAGAACACCCCAATTAACTGCTAAATAAGGCATCTTCCTAAACATCAGAATAGAGTGGCAAGTACCAAAAAATGCAATAAGAACTACAGATCTTAAAACAGTGTAATTAAGAGCTAAATAAATTCCCCTAAAAATGTCAGAATAAAACAATAAAAGGTAAAAAGGTAAAGGACCCTTGATAGTTAAGTCCAGTCGCAGACGACTCTGGGGGTCGCGGTGCTCATCACACTTTACAGGCTGAGGGAGCCGGCGTTTGTCCGCAGACGGTTTTTCCGGGTCATGTGGCCAGCATGAGTAAGCTTCTTCTGGAGCAAAGGAACACTGAAACCAGAGAAGCACAGAAACGCCTTTTACCTTCCCACTGGAGCGGTACCTATTTATCTACTTGCACTTTTGGTGTGCTTTCAAACTGCTAGGTTGGCAGGTGCTGGAACAATGAAAACAATGAAAAGCAACAACCCCAAAAAAATCCACTACAAATTCCAGGTTTTAAAATAATGTGATCGACAATTAAGAAAAGGAAAAGTGAACCCATTCTTTCCAACCCACCATATGCCCAACAAACAATTAAACAAGCCAAGCCAATCAAATTCTCAGCCACCCATATAAGAATAAACACACCCTAATCTAGCTGCAGAAAAAAAGGCTCCTACTGCACCTAAAGGTCCCTTCTACTCTGTTCCACTCAGACACACCCTCTCATAATAACACAGTCAGAACCTGCACAAATACAGCTTGTCCAGACATGGGCTCCTGGACAAGTTGTGCAGAATACAAGTAGGGGCTGTGAGGGCGAACAAGCAGGCACAATCCTGCACCCCCACATGCACACACACTGCCCACAGACTGTGCACACATGAGATCTTACAGCCTTTCCAAGCTCTCAATGCTCAAATTACAGGAGGCTCTTTTGTGACTTCCCCCTTACTTGCTGTCTTTCTGAAGACTACAATCAGGCCCAGGCCTGAGGTTAAACTGGGTGAGAGCCACAGCTGGGGGCTGTGAATTTAATCACCAGTCTTCCTACTTTAGGAAGTCTTCCTACCCATATATTGAGCACTGTGGAGCAGGAGATCCACTTTCTGAGACATCACCATGAGGCCAGAGAATATTGCGCACCTTGAAGATCATATATTCAGTCCTGATATTGTTGTGGAGCACACAAGCATGGACATGGTCATCTAAAACCAACCGAGAGAGAGAGAGGGAGAGGGAGAATGAGAATGTTAAAACATGTAGGCTGGGGTGGTGAACCTTCTTCACCCTGAGGGTCACCTTTCCTTCTGGGAAGCCTTCAGGGTGGGCCAGTGGTAGGCATGATCAGAGGTGAATGTGGGTGAGCACCAAATGTGAAGATAATCTTTGAACATTAGACTAGTGCCTATACAACTCAGCCCATCATCAGGAGGGAGAGGTGTACAGCCCTGCCCTTTCTGACGTGTCAATGCCCTTCCCTGTATCCTGGGTTGGAGGAAGTGTTTTCTAGGAGATTAAGGGACCTCCCCCTTCTAATATGTCCACATCTGACATGGGGAGATGATCTCAGCACAGAAGACATAAGGGGTGAGATATCTGGTGAGGGATCTTAAAATGCTGGTTTAAATACGCCTTCTGCAGTTGACCTCCTTCCTAATGTTTTATTTTGGAACCTTTAAGATAACATTTCCTGTTAATTATGTTGCAAATGTATACTTCGTATTTTACCTTCATCTGTAATGTTTTCTTCCAAATGGTTTCATTTGATGTTTTAATATAGGCTTTAAACCGCTTTGCGATGTTTTTCTTAAAGCGGTATAGAAATGACATGAACAATAACAACAATATACAGACCCCTCTCTAGCCACCAGCCAGGCAAACAAGAGCCAATGCCAGACTTCAAGGACATATTCCAGCTAAATGAAAGCACTCGTGAGCTGCAAAGGAGGATCAGTAAAGGATGTAGCCTGGGAAGAGGGGGGGATAGTTTAGGAGAATCACAATGAGTAGAGAGAGATTACTTGAGGCCCACATCCCCCCCCCCCCAAGCCTGAGGTTCCCTACCCACTGTGTAGACCACCCCCCTCTCTCTCCCATCATAACTAAAAAAATATACATGTACAAGTGAAACAGTAGCAAACGTTTTAATACCCTTCAATTAAAATTTGGTAGACCCACCTGGGTTCAGAAAGTGGGGGGCGGGATATGATTCATAGGTTGTATCCGAACCGCAGGACACCAGCTGGCCATTCCTGGTTTAAATATTTGAGAAAAGAATATAACATCACCTAACAAAGAGCGATGGGGAGAAAATCTTTGATATTTTTTCTCCTCCCTTTGTACTGAATTTATGATTAAATAAGCTCCACTTTTATGTTAAGCATAATAGAAAGATATGTGGAAGATGCTCAGTACTCATCCTTTATGGATTCATTTAAATTCCACATATTAGACTAAGAAAACACCTGCATTTAAAAAACAGCTTTACAAAGAATGCTCAATAGCAATTGAAAATACTGTTAGCACAGGTGTTGGCTGAATATCTTTGATCTTTAAGGCTCGCTTTCTTAAAAAAGCATTAGGGAGAATGAATGTGTGTGTCTAAGTCAAAAGAGAAAGTATTCTTTCTAAAGCAGACAGGAAGAAAAATAGCTTCAGCTTGTATACCGGCTACTTTCTAAGGAATACAGGCCTCCGAATGACAAGCGAAGGGAAGGCACAGTCGCTTATGGCCCGAAATGAAATGACATGAATTCAGCTAACTCAAGCCTGCCACTGCTAAGTGTAATACATTATTCATGGAGGTCTGTGATGAGATACTTCCCTGTACCCTGGTGAATTCGCTCCCCAGCATAAATCTGAAATAGATCATTTACTCTAGATTAATATCATGCAGCTTCATAGGAGCTTTAAAAAAAAAGAGCTTATATGGGGCAATGCAAGGAAATGCATACGTTTGCAAAGGGAACGCTGACCACACAAATGGAATCCTGGCTCCATTGGCGCGCAGGTCCACTGTGGATCTAAGACAACAGCCGAAAAAGCCCACCGAGTTGCAGAAAGATGCTGGATGGCAAAGCAATGACTTTTAACCTGCGCTCAGCCACAGGCTCACTGTCTGCCCTGGGGCATCTTTGATTTCTGTTTAGGCCACACAGTATTATTTGTTAGTAGTGTTTATTTGATTTCTTACTCACCCTGCACCGTGAGGTCCCAGGGCACATTACAGCCATTTAAAATAATATTAAAATAAGTTTAAAACAAATTACAGTCAAGAGAATAGGGTATTTCAATAAGAGATAACATAATATAATGATAATACTGCAAATAATAATAACTAAACTATTTAGAAGAGAATAAGAAGGTAGGGTGGTAATCCTACAATAAGATCTGCAGTTTAGGATGCAGCAAATCTTCAGCTCAGCCAATTCCTGGATCAGCTGGGCTCAACCAGTGTTAAGTCTCCAACCCCAGCTCAGCCAAAAGTACATCTTGGCACTCCATGGATGGGACTGGAGAGGGCTGACTTAGGCTGGAGCCTGTTCTTGTGCACAGGATTTCTCCCTAGCAGTGTGAAATCCAATACAGTGGTACCTCTGGATACGAACGGGATCCGTTCCGGAGTCCCATTCGCATCCAGAAGCAAATGTAACTAGCGACGGCACGTCTGCACAGGCGCGTGTCACTTCTCGCTGCTTCTGCGCATGTGTGTGACGTCATTTTGAGCATCTGCGCATGTGCAAACAGCGAAACCTGGAAGTAACGCGCTCCGTTACTTCCGGGTTGCCACGGAGCACAACTCGAACGCGCTCAACATGAAGCATATTCAACCTGAGGTATGACTGTATAAGCTTTCAGACAGCACAAATGATACATCCACACTCCAGGAGGGTATTCTCTATGAGATGGTATTGAATTGGCTTAGTGCTCCAATCAGGAGCATGACACTGTCAAACATGGCACACGTATGCCAATAATAGCCAAAATAAGTAGACGAGACAAGGAGAGTGGGAGCCTCAAAATATGCCTCAGGACACCACTATTCATAAATTCACATCCAGGATAGTGCCCTGTATGAAGTGGCAGCCAATTTTATCCGGTCCAACACTTTATTTGGATGCGAAACACTGTAAAGGACACAAACCTATGTCGATAGCAGCTAAAATATGTAAAATGAAGGAAGTGGAGATATGCACCCCCAAAATAGCACTTGGGAACCCTCATCCAAACGTGAAAGAGTGTGTTTGTACATATTCTGGCAATCATTTGTGTGGATCGATGGACATCAGCACCCTGCAAAACACTGTCTCAGACTATAAAATAACACAGTATGGTATAAAATATAATTATTATCATTATTATGATACAGTGGTACCCCGCAAGACGAATGCCTCGGAAGACGAAAAACTCGCTAGACGAAAGGGTTTTTCGTTTTCTGAGGTGCTTCGCAAGATGGATTTTCCAAAGGGCTTGCTTCGCTAGACGAAACGGCCCTGCCTCTCCTGTCATGGCGGCGGTCACTGCACGCACGCACGCTTGCTTCCCCGCTCCTCCGGCTCCCTCCCACCTTCCGGCTGATGACTCCTCCGGCTCCCTCCGACCTTCCGGCTGACGGCCGACCTTCCGGCTGCCTCGCGCCGCTGCCCACCGCCCTCACGCGCTCCTCTCAGAGAGCCGTTGCCGCCAGCAGCCAGCGTTGCAGCCAGAGTCGCGCTCCTGAGCCACGCCGCCCTCCAGCAGCCGCGTCGTGCGGTGGCCACAACGCGCGGGTGAGTCTGAGGTACCGGCTGCGGCAGCTGTCCTGCTTCTCCCCACCCCTCCCCGCCGTTGTTAGTGTTTAACTGCAGTGGTGCTTCGCAAGACGAAAAAACTCGCTCAATGAAAAAACTCGCGGAACGAATTAATTTCGTCTTGCGAGGCACCACTGTATTATATAAACGTTGCTGCAGGTGGGTGGCTAGTATCATCTTTGCTCCATTGTATTCATTATCAGGCAACTAAAAAGGTCCGAATCCTCAAAAGCTGCACACGATTGCCAGCATTTTTTCCACCCTCGTCACACAAAATACATTGCAGAAGCCATTCCAAAGCTTAATTCTGCACTCCTTTATTTTCCTAAAGGAGTTTTGCCTAGCAAGCCCATGTCTGCAATAAGGAAAGCATTTGGCATTGTGGGATTACAAGCACAACAATCAAAGTAAAGCCTAAAAAGCAATCCCCAGTTCCAAACTCCTTGCTCTTGCAGCATAGGAAACTATTTTATACTTAGGTGCCAATTTTTGCATAAGCCTTAAGCCTCACACAAGCAAACAAAGGCTAAAGGAAAATTCGGCTCCCCGCCTGCATCACTGGAGCAAACACAAACATGGGGGTTGTACATCTGACAAAAGGCCATTTGGGTACCAGACCTTGCTTTGCTCTTCTTATAAGGTTTGCCTCCTGCTCTTTTCAAAGAACTAAAAGACAAGCTGGGAGATGCACAATCCCTTTGGTCAACTGGCCTCCATAACTTCTCCTTTTCACACTGTCCTGTTAAAGGTTGGACTCAAAGGTGCTCTTTAATGTCTCAAAGGAAAAGCAAGCTGGCAAAATACTCTGGTTCTCAAGGATCCAGAAGGACAAATGGAGCTCAGGAATAATGAGTAATTTGTTTGTCTCCTAAAAGTTTAGATCATCCGCTTATTTCAAGAAAGTGACCTCAATGAAAAGAGTAGTATACATTGAAAGTATATTATAATAATGCATATGGACATTTAGAAAAAAAACATTTTTAAAGGCAAGAAAAGACACAAAATCCTGCAAACAATTCTACTGCAGTCAGTGGAAACTACACCAAGGAGCCTGCTGTTTTCTAGGACTTGATACAAGTCATGATATTGTCTTTAGAGTTTTAGAAACTTGCACAGTTCAATAAAAAAAGAACCAGCTGTGCTGTTCTTATATAAATGCATTTGTTCTTCTCACTTCAGGACCAGCCTTATTATGAAGTAACATGACATTCTTGCTCCAGATGAGATTCCAGAAAAGTTATTGTCTCTCCCTTTATATCCCATCTTTCTTCCATCTCAGAACCATGGCGGCATATATTTGGCTCCCAGGAGGTCTCTCAACCAGGTACTAACCAGACTCAGACCTGCTTAGCTTCAGCAAGATGGTGGCCTCCCAGATTACACCAAGCTTTACAGTCATTTGAGCCTATTTTTTCCTAAGCATTGGGTAGGGATGTCTGTATCTGTCAATTTCAGTTTATCTCAGAGTCTCAGGGTTTTCCCCCAGTCTTCAGTTCAGTTATCCACACTTACACCTCTTTTTTATTATTCCTCATGAAAATTCACCAGCATTTCAGTGTTAATCCCTCATAATATTTACACATCTATATGATATTTTAACTAATACAGGTGGCAACCATTTTAGGCATTTCCAAGTGGCACGCAATCGGGGACGCAGGGGTCCATTTATGTTGAAGTTGAGAGTAGCAAAATCACAGCTAAGAAGCTCAAATCATATATGTGACTGAAACCCTTCTTTGGGAATTAAACCAATGTCCAGACTTTAACATTCAAAAACTTTACAGTGGACGCTCGGGTTGTGAACGTGATCCATGTGCACATTCGCAGCCTGCAACGTTCACAACCCACTTCTGCACATGCGCAGGTTGCAATTCGGCATTTCTGTGCATGCGCAAAGTGCGATCTAGTGCTTCTGCGCATGCGCGACTGCCGAAACCTGGAAGTAACCTGTTCCGGTACTTCTGGGTTTTGGCAGTCCGCAACCCGAAAAAAAGCAACATAAAGTGGATGCAACATGAAGGATGACTGTACTTGCAGAAACTTAGAGTTAAAGATGAATTAAAACATAATATTTACAGTCACATGCTTCTCCAAGCATGGGCCTACAGTCTCTTCTTCCAGCTTCCAAACAACCGTATTTTCCTCTTTCCACAGCTCAGATTTGCTCTCTCTCTTTCAAGCAGAGAAGAAACACTCCAACACGCTATTCAACTTAGCAGTGCTCACAATGGATTCTAAAACACAGTCATCTTGCTTCACATAAAAATGGAATCTCTCCTTGACTAGGTATCTCCCATGTAACCAACGTTAGCCGATCACATGAGAACTACTAGAGAATTTGGGTTTTCCTAGGGGAAAGTGGCAGGAGAAGTTAGGGCACCTGCTTGAAGGTGGTAGGCTTGCATCAAACAACAAAAGCAAAAGAACATAAGTTGTTGATCAATGATGCCAAGCTCCAAAGGTCACTTTTTCATGAGGTCTGCCAGAGTTCAAAACTGCCCATTTTCAAAAAAAATTGCTGAGAGTTGTTATTCCCTTCCCAGAGCTACAATTCTCACAGTTCCCTGTGAAGCAGGATTGATGGTTAAAATGCCCTGGGTGTTGAAGCTCTGGGAATAGGTGCCCAAATGCTCAACACACTTAACAAATTACAGCTCCCAGAATTCTTTGGGGGAAGCCATGATTGCTTAAAGTGATATAGTGCTTTAAATGTATGGTGTGAATGTGCCCTTGGTCTTCAACTGCAAGGATTTTATCTGTAGAATACTGTAATGTTTACTCAGAAGGAACAAGGTGGAGTCGAGGGAAGCAGATCTTCTGGCCTGGAAAAATCTGTAAGTCATATTTGTTTTAGTTGGATTTTTTCCCTCCCCCCACCCCTTGTTGTTTTTAATCTAGTCTAACCTTCCCCGTTCATTGTATCACAGGGAATATTTGCCTATTGTCGAAGCCCAATATTTTCCTGATGGTTCCTGGCATTTGACTTGTCATATGACTTTGATGTGGTCTGGCTTTTGCATTTAGGGTGGACGGCTTTTCTTTTGGATTGACTCTGGTGATCGCATTGTGGTTTTGTTCCTGTTGTTTAGATGCCTTTGCAATAGGCATATTAGAGATTCATTGACGTAACTGGTAGCGAATGTTACCTCTGTTGCGAAATCTTCAAAGTGCTGGCAATCCTTGCTCTCCTTCCATAGTATCTCTCTCATTTTGAAATAGCTTCAGTGGCGTCAACTCCACTAGAGATGGCTAAAAATAAAGACCTCTCCTATAGAAGAAGAGGGAGAATCATCACCCACCCATCGACAGGGCAACAAAGCAAGAGCTTTGATCAGATGACAGTATGACAGATTTATCGGAAGATCATTAAAGTCAACTGCACCTAAGTCCCATTGAAACCAATGGGACTTCAAAATGAACTTTTCACATTGATTTCAAAAAGACCTTAGACTGGATCTGATCGTAATGCTTACTTGGGAATAAGTCCCACTGAACTTAGTGGCACTTTAAAAATTACTATTATCAGGTTGTAAGATATAGCAAAACCATTGACTGTTAAGACTAGGGGGCTCAGAACAAAAACTGATGTCTCTCCAAATGCTTCTGAAATTAAGACTCAGTCCCAGAAGAAGAAGAAGAAGAAGAAGAAGAAGAAGAAGAAGAAGAAGAAGAAGAGTTTGGATTTGATATCCCACTTTATCACTACCCTAAGGAGTCTCAAATATCGGCTAACATTCTCCTTTCCCTTCCTCTCCCACAACAAACACCCTGTGAGGTGAGTGAGGCTGAGAGACTTCAGAGAAGTGTGACTAGCCCAAGGTCACCCAGCAGCTGCATGTGGAGGAGCAAAGACTCAAACCCGGTTCACCAGATTACGAGACTACCGCTCTTAACCACTACACCACGCTGGAACCCAGAACAGGTTCACCCAGTCACCTGTGTTCTCTTCCACTGCTGCCATACTCTTCACTTTTCTGTACTTGGCCCTGGCACCAGTAGTGGTAGAGAGGGCTGGTGATGGGGCCTCCATAACGTCTTAGAACACGGTTAAAGCTGCTTCCTTGGAACTCTGCCGATTGTGGTTCCCAGGGTGCCTGTGTCCTTACCAGGGTGAAGAGGCAGGAGCTCCCAAACCACATTTACCAGAGTACCTAGTGCTCAAGGGGATTCTATAGCAGTGTAAAGACTAATGGAAGCTGCATTGCAGAGCTTCTCTGTTGCATGACCCTCATGTCTGTTGCCAACAGGCAGAAATGCCCAAGAATTTGGTTCAGTCCACATTTTTACATAGACTAACCCGATTCACATTTGCTGGGCTGGAATGCAGTTCACACTTCTCTGAATTCTGCAATAGAGTTCTCAGTTCATGATATGTACCAAAATGCATATAAATGTGCGTATCTTGAGACAAAATACATTTTAGGATAAAACGCATACAAAGTTGATATTATATACAGTGGTACCTCAGGTTAAGTACTTAATTTGTTCCGGAGGTCCGTACTTAACCTGAAACTGTTCTTAACCTGAAGCACCACTTTAGCTAATGGGGCCTCCCGCTGCTGCTGCACCGCCGGAGCACAATTTCTGTTCTTAACCTGAAGCACTATTTCTGGGTTAGCGGAGTCTGTAACCTGAAGCGTATGTAACCTGAAGCGTATGTAACCCGAGGTACCACTGTATATATAGGTAAAGGTAAAGGTACCCCTGCCCGTACGGGCCAGTCTTGCCAGACTCTAGGGTTGTGCGCTCATCTCACTCTAGAGGCCGGGAGCCAGCGCTGTCCGCAGACACTTCCGGGTCACGTGGCCAGCGTGACAAGCTGCATCTGGCGAGCCAGCACAGCACACGGAACGCCGTTTACCTTCCCGCTGGTAAGCGGTCCCTATTTATCTACTTGCACCCGGAGGTGCTTTTGAACTGCTAGGTTGGCAGGCGCTGGGACCGAGCAACGGGAGCGCACCCCGCCGCGGGGATTCGAACCGCCAACCATGCGATCAGCAAGTCCTAGGCGCTGAGGTTTTACCCACAGCGCCACCCGCATCCCATACTGTATATATAATGCATACTAAAAAGAATGTGATTTGCATGTGTGTGTTTTGTTTTAATTGGAGAATGGTGTGGCAACAGGACATAAACCAGCATGGATTGGAAACTGATTTATCTCTCTCACTAGGTAAGTTTGGGGGTAAAGAGAGGGATGCCAGATGGGAATTTAGACCTTCCCTAGCTTTCTTTCTTTCTTTCTTTCTTTCTTTCTTTCTTTCTTTCTTTCTCTCTCTCTCTCTTTGTTACTGAGAGATGTGGGGAGCTAAGGAGAAGTTCTCATGCCTTCTTATGCTCCTTATGATGTACTGGGGAGTGTGATGGGATCAAACTTCAGAACTCTTATGACGATTGACTGATACTTTGCTTTTCCTCCTAAAGGAACCGAGGCAGCAAAGAAATATATGGAAAATAAGTAAATAAATCTTTACCCGACCCCATTCCACACTGAGCAAGCCCATTACAGGAAAGTGTTTCCCTGATTGCAAGAGCATTTCATTTGCCAATGGAACAAGAAGATGTCAAGGGTGTTTATGGAAATCTCCCTTTGGTGCAAGTTTTCAGAAAAAGGTTGGGCTGTCATGAATTGTTCCTCAGCCCAGCCTTGCCCAGCCCAGCCTTGGAATGCAAAAATCATCTGAAGCCCATTGAGCTTCCCCCTTCCTTTGCCTACAGCCTCCCAACCTCTCCGGTAAACGGAGGCAGAGAGAAGCTGCTGGGAAGCAAGTCAGCAGCGTGTTTGTTTTGATTTTTTGACACTCCTTGATGGTGTCTGAACTGGGCCTTGGGGTGTCCCTTTAATTCATTTTATATAATTATTATTATTATTTACATATATATTTTTTTAAAAACTACCCACCTTTCTACTGTTCATTTATCCGAATGACTTGCAAAAATTAAAAATGAAAACACAAAAACCATCTACACACACACACACATATGCACACACACACAACAATGCATGAACTTAATTTTTTTTTAAAAAGCAACAATGGACAGAGATGACAGATAAGACTGAGCTTCACATATAATTATTAGCAGGCAAAAGCTTGGTGGAATAAAGATGTTGCTACCAGCCAGCCAGAGAGGCTGCCCTCAGCACTTCATGAGCCACATACCTACGGGACCACCTCTCCTGGTATGCCCCACGGAGGACCTTAAGGTCCACAAATGACAACATTTTGGAGGTCCCAAGTCGCAAGGTGGTTAGATTGGTCTCAACTAGGGCCAGGGCCTTTTCTGTACTGGCCCCGACTTGGTGGAACGCTCTGTCACAAGAGACTAGGGCCCTGCAGGAATTGACATCTTTCCGCAGGGCCTGCAAGACAGAGCTGTTCCGCCTGGCCTTTGGCTTGGACTCAGTCAGACCCTTATATTTCCCTCCCCTTATGGTTTTGATCTATGGGCTCCTTTTAAAATGAGGATGCATTTTAAACTGCATTTTAAATTGGGGTTTTTTTCCTATTATGTTTTTATTGTAGTTTTACTGGTGTTAGCTGCCCTGAGCCCGGCTCTGGCCAGGGAGGGCGGGGTATAAATAAAATTTATTATTATATTATTATTATTGGGGACCCCTGTGGAAGCCCTGTGCAGCTGATTGAGCAGGTTTAGGTCCTCCTGCCTAAGGTGCAGGCTGCTTTTTGCAGGTATTGGCTGCATGAGTAAGTTTGTCAAGGGATGCTGTCACATACAGCCAAAGCTTGCCTCCCTTGGCCAATGCACATTCAGGAGTGCATTTTAAGGCTACCAGTCATACATTGGCAGCCACATCTCTCCTCAAGTGTATGACAGGTAGGTGTGGTTTGACTCGCACACCAAATCCGAACCCTGGCAGGCCAGGTTTGGCCTACAGGCGAAAGGTTTCCCACCCTGGTATAGGTGACCAATGCTCTGTATAAGAGTGCCAGTTACTCACATTATGCACTAGAGATTTGAGTGGAACATGGGGCATCCCTGCATCAGTTCCTGCTAGATTGACCTGAGAGCAGTGGCGTAGCGTGGGGGGTGCAGGGGGGGCCGGCCGCACCTGGTGCAACATCTGGGGGGGCACGCTCGCGCTCGCAGCTCTCTGCCCCTAACTAAAATCCACGGGTTAGGGGGCGCAAATTACTTGCCTTGCCCCGGGTGCTGACAACCCACGCTACGCCACTGCCTGAGAGGCACAGCTATTGTTATGCCAAAACAGTAAGCATCCCCCTTAACCCTTGAAATATAGGAAGCATCTCTTTTCCACTACTGTTGCACCTTGAAGCAATGTGCAAAAGTATCTTAGACAACAAAGGAAATTGAGGGAGTCTGCCCATTGGTGTACCACCTGCTTTTGCACAGGAGTTCAGTGGCAAATTCAGAAATGTCATGATGGCCACCTCTTCTAAGATTATAGAACTTTCTAAAATTATACAGTAATCTGATCATTCTACGATAATAATTAGGGACACATTGCAATGTTCAATGCAGATCTCCTGGTGTTGTCTTTCCGCTAGATCTACTATTTTCCGTGCAGATACATGGGGAAATGATTTTGCTCCCATGTCTTCTTTCGGAGTGCTTTCTATGATGTTCCACTGAATGTAAGAGAACTTGCACAACATGCTCCTGAAACTGAAGTACCTTGTGTTTCCAAATGCTTAGTTCTAGAGCATATGGTAACTCCTATTTCATGGTGATTGGTAAGCCCTAGGACAATGGAGACAGAGGCCCTGCAGGGACACTGCTGCAGCCCCACACCACACCACTGGTTTTTCATGCAGATAGTCCCAAATTCATGGGACGCGGGTGGCGCTGTGGGTAAAAGCCTCAGCGCCTAGGGCTTGCCGATCGAAAGGTCGGCGGTTCGAATCCCCGCGGCGGGGTGCACTCCCGTTGTTCGGTCCCAGCGCCTGCCAACCTAGCAGTTCGAAAGCACTCCCGGGTGCAAGTAGATAAATAGGGACCACTTACTAGCGGGAAGGTAAATGGTGTTTCCGTGTGTGGCTCTGGCTCGCCAGAGCAGCGATGTCACGCTGGCCACGTGACCCGGAAGTGTCTCCAGACAGCGCTGGCCCCCAGCCTCTTGAGTGAGATGGGCGCACAACCCTAGAGTCTGTCAAGACTGGCCCGTACGGGCAGGGGTACCTTTACCTTTACCTTTTTAGTCCCAAATTCAATCCCCAGCAGCTCTAGGTAGGGAAGGACTCCTACCTGAAACCCAGGAAAGCTGCTGCCAGTCTGTGTAGGCAGTACTGAGCTAGATAGGCCAAGGGTCTGGCTCATTATATGGCAGCTTTCTATGTTCCTAAGAAGTTAAACTCTCGAGCTGAGTTGGTATGGCAATGCTACGTTTTTTTACAGATGGCTATAGTGTAGGGAGGCGATATATTTCCCCACAATGGGTATCTTCCCCCCAATAAGTAGTTAAAAGCGAGTGTGCCTGCATAAAACAAGGTAGGTAATTAAAATTATTAACTATAGTCAAACCCATAGAGCTGTGGAGTGCCAACTGCAAACAAAAGTAGGGCTGGACAAGTCTGAACTTGCCACTTTTTATTAAATCTTATTTAAAATACTGGAATAAGTGGAGTGTCTGATGAAATATGCAGGGGGTTTAAACATGCCACAGCTGAAAGAAAACTATACATGTCTGTGTTTTGACTGGCCAAAGATTCCTCTGCTGAACTTGTAAGCATTATTCTAAAAGGGCCGAATCGGTAGGCTGCGATCCAAACCCCATTTACCAGGGAACAAGCCCCAATGAATTCTAGAGGACCTGCTCCTGAATACACACGGTTAGGATCACACTGGAAAACAGAGCATCTGAGCACAAGTTCTTCAGGCCTTCGGTATTACTTTAGGTATCTTACAAACTGTCCTTAATCTGTCAAAATTATCCTGGGCAGATGAGAAATGTTATAAACTCTCATCTACATTCAGAGAATAATGTCATTTTAAGTATGTTGGACAGATAGTTCAAGATGTTACTATTAGTATATAAAACCTGTAAAGCCAGTTTCCTTGGGAGATGTCCATACCTCATATATGCCACCTCAGCCTGCGGAACTGGCACTGTTATAGGGGCCGAATAACACTCATTCCACACATGTAAGCAATTGATCTTTTAGAGTGGCAGCACCCACACTCCGGAACTCTCTAGCTGTTTTTAATCAATCATTTTAATTGTTTTATTTTATATTTTTGTAAACTGCTTAGAGATTTCCTTTTAAAAATACAACATATATTTTTTTGTAAAGTTATAAATGAAACAAGAAAAGGGGGGGTATGGGAAGGTAGCCTAGGCTTTGGTTTAGGATTCGCATTGGGAAAGCAAGATTCATGTGCCTTTAATCTCCACAATAAGAACTATTATTTATTATTATTATCTATTGAATGTATACACCACCCTATACCCACAGGTCTCAGAGCAGTTCACAGGACTTAGCTGACTTCCCATGGCAAAAATGGGGTTGCAGGGGGATGGGGACAGCAGGCCTATACTCCCTCTAATTTTGTGTTAAGCCATGCCCCATGTTGCGTTATACCATGCTCCCCATGGCAGCCATTTTGTAACTGGCACCCTTGGTGCTCTCAAAATCCAAAACTTGAAGGAGCATCTCCACCCCCATCATTCTGCCCGGACACTGAGGTCCAGTGCCGAGGGCCTTCTGGCGGTTCCCCCGCTGCGAGAAGCCAAGTTACAGGGAACCAGGCAGAGGGCACCCGCCCTGTGGAACGCGCTCCCATGAGATGTCAAAGAGAAAAATAACTACCAAACTTTTAGAAGACATCTGAAGGCAGTCCTGTTTAGGGAAGCTTTTAATGTTTAATAGGTTATTGTATTTTAGTGTTCTGTTGGAAGCTGCCCTGAGTGGCTGGGGAAACCCAGCCAGATGGGTGGGGTATAAATAATAAATTATTATTATTATTATTATTATTATTATTATTATTATTATTATTATTAAATGTGGCCCCTGATCCAAAAAAGCTGGCGACCACTGCTAAACTTGTACCCAAATATGCATTTGGAGACCCTTTTCTTAATTTTACACCATATGGTAATGGTGGTATTGCTACTGTTGCAACTCGCCTTAGATCAGGCCATGACCCAGAAGCAGGTCCCAACCCACCAGCTGAAGACCAATGGGTTAGAGTGTGAAAAACCATTGCTGTATCATTCTAATCCATCATTTTCTCATGATAGCATTTCCTTAAGCCTTGGGAATATGCTTGCACATGAACTGGGCTGGCCATGTCAGTACATGTCCATGTACTTCACTTAACCTTTTATTTTGATTCACAGATATAGCATGCACACATATTTACTTGAATCGTATTACACAATGGACAATAGCATTTGCTTTGGAAGGGCCAGATCCCGCAGCTGACTGCATGGGCGGTGGCTCTCCTCCACCTGCTCAAAGCCAGCAGACATTCTTACTGATGACTAAACAACACGAGACCTCGAGCCTTTGACATAAGAATCTCATTCATCACACCTGCTTGACACGGGCTAAGATCCGAATCCTGCAGTGTGCATGAAGTGTATCTCAAGCAGGAATTGTGCCCTTATCTTCAGCACCTTAAGATATTATATGGGCACATGGATTTCTTTATTTCAAATGTTTATGTCCACCATTCTATTTGAGACAGGTCTGCATTGCACATTCTCTGAGCTCAATAGGAGAGTCCTTTTGTGCATTTCATTCCCTTCAAGTGGTCTAGAAATGTCAGATCATTCATTGTGGCAGGTGTGCCAACTTGAAAAACATATTGGGGAGAGGGGCATGTAAGCCCACCCTGCATAGTCAATCACATGATGCGGCACACACCATTTGAATGGCAATGTCCATCAACCTTTTGGCTCCTATGCATTGTGGCAGTTTTGGAAGTAGACAGACCCTGAGCAGACACTAGTGCCTAGTTCCATATGATGATGCTCATCTGCCAGCAGGTCTGCTTAGATAACTTGTGGAAGGTTCATTCTGCATTAGGGATGGGGAGCCTGTGGTTCTCCAGATGTCCCTAGACTACAATACCCATCATCCCTGACCACTGGCCAGGGTGGCTGGGGCTGAGAGGAGTTGGAGTCTAAAGACACCTGGAATGTCACAGGTTTCCATCTCAGCTCTACAAGCTCTCTCTACAGGCAGGGCAGATGGAAGGACCGTAAACCACTAAAGCAACATTTGTCGCATCTGTGTTTCTGGGAGGGAAGGAGTTAGCTACCCATTTAATTTTACTTTCTGAGATTGTCATTTCTCTAGTCTGCAGTTCAGTCCTCCACATTTCAACATCAGTTTGTAGAGGTTGTGTTTTTTTAAAAAAGTCAGCATGAAAATCCATGCACATTTTCACACGCATTTCTCCCAACACACACATTTCTGCAAGCAATTTCCCCTAATATATGCACTATATATCAATTCAGCTCTCCCCAACAAATGTTTTTCATACACATCTGCCTTTATAACCAGTTATTATTGACACCTTTGATTACAACTCTAAAAAGGCCATTCTTTGCTTGTGGAAGAAATGAATTTCTTCTGTAATATGCAATAAATGGTTTCCACTGTATTGCACAGGTATCCTGTTTTTGTACGCACATTTTGGCTGGAAAGGGGCATCAGGCAGGCCCAGGCTTCCAGGGTTCAAATCCCGCCTCTGCCATGAAGTTCCCTGGGTGACCTTGGACCTGACAGGGTTGTGAGTAGAAAAAAATGGAAGGAAGTGGGGAACCATGTACACTACGTTGAACTTGTTGGTGGAAAGGTGGGAATATGTAAATGTAATAATCAATTAATAATTACTTGGTTGCTGAAGTGCTAATTAGGCAGATTTCCATGAAAATGCATACCAAACAAATTTGTCTCCCATCCCTCCTCTGAGCGGTGTGGGCTCTTGGCCAAAACATCATGTCATCACTAGCCAGACTTTCTCTTACTTAATTTAGGGTTCTCTCTCAGGCTACTGGTCTTCACTTCTCTTTCCCCTCCCAACTGTTTGAGAATATTAGCTGGAAAGGGGAAGTCCAGACAATGTACAGTTTCTTCCCTTGGATGAGGCAATCTGCTGCCAAAGGTCTGCATCCTTCCAGGGAGCAATGGATTAAGTGCGTCAAGCTTCTTGAGATCTTGCCTCTATCAGGTCAGCTTGAGAGCATTTATAGCCATGCTCTGAATTAGCTCTGGATGCCCAAGGGGCCAACCACTCATCAAATTTGAGACAAGGGAAGGATTTCATACGAAGGTAAGAAGAACCTGTGGGACGTGGGTGGCGCTGTGGGTTAAACCACAGAGCCTAGGACTCGCCGATCAGAAGGTCAGCGGTTCAAATCCCCACAATAGGGTGAGCTCATGTTGCTTGGTCCCTGCTCCTGCCAACCTAGCAGTTCAAAAGCTCGTCAAAGTGCAAGTAGATAAATAGGTACCGCTCCGGCGGAAAGGTAAACGGCATTTCTGTGCGCTGCTCTGCTTCACCAGAAGCGGCTTAGTCGTGCTGGCCACATGACCCGGAACCTGTATGCCAGCTTCTTCGGCCAATAAAGTGAGATGAGCACCGCAACCCCAGAGTCGGTCACGACTGGACCTAATGGTCAGGGGTCCCTTTACCTAAGAAGAACCTGCTAGATCAGGCCAGTGATTCTACTATTCCAGCAGCCTGTTCACAGTGGGAAACCCACAAGCAGGACTCAAGCACAAGAGCCCTCTGCCCTCCTGTGGTTTCCAGCAAGAAGAAGAAGAGGAGTTTGGATTTGATATCCCGCTTTATCACTACCGTAACGAGTCTCAAAGCGGCTAACATTCTCCTTTCCCTTCCTCCCCCACAACAAACACTCTGTGAGGTGAGTGAGGCTGAGAGACTTCAGAGAAGTGTGACTGGCCCAAGGTCACCCAGCAGCTGCAGGTGGAGGAGCAGGGAAGCGAACCCGGTTCACCAGATTACGAGTCCACTGCTTTTAACCACTACACCACACTGGCTCTCCATACCAGCAACTGGTATTTAGAAGCATTACTTACTGCCTCCAACTATGAAGCATTGACATCATGTCTAGTCGCCATTGATAGCTTTATTCTCCATGACTTTATCCAATCCTCTTTGAAAGCCATCCAAGTTGGTGGCCATCCCTCTCTCCAGCGGGAATGAGCTCCACAGTCTAACTAGGCACTGCATAAAGAAGGACTTTCTTGGATACCCCCAAATTCTAGTGAGGGAGAAAAACTTTTCTCTGGCCACTTTTCCCCATGTCACACATAATTTTATGAACTTCTAGCATGTCACCACTTACTTGCCTTTTCTCTAAACTAAAATGCCCCAAGCACTGCAACCTTGGGCTCATCCACACTTCCTGCCGCTTTCCCCTGGGGAGATCCACTGAATCAGAGCAATTGTCCATCTGTTTTTCTCCAGATTGGTGTTTGTTCCAATTTAGCGCTAAAGAGCAGGTTTTCCAGGGGAAAATGGCAGGGCAAAGACAAAACTACTTAGACCTGTGCCTAGAAAGCAACAGGACAAATGGGAAAACATTTGGACCCTTGTTTTTTATGCACGGGATGAGCAGAAGTGTGAACAAACCCCTTTCCTCATAGGGGAGACACACCGTCCCGTATATTATCACACACACACTCCAGGTTAGACTCACTTCTTCTTCTTTGGCGATCACTCGTAGCCAAGTAAGATTGTCTTCCAAGAAAACGGTCTTAACTGTGAGTCCGTAAGTGTCTGTGGAGGCCAATTCTGGATCCACATGTCCTTCCACAGTAGGGACATAGGTTTCCAGGTAGGGGTTGATCATGGTGAGAGTTTGCCAAACGTCCCTTCCTCTTAGATTGTTTCTCCTTTCCACCCTGAGTTTGTGCTTCTTCAAAGTCCAGATTCAATAGATTTTCCCTGGGCCAGCAATACTGATAGACTGTAATTTTCCCTCCTCTATACTCTGTGTTTTGCTCACTGGGTTGCTCACTGAACCATGTTTGGTTCTTTATTGTACTGAGAACTTTGCTGCATGGACTCACTTTCAAGCTTCCAGGCTCAGCCAAATAAGTAGTGGTGCAAATTAGCAAAAGTAATTAAAACAATTTTTAAAAACCTGTTATTTATTTATTTATTATACCCCACCCTTCCCGGTTCAGAAAACTGGGCTCAGGGCGGCTAACAACAAATTTAAAACACTTAATTGTGATACAACAAAAACAGTATAAAATATAGTATAAAAGCGTGAATAACAATAAATTCAAAGTTCTAGAATCAGTTTAGGGGAAAATTCATCCAGTAAACATTGGGCCAGCAAGGAGGCCAGGGGAGAATTAGCTGTGGGATTCCAGAGCGGGTAATCTTCATAAAAAGGGGAGGGGGAAGGAAGGAAGGGGAATAAAAGATCAGGCTAACTTCAAATTGAAAGCCAGGCAGAATAGCTCTGTCTTACAGGCCCTGTGGAAAGGTGGTTAAATCCTGCAGGGCCCTGGTCTCATGGGACAGAGCATTCCAGCAGGTCGGAGCCATCACTGAGAAGGCCCTGGCGGAGGATAATCTGACTTCCTTAGGGCCCAGGACCTCTAAACTATGATTATTCACGGACCTTAAGGTCCTCTGCGGGGCATACCAGGAGAGGCGGTCCCACAAATACGAGGGCCCTGTACAGACAGCAACTAATCTGCACAGGGGTTGTGTTCCAGACCCATGCGAGTGTTGATGGGCCACACTGTTCCACAAGAAGTTCAATTTTGTCACCCGTGGCTTGAATTAGGAAAATGGGTTTTTAATCATGCTGCATTTGTTATCTAGCTTACAAGTGCCACGATTTTTCTGCTATCACCCCTCTGGAAAATTATATTTATGGATAATTTTTTTTGCAAGACAGTCTCTTGTTCCATCAGAGCTAACTTCCATCAGAACTAACTTCAACTCCACATAGTAAACACACAGTCACCACTTGGGAGAACAGAGCAGGTTGGGCTCAATGATGAGTATATGAAGAAAGTATTTTGGCAACATTCCTGATATGAACTCCTACACTCTGAAACACAGCCCCTATATGTCCTTTGCATTGGTTTTCAAAGGGGGAAAAAATACAACAGCCTAGGGACAGATGTGCCATAACTATTTATGGTTTCAAAAGAACAGAACAGGTTTGGTGAGAATTTAAAACACTGTGAACACCAAGAAATGTTCTAAGAGGGGATAGGCATGTTCTAAAGGTGTTTTATACAATCTTCTGGCTCAGAGCCCAGAACTCAGTTGGAACAGCTGTGTTGAGCACCAAGCAACTACTCTTTGAACTTGGAAAAACCTATGATTAGATCTTAGTAGTGGAAAGGTGTATGAATGAACAGTAGGAGCCTTCTATCCATGACATCCTTCTACATTTCTCAAGTCTTTGCTGCTTATTATTGGAAGAGCACAGCTTTGTATTGCAGCGGGGGGGGGGGGGCGATATCTTTAACAAGGAACCCATTCCATTTGGATTCTGCTTTTGTAGCAGCTATAGGTCTCATAGCTCAGCACGGAGCCTCTCTGATCAAGGTGTCCTCAGGTATGGTGTTGGAGACCCCAGGAAAACCACATATCATTGGGCTGACATACAGAACAGGATGCATGCTCAAATTTTGTTCCAGAATGTGGGAGGGAAGGTCTGGAAGTAAGGGAAATGGTAACTCCATTGTCAAGATGAGACCATGTCCTGGTAAGGTTTAGTCCCAAAGCATCAGTTCCCTCCTGAAGAAGTGGGAAGCTGGATCTATTGAATTGGCCCACGTGTAGAAATATATGGGATCTGAGCAATTTTTGAATGCTCTGGGAAAATTTCCAGAAATCAGAACAGGCACTTTATATGCCCCTAAGGACAATTTGGAGACTACAGCTGGTGCAAAAGAGGGCAGTTAGGTTCCTCCATGCAGCATGCTACCACAAAAGTATAACACCTGTGCTAAAAGAATTGCGTTGGCTGCCAATTTAAGGCTTCCTTGTGAACTAAAAAGGTTCCGAACAGCTTGGGCCCAAGCATGGCTCCTCTTGTATAGAACTGCCTGTTGATCAAAATAATCAAGACACCTTGTTAGATGTACACATCCAGCAGAAATTCATCTTAATGGGGCTTGAAAGAGGCCCTTCTCCACAATGGTACTTGCCTTATGGAATTATCTCTTTCTGGGGGTGTGGCAGGCACTTGCAGTGTTGCTGTTTCATCGCTTATTAGAAACAAATCTCTTAGTTCAGGCATTCTCAAATAGCTAATTCTTCAGTTTAATTAACCTTTCAGTGTCTTTTTAATATGTATTTTAATTTGCTGCCACTGTGTGGTTTAATTGTATGGCTCTTGGTTTTGCAAACCACATTGTAAGCATTCTAGTGAACGGCAATGCTTTTAATTTTTGGTACATATTTTTGCTTGGAGAAATGCTGGAAATTTGCGAAAGTACAAATTTTGAAAGACAGCTGTATTTTGTATCATGTATTTTTTCAGGAAATGACGTAAGTTGTTCACATTAAAATTAATACATTTTAATTTGTCCCTCACTCCTAGAGTAACATTGAATGGGAACTTGAATTCACAATATATTGTGAATATATTGTAGGTGAAATGATTACACACACATACTTCTCAAAGTTCTCGTTTGTGAATTAGCAAATCTTCTCCATAAATTCTCCAGCTTGGTGTATACTTTATATTCCACATTGACATCAGCACCCAGTGATTTTTCAGAACCAATCAAGTCCCGCCAATATCTGAAAAGTCACAAACAGCAGTTCACAGCGCCAGGCAGCCGGCATGCAGCACTCCTGACACCACCCTGGGATCCTGTGGGATGAAGGATGTGATATACATTTTTAAAATAAGTAAAATCTGGCTGCTGCAGCAGGACAGCAGACTTGAAATGGCATTGGGGCATTTTGTAGTCACTTTTTTCACTTAACTTGTCAAGAAATGTCCCCTACGATAGGAGGCAGAAACGAAGCTGTCAAATTTTGCGTTCTGAAATTCAAACATCAAATTTCAAGGGTACATTTCAAAGTCAAAAAAGGTCAAGTGTCAAGTTTGAAAACTTGTTCAGTCTTTCTGAAAATTTCAGTTGGCATCTAGAATGCATCACAGTCCACTGAAAAGCATGTTCAGATGGATACACTGGTACCTCGGGTTAAGAACTTAATTCGTTCTGGAGGTCCATTCTTAAACTGAAACTGTTCTTAACCTGAAGCACCATGTTGGCTAATGGGGCCTCCCACTGCCGCCGCACCACCGGAACACGATTTCTCTTCTCATCCTGAAGCAAAGTTCTTAACCTGAGGTACTATTTCTGGGTTAGCAGAGTCTGTAACCTGAAGCGTCTGTAACCCAAGGTACCACTGTATAGAAACAAGTGACTCGATCCCTGATGGATCTACAGTTTTTTCTCTTGCCCTGGACAAGTTCTTAAGTTAGCAAAGCACCATGCTTGCTGCTTCTGTGTGGTAGCTTTCCACAATCTTTGTTCTCATGGCTGCTTCTAAAGATCAGTGCAATCCAGCAAAAGTTAGTAAGTAATTGATTCTCATTGAAATAAACAGGGCTTAAGCAGTCATGAATGGAAGAGCACTGAGCCCCCTCTACCCAGCTCTGCTAGGTTCTGTTGGTCTCCCGCTATGTGTAGGATGGTTCCATTGAACTGCCCCTTCTGGCTGCTATATGTACAGGCAGATGGAACTGCTGCTAGTAGAATTCTCACCAGCAGCAGGCAGCCAAACCCCCTGAAATGGTCTTTCAAGGGGAAGGGGTTGGGCTGAACCAGATCCCAAGCAACCCAGCCACCATCACATGAGCCAGTGTGGTGTAGTGCTTAAGAGCGGTAGTCTTGTAATCTGGGGAACCGGGTTCACGTCTCCGCTCCTCCACATGCAGCTGCTGGGTGACCTTGGGCTAGTCACACTTCTTTGAAGTCTCTCAGCCCCACTCACCTCACAGAGTGTTTGTTGTGGGGGAGGAAGGGAAAGGAGAATGTTAGCCGCTTTGAGACTCCTGAAGGGGAGTGAAAGGTGGGATATCAAATCCAAACTCTTCTTCTTCTTCTTCTTCTTCTTCTTCTATGACCACCTGCCACTCACCTTCCACCCTGGCCCTCAAGCACAGCAGAACTGGAGGGTGGAGGGGAGTCAGGACTGCTGCCTTAATCACCCTTCCAGTTTTCCATGTGGCCTTTTCCATGTCTGATTTTTGCAGATTGTGCCCCAAACCTCTGCTTGCTACCACTGAAGATGATCAAGCCTGATTCATGCTTGCAAAGCTTTAAGATGAACCAAAAAGCACTGTGGATTGCACCCATTGGACTATTGTGGCCTCGGGAAGATTTTGCAACCTTGTCAGGTGCCAGCAAAAGAATCTCAGCAAGCTGACATGCCAAGATTTACACAGGAGGGTAACCGCAGGTGCTTATTTTTTTGTCTCCTTGTAGTTCATCAGCGTCACGCAGCTGTTGGCTCATTTTGCAAATGTGTCAACTCTTGGAATAACAGCAACTTACGTAGGTTGGGTGCAGTGCCAGGAGATAAAGAGTTTTACAGAGCAAAGTCATAAAAGCATTGAGGGCACAAACCTTGTGGTAGTTAAGGAGACTTCCCACTTATCTATTTGTTTAGATTTTAACACACCTGATCCTGCAAGTTCCAGGTGGGTAACAATGCAGGTAACAGAAATACAAACAGCAAATACATGAAACATTAACAAACATGAAATTCTCGAAGGTGTGTGTGTGTAGGTTTATCATGCTGGCAAGAGCTGTGATCCTGGTGTTTATGGCATGCTTACAACCCAAATTCTACTGTTGAAGAGACCTTCCAAATATCACCAATATGCCCTTTTAATAATTGACAATAATTTATTTTTAAAGTGGGGGAATAGAAGTTAATAGGCCAACACAAGCCCCCAACTTGTGTTAAGGCTATTTGCATTATCCCCAGTCCAAATATTCAAACCCACAAAAGGGAGGAAATGCAAACTAAGCCATTAGAAGTTATTTGTGTGACAATCAATGTGCATTACAGGCATCTTTGCGGTTCGTTTAAAATCCATTTTTGAGCAGAACTCGTGGGCTCATCCATTATAGGTCACTGTGCATTTCAGCATGACTTTCTGTCGGTGTTATATAGTCTTTCCTAAGATACAAGGATACCTGGGAGTAGTTTGCATAATGCTTTGTTTCTGCAGATCCCATTATTTTTCCCTCTTCTGGAAAAAAACTTACTTTTTTTCTACATTTGGGCTAGCCTTGGGCACATACTCATATGTAAGGAAATGCATCTGAACCAGTAGACCATAAATGCATCTTGCAGCAAGTTGGGAAATTATATCAGCCCAATTTAGACATGATGGAAAAACATTTTTTCACAATATGTGAATACGGCTGTAGGAGCCTTGAGTTTCTCTGTTGTTGTTGTTGTTGTTGTTGTTGTTGTTGTTGTTGTTGTTGTTCTCCTCCTCTTTTGCACGCCACAGTTCCCTGTGATGTTCAAATTCAGGGCACTATGGCTGATTTAAACTCTAGTTCAGGGATGGGAACTTGTGAACTTCCAGATGCTGAATTCACACTCCATCAACCCCAGCCAGCATGGCCAGTAGTGAGGAATGATGAGCACTGTAATCCACAACATCTGCAGGGCCAAAGGTTCCCCAGCCCTACTCTACTTTGTGAACAAACCAGGATCCCAAACCTGAATTGAACCTGGTTTTTTTGTTTCCTATTACACCTGAACTCAGACCATTGAATACAAAAGGAACCCAATGGCATAGTTTAGGGATCATGCCAGGGACCAAATGTGGCCTTCAAGGCCTTTCTGTTTGGCCCTCAAGACTCAGGCTGCACACCTTCATCAGCCTTAATCTCCATGAATTTGTCTAACCCAATAATAATAATAATAATAATAATAATGTTATTACTTATACCCTGCCCATGTGACTGAGTTGCCCCAGCTGCTCTGGATATAGAGCTTCCAACATAATATAAAAACAAAGCAAAACATCATACATTAAAAACTTCCTGATGCAGAGCTGTCTTCAGAAAGTTGTGTAATTGTTTATCTCTTTGACATCTGCTGGGAGGGTGTTCCACAGGGCGGGTGCCAGTCATAGCTGTCAACTTTTCCCTTTTCTTGCGAGGAATCCTATTTGGAATAAGGGAATTTCCCTTTAAAAAAGGGAAACGTTGACAGCTATGGTGCCATTACGGAGAAGGTCCTTTGCCTGGTTCCCTGTAACTTCACTTCTTGCAGTATTGAACCGCCAGAAGGCCCTCAGAACTGGACCTCGGTGTCCGGGCAGAACGATGGGGGTGGGGACATTCTAGGTCAGTGGCCATCATGGCCTCCAGTGGGATGGAGGACATCGTTTTAACTATGTGCCATGTGAAGCAACTTCATTGGAGGTCCCCAAGTCCCAGCGTTATGAGAGATGAAGAAAAACTTTTCTCCACTTTTTCCTAACTTGCATAGTTTTTTTAACTTCTGTCACTGCATCTCTTAATCACCTTTTCTCTAAACTAAGAAGTCCCATGTGCTGCAACCTTTCCTCATAGGGTGCCTCTGAATGTCGCTGAATCCCAGTTGCTAAGAATCACATGTATGGAAAGGACTCTTGCACTCAGGTCCTGTTTTTCGGCTTCCTATGGACATATTGTTGGCCACTGTGAGGAGAGAATGATGGACTAGGTGTTGGGCTTGATTCCACAGGGCTCTTATATTCTTACTAGCAAAACTACACATGCTCCACTTTTTCTCAAACACTAAGCTGCAGATTTTAGCCCAGCTGACAAGCTTAATTCCAGAACTGGTTGGTGGAAACCCCCAATAATATCAGAAAATGGGTATTTCTAATACAGGATTGGACTGTTGGCTCATTCATTTAGTAAGAAGAATGGAGAGCCTCAGAAATAGCCTCACGAGGATATGTCTCTCTCTCTCTCTCTCTCTCTCTTTTTCTCAATTTGTTTCTGACACAAACTGAAAGCTGAGATCATCTATATGACAATTAAAGGATATAGACTGATTCCTGAATGCTCTTTAAAGATGAATTACTTATGGATTCCTAAAGGCCCTCATCCCCTTCTTGCTATAATCTCTCAATAAGTACCGCTGTCTATGTTGTTCAATGTTTGACATAAACGATTTGGAGGCAGTATATATTTCATCTTGGTTGATACAAGAAATTACAAGTGGACTAAGAGCTAGTGACAGAAGCTGACTTATCAAAGGTTTCTTAGGTACATAAACGAAAAATAAGTCACCATTCTGCTGCCCCTCCCAAAAACTAAATTCCTTATTTTACAAAAGGCCGTATAATCCTTTCATTTTCAAACAAATGCCACAGCACCGTTGTTATTCTAACTTAAGCTCACATAAACCGTACAATGAGGAGCATGTTTAATGTGTTTTTTAATAGCCTTGTTTGAAGGACTTCTTACTGACATCACATTGCTGGGGAGATCCAGAGGGGATTACTTGTGTCAACCCAATCCAGTGGTTGGTAATTGTTGCACAAAGGAGCGATCCAAGAGGCTGAGCTAACACAGCCACGGCAGAGCAAAGCCTGTATTTATCCCTGCCTTGATAAAAGCTAAGAGAGAAATTCAACAAACCTAAACCACTAAATTAATTGGCACTAAAAGCATGTAATAGTTATCTAATCTATTAATTTTTAGTTGAATATTAACTAGGGTGTCTGCTATGACAGGTATTTGACCTGTGCAGATAGAATGGACGGGGACCAGCCTTGCAGGCAGCTTTCAAGTGAACAAAAATAATTAGTGGGCAGGAAAGGGTGACAGCATTCTTCAGCAGCTACCTGGCAGTCTAAGATTTTTATTTGTATTGACTTTCTGGGGCCAGACGTCTTATGCTTGACACAGCCTGTTCCTCAGCAAGCAGAGGGAATTTCAGATCGAGCTGGGCCTGCTGCTATTTGGCCACTGAAATCCCTTGCAAATATTGTAGCACCATCTTCTCTGTCTCCATAGAACTAAATGTGCTAAGGCCTGGTTCACACATGACACTAATAGGTTTGTAAACTATGGTTTATGACTTACCCATGTTATGTGTGAACCCAGCCTAGCAGCCTAATTGTAGTTTATTAACTAGGGTTGAAGGTCACTCATTAACCAAGGTTAACTGGTTTATAAACCTTAATTAATGTTAGCCATAGCTTAGTGTTACATGTGAACCTAAACTTCCTCCTTAACTATGCTTCAAGAGCCATCACCATCTCAAAAGCTTGAGCAGCAAAATATTCAAACCACTCTCAAGGCTCGGCTGCTCTCGTTAGGGTTTTTTATTGTTCTGTGTCGTAACAAACCAATGTTTAAGTGATCATCTGCCAGACATCTCAGCTTTAACTATGGTTAATGTTAACAATGGTTAAGATTACCCACGGTTTAGTGTTATGTGTGAACCAGACCTCTATGTTATAGAGTAAAGGTAAAGGGTAAAGGGATCCCTGACCATTAGGTCCAGTTGTGGCCGACTCTGGGGTTGTGGCGCTCATCTCGCTTTATAGGCCGAGGGAGCCGGCGTACAGCTTCCCGGTCATGTGGCCAGCATGACTAAGCCACTTCTGGCAAACCAGAGCAGTGAACAGAAACACCGTTTACCTTCCAGCTGGAGCAGTACCTATTTATCTACTTGCACTTTGACGTGCTTTCGAACTGCTAGGTTGGCAGGAGCAGGGACCGAGCAACGGGAGCTCACCCCGTCGTGGGGATTCGAACCGCCGACCTTCTGATCGGCAAGTCCTAGGCTCTGTGGTTTAACCCACAGCGCCACCCGCGTCCCTATGTTATAGAGTAAGGCCAAGACAAATGTGGACTCCTGCTGTGGCATAGAGCCTGGAATTGGTGTACGCTCTGTATTTTTAATATTTTGTTTTCACACATGGCCTTTCCCATGTCTGGCTTCATTGTGCAGTGGAGAGAGATATTTTCTAAAGGTCGGATTCAACTAATCCATTGCACTAGCAGAAGTTAGTGCAAGGAGTTCTGCTAGTGCCACGGCCCCCACATGTCCCCTGTGCCTCCCCTAAATTTGCTCTGGAGTGCTTGGTATTGAAGCAATGTAGCCAAACGGGGCGCGGCTGTGCTTGGTTCTATATTAAAGCACTGAGGTTATCAGGCACAGCTGTTTCATGGTTAGTCTACCACTGCCACACCCATGCAGGTGCTGAAGTGCTATATGTTTGTCTGCTTTGTAGGTTAGATACAATAACATGCACAGCCTATGCCCATTTGCTTAGAACTATAAGAACTTTCTAGGATCAGCTGTGTACTAAGCCGATAGCCATATCTTTCCTTATCTAAATAGCATTCGCAGCACCCCACCTATTGAGTCTAAGCACATTATAAGAAGTTATGAAAATTAACCATAGGTTCCTGTACAAAAACATGAAATACATTACATGCTGTGAATTCGTGCTTAGCAATCCATATGGCCAAACTGCAGTCAACAAATTATTAACAACCACATCTGTGCAACAAGACAGCAGCAGCAGAATCAGATGTCTGGTTTTCAACTGGACCATTTCACACAGATTGTTTCTGCTCCATGTGATCCTGAAGAAAAACCCCACCCCCACTAAGCTGGTATTAGTTTCAGAATGAAAGCTCCCATTGGAACCAATGGAAGCTCCTGTATTGGCATCAGGGCAATGTTCTCCTAAAACAGGGGTCAGCAACCTTTTCCAGCCGTGGGCCGGCTCACTGTCCCTCAGACCATGTGGTGGGCCAGACTATATTTTGGGAAAAAATAAATGAACAAATTCCTATGCCCCATAAATAACCCAGAGATGCATTTTAAATAAAAGCACACATTCTATTCATGTAAAAACACCAGGCAGGCCCCACAAATAACCCAGAGATGCATTTTAAATAAAAGGACACATTCTACTCATGCAAAAACACGCTGATTCCTGGACCGTCCGGGGGCCAGATTGAGAAGGCGATTGGGCCTCATCTGGCCCCCCGGCCTTAGGTTGCCTAGCCCTGTTGTAAAACCTTAAAGCAGGGATATGGAACCTGCGGCCCTCTACGTGTTGCTGAACTCCCAGCTCCCATCACCCAGCCTGGCCAATGGTTAAGGATGATGAGAGTTGTTGTCCAACAAAAGCCAGAAGAACACAGGTGCCACAACACTGGTCTTAAGAAATCCTTTGTGCATTATTTGCTTCAGGCTCCAGTTCTCCCCCTTTCCTCCTGTATTGATTTTACCCCATAAATGAATTTTATGAAGGAGGGTAAAAAAGAAAAAAAGAGGCATCCGCCAGGTAAAACCTATTTAACGTGGGCACACATGTTTATGAATCAGATAAGATTTGTATGTCTGGTAGGCGGTGGCACTAAAAGCTTTCTATGTCACGACATCAAAGCAGCCGAGAGATTAAAGGCCATATTTGTGCATCATAAATGAGATTTGCATATTGTGATACTCCAAGAATCTTTCATTTGAACAGGTGGAAAAACAGGGAAGCAGGGGCACCCACGTGAAAACAAAGCCTTACTTGCGGTTGATGATTAAATTTTTATATAGCTTTGATATAACCACTGCAATTAAGCCCGGGCGATGAGCAAGGGCTTGTTTTGCCCTTTAAAAAGGTACACATTGTTTACTAATCCCTCATTTTATATGATGAATCTATCACCATCTAGGCACAGCTGCGACAAGCCTTTTGAGAGGACGGGTTTCATCCCATGTAACAAATTTCAAACTTTTCATCTCTTTCTCTCTTTTCAAAAAGAAGCAGCAGCTTCTACTTGACAATTGAGGCTCAATGAATCCGCGTCATTTCATAAACGACTATTTCCACCTTTTGTCAAGATCTGAGACGAGGTGTATACAGTGTAAACATGAACCCAGGATCTTTTTACCAGTCGCAGTTGGCCTTGAAAGTGACTGTCAGAAGCTTGTGGAATGTGCCTTGATTCAAACTCATTGAAATTTTCACTTTGTCTCTCTCTCCCCCATCCCAAACTTCAAATATTCATTGCTGCATATTCTTCACCCTTGAGAAGGAGGAGGGCAAAAAGACAAATGACTTTAATTAAGAATTAGTTATGAGTGAATGAGTCGTCTCTAATTATATCAAGAACCTTTTAAACAGTTTCACTCAGGCTTATTTGATTTCTTAATTACTGAAATAAGAAAAGTCCCCCATACAAATTGCGTTGGCTTTGGAAACAGAAAAAGCTGTCACGCCGTTGCTTATTGTGGATTAACCGATCATGGACTGAGAGAAGGCGGCGCCGCTTCCAAAACTGCATCTTTTTTAAATGCATCTAATGGAGTGGATCCGTGCCTATGAATGCTATATGTGACTCAGGTGCCAGGTGACTATGTTATTTTCGCTGTAGCAAATTAGCACAGCTACCGTTCCAAAATTGGATACATGTTGAATTTTATATTTCAGCAAAAAGGCCAAAGCTGCTGATGGATGAAAACAAACTCCAAACCGATAGATCTAACCACAAATCAAACATAAGCTATATCCACATGAGCTGCTTAGTTCTGAAATCCTGGAGAGCTACTACCAGTGTATGTAGACCATGCTGAGCTATTAGAGAAGGGCTGTAGTTCTTCTGTAGTGGCAAAACATTTGCTTTGCACACAGAAGGAACCAGGTTCAATCTATGGCATCTCCAGGTAGAGTTGGGAAAGGCAGCTGACTGAGAGAGCTGCTGCCAGTTAGGGTAGACAATATTTAGCCAGGTGGACCAAGGGTCCGCCTCAGCGTAAGGCAACTTCCGACTCAGCATTCCTTTCCTACTTACACAGAAATTAGATGTCATTACCAACGCGGGTGGCGCTGTGGTCTAAACCACAGAGCCTAGGACTTGCCGATCAGAAGGTTGGCGGTTCAAATCCCCGCGATGGGGTGAGCTCCCATTGCTCAGTCCCAGTTCCTGCCAACCTAGCAGTTTGAAAGCACGTCAAAGTGCAAGTAGATCAATAGGTACCGCTCCGGCGGGAATGTAAACGGCGTTTCCGTGCACTGCCCTGGTTCGCCAGAAGCAGCTCAGTCATGCTGGCCACATGACCCGGAAGCTGTACGCCGGCTCCCTCGGCCTATAAAGCGAGATGAGCGCCGCAACCCCAGAGTTGGTCACGACTGGACCTAATGGTCAGGGGTCCCTTTACCTTTACCAACCCATAGCATATAAGTATTTCCTCATATTTCTTCAATGTTTTCTCAAACCACCAAAAAGCCAGGTTTTATTTTTATTTTCGAAAGCATGAAACTGCAGCACAATCACCTCCGGTGCAGATCGCTCTTAGTGCTTACGCTTCTGAGTTTTTTGAGGTTCCTCTCCTCCCTGCCTAATTAATTACAAGCGACTCCTCACTTACGTGGGGGTTACGTTCCAGGCCCCTACCCCACTCAAAAGTGAAATGCGCACAAGTGGGGAGCCCCCTGAAGTACTGGTACATACAGCTCCCTGCCTAACAGCTGTTGAGCAGGGTAGCACGGCGGCAGCAAGAGCTCCCATGCGCCATTTTGGAGCCCTTGGAGTCTTTTTTTGTCTGGACTTTTGGCTCATTGACGTCCTCTTCGGACTCTCAGGAGGGTCTCCTCGTGAGCCATGAGGACTTTCCAACTCTCTCCTGCCAATTCATGTTAGAATTGAATTTATTTATTTCCCAGTGGCGTATTTGCATAAAATTGGCAAATGCTAACATATAGGTGCAAATTTAGACATAATTACTATAATTTAAATAGCACGCATTTTGCCAAACATTTGCCCAGTGACCTGTGTGTCTGTACAGTCTGTTGCCCAGGTGCCAACTGTTGATGGGCAACTTCAAGACCCCTGTTCTTTAATTTTTAAAACTGGGGTCTTCAAAATATAGCTGAACAAATAACAATATCACCTAACTGTGGTGTGACTCAGTAACAAGCCACTTCCTACCTGCCTATACACCAATCCTGGGGCAGGGATATCTGGATAGATCGGCTCTGCAGGGTCAATGGCACTATGGAGATCTACTGAAGGGTCCTGCTCCCTTTGCTCCTCCTCTGAGGAGACCTCAGGTCAGGTTCAAGGTCTGGGCAAGTACGAACCCTGACAATTCTACTGGAGGGCACAGAGGGACACAGAGGGGGTATTTGTGCAGTTACCATCTTTGGAAGTAGCTGCACATTTCTGCATAACATCTACTTTGGCCAAGTCCCATTCATTTCATTGTCATGCTTTCCATGACCCATAAGCCTGGACCCTGTTTGTGTCTGTATATATAGATTTCCTGAATTCCTAAAAAAAAAATTGTTGAGTTTTCTGCTGTGTTACTAGTTTTTATGTTTTACTGATAATTGTTTTTCTGTTTTTATGTCTTACACTGCTTAGAGATTGAGCTGTTTGTGAATGTTTTAAATAAATAAATCATTTAAATGGGGCTTGGACACGGCAGATGCACATACAGTGGTACCTCGGGTTAAGTACTTAATTTGTTCCAGGGGTCCGTTCTTAACCTGAAACTGTTCTTAACCTGAAGCACCACTTTAGCTAATGGGGCCTCCTGCTGCTGCCGCGCCACCGGAGCACAATTTCTGTTCTCATCCTGAAGCAATGTTCTTAACCCGAGGTACTATTTCTGGGTTAGAGGAGTCTGTAACCTGAAGCGTCTGTAACCCAAGGTACCACTGTATATTGCAGACTGCCCTGTGATCTTCTGATGTAGGGTGGTATAGAAACTTAATGCGTAATAATAAAAATAAATAATGGGTGGTTAATGTACTTAACCTGAAGCACCACTTTAGCTAATGGGGTCTCCTGCTGCTGCCGCGCCGCCGGAGCATGATTTCTGTTGTCAACTTGAAGCAAAGTTCTTAACCCGAGGTACTATTTCTGGGTTAGAGGAGTCTGTAACCTGAAGCGTCTGTAACCTGAGGTACCACTGTACATATCATACAGGCATTCACTATCTCATGCAAGTCACAGAATGAAAAAGCTAGCCAAGCATTACAGGCCATTCCCCATTCAGCATCCTTGGGAGCCGTGCTCCTTTATTTCAAGGTGTTCCCAAAGCAACTGAGATTTTCTTGATGCTCGACAGCCATCTTTCCATCTCCGCACAAGCATCCCTCTCTTTTCCGGCATCCCCTTGCCCACAGTTCAGTGACTTCATTCTCTTTTCCCGCTACCTCCAGTGGGGTCTATAACGGCAGCCCGTCTTGTGGATGTGAGGCCTTTCCACTGTTCCCTTGGGAGTCTACCAATTACATTCTTTCAGCTAGACAGAGAAGGTCAATCGAAGGAAAGGCTTAAAACATTCCCCCTGCCCCCTCCCCGCCACCCTTCCCTGTTTCTCTGCAAGCTGCCGGCAGAGTCACTGCCTCGGATTCCAGCTCTTATCAGGCCGGAGCGTGTGAGATTTCATCACATTTACTTCCATCTCTCTCGTATTATAGCTGCGTGGACGGATAGCGATCCCGGAAGAATATAGAGGAGAGGGGAGCCGGGGAGCAAGATTAGCATCAGGAATAAGTGTTTTTCTTGGCATGGCTCTAGAATGCCATTTGGGAGATAGAATGCCCTTGCAAGTATTCTCATCCATACAGCAGCAGGACCCAAGCCTTGCCTCTTGCGTACATAAGAAAGAGCTTATAGACAGAGGTGAAGTGTTGTCCACTAGTCTCAGGCAGCACTGCATGCATGTGGTACAGTGCCATCACATGGGACAGATTGTAGCATCATTACCACATCACTGTGATAGCACACAGGTACATTAACCACCCATTATTTATTTTTATTATTATGCATTAAGTTTCTATACCACCCTAAATCAGAAGATCACAGGGCAGTCTGCAATATACAGTGGTGCCTTGGGTTACATACGCTTCAGGTTACAGACTCCTCTAATCCAGAAATAGTACCTCGGGTTAAGAACTTTGCTTCAGGATGAGAACAGAAATTGTGCTCCGGTGACGCGGCAGCGGCAGGAGGCCCCATTAGCTAAAGTGGTGCTTCAGGTTAAGAACAGTTTCAGGTTAAGAACGGACCTCTGGAATGAATTAAGTACTTAACCCAAGGTAACACTATATATAACCATAATAACAAAATAAAAACAAAGAACCTCACCACACACAGTTTAAAAGGCCATATGTTTCAAAGGTGTCAGGCAAGCCTCCCTGGGGAGAGCATTCCACAAATGTGGAGCCACCACAGAAAAGGCCCGCTCTTGTGTTGCCGCCCTCGGGCGTCTCGTGGAAGAGACACACAAAGAAGGGACTCAGATGATGATTGCAGTGTCTGGGTCGGTTCATATGGGGAGAGGCAGTACTTGAGGTATTGTGGTCCTGAGCTGTTTAGGGCTTTATAGGTTAAAACCAGCACTTTGAATTGCGACCTGAAACTAATTGGCAGCCAGTAGAGTCAGACCAGGATTGGGATTATATGCTCAAACAGTCTTGCCCCAATGAACAACCTGGTAGCTGAATTCTGCACCAGTTGAAGCTTCCGAACCATCTTCAGAGGCAGCCCCACATGCAATGTTTTGCAGTAATCTAGCCGAGAGGTTACCAGAGCACAGACAACAGAAGCTAGGCTTTCCCTGTCCAGATAGGGGCGTAGCTGGGCTACCATCTGGAAATCACTCTGTGCTACCAAGGCCACCTGAGTCTCAAGTGAGAGCAAAGGATCCATGAGCACCCACAAGCTACACACCCGCTCCTTCAGAGAAAGTGTAACCACATCAAGAGCAGGCAAGCTCTCATCCATCTGGTCTAGGGAACCGCCCACTAACGTTGTCTCAGTCTTATCTGAATGGAGCTTCAGTTGGTTGGCTCTCATCCAGTCCATTACCAAGGCAAGACAATGGTCCAGCACATCCACTGCCTCACCTGCAGATGCAAAGGAGAAGTAGAGTTGTGTGTCATCAGTATATTGCTGACAATGTACTCCAAAACTTTGGATAACCCCATAAAGAAGGTAAACAGCATGGGGGGTAAAACTGAACTCTGAGGAACCACACACTGAAGGCTCTACTGGGCTGAAGATCACTTCCCAAGCATCATGCTCTGGAAACAATCATCTATGTAGGACCAGAACCACAACAAAGCATTGTCGTCCCCCCAACCAGGACAGCCGCTCCAGAAGGATACCATGGTCGATGGTATCAAACTCCAATGGGACGTCAAGGAGAATTAACAAAGACACATTTCCCCTGTCTCTCTCCCAACAGAGATCATCATACAGGGTGATAAAGCAGTTTTTGTGCCCAAACCAGGCCTAAAACCTGATTGAAATTGATCTAAAAAATCAGTTTACTCCAAGAAGATCTGGATTTGGTCTGCCACCACCCTCTCAAGAATCTTGCCCAAGAAGGGGAGATTGGCAACTGGCCAACTGGCATGCAATGGAAGTATTTTATTGGCCCAATGATTTTTGTAAATTGGGGCGGAGAGATTGGGTGAAAATGCCCTATGAAAGTTGGATTCAGTTATGGGTGGCTAATGGGGGCAATCTCCAAGGATGTCCCTGGAAGTGACATTACATCGTGTCAGTCCTGTAAGAAGAAGAAGAGTTTGGATTTGATATCCCGCCTTTCACTCCCCTTCAGGAGTCTCAGAGCGGCTAACATTCTCCTTTCCCTTCCTCCCCCACAACAAACACTCTGTGAGGTGAGTGGGGCTGAGAGACTTCAAAGAAGTGTGACTAGCCCAAGGTCACCCAGCAGCTGCATGTGGAGGAGCAGAGACGCGAACCCGGTTCCCTAGATTACAAGACTACCGCTCTTAACCACTACACCACACTGGCAGAGGGGGGCACATTTTTCAGCCCAGGGGCCACGTGTCAGGCAGGGAGGGTGGGGCAAAAGTGGGCTACTATCCAAAGCTAACAATAACATTCATTTCTCTGCCCACTTTTGCCTTTCATCCTGAGAGAGGCAATACAGACCATGGGCTCAGAAAGGTTCCCCACTCCTGCCCTTGATGGCCTATAACCTATGGCTTGTATCTCAAGGGCTGCTTGTTCTTATATGAACCTGCCAATACACGGAGTTCATCTGCATAGACCTTTCTCCAGGTCCCCCACACCTGCATAGGTGGGAGGAAATTGGATGTCCCTGGATGCCACGCCGTTTGTAGAATCTCTTGCCTAGGTCCACGCACCTGGCACCAACAATTATGAGCATTAGACATTAGGTTGTATTTTCCCAGGCACTCAGGTTCAGACTGTTCTTGTTTTATTGCTTTCTGCTTTCAGAGCTGTGAATTGTTAGAATTTCTCAGCTGCTGTGCTGGGAATCTTTTTTTAGTGCTCTGAAAAAAAGTTTTACCCTGTTGCTATTTTTGTTGGGTCATTGTTGGTAATTATTTCTTTTATGATCATTGGTTTTTATGATGCTGAGCTGCCTTTTAAATGTTTTGATGAGGTGGTGTGTATATTAAATAAGGTAGGGTAGGGCAGCAAGTAAGAGCTGCAATATCTGTGGTATATATTTAAAGCAGTATCATACCATTTGAAACACCCATGGCTTCCCCAAAATAATCCTGGGAACTGTCATCTGTTAAGGGTGCTGAGACCCCCGTTCCCCTCCCAGAGCTACAATCTCAGAATGGTTTAATAGTCAATCCACCTCTTCAGGAAACTCTGGAACTTATAACTCTGTGAAGGGAATAGAGGTCTCCAAACCAGGTGTGCCAGGGACGCGGGTGGGGCTGTGGGTTAAACCACAGAACCTAGGTTCGAATCCCCATGATGGGGTGAGTGCCCGTTGCTCAGTCCCTGCTCCTGCCAACTTAGCAGTTCAAAAGTACGTCAAAGTGCAAGTAGATAAATAGGTACCACTCCGGTGGGAAGATAAACAGTGTTTCCGTGCGCTGCTCTGGTTAGCTAGAAGCAGCTTAGTCATGCTGGCCACATGACCTGGAAGCTGTACGCCGGCTCCCTAGGCCAGTAAAGTGAGATGAGCGCTGCAACCCCAGAGTCGTCCGCGACAGGACCTAATGGTCAGGAGTCCCTTTACCTTTACCTTTAACCAGGTGTGCCAGGTTCTGCCCCACATTGTGAGTGCCTGGCGTGGGCCTGTGGCATCACATGGTAGGAGGAGGTCCAACAAGGCCCATCACAGACACAGGAGGAGGCCCAAGAGGGCCCGTCGCGGCCTCAGCCCCAACAGAGGCCCTGCAGTGGACCACCATGGCATCAGAGAGCGGTAAGGCAGCTGGCAGCAACAGGTGGAGGCCAGGCACCCACAGTCAAAATTTTGTTGGTGCCCAGGCACCTAGGGCCCTGCAGAGATGGCGCCTGTGCTCCTAACAACTCTCAGCACCCTTAACAAGCTACATTTTCCAGGATTCTCATTTACATTTCTGCAAACTTTGGGCCTGCTGATTCTTTGCCACCCGTCCATTTATGTGTGTGCAGTGTCATTTTGGCTACCTAACGATCAGCATATAAAGTATTGATATAGGAGAAAATGGTAGTGATAGAGAACGACAGGGGCAACAGGAGCACCCAACATCACTAAATTATGTAGCATGGAATACTTAAAACATTTTCAGGGAAATGCAACAATAACAACAGAACAGATCTAAAATTCCTCACTGTTTTTCTTTTTTTCTTTTTCCCTCTTGAAATGTTCCTCCATTCACTGAAGCACAGTGATATTATCACCAAACTATGTCATGATATAATAGGATGCATATAGTGACACGTCTGAATTTGTGTGCGCTTACTTTGGGGTAAGCCTCATGAACTCAGTGCAAATTATGTCTGCATAAACATGCGCATGAGTGTGCTATACATGAGATAAGCATCATCAGGCCAGTATTGGCTATAGAGAAGCACCACTTGATCTTATTTACAGAAGTTAGTGCTGCCGTGAAGTCAGCCAGTAGCAACAGAGGGCAGCCCTGAAGGACCAGTGACTCCAAAGCTGAATGCCAAACATTTTCAAAACAAACAATTTCCCCCCCTGAGACAGAACAGCAAGAAATCAGCTGTTTCATCCAGGCCAAGTTTCAACCAGAAACTGAATACTGCAAAAAAATACACAATCCTCACCCTCATACTCATACTATGCATCCAAGTTCATTTCTAAACCATTGACTGGGTTGTACTGGAGTTCCCTGTGTTAGAGTTGGACACTGTATTTGGGCAGGAATACAGAGAAATGGTTCTCGCATATTTCTTCCACACCTTTGAAATCTAAATGATACACCCCAAACAGCTCTAAGGCTCTTAAGAATTATATCAGCAATGCCCAGTCTTCCCAGAAAACTGTATCAGTTCCTCAAAGGGCACAAGCAGAAGAAAACAGGATGGTTGCTCTTATTTAAAACTAGCTCAGAATTCCTGGACCAGCCACAGCAGACTTGCCAATTCTATCTTTGGAGTGGGGTTGCAAACCTCTGGCTTTTGGGCCAAATGCAATCTTCCAGGCTCCTCTAGCATTGGTCCTTTGAGACTCTGCCCATGCTTTGCCTCTTCCCTAGGCCTCACCTCTCTTCAGACCTGCTCCACACCTTCTCAAGTGCTTTTGCGTGTTCCTGGACTGTGCTAATGCCTCTTTGCTTTCTTGGATGGAGAGTGTTGTAATGTGCCATGATGCAATGTATGTAAACCACCACTGGGGGGTTCTGTAATTGTCAGCCCTAGTTTCTCCCCATAGTTTTCCCATAAAAGCTTGCTGTCTGGATACACAAAGCTAAGAATTGCATCTATTGATCAGACCACTTTTTCTACTGGACCTGATGGTTGGCCTCAGGACAGAAAAAGCTATCCACTTCAAGATTTGGAGCACCTGGTGGATTCTTTTAAAATTAGATTTAATTGAAGGTCTGTTTAGAAGCCTTTCATTAATTCGGGGCACAAATATAAGGTATATTCATTCTAACTTTCCTCCTCCTGTAACTTTCCTCCCACTCTGCCTTGCTACCAAACTCTCACAACTGTAACTCTTCTGTAAATTTGTCAGTAAACTCTGTTATTGTGGCATTTCTCTCCCCCTTTTCGCTTAAAGAATTGAGATTTCAGTAAAAATCTTGATGTCTTGGATCACCATAGCTTAGAAATTTCAGGAAATCTTTGAAGATGTTGTGACCTTGCCATTATAAGTACTGTTCAAAAGTGGCCATTTGGTCATGGCTACAGCATCTCTTTATCTACAGAGGCACCAAATTTTCATGTTGCACATGGCACCGCTGAAATCTGAGAGCCCAAAGTCCACTACCTGGGTCACAGGTGAAGTGTTTACAGTCCAGCAACATCTAGAAGACCACAAGCTTCCCAGCCCTGAACTAAATGGACCTTTAGTCTAATCCAGGGTTCCCCAAACTTGGGTCTCTAGCTGTTTTTGGACTGTAATTCCCATCATCCCTGACCACTGGTCCTGCTAGCTATGGATGATGGGAGTTGTAGTCGAAAACCAGCTGGAGACCCAAGTTTGGGAAACCATGCCTAAATGTTCAGGGCTGTTCTAATGTTCTTACATAGTAGCAGTAGCATTTAGTGCTGCTGGTTAGCAATGCACTGAAAAGCACACAGAAACACACCTTTAAGAAGAAATTCCACAGAGCAAAGGGCATCGCTCAACCCCTGTGTACCTTTGAAGGTACCCGTGTACCTTTGTACACACCTTAACCTCTGTTGGACTTCCCTTTGAGATAAGAGTACTTTATTTAAAGTGTTGGGGGGGGGTTCCCCCTTTGCCAGCAAGTGTCAGTATTTGCAGGAATCTTATCTACACATTGCCGTTTCCTTGATCTTGTCAACCAATAAATGGAAACATACTTTACAGTCACGCAATAGGTGCACTTACCTGTTAGTATGTTCCATTTATCCCAGTGGGACTTACTTCTGAGTAGACATGCCGAGGATTGCAGTGTTGTTCTCTCACCACATACACATGCCTAGAGACATGTGATTTGTAGCTTTTGAAAGTTGAGACTGGGAGAAAAATGTAGCCATATTATTATGCAACAATACATTGTGCTGCCAAACAATGGTGTCATAAAAACATACGGCACGCACACCTGTGAATGCTGGCATAAAGTTTAAATCAATAACACCAAAAAAGAAGTTGGCAAATAGCCAATTATTTGTCATGCAAAAGTTTGGCTTAACATTTGAATAAGGTGTGCTTTTATTTTTTATTTTTGAAGTGTGAATTGAACAATTTGGTACTTGTGAGATAGCCCTGCTCTTTAAAAAACAAAACAAGGTATTTATTCAAAATTAATATACAATTATATTAATTAGGCTTACATAATCCCTGTGGATATAACTGTTTTCTTATTAGCATCTGAATGGAAACAGAGTACAGCTGATGCCAAGTGGTGTGTAGATGTCTAAAGTTTGATGTACAGTTTCTGTAATATGCATATAGAATCACTCAAAACCAAAAATGAGAACCATTTACCCATTGCCTCTTGTTCACTCTAATTGGAATATTGGATTGCTTAGAATACTGCTCTGAATTTTGCATGGCAGTTCCCCAGCCATGTCATGTGTTCAAAAATGCACATACTAGAGTAAAGAATGCATAAAAAAGCATGTGTTAGTAGTAAAAGTAACATACAAAGATGCATTATATTAGAGGGGGGAATCTGAAAAATTCTGTGTATTCGGCAAAAGCCACCCAGATTCAGAAAGAGGACAATAAAATCAGAAACAAATCTCAGTAAGAAGACCAAATAAATAACCAATTGCAGCCAGGCCAAAAGTAAGTTGGAATGAAGAATCAGAATTGTGACCAGGTATGGATGGAGCTGATTGTCTTCTTCTTCCTAACTGGGCTGTTCCTTTCATTTTGAAGGACTTAGAGATGTAACCCACCCCACATCTTGGTAGATCTGTGCAAAAGCAAATCTGCCCTCCATTGTATCCTGGTGTGGCAACACAATCAGAAAAAAGGGGGATCTGAGGTTCAAAGGTCACATCTGTAAGACCTAACGCAAAAAAATAAAAAATAAAAAATTAGCAAATAAGATGGTAGAACTGTTTTGGGATTGTGTCATTTCAAATTGCAGGGTGGGGTGGGGAAGTTATTGCATAATTGTATTTTTTTATTGGAAAAAGAATCAATTTTCTTTCAGGGTCATATAACAAAGAGCAGAAATCAACCAGCTAAACTTCTCCCATCATTAAATTTTGGGGAAAGCACACATTGTGTCTGCGTGCAGTATCAGAACCTTTGTCCGAAACACAAGTGCCTTAGAGACAGCACAGTAAATTTGGTATCTGGTTTTCATATTAATGTCCAGAATCCAAGCCTGAGGCCCCAACCACAACAACCAGTGCAGCTGCTGGGCCACTGGTGAGACAACCATGGCTATGGCAACGGCCATGCCATGGTGAGGAGGCATTCCTCCTGGCTCTGCCCCAACATTAAGGCAAGGAGGAAGCAAGGCAGGAAGTGGGAGGATTCAAGGTCTTTCTTGCAATTATATTTAAAGGCAGGGAGACTCCACTGTGGCTCCTGGTGTGCTTCAGAAGGTGGACCACAGTTCACAGGGACGCTAGGACATGGACAAGCAACAGAACTTTCTGGTACTTATCTCAACAAATAACCCTTATTTGTGCCCAGAAGCCAACCTCCATATGCTTCAGGAAAATCTGTCTAAAGGAGGAAAGACAGAAAGCTGACTTCTCAGTCAAGAGCCACTTCAAGGAACTGGTATGCATATTAACAAGCCTTGCTGACAAAACCTGCAGTGCTGTACAAACGCTCCAGCCAATTTTCAGATGTTAATTGCTTTGCCACTTTACTCTTAAAATAGCAAAAAGCCTCACCCACATTATGGACTGAAGCTGAACCTTTAGTGAGCAATTTTTTAAAAAAGAAAATAAAGAAGAAGTGTGATAGTACGCCTGATTTAAACATACACCATACTAAGTACAGTACACTGTAATTTAAACAGAACCAGATTTTATCATCTGAGGCAAAGTTCACCTGATCCCTCAGAGACCTGAGGAACACCTATTTACTTGGGTGATCGAAGCAAGATTTATTTATTTTATATAACAAAATGTGTACACCATATACGTTGTAATATTATTGTAATAAAGCCTCTAAGCAGATTACAAGAAATCTAAGTGGTTTACAAGATGGAGGAAATGGATTGACGCACTGGTCCTAAAACACCTCTGGCCTGGATAAATAATAGTATATTAAATTGATATAATTAGCAATAGTTGCATAATATGCATATTGGGCTGTCCAAATTTCAGAGACTGCAAATTGGTAACCCCACTTGAAGTACTCAAACTGTATCAAGAAAACTGTAAGCGTTGGCTACAAATGGTAGTTCCTGAGTTAGTTTTCCAATTTGTTGGAGACTGCAAATGCTCAAAATTATGCAGAGCTCAAACTATTCATGTATGTGGACCTAACAGAGATACAGTGAGCAGCTACATGACATATTGGTGGTGGCACCCACTTTGTCAAATTCTTTGGCCCAGAATATCTGGTCACCATATATATATATATATATATATACCATAAGCACAGTACAATACTTAAAGGTCACAAACGATGACCTTCGAACAACAATCACCGAATGAGAAACAAAATGGAATTGCACAAAACTGGAGGTAGGGATTGGGAAGTATTTGCATCCAGGAACAACTAGTGATTCAGCAAGAGGCAGTTGTAAACTTGTAGCTCCTACCTTACAACTAGAAATGCAACAGGAACTCCTGAATGTTTAATAGCTATGCAGCGGTCTGAACTCCAGGACGAATGACTGCTTCTTTGACAACGTGGTGTTGATGGGAAAGGAACTTGCAGCAAATGAACTTCACCTTGACGAGATGCTGTTAAAGGTCCTGGAGACCTCCCTAGACCAGGAGATCACAACACTGCATCTCAACTCCTATTCCTGATAGACTCAATTTGATGCCGCAAATTCAGAGTGCTCCCAAAAGTCATACATTCACCCTGGAAAAGGATGCTGCGTGGAGCTGTGTAACCGGGTGATTGCTTGTGTCATGTCTGAATGGATTGTCACAGATAGGAAAGTGCTGTCAGTGGTGTTGTCTCTCCTTTAGCATTTCAGATTCAGTGCCTTTCTTTCAATGGAGCTAGGTCACACATGTAGTCACCACTTATCATACACCCATGCTGAGAAAGTATGAGCATGAGTGAACTTGGGGAAGGGTCATAGCGCAGAGTTAGAGCATCTGTTTTGTGTGCAGAAGGTCCCAGGTACAATCCACAAGCATCTGCAGGTAGGACTTGGAATGCCCCCTGTCTGAAACCCTGGAGAGCTACTACCAGTCAGCATAGATGACACTCAGCCAGATGGACCAATGGGTTGACTTCATATAAGGCAGTTCCTTGTGTTCCTGTGTTAATTGAACCTAGGTCAGAATGAAGCACAGGTACCATAAATGACTTGGCAGAATTCAACTCTTTTCACCTCTGGCATACTTTATTGGTGCAAGTGTTTATGCTTGGAATGTAATATAATAACAATTCCTCCCTTGCAGATAAGGATCTTAATTGATTTTGGAAGAACATGATATGCAGTAGTATGGTAATCATTACAGCAGAACTGCTTTATCCATTTTAAAGCTGCATCACAAAGAGGGGCTGGCACTTCAGTCCTATGTTATTAAAAGTGGATTAGACAAATTCATGGAGCAACTAGTCAGAATACTGATACAGAGCTTCCATGTTTGGAAGCAGTAAACCTATTGATGGGGGACAACAGCAGGAGAGGGCTGTTTTCTTCTAGCTTGGCTTGTTGGCTTCCCAGAAACATCTGGTTGGCCACTGTAGGAAGCAGAATGCTGAAGTTGATGGAGCTTTGACTGGATCCAGCAGGGCTCTTCCAATATGGTCAATGGAATCCAAGGTTATGGGGAGACATTTAGATGACTACGTGAGGAAGTTACCCAGGTAATAAGGCAACTTTGCTATATGTGTTATATGAAGAAAGAGTAAAGTCACAACATCTTCCTCTGAGCTTTAACTGAAGTTCAGGAAGCCAGGAAGGCTGGCTGCTGAATGCCTAAGAGTGTTACTCTTGCTGTTTTTGTTCTTTCAGATAAGTCCTTCATTTTACACTTTGTTAAAAAAAAAAAATCCACACTCATCTCTTTAAAAGCAAGACGAATGCACTTAAAAATAATAACAATTGAGAGTTGTATGGTGCATATTAGGCAAGCCTCTTACTTTCCTGTATTTAGAGCAGGGAGGGGGAACCTGTTGCCTTCCAGGTGTTTAACTCCAATCCCCATTATCCTCAGCCAACATGGCCAATGGTCAGGAGTGATGGGAGCTGTGGTCTAACCACATCTGGAGGGCGGCAAATTCCCCATCTCTGTGCTTAGATGAAAGCCTAGATGGTGATATTGTGGGGTTTTCTAGAAAGGTGAACACCTAAGAAGCAGGAGAGGCGATGTGTCACATGACAGAAAGGACACTCACAACACACCGTGGCTACCTTAAAACAAAGGTAAGCACAACAAAACTTTGCACCCCACCCATGAGAATTTTGCCAACATCTGATCTACTCTTCGATAATTTTCAAATTTCTTTTCTTATTAATTGATGGAGATTAAGAATGGGAAGTGCAAGAGGAGCTACACCATGAGCTATAATGGGCACCCACTGTAATTGCTACATATGGATGCTCAAAAGTTTGGCCCCATAAACTGTCACTTCCTTCTCTGTCAAAATGTTTGGTGTAGAAAAGAATTTTTGTATCTGAGCACAGGACCGGATTTTTAAAAAAACAAAAACAAATAAATTTGCTTCTGTCTGATCCAAACTCAGGGAAAATTTTCCACGGGAGACCAAGCCCTAAACTACCTTCTTACGCTACACACCAAGACAAAAATTTATAACTCTGCCTGCATGTTCCAGCCTTGAGGAGGGAGGGGAAAAAATCCTTATTATTTATTTATGCCTGTTGTGTTTAAGAAGTTAAATCCCCAGAGCATCTCAATTTAGATCAAAAGCAAGCTACCATACTTCACCTGGCACACCTGTGCCTTATGATTTCTTAATTACCTGCCTCGCATTCCCAAAGCTAGAAGGCAACGGGGCAGGACTCATTTTCGCGCATGTACAAATCTCTGAAATGCACCTAATGTAACAAAGCCTTTCCAGAATGCCTGAGGTGTTAACCAGTTTTAAAGAATCCCACAGATCCCAAGCCACTTGCATTCCGGCAAATTGCCTCCTTCCAGGTTTTGAGGGTTTAAAATAAAATGATGAGGGAGATGCCATAGGGCTCTCGGGCTGTGGCCAGTTATGATTGCTCATCTCTGGGGATTTCCATCACCCCACCTGGCCACCAAAATGGCACTGAACCTGCAATCAAAGGAATCTTGGATCCTGATTTCAATGAGGCCGGGGGCAAGGAGAAGATGAGATTCTGGAACTGGGGAGGTAGATGCATACAAAGTTGCCAGTTTTCCGGGAGGGGGTAGGGACAACTGACCGCTCTTGTGCCTTTGTTTTTACATTTAAACCTTACTTTTCTCCATTAAAAGAAAGTTAATTCACACAGTGCATCATTTAAAAGTATGGAATTCACTCCCTCAGGAAGCAGTGATGGCCACCAAGTTGGGTGTCTTTAAAAGAGGATCAGACAAATTCATGGAAGACGAGGGCTATCAGTGGCTACTAGCCACTGTTGGAGGCAGTATGCCTCTGAATACCAGTTGGTGGGAATCACAAGTCCCCGCCCCATTACCTTTCTCCATCAATTAATAAGAAAATTGAAAATGTCCTTGTGTCCAGGGAAGTCAAGGCAGTACACAATATTTTCCAAAAGAGTCTCCTCTCCACACACCAGACCCAGACCTGTTCAGCTTTGGCAAGGTGGCTGCATCATCTGCCTTCAGGTGATACCCTTGATCTTTCAAAATCAGCAGGGAGATATGTCTGTTAGGTCTCCCCAAATACAGCTACAGTATCTGTCTGGAAAGCCGGCAACCCTGGGTATATCTCTCCCCACTCTTTATTAGGTTTCATGCCAATTCTCTTTTCCTTTAAGAGTACAGGTTGCAAGTGAGTAGAGAAATAATTAATGTTCAATTGGAGTTACGTGGCTAGAGAGCTCTTTCTTATTTCTTTTACCGCAGCACCCCTAGGGGCCCATAGTAAGCCTCTTAAGCTGGGAATTAGTTGCTATAGCTTTGCTATGAGAACCAACTCCACCCAAAATAGAGTGTAACTTGATTGTTTGCCATGTCCTTTTGGGGACCAGCACATGTAGCTTCCCTTTGATATTTTCTTCCTCCTTTTTTAAAAAAATATGCAGGTGCAAACACTGAAATCTTCAGGAGAACATTGGTATAGGGGAAATGCTTCTTTAATCCTTTTCTCTAAGAACTCCCCCAGCAGCTTTTCCTCAGTAGGGAAAAGATACCAATACCTTATCTCTATGGAGAGAGAAAAAGCACCTGGCGCCATTTTGAGTGGAGAAATTGCCAGAGGAAACTCTCCCTCTTTACTGGTCGTCCACTGCAAATTGCAGCCTTTGTGGCTAAAACGGGGATCAAACCTGCAACCTTGGCATTATCAGCACCATGCCCTAACAAACTGATGTTAGTGGTTAAGTTCAGACACCATTAGAAGCACTTTCTGATGGCAATAGCTGTTTGACAGCAGAATGGACTACCTCAGAAGGTGGTGGACTCTCCTTCATTGGATGTTTTTAAAAAGAGGTTGGATGGCCATCTGCCAGGGCTTCTTTAGCCATGATTCCGGCATTGCAGGGGGTTGGACTAGATGATCCTCAGGATCCCTTCCAACCCTAAGATTCTATGGTTAAATATTACTCCAAAGGAAATCAGTGCGAGGCATGTACTTTAAGTTTTACTTCTATTCAGTCTTCCACTCTATGAATCCACTAGTCCCAAGGAATTATCACATTCTTAGTATCTCAACCAAAATACAGAGATTATATGACAGTAACGTCGGTATGTTATAAATCCATAAGAAGAAGCTGAAATGTGTAACTCTGCATGTACATGGTCACAGGCAAGTGGACAGTGCCGCATTGTGGCTTCCACTACTAGACAATCTGTGTTTGTTTCAGGGAGGCTTGTAAGAACCTGTGGCAAGGGGCTTCTGAATTTCTCCTGCTGCAGTAAGCAAATTTCCAGGTCCCCAGATGTTCATAGCTAGAGGAGTTGATATGCTACCAGATTTGTATCCACATAAAGATCGCCTCGACAGCAGCCACGAAATTAAAAGACGCCTGCTTCTTGGGAGAAAAGCAATGACAAACCTAGACAGCATCTTAAAAAGCAGAGACATCACCTTGCCAACAAAGGTGTGTACAGTTAAAGCTATGGTTTTCCCAGTAGTGATGTATGGAAGTGAGAGCTGGACCATAAAGAAGGCTGATCACTGAAGAATTGATGCCTTTGAATTATGGTGCTGGAGGAGATTCTTGAGAGTCCCATGGACTGCAAGAAGATCAAACCTATCCATTCTCAAGGAAATCAGCCCTGAGTGCTCACTGGAAGGACAGATCCTGAAGCTGAGGCTCCAATACTCTGGCCACCTCATGAGAAGAGAAGACTCCCTGGAAAAGACCCTGATGTTGGGAAAGATGGAGGGCACAAGGAGAAGGGGACGGAAGAGGACGAGATGGTTGGACAGTGTTCTCGAAGCTACCAGCATGAGTTTGACCAAACTGCGGGAGGCAGTGGAAGACAGGAGTACCTGGCGTGCTCTGGTCCATCGGGTCACGAAGAATCGGACATGACTAAACGACTAAACAACAACAAAAGATTGCCTCCACATTTCCATCTCAGTCTTCTTTTAGGATTGAGGAGACGAGTGAGCAAGGAAGAGTATTTCATGTTCACAAACACGAAGGCCAGATTGTTTAGTGTCTTGTGTCCTTTCCTCGGCAGAAAAAAAAAGCCTCTCATCTAATGTCACCCTAATTGCCCAATTTAATTGCATTGTAGCAGCTGATTGTTAAGTATCCTTGCTAAAGCTGTTTAGCTGAAATTGGATTTGCAGTTCAGAATGAAAAATTAATTCATGCAGAGTTTATTTAAATTAAAGAGGCAAAAGCAGCCACCCGTCATCCTCGTGCTCAAGAGATTCAAACAGATAGATGCCTGAAATGAGCTGCATTGAATTGCAAAGAGCCCTCTTGCAATCATCCTAGGTTTGTTGAAGTTGTTCGGTGTTAGGCTACCCAGCGGAGGCATGTCAGCTCCCATCAATAAGCGGGTGAATTATTCTTGCCCTCACAAACCCTTTTATTATTTGCAATTTAATTCACGATGCTGCATTCTAATACAATCAGGAGACAATTTTCTTTTAATTGCAACTTTGGGTACTTTCCCATGGCCTGAACAGGGATGAGGTCATGGTTGACTTTATTCTGCATATAATCCATAAACATGTAAAGAGAAGGGAGTTTGTGTGATGATTCATGTGAAGATAGTAGGAGAGAAGAACCACTGTGGGGATTGTGGCTTCAGTTCTTGGACTTCAATGTGGGAATTGTGTTGGCCTACTAATGTTCTATATAACAGTATTCAGTAATATGAAATGTGAACCCCTTTCCTCTCTTTATTATTAAAAACTAGAGTGGCATTCAGCTAATATTTACTCTGAGCAGACCCACTGAAATTAATAGACTTAGCCATGCACAATAATTTCATGAGTCTACTCTGAGTAGTTAAATACAACCCCTAATCTTTTATCTACAACATCAATTACACATTTAGTCCCGCTAAACGTTTCCTACAAGAAAATTGATCCTTGGCTATTTCCTAGCAAACATCACTTTTCCAGCTCCTCTGTTCAAAAACTGCAGCTCTTGGCTTTAATCTAACATGTTTCCTGGGCTACATGTTATTCAAACTGATTAGTCAAATCACCGAATGAACCCTCTTGTTAATCTGAATTTAATTGACATTTCACCCCAGTTTGCCAGGAGCCGGCCTCCCTTGCTTACCCTTCCAAGAGCTGAGGACAAATCTCAGGATGGCCTTACACTCCCCAGCACAGCTAAGATTATAGCCTGCCTCTCTTAACTGTTGTTCATAGAGGTAACAGCAGCATTTCCCTAACGCTAAGGAGAAGCTTGAGTTGAATTAAGAAACACAGTTTTTACTTTGGAAAATATTGTTTCCTTTTCTCTCTGTGTTATTTTATCCTCTTCATAATCCAGGTAAAAATAATAATTCAGAGTGGTTCTACACATTACACAGAATGGGGCAGCTGAAAGGTGTTAGAAGTCAATTGTACCAACTAATTGAAATTGAGGGTCAATATTTTTTAACACACACACAAACACAAATACACAGCTTGCATCTAATAAAACTATTATTCATTCTGCTGCGCTAGTTTACCTAGTGTGGGGAGCTCCTTATATTAGGAATCATTCAAACACATGCAGTCTGAAGTGGTGCAGTCCAAAACTCTATTGCTGAATTCTGCAGCCATCCTGTATTCTAATTCTGATTCAGTTGTTCGGGTTTACGTAGCTAAAAAGGCACCATGCAGAAAAAGAACAAGGCACCTGAAGAGTCAAGCTAATCCTGATATTTGCAACAGTTATGAAAAAAAATATGGGGCAAATTACCTAAAGGATAAAGATTCATATTGTTAGATCTGCTCCATTATGGAGAGCATTATCTTTATGTGACTCTTCCTTATGTGTTAAATACCAAATTTCACCATGGAATGGTGTCCAAAGGGAACAATCCTTCCATCTAAAGTAAACTAGTCCCATTAAAATCATTTAACAAAATTGCAAGGCATTTCATCCACCCCACCCCACCCTTCATGCCATTGCTTTTCCACTTCTATGGTCACAACTAATTTTGGCTGAATTGTATCCTTGCAAAGCTCGGTTTAAGGTAAGCTCATATTCCTACATGGATAAAAATCCCCACAATAAGAGTAATATGTCAAAAGGTCCATAGGCCACATTCACATCATACATGTGAAGCGCTATTGTACCACTTTCAATAATCATGGCTTCCCCCAAATAATTCTGGGAGCTGCAAATTGTTAAGTATGCTGAGAGTTGTTATGAGACACCTATCCCCCCCCCCCAAGCTACAGTTCCCAGAGTAGTTTAACACTCCATTCCTCTTCACAACCTTGGGAATTGTAGCTCTGGGAGGGGAATAGAACAAATGGGACTACAGTTATAGCATAGTAATATCTTTAAGACTAAGGCCATATTCATACCATCCATATAAAGCACTATGATACCACTTTAAACAGTCATAGCTCCCCCCCCCCCAAGAATTATAGGAACTGTAGTTTGTTAAGTGTGCTGAGAGTTGTTGGGAAACTTCTATTCCCACCATAGAGCTACAATTTCTACAGACAAGCCAATTTAGAACTCAATAGTATTTGAATTTGCAATGACTTTAAGGGAACTAATTTGGTTTAACTCAAGAGGAGCTTTTTGTTGCATCTTAAGTAAAACTCTCATTTGCCCTGCTAAGGATCACTGCAAGAACGGGTACCCTCTTCTAATCTAGAAATAACTAGGCTTAACTCTGGGTCAGTGAAGTAAATTTGCCACAGTGCTGAGGAAGTGTATGGTCTCACCTGGTGCTCTTCAGGAATTCTATGGGTTGGTCTGCACAGATATGCACTTCACTTTATTGCTCAACACTTGACAATTCCTTGATGAGCGCATAAGCCAAAAGCATTGTGCTCATGGGGATATGAGAGCAGTAGTGAAGTAGCAAATTCAGATGTGCAGGGTGCCTTCCTCACAGCCATGATTATACAACCTTCTAAGATTATACAATAATCTTATAATTATACAATAATAATAATTAGGGATGCATGGCAATGATCAATGCAGAACTCTGTGTTCTGCCTTTCAGCTAGATCTACTGTTTTTTGTACACATACATGGGCAAATGATTTGTGGTGCTGCAATAACCTCTTTCAAAATGACTTGAGCTGTGTTTTTCATGAGGGTCCATTGTACATAACAAAACTTGCACACCATTCCCTTGAAGCTGAAGCATCTTGTGTTTTCAGTGTTCCCAAATGCTTAGTTTTGGAACATACAGCTGCTAAGAGGTTCCCCCTTTTTTACTGATTGGGCAGCTCTAGGATGCTGGAGACAAGGAACCTGCTGCAAAAATAGTAATAGGACCCCCCATCCCACAACCCCAGGCCATTGCACCAGTGTATGAGAGTTCTATTTACAATGCTTGATCTTCAGTTGCACACTCTGCAATTAACACTTGATGCTGTGGTGCCCAAGAGATCCGTGTGCATGTGTGAGCTTACCCTGAACCGAACCAGACCCTGAGAGCATCACCTGAGGCCCTTCTTCATGTGCCCCCTCCACAAGAGTTATGGAGGGTTGCAACACAAGAATGGGCCTTGTCTGCAGTAGCTCACTCTGTGCCTTTGTCACAGGCAAAAACATTCCTCTTCTTTTAGGCCTTTGGCTAATTAAACAATCCTTGGCCTTTTAAACTGGGGTGGGGTATTGTTTTGCTTGTTCCTATGTTATGTATTTTCCTGTTTTCATACTGTAAACTGCCCAGTGATCCTCAGATGAAGGGTGGTATAGAAATTTAATAAATAAACAAAAACTTGTGGGTCAAACTGAGAGAGGCAAAGTTACTCCATACATTTGGGAGAAACCACAGTGATACAAGTATGAGTGGGAAGAAACCTGAGCAGATAGCAAGACAAAAGCAACTTGCAGACAGCCGTGAAGAAGATGGGATGTTCTCTGCATAACCTTAATAATCTCCAAACACACTTATAACAAAGATCTTGAATTCATCTCTTAATGCCTAGAGGAAATTTTCACCCAAAGGCAGCGTGACATTGAGATTAGCTTCTGATGAAGGCAGCCAAGTTGGAAGGAGGGAGAAAAGCCAACACCTGGCATTTCAATTTATCTTACCTTTCATGTAATTTATTCAGTAAATAAATAGCTGATTACCACAATAAGCTTTCCTTGGCTTTGAGGGCTGGACTGACTATTGGAGGCTATATAATTGAAAGCCTGCGTATGTTTCAAAGGGAGGGGGGAGAGGGCAAGAGAGAACCTCTTGAAACACACAGCTGGATGTTTTAGTGGAGAATAACATTCTTTATACTCCATAGACTTTTCTCTTAAATCTCAGCTGTCATCGCTGGGTAATATCCCCACCCTATCAGATGTCATGGATGCCCCAAATTTCCCATCGCCCTCCGTCTACTTAAAATGCTTTTGCTTTCTGTCTAATTGGTAGAAGATCAGATAGTGGCTGTCTTCAAATGAAGTCTGTTGTTTTTAGAATGTTAACAGTCTGAAACAGAGCATGACAAACAATCCAACCTCTTCAATTGTTTCAGTATATCTTGAGGGTAGGTGCACTTCTACTGGGGCTAGGATCACCAAAGATGGAGCCCCTGTTGCATTACCAGAGCTCCTCCACAGCACAAAATGAGATGCTTTGAAGCTGGCTCAAAGGCCTTAGAAGGTATTTCATGGCCTGGATGTCGGTGGAATTTTAGTATCTTCCACATCATTCCATGGGCCTCCAGAAACAACAGGACTAACTGTTCACCACCACCAAACAGTAAAAAGGATCCCAGGTAGCCGAGCTGAGAAAGAACTGCAGCCAGTGACAGCAGACAGTACTGAGCTACATGAACCAGTTTGGAACAAAGCTGTTTTCATATATTCAGCAACGAAACAGGCATAACCCTAAATAGATTCCCTACATTATAAGCAATCCAGGTACCAGGACTGAGGTTGTTCTTTTAATGGTAGACATGTAAAAGAAGAAAACAGGACCCAATTCAACCCTAACTAAATCCTATTGAAATAGGGGTGTGTGCAAAGTTACAATGCATACAGTTAAGTGGGTGTAATCCACTTAACTCAGAGGCTGTATGTTCAAATGATTTCAATATTATTTAAAAGCAGAAGAGCCATGCAGGATCAGGCCAAAAGCCCATTTCGTCCATCCTGTTCTCACAGAATGCCTATGGGAAGCCCTCACACAGGACTCAAGTGCAATTTATTTATTATTCTAAAAGCTTTATAATGCAACTTATTTTGAAAGGAACTCAAGGCAGCTTACATCATACAAGATAAAAATGGATATTCATCATTCGCACATTAACCAAGCATCGTGGAAGAACAGCATTAATGGAACAAACCAAGGATTCAAATAGCAAGGGTCAGCCATTATAAACAGCAAGCAAAAGAAAACATAGCTTGCAGAGTGGTGGGTCAGGAGTGGTCTGCCTTGTGGATTGGCCAATGGTCAAGTTCAAGGAATAGCCCTCTGCAGAGTCCAGGCGAGAGCCCTTTGTAGCCAATACAGCAAAATGGCTTCAGAAACCTCAAACAAGCCTCACCAAGCTTACTCTACTGTAAGCTCCTATTAGAGAAGACAGAGACTGTAGCTGAAAACCATCCAGCCACATCAAAAGGCAATGCTGCAAATAAAGGGAGGGCCATTGCTCAGCCCCCAAGTGGAGCTTGGAAGCTCAGCATTTGCAATTTAGGTGATCAGCTGAGCACCCTACCCCAGAACTGAATCAATGTCTGCTTCATCTAGGAGCTCTCCTAGGTCCTATACCACTTAACTTCGCCCTGCTATGAGGATCTTGTCTGTTGACTGTTGCATGCTGACTGGCAATAAATGACTCCAGCTGCAGTTGAGCCTGCCTGAGTTCATTCAAATAAATATATATCCATTAATAAAAATAGCATACAAAAATGCATTCTGTCAGGGGGGGGGTTGGGAAAATGCATATACTAAGCAAAATTGTATTCAAAAAAATTGTGTGAAAATGCATATGAATTTTCATGCAGACTTTTTATTTTTAAAAAAAGAAAACACATATGCAGAAATGTTCAAACCAAACTTAAAGACTGGGGAAATGAGAAACTAAGATAAACCAAAATGAATAGATTTGCCCATTCCTAGCTGTATCTCATTAAGTACTTCCTTTATGTCTCTCACGTCTAAACATGACTGGTGCAGAGCTTTAGTCTGCCATCAGTTTCATTTAATACATTTCTTTCAAACGGTAACACTTAAAAACCATAACCAACGTTATAACATAGTCTGTTTTCATCTTTTGCACATTAGTGTTGATATTGCCTTTAAAAAAGCAGCCTGTGTTTTGTTTCCAAATTAACAACATCCAGTTTTAAGAAACAAAATTTAATTAAGAGAACTTGGAGTTAATGCTGCAATCCTACACATGACTTCTCAGACATAAGTCTTACTAAGTTCAGACTTATTCCTGGGCAGTGTATGTAGGATTTCAGCCTCAATTATTTACATAAGAAAACTCAATTAACAGTGTAATCCTAGACTTGTCTCCTCAGAAGTAAATTATACTGATTTCAATGGTGCTTGTTTCCAGGTGAGTGGGGTAAGAATTGCAGCTTTAATAATCTAAATCTGGTTTAAAGACGCAACAGAGTTGATGAAGAGATGAATTGCTCTTCTTGTTGTGTGTGTTTTTGAAACAAATACATTTTCACAAGCGAAGTATCTCGTTCCTTACAGCTACTTTAGGCATTTAACTTGTTACTACATGACTGCAACTATAGTCCCTACTGAAATGAGCATTTCCCCCCCTATTTTTTTTGTCACATCATTAATATCTTCATTCAAAGATCACACATCTTTACTTCAAATAAGCCATTCAACCATACAGTCAACATCATATGACCTCACTTACAAACAACCTTTGACAGCTGGCAGAAGGGTGAGTAATGGCATTCCACCTGCCCTCTCCGAGAATTCTTGCATACTTGCTTTATATCTTGGCTTTGAATGATCACATTGCAATCAGTAACCTCCTAAATTTACCAATGATTTTCACAAATGCATTAGCTTTCCTACTTAATTCAGTTTTGTTTGTTTGTTTTCAAACAGAATTGCACATTTAAGCAGAGAAAATATAGAAATGGAGGCTGAAGAAATCTTGGCTCCCATCCAGTTCTAGTCATGGGCAACTAGATGAGTGTTAACAACTGGTGGTTTCAGGTGAGGATGAAGACCCCAAAGCAAATACGAAAATCTAATCAGACCGTTCAGTGGAATCTAGATGTTCAGAGCAGTGCAGATCCATACTAATGCAAGTGGAAGCCTCTATATGGGGTTGCCCTTAAAGACTATTCAGTGGGGGTAGATAGAGTAGCCCATTTCAGTTCCCAAGTGGTTACATATTGAACTAGTTCCACACTGGCTGCCAGGGACATTCCAGGCTCAAAAGATTTTTACATTTAAATACCTTCATGGCTTGCAACTAGCATTTATCTTCCAAAGCTCCCTCCTCCTGCATGAACACACTCTCCTTTTAAGAATTGCATTGAGAGTCATGCTCCAACTGCTCTCCCTTTCAGGAGTTTACATTATAAATAGTGTTGAACAGGACTTTCTTGACCATTGTCCTAGCTTTGAAGAATCACATCTCCCAAAAGGTTCATCAGCATTCTTTCCTCCGTGCTTCAGATGTATTTGCAAGGTCCATCTGTTCTGGAAGGTCTTCCACAACATGATGCCTTCAAGATATTTTGGACTACAACTCCAATAAGCCTCAGGGACAACAGGAGTTGTAGTCCAAAACCTCTGGAGGGTATTAATTTAGAACAGTTAGATAGAGGGACAGATGTACTTTAAGAATGGAAGAGCCTGCTTGGTCAAACCAATGGCCCATCTAGTCCACCATACTATTCTCACAATAGTCACCCAGATGCCTGTGGAAAATTCTCAAGCTGAGAACAAGAGCACTCTCATCTTCTATGGTTTCCGGCAACTGGTATTTAGAAGCATGACTGTCTCTGAATGTGGAGGAAGAGCATAGCCATCATGCCTAGTAGCCATTGATAGCCTTATGCTCCATGAATTTGTCCAATCTGGGGCCATCACTGCCTCCAGTGGGAGTGAGTTTCACAGTGCGCTGCATGAAGAAATATTTTCTTTTAACTGTCCTGAATCTTCCGAGTTTATTGGGTGCCCATGGCTTCTAGTGCTATCAAAGATAGAAGAAACTCTATTTACTTTCACCAAGCTATGCATAATTTTATAAAAGTCTATCATGTTGCCTCTTACTTGCCTTTTCTCTAAACTACAAAGTCCCACTTTGGTTTTGACAGTATTACTGTTTTAGATTTTCAGGTTTATAGTTCTAGGGTTTACTTTTAGTCTGTTCTACTGTATGAAATTGATTTAAATTGATGTTGTAAGCAACTGTGGAAAAGCTGGATAGGGAAATTATAAGTTAACCAGCTCACAGACCTGCTTCAGGATTTTGGATGCACATGTAGAATGCCTGCTGAAGGACCAGGAAGACACATTTTCAAATGAACTTTGCTGGGTGATCTGGGACCAATAACTTTCTCTTACTCAGCCTAGCCTACCTCACAATGCTGCAGGGAGAACGCAGGAGATTGGGAAACACGAAAGCTGTCCTGATCTCCTTCAAAGAATGGTGGGAAGCAAATGTAAAAATAAATAATTCATGAGTCCCAGCAGCCCAGAGTAATACCGTCAGGATTTATTTTATACATGTCTACTCAGAAATAAATCCCATAGCGTTCAATGGTATATGAATATAGCCATGCCACTAAAGGGTGGTATTTAGCTAAGTTACTCAGATCAGACTCACTGAATTAATAGACCTAACTAAGTCATGTTCATTAATTTCAGTGAGTTTACTCTGAGTAAAAGCTGAGTACCATCTGAAGTGGTCTAGCAAGTTAAATTTTACTTCCGAGTACACCCACTGAAATAAATGGATGTTAGTTGGTAATGTTCATTATTTTCAATATATAGACCCTGAGTAGAATAACACTGGACCATAGAATTCTTTCAGATCCACCATCACTGGAATGGAGACAGGTTTTTTTTCTTTAATGCCCATCATAAAACTCCAGTGAGTTGTAGTCATGGATGGTTAACAAGAGCCAACACAGTCAAAATCATCTGGACAGGAAGCCAGCACTCTTTTGAGGGCCAGAAATATTACTGGAAACTCATCTTTCCAAAAATTATTATGCCTCAAGTTTGCTTCCGGCTACTAGGTCAAAGTGCTTACATCCAATTAATGATATACACCTACGTCTACCCAGAATATAATTTAGTTGTGACTATACTTTATTGCTCCAGTAATCCTTTGAAGACCAATCTAACAGTCATTGTGGATCTTTTATTAAAAGTGCTACTTTATAACAAATGCCACAGTCTCCAGTTTTACCTACAGACTCCTCTAAGCAGCAAACACACAAAAATCAGTTAACAAAAAACAGAGGGGGAGGGTTTCAAATACACTAGCTAATATGCTTTTCTTTACAGTGTAGTACTATGGCCTGAATGTCACACAATATGTATTTTATAGCAAGAGACATAATTAATAGCAAAACAGGAATATGCTTCAAACAGCCCTCACACTTTTTTATGTAGCATATCAATATTGTGATAAATAATGTATTTGAAAGCACCCTCAGATAGTAAAATCTATATTTATCTCAATAAGACAAATTCCCGTTTTCAATGTCTATTCCAGTTTTCATACACACCTTGCATGAAAAAGTATGTGATGAGGCACCGTAAGATATTTAGTGGGGGAAAGGCATCTTGCTGTGATTTATCAAATGCATAAGAACCAAGAATGGCTTTCAGATTTGCACACAAAGGCCATGCTTGCATGACAATGGCAATGGCAATGCAATCATATTCTCTCCCAGGGAGAAAATCAAAGCTACTTTGCTCCTCCACCGTCTTTTTAGCACATCTCAGGGTGGCAGAACAGCCAAGCCAACGTTCTGCTTAGTGTGTCTTCCAAATACAAGATTGTGGTTAAACTCTCTCCTCTTTAACCATGATTGGTAGCCAGGAATAAACCATGATGACATCTCTATGAGATTTTCATGTTCTGCAAAACCTCTGGTCCTATTGCACCAAGGCTGTGACCAGAGATGGTCAAAGATATGTTGGCGCTTTGAGCCAAAAAATCCAAATGGTGAGCCTTCTTCCCAGTGGGGCATAAATACATAATAATGAACTACATATCTGTGCATCAAGTCTGGGTGCACAGTAGAGCTTTGAGGTCCTCTCTCCCCCCCACACACACACACGGCGAGGGGAGTTATTCTGTCTGAGAATCTAATTCCATACCTCCCTTTTGCAGCACCAGTGGAGAAGAAATGGGATCTTCCTTCCTAGAGAGAATCTCTTTTCTGTAAATAATGTTATGGTATGCCAAGGTATAAAATTTCTGGGTTTAATGACTACAGGAATTTGAAATGTGTGTAGTTCAGGAATGAAGAACCTGTGGCCCTCCAGAAATTGCTGAGCTACAGCTCCCACTATCCCTCACCATTGACAATAATGGCTGGGGTTGCTGGGAGCTGGAGAAAACATCATTTGGAGAACCATGAATTCCCACCCCTTATATAGTTTTGTGGGGCTGGAACACAGATACAAATGAAACTGCAGTCTCTTTGGATACATTTATTGAGTTCAGAGAGAGGAATAACATCACATTCTCTATGGAAAATCAGTTTATTATTTGGGGCAGCCAGGATGTGCTGAATGAAACATCTGTTTGAGAAGCAGAGGAAGAGTGGAATAAGGCTCCTGGTGTGATCTAATTCTTTTCCTAATTCTTTTTTTTTTTTTTAATGTTCCAATGCTTCTATGTATAATGAAAGAGCCTACGCAGTTGCCACACTAATCATTTATAATCAGAAAATAGACAAGTCCCATTGTATAACTGAACCAGCAATATAGCACCATCTGGTGTGTGAAGACTGAAGATGCAATATGGGAAAAAATGCAAATGCAATTTTGTAATAAACAAGAAGAGAAGGAATAGCAAAGTGTGCAGTTTTAGGAGGGGCCACCACATGGCTTGCGGCAAAAGCAGCAAAAATTATGGCAATTTTCAAAATCACCTGGTTTTTGTTCAATATATGCTACAGTTATCAGACTTCTCATGCAGAACATTTCTGTGAAAAGTGTTCTGCAAAACACCAAATAATAATTGGCCAAATAAAAACACTGGGGAAAAGGAGTGAAAAGCAAATGGAGCTCATTTTCTCCAGCCTTGCTCCTCACTCCCACAGAAAGCATCTGAGTTGCCAGAACTGATTATCCAGATCACCCTTCCTAATCTGGTGCCACCCAGATGCTTTTGGATTCTAGTTTCTGCTATCTCTGACCAGTGGCTGTGCTAGCTGGAGCTCTAGTCAAAAACATATTGAAGATCACCAGGTTGGGAAGATTGTAGGAACATTGAAGACAAAAGGCACTGTGAGCAGCTTTAAGGGAGGCAAAAGGAGCAAGGCCTGACATAGGGATGCATAAAGTCACCAGTCTTTCCCAAACCTCCAGATGTTTTTGATGACCATTCCCATCAGCCCTGGTGTCATATACCTGTTCTGGCTAGGACTGGTGGGAATTGTAGTAAAAAGAAAAGGGAAAAAAGAACACCTGGATGGTACCAGGTTGGGGACAGTTGCCTTACACCAAGTCATACTGCTTTGTCCATGCAGTCCAATATTGTCCATTCTGAAGGTGCATCTTCATGGTCTTTCCCATCAAAAACTACCTGGTCCTTTTTAACTGCAAATGCCAGAGGCTGAACCTGTTGCTCTTCTTGATGAGCTTGGTCCAAACAATGACAAACTATTGGTGCTTTACTATTCCAATTTTAAAATACGATGGGATTGGATTGCAGATATAGGGTATTCGAGTTCATGTATTTTGCACGCACTCAAAATGCTCAGTTGATGACTGCGACATGCATACATGACATTAAACGATGTTTCAGCATTGTTTGGAAGCTTTCATTTCTGTTTTTCAACTAACGAAGGTTTGTTGTTATTTCAGAACCTGGAACTGTGGTTAATTATAACTATGGTTTAAGGGGGGAACCTCTGGCTCACAGACCAAATTAAGCCTGGTATCATATGTGATGTCAGGTGTGGGACAGGGAGGGATGCAACCGCCAGTGAACAATTGGGAGCCTAAAAATGCTACCCTGATGGTTTCATAGCAAGTAAGCCAAAGCAGTCAGCCAAAGCAGGCCTTACTGTTAGCACAAATGATCCTTTCAACTGCTTGCCTGAATGCAAGCTAGCAATGCAAAGGCTCTTCTTCATAGCCTAATCCAAGCCTACAAACATAAGGGAATTAAGGATCCAACCCACTGGCTGTAAAATGTTCCCCACTTCGCTATATAGTATACAAGCAAGACGTAAAACTTCCTTGCACTTACACATGAGACTGAGTGAGATTTTCTTCATGTTTGAAACTAATTTACTCCTAGTTTAACCAGGAGTTAGTGAAAACATAAATGGGGAGTGTAATACATTACCCTAATGTAAGTAGAAGAAAAAGTAATATGTGAACTGAGACAGGAAGTCTATAATATTTTTTATACACTGGGTCTGATTTAAGCATCCTTGTCTCACAATTGAAGTGATTAAAGCTTGGTAAGGGAGTGATTCCTTCTTGAAATCCATATTCATGAGGACCTCCTCAAAATCTCATGTTATTCCATGTCTTTTATTCTTGATTAATTTGGAGTGTTCTCATCATTGCAGATACAGATTAGAATCATCACTGGCCCTTCACACAGTCTTTACAAGGGGATAGAAATGCTTCATTTTGGCAGGTTTTAATCACCTTCTTTCCTTAACAGAAAGTCCAACTGTTACCCCAACTGTTCTAATTTTGGACCAGGATCCCTATTTATTTTCATTTCATTTATGCATTCGTTTACCCCAATTTTCTGAGGCTTATGCCCTGCTCAGAGTAGCTTAAGGTTGTTGGGGTTTTTTTTAAAAAAATGTAAATTAAAATTACTAATCACCATTAAAACAAATCAGTAAAATAAAATACAAAGACAGATGTAACAGATAATAACAGCCCTCAACATAGGCACTTATGTAAGGCAGTGCAGAACATTTTCAGGCAAAGGCTGAAATTCTAACCCCGTTTAACTAGGAGGAAGCCCTACTGAATTGAATAGGACTTACTTTTTGAGTAAACACGATTAGGATTAAGCTTCTGGTGTCAATTTTGCTCAAGGATGGTCTAAGACATTTTGTTGCCTGAGGCAGAAAAATCCTACAACTGCCCCTTCCTGGTGACAGGAAAGGCAACAAAGAGCTCAGCTTGGTACAGGTGCAACATTAGGAGTACTGGATTGGTCCTGCCACTACTGACTCCAGGTAAAAGGTAACGGTAAAGGTACCCCTGCCCGTACGGGCCAGTCTTGCCAGACTCTGGGGTTGTGCGCTCATCTCACTCTATAGGCCGGGGGCCAGCGCTGTCCGCAGACACTTCCGGGTCACGTGGCCAGCGTGACAAGCTGCATCTGGCGAGCCAGCGCAGCACACGGAACGCCGTTTACCTTCCCGCTAGTAAGCGGTCCCTATCTATCTACTTGCACTCGGGGGTGCTTTCGAACTGCTAGGTTGGCAGGCGCTGGGACCGAATGACGGGAGCTCACCCCGCCGCAGGGATTCGAACCGCTGACCATGCGATCGGCAAGTCCTAGGCACTGAGGTTTTACCCACAGCGCCACCCGCGTCCCCTTACTGACTCCAGACTCCCTACCAATTCTGCTTGGGATAGGACTAAGTTGCCAGAGGGCAAGAAGTCTAAATGAAACTCAGCTCACACCCAAAAGTGGGTTCAGAGAGATTCTCAATGAGCCAGAACTGAACTCAAACCTAAGACCCCTCTTGGTTATCTTGACTCCTATCCTCCTACATTTTGTGTTTGAGTGTGAAGTGTAGGCAGGGCTGTAGCTCAGTGGTAGAGAATGTGCTGTGGATACAAAAGGTCCAACGCTCTGTCCCCAGTATTTCCAGGTAGGTCTGGAAGAGACCACTGTCTAAAACCCTGGAGAGCTGCTACTAGTCAGTGTAGACATACTGAATACATCTATATAGACCAATGGCCTAACTTCGTATAAGGCAACTTCTTATGTTCCTAATACAGGCAGAGTCCATGTAAATGTAGATGGCTTGATCATAACACCAGCCAAGTTCAATTTGTATTTTTGTTGGCATTCTTAATCTAACTTATTAAACTCTGGATAAATTTTCAGTTCAAACTTTGCATTTAAACTGAAATTTCAGATCTGGTATGCTGATTTTATTTTTTTTAGAACATAGAATTGGGGGAAAGTGTATTTTGCTGGAGAGCAGGAAAACCAAAAGGTGAGATGTTTGGTGCAGAATTCAGTTTCCTATAAATCTCATATTTCATTAAAAAACAACCTTATGGTGGATTAGAATAAATCTACTCTGGATCATGTGTGCTGTGGTACTGAAATTGTAGTGCTGTTGCCATGTTGTTTTTATGCTTTGTTTCACTGTTTAAATATTATTTTAACTGACTGGTTTTACTGATTGCATTAGACACTGTTTTTAGAGGAATACATAAACATGGAAAGCAAATAAATAAACCCCAACTTTTAGCTCTCGTGGTTGCGAATGTATGCTTTAAAAAGTGTGTGAGACACTTGCTCAAATTTTTGGAAATAAAACATGGACAGTATAATATTTCCAAAATAACACTTAAATTCCAGTTTAATTACCAGTTGGCTAAAGAAGAAACTGGTCCCTACAGCTCAGGCCTAGTCAGGTTTCTTACAGCTCAATGTCATGCTGACCATTTTGGTGTCAACAGCCACTGAAGTGCTTGAATTATGGGGTCAGGGGCTTACGTTTTGCAACAGTCCCTGTACCTACTGTTTCTAGAAAGCTATGGGAGATGATTTGGCCAAAATTGGAGAAGGTATCTATGGATTGTGGATTTCATTAAGTGTTTCCCTACCTAACTCCCCCTTGACTGCATTTAATGGCATCAGCATGGGGAAGAATATGGGAAATTATGGGCTCCAGAAAATGGGATTCCTGGGTTGAACACAAGGCTGGGTTTCAGCCACAGATCATATTTTTCCTTTTCTCCTGTCTATGTCATAAAGGAGGAGCCAATGAACTGCAAGACACATGCATCAGTTGTACAGACTTCATGCATAACCCACTCCTGATTCATCAGCTCATACTGCTGAAGATGCAAGCCTCTGTTGAGTTGAAACAGCACCTTGCTGCTGTTGCTTCTATCAAAATTACTATGGAGAGTACTTCAAGGAAAGTGCCAGTTGTCGGTAGCTCTGGAGCAATAAAATCCATGTAAACCACAATCAACTTAGGGAGAATTCACTGGCAGGTTCATGGAGCACTGGTCTATCAGTGGCTATTCATCATAATAGCTTAAGAATGCATCCTCAAAGTTCACAGGCATCATCAGATGCTGGAAACAATCACAGGTGGAATGTCTCCTCCCCAGCCTCTCTTGCTTTTGTGAGCTTCTGGAAGTCATTTGGCTAGCTACCTATAAACTGGGATCCTGTCTTTGCTTCCATTTTTCCATACCTCCCCATTGGCAAGTACTGGAGCTAAAGGATCAATTTCCGCCACCCAGGGAGACTCGCCTGGTGCCTTTGTTACATATCTTTAGGTGGCAGTCAAAATATTCCTCTTCTTCCATGCCTTTGGCTAATTAAAGAATCTATGGCCTTTTAAATTGTGGGGGTATTGTTTGTTTGTTACTATGATACGTATTTCTCTGTTTTTATACTGTAAACCATCCTGTGATCCTCAGGTGAAGGATGATACAGTATAGAAATTTAATCTTAATCATAATCTGCATTGTGTCTCTGGATTCACAACCCATATTGTTTTCTAATTCTTTTTATTTTTCTGAGCGGGGGGGGGGGGAGAGAGAGAGAGAGAGAGAGAGAGAGAAAGAAAGAAAGAGAGAGAGAGACTTCTGTTTGTTTCTTGTTTCTCATCAGGGGCTCTTGCCTAGAGTGGTTTCAGCCTGGCAACCAAAATGACGTTTAAGCAACACACTTCCTCTGATTTCCATCTCAGCTTTATGACCCTGAACAAGTTTATCTAATAGTGTGGAACAATGTAGTTTTGAAAGGCACAAGAATGTTTCATCCTTAATGTGGAAATGCTTTCAGATGAGCGGCAATGACAAACAGGATGCTATGCAAAGATGTTTATAGGGCTGTTTACCAGAATGCCATTATTATTACCATGCTATAAACTGCAAAAGATTGTAGCCAGACTAGCAACGAAAACTTCAAAAGAACTGGACAACCATATTAGCAACTTCCTAGAAACCAGGGCTACTTCTGCAGGCTCTGAAGTTATGTGGTTGAATTTTCTACAAATCCTCAATACATTTAGAGATGAATCACACTAGGTCCTTAGTTCTTCTGCACTGGTTCAGGACTGTCATGCCATATAGAAATGTTTCCTAAGTCAGTAGGCTAGAGCAATTTTAAATATTTCCTGGCAAATCACTGACCCAATTTGCTCATCATTTGCATGGACATGGCCAGGGCCATTAGGGAGTCCTACCATTAGGGAGAGTGAGGCAACAGCCTTAGGTAGCAGTGGCACAACCCCCAGCAATTTATTCCGAGCCCTTTGGTCATTCCCCTCTGTTGGGAGTTCAGAGCTTTGTGTACCGCAGACATGTCATATGCCCACTAAACCAGCCTGCTACCTTCAGGTGCTGTGGATAATGCCTATGTTGAAGTACAGTCCAATCAGTTTCTGTACAGAGAATATAGGAGGCAGCATCTTGATATCTGCCTCAGGCAACAAAATATCTTTGACCAGCCCTGAACCTGATAAAGGACAATGATCTACTGATTATTTAAGCCAGGGGTATGCTGGGAACTGCCCTGTGGTCCATGGATGAAGGTTGGTATACAAATTTAATAAATAATTAACCTGTGGCACTCCAGAGATTTGCAGGACTGCAACTCCCATCACCCTGACCACGAGCCAGGGTAGCTGGAGTGATGGGAGTTGTAGTCCAACAACATCTGGAGGGCCACTGGTTATGTAAGCATAGCTGTCAATGTTTCCCTTTTTTTAAGGGAAATTCCCTTATTCTGGATAGGATTCCTCAGAGGAAAAGGGAAAAGTTGACAGCTATGTATGTAAGCAAATCAAAATCAAGTCTGCCATACTCAGAAAGTGGAACCCATAACTGTAGACAAGTCACACCAGTGTTGTTTCCTCCAGTTGGCATTTTAACCTGGAGGAATTTAAAGTTTGGGAACTCTTTGAGTTCAATCACACTACATGGTGACCCTATGGGAATGAGCTGTTTCCACATCAAGACTACCTGTGCGACCAACATAATAAGTATAATCATGGTAGCTTGAAGAAGTCTCCTAATCTATCTTAGGCCACACCTTCCATATTTTTTTTGACCACATCCAATCTAGGCAAGTCCAAATATGGTCTGGAAATCACTCCAACTTCTTCAAATTGTGGATTTTGGTACTATGCCTAGTAACTATATACTTATCCCACTATAATACAACTCAAAATGGCCACAATTCACTCAGTAACAATGCTAAGAGAATGGCTATGGTTAGAATTCATGGGTAGTATGAAGAGATCCTGAAGGGGGTTGTTGCCCCCCACATGGCTTCGTAGCTGAGCCAACACACCACTGAAGGCAGATGTGGGGGTGCATGAGGATTTAGCAGATTAAAGGGCAGCATCAAAGAGTGTTCCCTTCAGGTCCCAGAGGGAGGCAGCAGGAGGAGGGGGGAAACAAGAGCAAAGGTGAAGGAAGACAGAGGAGAGAAGGAGAAAGCAACAGCAAAGAAAGGAGGGAGATGAAGTAGACAGTAGTGGGGAACAGGAAAAACCACAAAAAGGAAGTAGCAATAAACATACTGGAAAGGGGAGAAAAGGAATCTAGGGAAGTAAGAGACTGAATAGGTCAGAAATGTGTGGGGAAAGATGGTGCCCAGTGATGAAAAGGGGTAACCAAACTCTTGCAGTAAGGTCCCACCAGATTGTTCTCTAAAGAGACACCTGAGGTTCTTAGGACTTCTTAGATTTTAGGTATGTAGGAGCTGACGGACAGGAATAAAAATGGCTGAGTGAATGGCTTGGAGCTTTCGCTAAAGATGATTGAATTGGTAATCAATTGGTGCATTCAAGTTGATTGATTCATTGGCTGTTTGATTAAACTTGCTTGGTTTTAAATTGTCTTGGTACTCCCTGAAGTAAACAGAGGCGTAAGAAGTTTTATAAATAACATAAAATAAGTCATCATTTCAAAGACCCTTAATCTTGTGCGGACTTTTTTTTCCCTTCCAGGGACATGGAGAATTTTCAGGTTTTGTACAGATACAAAAATGCAGTTTACAGAAACAGGTTGACCAGATTCTCATCCTTCTTAGAAATTAGGGCTGCTTTCCACTATTCCTTTCCAACCAGTAAAGGAAAGAGGGTGAACCAGGGTCATCTTTGGAAATCAACACAACTCCCAGGTATGTTTTACTGCTTGCATTTTTAAGCAGGACCTTTCAACTGGCTCACAGTTAAAATTACTGCTTCCGTTTCAACTACCAAAAGGATAAACTGCAGAGTAAATGTACAGCATAACAGTACAATGATAAAATAGAACATACTGCTTTCAGTGAGATTAATGCTTCCCACTTGGAAGGCTTCCAAACTGGTGTCGTCTAATTGAGTTAAAAACGTGTCACATTCCCCATTAAGTTTCCAATTCTTCTCATTTGCCAGCAGAAATATAAATGTCAATAAGAACCTTCCCAGTTTCAAATTGCAAACCTCAACACCACTTGCACGCTTGAGCTGCAGTGAACCTTTACAGCAGAGATGGTGAATCTCTGGCCCTCCAGATGTTAATTGGACTCCAACTCCCACCAGCTTCAGCCAGCATAGCCAATGGTCAGGAATGAAGGGTACTATAGTCTAGAGTGGCACAGGCTCCCCATCTCTGCTTTACAGGATCAAGATGTCCAGAATGGTAATGTCAACAGCAAAGACCTGGTATCCCCTTTAACTGGAACAACACTGATCACAGTTTTAACATATCAATTGCACATTTTTAAGGCATATTCTGCCCTTTCCAGACATGCTTCATACATTGGGAAATAATGTGTATGGGGTGTGTTAAAGAAGGTGTATTACTTCTGGTGGGGGAACACATCACACTCCTTCTGGGCTAGTTTGTCCACCTTTGGTCCCCACCATGTGCTCAGCTCTCACCTGTGGCTCTTAGAAGCTGTCAGCATGCCAACAGCAGGCACACCCTGAGAAATGGCTTCGACCGGCTAGCTAAACCAGGTGAGGGTTGTTGATGGGTCTCAAACCCTCAATGAGTTAGGGACTTCCCCTGCATGCAAAGACAGCGCCAACAGATTGTGTGGCAAGACCAATGGCGGGTCCAGTGGTCAAGAAGGCAGTTTCTGCATGTGCTATAGAGGGAAGTGGGGGACAGATGAGTTGCTCAGAGCAGGCCGACTGAATCATAGAGGCATGGGAGACCACCAAAAGTGCCGCATCAAAAGATCTCATTGTTGGAGGTGGAGCGTAAGGAATCATACATGTCACCATAGTGAGGAAGTTACAAGACAGCTTGTGTGCCTAATCAGATGCAACTGTTGATGGGCAACTTCAAGGCTCCCACTCCCCCCACTTTTTTCTCCTTATGGGACTGAACAGCCCTCAAAAAGAAGACCCCTTCAAACAAAAAAAGAGGGCCACTTTCTGTAAAATAGGACACACGGCCACCCTATCCTCAGCCCACTATCTGATAACTTTTTAATGGGGGGGGGGGGTTGAAATTGTGGGCCCATCTGTATTGCAAAGCATGTGCTCTACCATTGAGATGGTCCCTCCCCTGAATTGATCCAGAGTAAATGGTATTGATCCAGACAGGAGCTAAGCTTAATATGGGGGGGGGGGGTTAGCTAGCAGAGAGACGTCCAAGGCCTACAGCAACACAGCAAATCATAAATTCTAAATAAATCAATGTGATGTCTTTGTGTAACAACACTACTGCGTGGATAATAGGCTGTACGAGAATGTAATGTATGCTGCAGTCCCTATCGTTTCCCAACTTAGGAAAGAAAAATAACAAATGCTTGAAAACTCTGCCAAACAACAAAGCTGAGATTTTATACATGCACATCAATTTCGCCCTAAAGCCTTAAAAGCCCGAGGGTCATCCCAGCCCCTTTAATACCAAAGGGCCTAACTATGCCGCCGATCGTGCACCAAGCCCAAACCTGCTTTTGTCTGAGGAAAGATGAAAGCTCCCTAAAACAGGTGAAGGCTCCTTTTGAATCATCACCTGCAATTAAACAAAGGGAAACTTAGAGGAGGAGAGGTAAGCTGAACTCTCTTTTAAAAGACACCAGCAGAGCAGGTGGATGCTTGCCGAGGATGGCTGTGGTGTCTGCTGTCATTCTTTCACCAAATGATGTGCAGTCATGAGGATTTGCTGCACGGAGGCAACAGGTCAGTGGTGACGAAGGCTGATGAGGGCAGAGCACAGGAGGAGAAGGGAGGAGGAGAGGCAAGGGGGAAAAATGGAAATATAAATACACAGCCCACATATAAGACTCAATGGGGGAAGACTTGGCTGTTTAATAGCATCCCTAGTTCTCTGATGAGTTCTAGTTGCAAAGAGAATTTCTTTAGGACCATCTATCAGAGGTAGATTACTTCACATAGACTAACCAGAATATCGAAAATACGTACATCCTGCTGGAGATGTATATCGCCAAGAGCAGATTGTTTGCATATCTTCTGGCAGTGTGAAAAAAATTAAAGTAATTCTGGAATAGTGTATTTGAAAGTACAAGAAAACATTGACTACAACTTGCCACACACTCCAGAAACAGGTTCTCTTTGCTATCTGAGGTGAGTCTGACAGACTCAGAAGCGATGGCAACTCTTCTAGAGACAACCAGAAATTGCAATATTCGCTAAATACTGGATGATTGAAGAGACCCCTCAATTGAAAGACCGGCTAGAGAAAGTATGGCATGTAGCTACTTCTATTAAATTGACATACTTAAAAAGAGAATAACCAACAAGAGTACAAGTTATTAAAACAATGAGCCCTTTTCACAAGGGTTGAACATACCTGAAAATAAGTTACAAAGGGAGATGCTACCCAACTCTGCATTATACACACACACACACACACACACTTTTCCCATCCCTCCCTTCCCCTTTTTCTTCTTTCCTTCTCTTTTTCCTTTCTCTCTTCTTTCCGCCTTTCTTTTCTCCTTTCCTCCCCCTTATTCTCCCATTTTTTTCTTCTAGGGAGGGCATTCCACAAGCAGGGTGCCACCAACGAAAAGGCTCTATTTGGTGCAAACATATAAAGCCCTACACAGCTCAGGTTATCTGAGAGGCCACCTGATCCCTTATATATCCAAAGATATCAGAAACTTGTTTCACAGTAACTCAGAGCAGAGCAGTGCTGCTACCTCTGTTTTGTGGGATAGCATTCCTGTCAAGATAAAACAGACACCCACTTTCCAGACACCCACATTCCAGAAACAATTGAAGACGTTTTTGTTCTGATGCATTTTTCCAGCTGGATGTGTAAGTTTCCTCACTGGGTGTCTATTTTGTTTTCATATTTTAAATATATTTGCTTTTGTGTTTTTGACTCCTTTTTGATGTTTTTGTTGCACATTGCCTTGAAATGCTTGTGCAGAAGGTGATTAATAAAACAACAACAATAATTATTTTGTCCCAATTTTGGTTGGTAACAATTATTCTTTCCTCAGTTTCACTCATATGTTCCCATGGCACTCATCCAAGGCTTTGGAATACTAAACCTGCTGAGCAGGTAACAGTAGTTACTTTCATTCTCCAGGTCTTTGCAAGAACTTGCACTTGTGGCATTTAAAACATTAACAGCATTAACTCGTTAGGCCAAAGTTTGCCTCGGTGCAAATACCACAATGTCCACTCCATGGAAGCCAATAGGGGAAAAGGACTGTTTAAAAATAATAAGAATTTCAGTGGTACTCAGCTCCATATTATGCCAATCATTTTGGGCCTGGCTGCAGGAAAAGAACAATCACCTGATGTCTACATAGATGTCAGCCCCATTGAGTTCAATAGGGCTTACTCCCGGCTAAGTGGGTATAGGGTTGCAGCTTTTGTCCATTAGAGTCAATCCATTCAAAACCTTTTAATCAATTAAAAAGGTGCACTAGAAAGGTGCCAGCAAACGTCTGCTGGCCCAGGATAAATGGCTGATAGGCTACTAACTGGAACTGGTCTGAGGGGAGACGCCCTCTGATGCAGATTCACTGGCTGCTGGTGTGCTCCTGAGCACAAGTCAAAGCGCTCACTTTTCAAGCAGCTTTATATGAGGACCTGAAGTACCTGTCTTTTCCCTTCTTCTTCTTCTTCTTCTTCTTCTTCTTCTTCTTCTTCTTTGGCGATCACTCATAGCCGAGTAAGATTGTCTTCCATAAACACGGTTTTAACAATGAGTCCGTAAGTGACTGTGGAGGCCAATTCTGGACCCACACATCCTTCCACAGTGGGGACATTGGTTTCAGAGTGGGAGTTGATCACGGTGTGGATTTGCCAAGCGTGCCTTCCTCTTAGCACGTTTCTCCCTCGCGTCCTGAGTTTGAGTGTCTTCAAAGCCATGATACCTTTGGTAAAGGCTATTCTCCAACTGGAGTGCTCGCAGGCCAGTGTTTCCCAGTTGTTAGTGTTTATACTACATTTTTTAAGATTTGCCTTGAGACAGTCTTTAAACCTCTTTTGTTGACCACCAGTATTACGCTTTCCATTTTTAAGTTTGGAATAGAGTAGTTGCTTTGGAAGATGATAACCAGGCATCCATACAACAGAGTCCAACAAAGTTGATGTTGAAGAATCATTGCTTTGACACTGGTGATCTTTGCTTCTTCCAGTACACTGATATTAGTTCGCCTGTCTTCCCAAGTGATGTGTAGAATTTTTTGGAGACACTCCTTTCGAGGAGTTGGAGATGGTGTTTATAAGTGGTCCATGTTTACAAGCATATAGTAAGGTTGGTAGTACAATAGCTTTGTAAACAAGCATTTTGGTTTCCCTGCAAATGTTCCAGTCCTCAAACACTCTGCACTTCAATGGGGAGAACGCCGCACTCGCAGAGCTCAGGCGATGCTGGATTTCACATACCATGGTCAGAGGGCCTTCTCTGGTCCCTGTTCATGGCCGCCACCACACTCATCTGCTGGCAGTGACGCTTGTTAAGTTACCTATGCATTGTGTGAATAAACCCTTGATATATTTGTAATTGTGTTTACACACTGAAAATCAAAAAACCTCTTTTGAAAAAAGATCCTTGATATGGGCTTATATATTCTGAACCTTGGAGTTCTCAGGGTGGCTTCGTTCTAATGTTTTTGGAAACAGAAAAGAACAAGTGGGGAGTGCTCCTGTTCAGGATGCCTCCAGGATGTGCCAATTCCTTCCCAAGGTCAGTGGACATGCTCAGTCTTCATTTTGTCATCATTGTCCCCCACAAAGCTTTTCCCCCATCATCTCTACAGACCTTGGGGTTTCCTCAAGCCTACTGATCCTCTTCTGTGAAGATGGTACTATTCTGGCAGTATCACCACTAGAAGAATGAGTTTGCTAGAGTTCCCCCAGAAGCATGCAATGGCACTTGCTGTGTGATCAACTCCTCTCTACCAAAGCTGCTCGCCAGTCATTCTGCGGCTGAGTTCCTCTTTGCTTGGCCTTCACTGGCTGTGCCCATGCCCTCTTACCCTTCTGATTCCACTAACAGGTATTTAGATTGGTAAGGAGAGGAAGAGCAGATAAACAAGATAAGCTCTGCCAAGCTAGCGTATCAGTGTTGGGGGCCTCAGCATTGGGGAAATGAGCTACCAGGGGGAAGCTGGGGACAGGGAGGAAAATCAGAAGCTCCTGGAGGGGTTGACAATGGGGAGGTCAGGGAGTCCTTTAATCAGTGAATGAAATCATCAAGCCCTGATCCCTGCCAGACAGACAGACAGACAGACAGACACACACACACACACACACACACACACACACACACACCCTGCATTTTAGCTAAATATTGGTTCACCTGTAGCCCTATAAAAAGCAGAAGCTAAGGGGCTCAGCACAAAAAGGCCTCAGGAGCCTTGGCTTACCTGTAATTTAAGAACTCCCCCCCCCAAATGGTGATCTGCACTGTCAGTGCTTTTCATCTATTCACATTTGTGTTTATACAACTGTTTTCTTAGTTTGCTGGATGGTGTCAGCAAAGAAAAATGAGTTTCTGAAGTACAGATCCCCCAAACCACACTGACCACTAGAAATGAAAATGAAGAAACACAGCCAACTCTTAGAAAACAACTAGTATTCCTGATGTAAAAGCTGGAATCTCGAAAAAGAAGAAGAAAGACCAAAAAGAACGGGGAAAGAAATGCTTCCAGCAACAACATTATGGATAATAATATGCGTCATCCACCAGATAAGCTGTTGCTAAGAAATGAGTGCAGATGCGCCAACCTCTCTTTAGTGCAGGAAACCGCTGGGTCAAAAATACTGAAATTAAAATACCCTTTTAAAAGATGCAGGTGTAAAACACTGGAGTTTGGTTGATAGGAGGTAGTCAATGGAAGGTTGTTGTTGTTTTATGAAAAGGAGTGGATGAGAAACATCTGTAACAAGAAAGAGTGTGCTTTAAAATGCAGAGCAAATACCTCCTTAAATCTTGCTGCAAGTCAAATTCTGCTCTTGGGTGCAAGTCAATAAACACCATCGACTTCACAAAGAGACAGTTATGAATATTCAAAAGCAGAACTTCATCCAGTGTATGAGAATGACTGTACAGTACATACATACACACCGGGGGGGGGGGGAGAGGGAGAGAGAGAGAGAGTTGTTATTGAGTGTTTCTGAAGGCAATGTATTTCAACATTCCAAGAAAAGAAGAGGCCTCTAGAACAGATCAACCCTGTGCTGGAACCAAGTGAAAACTACCCCCTTGCTGCAGTGCTGGGGCATGTTGTAACACTTGGCGTGTTGGTGCTCCCCTGGAGCATGACATGCAGCTACAGAATAATGAAGACGTTGAATGGCTTGATTGACAGGGCTCCAGCGGCGCACAGAAAAGAACAATGATTGCAACATAGTGGCAACCCCCTCTTGGATTAAAATTTCCTTCTCATCTGCAGAATCAGGAGGATGCCAGCATTTGTAAACATGCTTTATTAAAACAGTTACCACAGTCACACATAAACGCACACACACACACACACACACACACACACACAAATGTAATAAGAACTGAGGAAGGTTCATCCTAAATAGAACTCAGTGGCAAGGCTAGTCCTACTGTTAGGCAGAATGAGGCAACCGCTGCAGGTGGCAGATACTGAAGGGAAGCTGTGGAAACCCTCGGGCTGTTATTTTTATACCACTTTATAATCTCCTTTTCTCCAAACTCTGCAACCTTTGTTAATGGTATAATGGCGTTTTAAGTTTTTTAATGTAAGTCACTTGGAGACCTTTGGGTAACAGGCAACTAAGAAGTCTAATAAATAAAATAGTAAATAAATAAATGGAAGTATTTCCTGCACTTGGAAGAGCCCCACCCACTAGGAATCAAGCACCTGCCTAGTTGCATAGCTCCTTCCAGGGCTCTGCTGCTGTTTTTGTCATACTGCAGTCTGATGAAATGTCAGGAACATAATTTGATAGACAGATAGAGAGATGACCCTGATGTGCCTTCTTCTGAAACACGAATCAAGTATTTCATTTTCCATGGGTTCCTTTTACAAGGGCAGCTTGTAACATGCCATAACTTTAAGGATATGATTACTGGGGACTCTTAGGTAACTCTGTTGTTGTGCCCAACAAGACACTGATGTTTTAATCACATTACTGAACAGTGTGTCTGTTTACCTTAAACCATCAATGTTCAATTCTTCAAAGCTCTTTGTATTTGGGTTCTCACCCTATAAGCTCATAAAGCATCTAAGTTTTTTTACCTCCCCCTTCTTCCTTTCTTCAGACTGCGCAGTAACTACATTACAGTTGGCACAGCACCATAAAAACACGTTGGCAGTCAAACAAATAGCACCACACGAGACCCAACATAATTGTGGGTTATTGAAAAATGCTTCCTGTACATGGCTGGAATTCCCCTTGCAAGCTGAAAAGTTTTCTTAGCTGGCCAAAGTTCACTGTCAGAAGTGCCTGCACACCTTCATGTCCTCCCCTGGAGGACACACTTGATCCATGACTTCAAAGCTCAGCCCAACGAACCTGTCACTTACGCCTTAGAACTCTTGTCCAGTGCCACCTAACCTGGAAGCCAGCTAACCCTGGGCTTGGGGCCAAGGTATCACTCACAAAATCCCACCCAGCACAAACGTAAGGAGCAACAGGGGAGGGGGAGCACAAAGGATTGAAGGAATTAAATAGGGAGGGATTCACTATCTTCTCCAAGTTACTTCTCCAGGTGACTTCCTTTACTTCTGTACCTGATAAAGCACCCTCAGCCCCCAACTGCGCCAATGGTCTCCTGCACAAAGTCCAAGACGAAAGTATTTAATGCCATCAAATTATATACTTGGTTGTATTTATGGTGTAAGTCCCTCTTGATTGCCGGTTCAGGTATTATTTATTATTGTTATGATTACTGTTATTGTTTTTATTATTACTACGTACTACTGCTGCTACTAAGAGACGTGGGTGGTGCTGTGGGTTAAAGCACAGAGCCTAGGACTTGCCAATCAGAAGGTCGGTGGTTCGAATCCCTGCGACGGGGTGAGCTCCCGTTGCTCGGTCCCTGCTCCTGCCAACATAGCAGTTCGAAAACACATCAAAGTGCAAGTAGATAAATAGGTACCGCTCCGACGGGAAGGTAAACAGCATTTCTGTGCGCTGCTCTGGTTCGCCAGAAGCGGCTTAGTCATGCTGGCCTCATGACCCGGAAGCTGTATGCCGGCTCCCTCGGCCAATAAAGCGAGATGAGCGCCGCAACCCCAGAGTCGGCCACGACTGGACCTAATGGTCAGGGGTCCCTTTACCTTTACCTTTACCTTTACTGCTGCTACTATTACCATTGTTATTGCATACATGACATAATTTTCTTTGTATACCACCAAACCATGCTCAAAGTGACTTGCAACTTGAAAAAAATACATAACTACAATGTAACAAAAGTAGTGATATTAACAATAAAATATTAAAAAATACACAACCAAGTGGAACAATTTCCACATAAATCACAAGAAGATGTAAAATATACAAAAAACCAACAGCAACAAACCCCGGTCAACAACCCTCCAAACAACACCCCAGCCCTAGACTTTACAATTATACGATTGTATAATTGTAGAGGCAACTCTCATTTTATGCACGTTCAAGGCATGCAAAACCACTGATGCATACACTTTTTTCAACCCCAGAAGGGGACAGAACAGGGCATGGGGCACAGGGCAAGCTTATACATGCCCCACTAACAATGACCCAAAATGCAACTCCCACACAAAAGGGGAGTATCATAGAATCATAGAGTTGGAAGAGACCACAAGGGCCATCGAGTCCAACTCCCTGCCAAGCAGGAAACACCATCAGAGCACTCCTCACATATGGTTGTCAAGCCTCTGCTTAAAGACCTCCAAAGAAGGAGACTCCACCACACTCCTTGGCAGCAAATTCCACTGTCGAACAGCTCTTACTGTCAGGAAGTTCTTCCTAATGTTTAGGTGGAATCTTCTTTCTTGTAGTTTGGATCCATTGCTCCGTGTCCGCTTCTCTGGAGCAGCAGAAAACAACCTTTCTCCCTCCTCTATGTGACATCCTTTTATATATTTGAACATGGCTATCATATCACCCCTTAACCTCCTCTTCTCCAGGCTGTATCCTGTATAAGATTGTAGCCTGTATAAGATTGTGTGTATAAGAATTTACAATTATTATGATTATTTTTACATTTTTATCTCACTGTTGATTATTTTTACATTTATATCTCACTGTTCCTCCAAGGAGATCAAGGAAATTTCATTATTCTTTTGCTCCCAATGTTATCCTTATAAAAACCCTGTGAGGTAGATTAGGCTGTGAGGCAGTGTCTGGCACAAGGTTACCCAGTGAGTTGAGTGGAGATTTGAACCCTGGTCTCCCAGGTGCTAACCACTGCAGTCTGGTACAGACTCAATGGTGGGGGGAAATGAAATAGACAAATCATAAAATACACCCTTCTAATTTATTCTCAAACAAATGAGTTTTTAAACCCTGGTGGCTATCACAACTTACCGTATTTTTTGCTCTATAAGACTCACTTTTTCCCTCCTGAAAAGTAAGGGGAAATGTGTGTGCGTCTTATGGAGCGAATGCAGGCTGTGCAGCTATCCCAGAAGCCAGAACAGCAAGAGGGATTGTTGCTTTCGCTGCGCTGTGATCCCTCTTGCTGTTCTGGCTTCTGAGATTCAGAATTTTTTTTTTCTTGTTTCCCTCCTCCAAAAACTAGGTGCGTCTTGTGGTCTGGTGCGTCTTATAGAGCGAAAAATATGGTATTCTCTTCTACTTTAACACTTTCTGTAAACACAAGCCATACCCCTGCAAAGGTCTTCCACCACTAGACTCAGCTCATATTTCTGGTGGGTTAATTAATTCATCTGCATGCACCAAATCACCATAATCTGAAGCTGAACCCCCCAGCCACCTTGAACTGCCTTGCCACTTTTACTACAGATTTATGACTCATGGGTTGTATTGCAGTTTAAATATTAATACTTCAGGCAAAACATCCTTTCCTCTTCTCCACAGCATAACATCATTGCTAATCTCTCCCCTTCATGTTAAAACATTTTCTAACTTTCAAACGGCACATGCAGCACGCAAGAACATTTTCAGCATTGCAGAACCCAGGAGTACAATGACTAAAACCTGTGATTTATTCACCGGAGAGTTGTTAGAATTTTGGCAGTGATTTATTCTCCACAACAAGTTGCTTGAATTGCAACATGGTACCCTAATAATCCAGAGCATTTAACATTTCAACACGAACATTAGTCCTGTCATAAGTAGTAATAGTGACACCTTGTGCCTATCAGTACACATTCTAACCAGAAGTCCTGAGTCATCTATGGTTTAGTAAGGCAGTCTGGAACATAGCTGTCAACGTTTCCCTTTTTTTAAGGGAAATTCCCTTATTCCGAATAGGATTCCTCGCAAGAAAAGGGAAAAGTTGACAGCTATGGTCTGGAAGCTTCTTGCAGAACAGGGGGAAATGCTCTAAAAATCAATAAATGCATCTGCCATGAGATTCTCCAAAAGCCAGTAAATAAAAACAGGTGGAGCCGACACAAGCAATCCAAGTCAGCTTTGTGACCATGTCACTGAGGACTGTTGAAACTGAGGACAGTTTAGTTGGCTAACTGAACATTTCCCAAAAGACTGCCAAAAAAGGTGTTTAGCACTGCAAAAGGTGTTCACAAAAACTGGTGGGTGTTAGTCCTTGCATCTGCCTGAACATTGCATCAACATTTTAAGTTCATACCTCGTTTTGAGTATGGCCACATTCCTACCATACATTTAAAGCATTATGATTCCCGTTTAAACAGTCCTCCCCCCCTCCAAATTTTTCAGTAAAGCAGTTTTGTTTAGACACGCTTATTACTGGCATGTAGATGCTGATGCGTTTTCATCTGTTTTGCTATTAATTTTAATTGTTTTGTTGTTATTTCTTGCAAACCTCTTCAAGTTCATGTGGTTTATAAATTTCGTTAAATAAATAAATAAAAATAAATGCAGTTCTCCAACCATATTGCACACAAAAATACATAAACTGGGTTAAAGTGTGCATCCAAATGTATATATTAGTGAAAACAGCATACAAAAAAGCATTATATTAGGGGGAAACCTGTTTTGCAAAAATGTGTGCAGTGGACAGAATCTCATGTAAATATATGCATATTAGGAGAAATTACCAGGAAAGGCTGATGATTTTTCATTAAAACTTTTTTAAAAAAAGAATTACTAACCAATGTGGAAATGTGAAGAATTGAATTTAATATTGGAGAAATGAGAAACCAAGAGAAACCAGATTTTTCAAATTTGTACATTCCTAGGACTCCCAAGACACTTTGAGAACTGAAGATAGTGAGCATTTCTCTAATTGCGTCAACATGGGGCAGTTTCTCCTTTCAAGTTCCAGGCGTTATAGACAGTGGCGTAGCGTGGGTTGTCAGCACCCAGGACAAGGCAAGTAATTTGCGCCCCCCCCCCCCCGCTGCACTGTCCCTCCCCCAGATAGTCCCTCACTCTCTCTCCGCACCGCACCGCACCGCACGCCTGGCACCCTCCCCTCCACAGTGGGCGGCGACCCGGAGGCTCGGATCGGATTTGCATAGCCAGCACTGCAGTGAGAGAGAGTGAGTGAGCCAGGTAGGGGCAGAGAGCTGCGAGTGCGAGCGCGCCCCCCCCAGATGTTGCGCCCGGTGCGGCCAGCCCCCCCCTGCACCCCCCATGCCACGCCACTGGTTATAGAATAGAATCACAGAACTGTAGCGTTGGAAGGAACCCCAAGAGTGATCTAGTCCAACCCCGTGCAATGGGTTGAGATTCTTGCTCAGCTCCACATTTGTAAATCTGGGATAACCGATAAGTAACCATAAATGATTGGATTCCATCTGCACATATTTCTAATTTTAATCATGCGCCCTAAGAGCAATGAATGCAGGTAGGCATGCAATTAGAGTATTATTAGAAACGCATATTAATGAACTTTTCTACACGTGTGTCTTCCACAAAGTAATCAGCTAATCAGAGCTGATTAGTTGCTCAGATCTAGTGGCATTGTAGCCCAGCATTGTAGCAATCATAAAATAATTCATGAATAAGATGGGCCTGTTGTGTCATTCATGCAAATGAATTTTGCTTTGGCCAGTAAACTACCGTATGTACTCATCCACACCTCTGCTTCCCCCACTACTTTCCCCCCGGGGGAACCCAGTATTTACTGCTGAATCGGAGCAAAACATCAACCAAGTTTTCCATGGATTGGCATTTGCTCTGATTCAGCAGTAAAGAGCAGGTCTTCTAGAGGAAAGTAGCATAACAGATGGATAAACTGCTTGGACCTCTGCTTTTAGGGAGCAGTACAAGTTAAGCGTGAATGACCCCTATCTTTCAAAGAAAACCCCAAAAGTATCTGCCACTTCAGCTAATCACAAAAACAAACCCCTGTGTTACAATGAGAATGAATCACAGAAATAGAGACACAACACATAGGCTAATAACTGTTAGAGCATACAGTGGTGCCTCGCAAGACGAAATTAATTCGTTCTGCGAGTCTCTTCGTCTAGCGGTTTTTTCGTCTTGCGAAGCAACCCTATTAGCGGCTTAGCGGATTAGCGCTATTAGCGGTTTAGCAGCTATTAGCGGCTATTAGCTGCTATTAAAGGCTTAAGGGATTAGCGTATTAGCTGCTAAAAGGCTATTAGCGGTTTAGCGGCTTAGAAAAAGGGGGTGGGGAGCGAAAAAAAATCTCAAGACTCGCAAGACATTTTCGTCTTGCGAAGCAAGCCCATAAGGAAATTCGTCCTGCGAAGCGCATCGAAAAACAGAAAACCCTTTCATCTAGCGGGTTTTCCGTCTTGCGAGGCATTCGTCTTGCGGGGTACCACTGTATATAATAGAATAATGATATCGTTCAAAAAGTATAAATAAATCTATTAGAGTTCATATATACAATGTAACAGACTACTGGCACAGAACGTCAAGCCATGTGTTCAAGATAGGTGTCAAAGGTCAGTCTCATAATCGTTATACAGTGGTTCCTCGGGTTACATACGCTTCAGGTTACATACGCTTCAGGTTACAGACTCCGCTAACCCAAAAATAGTGCTTCAGGTTAAGAACTTTGCTTCAGGATGAGAACAGAAATCATACTCCGGTGGCGCAGCAGCAGCACAAGGCCCCATTAGGTAAAGTAGTGCTTCAGGTTAAGAACAGTTTCAGGTTAAGAACGGACCTCCGGAACGAATTAAGTACTTAACCAGAGGTACCACCGTACAAAGGTTTCAACAGAAGACGTCTCAAAAGTCTAAAAAGTAAAGTTTTCTCAGTAGTTTTACTGAGACATTTTTTGAACCATGCAAATGTTCAGGCTCCCATATCTCTGAAATCTGGAATACAATTTTTTTCATTACTGATGGAATTTGAACTTATTTAGAATTTTTTTGAAGCCATTGTTACTGTAGTATGTAACTGTAATCCGGATTCCTCAGATTTTAAATATATTAACCATACATTTTAAAAATAAAAATAAATGGAAGCTGCTGTTTATTAAATTGTAGATCATCTCAAATGTAAAAAGGAAGGAAGGAAGCTATGTTTCTGCCAAACCTATCAATATTCTTCAAAACTGTATTAAAGTTTTATTAATGTATCAATAAAAAAAGATAATTAGTCAACTAAAAATCCATCCACTGGTTCACCGCCCTAAAATTTTATAGTAAAGGAAAAATAACCCCTTTTTATACATGACTAATTATTTAATATATTTTAACGTAGGTCTTGTACCACCCTGTCACGGGTAAGGTGCCTGTGATGATTTTTAAAAATTTCTGTACTGAATCCAGGATTTTATTTTGTTTTAAAATAAATTATACCTAATTGCAGCTCTGTTACTTCTACACACAAGCATCTCAAACTGGGAGACTTGGAAAAACTTGTGAATATGTTAGTTAAATGCCTTGAGCATACACAATGTTATCATCTTGTACCAATTTAATAATAGTCATTTAAATTTTAAATGAAGGCAAACTAATCAATAAAAACACACATGGACTCTCATGGGATGCAGAGAGCCCTAATCTGCAATTAGCATGCAAATAAAGACACAGCAGGAAGCAATGGAGAGTATTGACTTAATTGCAATATTTTAGGGAAGGCCTACATACAAGGAACGAGTGGCGATCTTGTTTTTTCATCAGAGCAGACTTGGATATGTTTCATAGACTTTGGCCATGATCGAAGGGAAGTTGTTGTGGCCATTGAAGACATGCCTTCATCGTGGGCTAAGTTAGAGCCATCTTTTCAGCCTCACTCCCTAGTCTCATAGGGCAACAGTGAGTTACGCTCCCTGGTAGGTGGATGTCAAAGGGCAGCACTAGAGAAGTCTGAGGGTGAGGGTAGGAAATGCCACCTGAATCTTCCCAGCACCAAAGTCCACTTTAGAAACTGCCATAATGCACATTGTGGAATTTTCTCATGTGCAAGCAGGGCTAGTTTTACTTTTTGTGGGGTTGCACTACAGTGTTAAAGCACATTCTTTCCATCCAAAAATTCTGGGCATTGTAGTTTCTTAAGGGTTGCTGAGAATTTTCACTTTGTGAGGGGTTAACTTCGTTCCACACTTGCAAGGAACTAATCTTTCAGTGTGGCAGCGCCTATATTTTGGGATTTCCTGCCCACTGACTGTTGTCAGTTGCCTTAACTGTGCTGTTTTCGGCACCAGATATAGAAATTTGACACGTATCTTAAAGTTATTTTATTTTATAATGTATATTTTTATTTTTAAAAACCCTGCTGATTTCATTTATACTTTTAATTTTTTTTTCAAGTTAACTTGTTTTTAACATCTGATTTTTTTCAGGAATTTTACATTAAATATATAATTAAGTGGTATATCAAGCATGCTGGATATGTAAATAAATGATTGTCATTCTTTCCCTGGGTTTCTGATATGCCTCTTCTAACTCTATTCTTTCTCACTCATCTTCCTGCCTTCCAGCAGCATTAGCATATAAACAACTATACACTGATGTCCTCCTTTTCGTGTGGGATTTCCCCCCCCAGTGAACTTTTTGGCTGCAATCCTAGGCAGCCATATGTGCAGTTTGGGAAGAAGTGCCTAAACGCACAGCTGGAGGTGTTGGGAACGCTTCTGTCCTTTGGCAGCTCAACCAGCAGAATAGGAAACCTGCTTCCTTTTCCCTCCTCCCCCCCCAAAAAAAAATCTCAAATCAGCTTGCCTGTTCAACCAGATGATCAGTAAAAACCTTCAAAATCATCTCCCATTTCATGCATATTTCTCGCACTTCTACACATATAGCTTTCCAGAGTCTGGTATTTTTTCTTTTGACTTTTAAAAAGCGTCTCTCGACTACTGAGTGTTTGTTTTGATTTTTTTTCCTCCCCTTTCACATCTCCAATTAGAAGGCATATTATATTGCCTCTGCTAAGAGACCAGCTCTCTTTGGTCCTACCTCAACTGTCACCTAGCAGTAGCCATACCATCAAACTACCTGAACTACTCCCAAGTCAGCTGCTCAGTATAAGAACTGTAGCTTTAAGAACTTGTACGTGAGCTTGCTTTATTCCCTCTTCCATCCCCATCCTTTCTTCCTTGTGTGTCATGTATTTATACTGCAAGCTTGAGGCCACTGGCTGTCTTACTATTGATCTTTATCAACCATTCTGAAAGGCTATTTTGGCTAAGGGGGGGGGGAGTCTTTAAATAAAAAAAAACCAATAGACATTTCCAGTAGAGCAACATTTTTAAGGATTAAATCCTCCCTCTTAATTTGCTTAAATTTTGGTGCGGCCGCCAGGCCTGCTCCCGGGGCGCCGATTGAATAGGGGAGCCGCGTTGGCCCCTCTCGCCTTTCTCCTACTCCCGCCAGCAGCATTCCTCCTCCGGAGTCTCCTCTTCCGTGCCACGCTCGCTGCAAAGTCAGTCAGCCCGTGAATTAACGTCCTGCTTCTCCCCGCCCCTCCCTGCCGTTGTCAGTGTTTAAATGCAGTGGTGCTTCGCAAGACCAAAAAACGCGTAGAATGAAAAAACTCGCAGAACGAATTAATTTCGTCTTGCGAGGCACCACTGTATACTTTGCGTCCTGTGTGTATATGTGTAAAAGGTAAAGGTAAAGGACGCCTGGATGGTTAAGTCCAGTCAAAGGCAACTATGGGGTTGTGGCACTCATCTCACTTTCAGGCTGAGGGAGCCGGCGTTTGTCCACAGACGGCTTTCCGGGTCATGTGGCCAGCATGACTAAACCGCTTCTGGCGCAACGGAACACCGTGATGGAAAGCAGAGCACACGGAAACACTGTTTACCTTCCCGCCACAGCACTATTTACTTGCACTGGCGTGCTTTCGAACTGCTAGGTTGGCAGTAGCTGGGACAGGGCAACAGGAGCTCACCCTGTCATAGGGATTCGAACCACCAACCTTCTGATCGGCAAGCCCAAGAGGCTCAGTGGTTTAGACCACAGCACCACCTGCGTCCTATGTGTATGCATGTGTGTGTTCCACAAAAAAAGTGTTAATGCAAGGGAGGAGCAACCTAGATCAGGATGATGAAATGAGTGGTAAAAGTTTAACTTTTCATTCATCTGACTTGTATCTCATTCTCTCCAGAAGCAGGGACCCAATGGTTTTAAAGATGCTCTTGGAGTTGGATTCCAACTTCCGTCAATGCCAGCCAGTGTGCCCAATGGCCAGGGATGATGGGAGTTGTAGTCCCCCAACTACTGAATGACCACAAGCACCTCATAGTTGAGTTGCAAAACTGGAGTTGCGGCACCAACCCAAACCCACCCATACTGAATCCTCTACAGATTAGCAGAGTTAAACCCCAGCTGCTTTGAAATCATGCCTAAACCCAAGAGGTTTACATTAGGTTTGAAGGATGAAATATCAAGTGCTGTTTCTATTTATAAACTACTACACTTTTTTTCTTTTTGTCATGCTGATAAATATCACCTGATGAATCAGATAAGAGAAACATTGGCAGAAGCCCACATTCTGATCTCATCCAAAGCCAGCCTGCTGCTGATTAATGAGTTGTGATATCATAGTCTGTGAGGACACATACTAAAGTGGCAGCGAAACAAGTAAGCACTAGACAGTGTCACACCTTCTTTCTTCTTTAAAAGTTGAAATTTGTAACTTCACAAACAACTTACATATAAATACATTTTGTTTCATCCAACACCTTGGTCCTCGGTTGTTGTTTTATCCAAACTCAGTATTTTTACTTCACGGTTGTAATTCTATTCACAACTGCTGTAAACAAAGATCTGAACTACACATTCAGGTCAAGAGATATAGCTCTCTTAGAAATGTACCAGCTCAATAGGTAAAAAGGTAAAGGTACCCCTGCCCGTACGGGCCAGTCTTGCCAGACTCTAGGGTTGCACGCCCATCTCGCTTAAGAGGCCGGGGGCCAGCGCTGTCCGCAGACACTTCCGGGTCACATGGCCAGCGTGACAAGCTGCATCTGGAGAGCCAGCGCAGCACACGGAACGCCGTTTGCCTTCCCGCTGGTAAGCAGTCCCTATTTATCTACTTGCACCCGGGAGTGCTTTCGAACTGCTAGGTTGGCAGGCGCTGGGACCGAACGACAGGAGTGCACCCCGCCGCGGGGATTCGAACCGCCAACCATGTGATCGGCAAGTCCTAGGCACTGAGGTTTTACTCACAGCTCAATATGTTGGTGCAAATATATATATATAGAAAGGATAATTCCTGTATGCCAAGATCCAAGTTTGGGGCAAGTCCTCTTTGGAGAGAGAACCCCAGGAGAGATTTAAAGTCACAAAATATGCAGCAAAGTAAAGCATAGAAAGGCTGCTGGACCTTTGAAATATGCCCTTCCAAGTCAGTTTCAGAATGTCCCCTTAAAAATTCTCTTTCCAAAGTTTCCGTCTTCTCCCAGTATAGGGAAAAGACCCAGGCATTTGGTAAGCTGAAAACTGGTTTACTTACAAAGATCATGTTAATGTGCTTCAGAAAAGTTGCACAGGCAGTAAAACTTAGTTTAGTAAGCAAGTTGTAAAAACTCCTAGATTATTGGTATAGGTACTCAAGAGAGGCTTGTGAAAGCCATGAGGTTCAGCTGAAGCAATCAGCTCAAACCTCTTCATAAGCTGATCTTCTGGATAAAACAATAGGCTTGATTCTACTCAGTGTAGACCTATGAAAATGAATGCACCCAACTTCATCATGTTCATTAACTTCAGTAGATCTACGCTGAGTACAGCATATGACCCTATGCCTTTTAGAAATACCTGAAAATACCTGTAAATCAGCCCATGTTTATAGGTATGCCTTAAAGGAACCAATGCAACTTATGATTCAAGTATATCATTAGTAAGCTAAAGAACACTAATGGGCTGTCTCTTATTCTTTCTTTTTTGAAAAAATGTCTCCGGGCTTTGTAACATAATATGACAAAATGAGTGGTTACATTCCATTCATAAATTGATTAAACTGAAGATCACACAGGTAAATTATATGTAGAGGCTGGAATTAGCACACATAATGAATTTTTTTCTTTAAATCTAACCAGCTAGCCAATTGATTTTTTACCTTCACAATTCCAGTTTATAGTGCCATTTCTCTAAGTGATGTTCTTCACCAGGGTCTAATTTAAATGATGGATCCTTCTCAATTACTGTCCATTAGAAGACAGGAAAACATTAAAATCAACAGAGTATTGTGAGAATTATGGGTTAGTCTTTAAGTAGGGGATTGTAAGTGAAAATTAATTTAACATGTTCATTTCTGACCTGGATATTTTAAAAGGGGGTGAGGGAGAGATTAAGCTAGAGTTGTTCTTTGACCAAGAAGAAGAAGAAGATTGGGCATGATACGGAAGAGACAGAGGGCAGTTAGGGCAGTCATAGATTAAAAGCCAGATGTTTATCTTGTCCAAGGCATGAATATGTTCCTCTGTGGAGGTAAATGGAAAAGTTCCTGAAGGCAAATATTGGGTTAAAGGTAAAGGTAAAGGGACCCCTAACCATTAGGTCCAGTCGCGACCAACTCTGGGGTTGCGGCGCTCATCTCGCTTTATTGGCTGAGGGAGCCGGCATACAGCTTCCGGGTCATGTGGCCAGCATGACTAAGCCGCTTCTGGCGAACTGAAGCAGCACATGGAAATGCCGTTTACCTTCCCGCCAGAGTCGTACCTATTTATCTACTTGCACTTTGATGTTCTTTCGAACTGCTAGGTGGGCAGGAGCAGGGACCGAGCAATGGGAGCTCACCCTGTTGCGGGGATTCGAACCGCCGACCTTCTGATTGGCAAGTCCTAGGCTCTGTGGTTTAACCCACAGTGCCACCCGCGTCCCAAATATTGGGTTAGCAATCTTCAAAGCAGAGGTAAAAGGTAAAGGACCGCTGGACGGTTAAGTCCAGTCAAAGGCGACTATGGGGTTGTGAAATACTTCCTACTGTTGTATTCTGGCTGTGTCTGGGAAATTCCGTACATTGGCAACCCTAGTTAAACCAGTGACTGGCCCAAGGTCACGCTGTGAGCTACATGGCCAAGTGGGGATTTGAACCCTGGTCTCCCAAGTCCTAGTCCGACACGCTAACCATTACACCACACTGCCTTTATTTTTGAGTAGAGCCTCAAAGCAGAATGGACATGGGCACTAAAAAAATTCTAAAAATGCTTATTAGTGTGAATCTGAAAGAGAACCATCTTAAAACAATATTCTAATGGTATTTAACTGCACACAGAATTAATAAAAATTTTGGCGAAAACATGCATTGCTCGAGGTACAACGGAATTAAGATGGATTTAATAGATATCTTTTGTTGTTGTAAAAAAATAAAAATGCCTTTTTAGACAGTAGTATTGAATATTATATGAATAATAACAAGCTACAATCTTCCAAGAAACTCTAAAATAACTCTCCTTTTCATACTTCATCCTGATGTCATTAATATTGATTTACAACTGATTGCAGCACTAACAACTGCAAAACACTATACAGTATACTGAACAAAAATGAGAAAATTAAAACCTTCCTACCATTGGGTAGGGAAAACGTTGCATACTATCTTAATGATAAAACTTACATATGAGAGAAGCATAATAATACTTAATAATCAAGAAAACAAATTTATTGAGAAGCGGGCCTTGTTTTTACATTTCTGGAATGACAAAGTAAATGACGATGGTTTTGTTTTACGTTTATTCATGGTATTATAGAGTTTTTGTTATGTTGTCCCTCTCCCCTCTTCACATGTTATTTCCTCAGGGGGTTGGCTCACACACACACACACACACCCCTTTTCACTTGTTTTCCTTCTTTTTTGCATGAGAAGCAAGCATGATTGGTGTATAATGTGTTTGGGGTTTTTTTTTTTTTGCTATATATTGTCACAACATAATATTTATTTAACAAATTGAAATAATAAATACTGCGACTTAAATAAATAAATAAATTAGAATGTCTTTATGGTTTAAAATCATTTCCCACATAAATTACTTCTAGAGAAGAAAGGGGTTGCACTAATGGTAGCGGGGAAGCAAACTCAGAGGAGAGAGGCTCACTCAGAAAATATACAGAAAATTCTATTTGAGTTCTAGTGCCAGAAATGTAAAACAAACAAACAAAAAACCATTTTCCTTCTCAAACTCTCAGGCAATATTTTTTCTTCCTGTCACAGTGTGTGTGTGTGGAAAATCCCCAAGCTGATAAACTAAAAGCAGGCTAGTGCTGCTGCAGAAAAAAAGATACAGTAATATAATTATCCTAATGACATCAGTCAAAGAATTTCATGTAACTGAAGCTGAAACTATGAATGAATGAGGAAACTAATGTTACAAAACCTCTACCGCTCCCACCCCTCTCCTGTGGAATTAATACTACGGAGACCTATAAAAGATTAATCAAGGTAAGCAATCAATAACTTCTCAAGTGCTAATAAGCACTGCCATGTTCTATGATATGTTGAGCACTTTATCATGTTTAACCATATGAAGATTTATGGAAAATCCATTGTTAAAACTAAAGGATGAGGTAATGCACCACTTAGTAAATGAAGTGCAATTACAATTTATGCTTGATATTGTACATTCCAGAGATCTGCAAAAATCATTTTGATTTCTTCCTTTTTAAAGAGAGGAAACTGAGGTACTGTGGTCACACATCTTGACATGCAGTTGTGTGAGAACAGCCAGGAAGTCGATGGTACCCATCTCTCAAGGAAAGTAACCCTGAAATACCGTGCTTTTCTTATTCTCAAAACAGAAACATGCCAAAAACCTATTATAATGTTATTCAGTTGTTTGACTTTTACTCAACAAATCTGAAAGATAAAATATAAAATCTATTAGGATTAAAAAGGTTCCTATTATTACACATCATTCTGAAAGATTTGTAGGTCGGTCCAATGAAGGGCTTAATGGCTTATTAATAGCCCATAAAACAAAGGCCTCAACCCAAAGGGTCATTGACAGGGACCCTATGGGGCCCTACATCCTACTGCATATTATTAACTAAACCTACCAAATCATGTGTTTAAGAAAGCTGCTAGAATTACATGAATGGATCCCATGTATTTGTTATGACAGCCAGCCATAAGTATTTCTGCATGACAGTAAGTCTAGGACATGTATTTATTTTACAGCTCCATGTTTTAATTGATTCATCAGCGGCCTTAATCAATTTTAATCCATCAAGTGTTATGTGGCAGGAGTTGACAACATTCTCTGGCCAGGATCCAAGCAACTGTACAATTATATCTGTACACCAAAGGAAGCCTGGAGCTTGTGTTTGCTTGAAGAGCAGTCAGCCCAGGATCCCATGCACATGGGAAGTTTTGAAGCAGCAAGGCCTTTCAAGAAGGCATACCTGAGGGAAGGCTGCAACCTCTATGCAGGCCTATCAAAATAGTCTTCTGTGTAGCCCCCCCACTATTCAACCCAGACTGCCTGGCAGAAGCCTGAATCACTCTTGGACCTCTCCCTCAGGAGCCATCAGGAGCCTGGTCCTGCAAAGAAAATGTGGCTCCATAAATACCAGTAGAAAGGATAGCCCAACACACACAAACACATTTCATTACTTGTAGGAGTGTATAATGACTCAGCTCTCCGAGAGCATTTACTTGGACGCTGTGGGGCCACTATTGGACACCCTAGGATACTTGTGATGGCCATCGAGTCCAACCCCCTGCCAAGCAGGAAACACCATCAGAGCACTCCTGACATATGGTTGTCAAGCCTCTGCTTAAAGACCTCCAAAGAAGGAGACTCCACCACACTCCTTGGCAGCAAATTCCACTGTCGGACAGCTCTTACTGTCAGGAAGTTCTTCCTAATGTTTAGGTGGAATCTTCTTTCTTGTAGTTTGGAACCATTGCTCCATGTCCGCTTCTCTGGAGCAGCAGAAAACAACCTTTCTCCCTCCTCTATGTGACATCCTTTTATATATTTGAACATGGCTATCATATCACCCCTTAATCATATCACTCCTCTTCTCCAGGCTAAACATGCCCAGCTCCCTTAGCCATTCCTCATAAGGCATCGTTTCCAGGCCTTTGACCATTTTGGTTGCCCTCCTCTGGACCCGTTCCAGTTTGTCAGCGTCATTCTTGAACTGTGGTGCCCAGAATTGGACACAGTACTCCAGGTGAAATCTGACCAGAGCAGAATACAGTGGCACTATTACTTCCCTTGATCTAGATGCTATTATACTCCTATTGATGCAGCCCAGAATTGCATTGGCTTTTTTAGCTGCCGCGTCACACTGTTGGCTCATGTCAAGTTTGTGGTCAACCAAGACTCCTAGATCCTTTTCACATGTACTGCTCTCAAGCCAGGTGTTACCCATCTTGTATTTGCGCTTCTCATTTTTTTTGCCCAAGTGCAATACTTTACATTTCTCCCTGTTAAAATTCATCTTGTTTGTTTTGGCCCAGTTTTCTCATCTGTCAAGGTCATTTTGAAGTGTGATCCTGTCCTCTGGGGTGTTAGCCACCCCTCCCAGTTTGGTGTCGTCTGCAAATTTGATCAGGATGCCCTTGAGTCCATCATCCAAGTCGTTGATAAAGATGTTGAATAAGACATTAGAACTTGCTTGTCAAAGGAGGTGATACAATGAATCACATCTGGGGTAAGTATCTGTCTATTTCAGTTTCTTGTTTTTCAAATGTTATATTAAATCATTCACATCAATTCACGATTTTTTAAAAGTCCTTATAAAAATTTATTCTACTATGAATTTGCTTAATATATACATTTTTGCAAAGGAAATTTTCCCTAACATGATGCATTTTTCATTGCCATTTTCATTAACATATGCAATTTTGTACGCATTACTTGACTGGAGATCTGCGCTGCAAAATTTGGTGTCCTGTGAATTTCAAAGGATGGCTGTGTTTCTGTTTTGTTTCAGAAAATATGAATTAGGTAGATTTGTGAACTGAATCAAATTTGCTCCCACATTCTGTGCCTACTTGAAGGCCTTGGTTTTGAAATAATTACAATGGAGGATGGTTGTCAGGAAGGGGGAAATCACAGGTACTAGGTATCCACCAATACCCTTAATGACCCTTTCTGAGCACCTTCTCTCTAGGATCCTGAATAAGTGAGGCTGATATAACCTCTACAACTTAAGGAGTGGCTAACAACTTTTAGTCTGAGGGCCACATTCACCTTTCATCGGTTCTCCTGGGGCCACATGCCAGCAGTGTGTGTAGTCACCCAAACTCTCACAAGCAAACACATCAACACCACCACTACAACAACACACATGTAAATCTGCTGAAGAGGAGGCATGTAGCCTTTCTTTGCTTATTAAGTAATCAATCTGATGACAAAGGAGGGGGTGATTTGTATCCCCATCAAAGTGCTGGGCATGGTGTCTAACTTTAAAAAATATATGTTTGCCACCACTAAAAGTCAGGTTTGGGGAGCCAGGGGAAAAAAATGCTTGGAGGGCCACATCAGACTCCCCAGACAGGGTGGTCAGCACCCCCACCTTACACTTTGTGACACAATTCATCCATGTGTTATTTATTTCAATTTTTCTGAACAAAAAATTCAGGAGTTAATTTTTCAGAAATAGTAATCATGAGAATTCACACACAAAAGCACACGCCAATATCCCCTAGCACTAATAAGTCATTCAAGACATACTGCTTTCTAAAGCAATGCTGCCACATATACAAAAGCCATCATTTCTTAGATTCTCCCGGGCATAGGATACATAGTCTAGGATTTATAACGACAGATTTAACATACACTACATTAAATGTCCCAGGCACTTTCATTTACCTCTTTATAATTAAATATTAATCAATTTCACAAATGTATACATTACGTTTAACCAAAGTGTATCGATCCTTTTCATGTTTGAAAAGCAGAACAACCACATTCTGCTTTAATACAGCATGTTTAGAATGCTGATTGATTAAATCCTCAGACGTTCTTATGGTCCAATGTCATTGCAGAAGCAGACCCACTTGCAAGGTTTCAGTAGATCCTTGTGTGAATATGATTTATTCTGGTGTGTCGGTAGAGGGGTTTTTATTTATTTGTTTGTGCAAGTGTAAAAATAATATAGCACTTTCCTTTTCACCAGAAAGGGTCATGGCAGTGTGCAGCAATCAGAATAATTAGAAAGTCTTGACACATATTTCAGCAGCAGGAAGGTCCTCGAAACCAGGCCTGCTTAATTCATATCTCTCCAGCATTCCAGGAAAGATCTCCACCTGCACTCAGAAATGTTTGCCCTGTTATTCTTGAAGCCAAAATACAAGGGGAGACCACCTCACTCTCACCTTTCAGAGTCCTTTAGTTGACCTTACTTTCAACTTACCACAGCTAGAGAAGCAAAAGACCACAGCAGCACTTAAGCATGCCTGGCCTTCTGGCGAGAAATAAACTTGTCAAGGGTCCTCCAAACTGGTGTTTCCTGCAGGTATAATCTGCAGCATGTTAATGACACAGTAATAGTGCATTAGTGCTGCATTTATATTGGACCATCCACACACAGAATCATAGAACTGTAGAGCTGGAAAGAACCACAAGAGTAATCTCACCTAGCCCCCTCAATGCAAGAATCTTTTGCCCAAACCCACAACCCTGAGATTAAGAGTCTCATGCTCTAGCAACTGAGCTATCCCAGGGGAAATCATTCTGCTTTATAAATTGCTCTGAGATGCTTAACCAGCCAATATCATTGCATTAATATCAACAACCTCAGATATGCAGATGACACAACCTTGATGGCAGAAAGTGAAGAGGAATTAAAGAACCTTTTAATGAGGGTGAAAGAGGAGAGCGCAAAATATGGTCTGAAGCTCAACATCAAAAAAACCGAAGATCATGGCCACTGGGCCCATCACCTCCTGGCAAATAGAAGGGGAAGAAATGGAGGCAGTGAGTGATTTTACTTTCTTGGGCTCCGTGATCACTGCAGATGGTGACAGCAGTCATGAAATTAAAAGACGCCTGCTCCTTGGGAGAAATGCGATGGCAAACCTAGACAGCATCTTAAAAAGCAGAGACATCACCTTGCCAACAAAGGTCCGTATAGTTAAAGCCATGGTTTTCCCAGTAGTGATGTATGGAAGTGAGAGCTGGACCATAAAGAAGGCTGATCGCCAAAGAATTGATGCTTTTGAATTATGGTGCTGGAGGAGACTCGTGAGAGTCCCATGGACTGCAAGAAGATCAAACGCATCCATTCTGAAGGAAATCAGCCCTGAGTGCTCACTGGAAGGACAGATCGTGAAGCCGAGGCTCCAATACTTTGGCCACCTCATGAGAAGAGAAGACTCCCTGGAAAAGACCCTGATGTTGGGAAAGATGGAGGGCACAAGGAGAAGGGGATGACAGAGGATGAGATATTTGGATAGTGTTCTCGAAGCTACCAGCATGAGTTTGACCAAACTGCGGGAGGCAGTGGAAGACAGGAGTGCCTGGCGTGCTCTGGTCCATGGGGTCACGAAGAGTCGGACACGACTAAACGACTAAACAACAGCAGATCATTGTATTATTACTATCTGGAGGGGCATTTTTGCACTATGGCGCAATGAAAGTGGGACAAAAAAACTTTTGGTATAAAAAGTTAGGATTTCAGCAGAAAGTTTCTGGGCGTGCCCTGGTTGGAAGTACAGCTGAAATGGTACTTCATTCACACACTTTTCACCCAAGGAAAGATGCTCTGGAATCTTTATTCATGCAAGTGGACTCAGCGACTTCATTGAGCCTGTTGCATTTAACCAGCTATTCATATGAGTCAAGGTTTCAGGAAGAAGCCCTATTAAAAGCGGAGGCACAAGCTTTCACACTGCAAGAGAAAGGCACAAAAGATTCGCTTTTTATTGCAGTTTGCCAGACAATGATCCACCAAGGCTGGGGGCAAGTACGTAAATGGTTCTGTTCCTTTCCAGGAGTGAGGGCTGGGATCTTGTAAATCCCCCAAAGGCTAAATTAGATTTGACAAACTTAACCCACCTCAAAGCCCAATCAACCATACTCAAATAAATTAGTAGAATACTGTTGCAGCAACAGTTGACCTTTAATTCAAAAATTAGCAATGGCATTTATTGTCAGGTACAGTACCGGTATTTTAGGTAGCTTAAGCTAAGGAAGTTTGGGGTCTGAGGTTGCCAGGTTACAATGCAGAGGCTGGCCCACTGCCCCACTTCTGCTGCTGAAATTTGAGTTGGAACAGCCAAAGATTCTCTTATCAATTCTCTCTAATCCTTTGGTTTGACCTCTTCCCTCATTTACTAAGAACATAAAAACATAAGAAGAGCCAATCCAATGGTCCATCTAGTCCAGCATTCTGTACTCACAGTGGCTAACCAGATGCCTATGGGAAGAACACAAGCAGGACCGAGGAGCACAGCAGCACTCTGCTCTCCTGAGGTTTTCAGCAACTGGTATTCGGAAGCAGAGCACACCCATTCAGAACATCCAGAGCCCAGGCTGCAGGCAAGAGGCTTGGGCTGTGTACACATTGCCACTTTAAAGCACACAGAAGGGTTTTTGAACTGAGTTTTCTGCATGTGCTTTTATGCACAATTGTCCACGTCTGTGATTTCTGGTAGGACTTCAAGGAGGATAGACAAAGGGCTGGAGGAAACATCTGAAAGAGGCCCACATATCTGAAAGAGGCCCACCTCCCAAGCAAAGGCAGGTTCTCTAGGTTGCAAAATGGCAACAATGCTACCTCCGCAGTTTTGTTTCCTCATTGGGCTGTTTTGCTTCCCCTCCTCCAGTTATTTTCTTTTCCTCCATTTTGGGGGGTGGATGGGTGGGACTCCCCAATCCTCGCTACATTAAATTGTTGTATTTCTCCACTGATGTCTATGGGCAGTTCTCATTTAATTTGCTGAGGATTTTTTTAAAGCTTCTCAGTATGAACTGAGAAATGACTTGTCCAGAACACATCTATCCTTTTAATGTCTATGTGTCTTTTTGAAATATACTCAGAGTCGCAAAGTGATTTCATGCTCTTTATTCAGCTCATAGTGGTGAGGAGGAATGAATGAAAGTCCCCTCAAAGTATCTGCGTTATATACATTATTTACACAATGGGCTGTACATGATTGGCTAATTCCAGAATTCTACTGTAAGCCAATCAGCTTGTGGATTCACTTCTATCTGGAGCATGATTGGGTGGTTCCTGCCAACCAATCAGACTGCTGCATTCTGAATCCTATTGTTCTAGGACCAATCAGACTGCTGCCTTTTGGATCCTATTGTTCTAGGACCAATCAGACTGCTGCAGTTTGGATCCTATTCAACTCAGTACATAACACTTTTCCTATGCCAGCTTTTCCCAGCTACTTTATTTTATTCCCCTCCCATCCAGTTGTCATTTCCCCCACTCACTGGGCTATTGGTGGAGTGAGGGAGTACCCCCAGAGGAGTTTGGTCTACATTTTGTTTGTACCTGGGTAAACCTCAAAATTACCCTTCCCCTGCTGCTACTGCATTTGTGTGAGAGAGATGCAGTTTTGGCTGCATTTTGTGAGCATGTGAAGATTTGAATTAAAAAAAGAGGAAATGATACCAAATGGAACCTCCATATTCAGAACCAGCCAATCTCAAAATACCAGCTGCTAGAGGCAAACAAGTGAGGGCTGTTGTTTTAATATTCTTAGGTGTTTCCTAGAGATATCTTTCTGGTCACTCTTGGAAATGGTATTCTAGACTAGATGGCTCCTTGGTATTCTGAAGCAAGACTCTTCTGAAGTTCTTAGCATCAACTTGAAATTCATTCCACATGCAGCCCCTTGAAAAAATCTATTTTTGGCTCATTCTTATTGCAATTAAAAAGCAATGTTAAAAATGTACTTGATATGCCAATCCCAAAAGCATATAATAGGCACTAAATATCTGCAGCTTCCCCCCACCCCATACAATATAATATGTGACAACAAAAGTATTATCCTAAGGGTTTGATAGAGACATCCATGTTAGCTGAAATCACTGGGCTTTGATTGCAATCCAGACATGAAACACTTAAAGCATGCCAATTTAAGAACAGTGCCTCTTTGATCCAATTTTGCCCAGCCTTGCATCATTTACCTGTCTCTGTAGAGTCTCACCAAACGATTGGCCTACAGAAAGAAATCTTTTGAGGGCAGGGAGGAACAAATTTTAATCAGCATAGGAACATTCACTAATCTCTATAACATTAAATTGCAAGGGGAGCCATTTCTTCACTGTCAAGATTAAGTCTCTCTGAAATGCAACATCTCACTTTCCAGCCATTCAGAGCAATATGTATTCATTCATTTATTTCTATCCCATCCATTCTCCCCCCAAAAAACAGTTAAAGTAAAACAAAATACATAGAATAAAAACAAAGAAGCCAATTAAAAACCACTGAATACCTCCAAAGGTATTCCCAATGAGACCTCCCATTGGGGCAGCCATCAATAAAATCTCTCTCCCTCTCTCTCTCCTGCCTCCCCACCCATGTGCCCTTACTGATCAAACACAGAGCACAAAAGGCATGAGCAGGACTCCCCCCACCGCCCCGCCCCGCCCCCCGCTGTTGTGGTCCTTGAACTAAAACCATTACTTTCCCTGTGGTCTGCCTCCAAAAAGAGCATTTCCATGCCATGTTGCCCACCTTGATAAAACACCCAAAGTTGTGCTGTCATGAAACCATGCATTTTCCCATCCTTGCTACACCTCACGGACTGCTGCCAATGGGGAAGGAATTCATAATGATGTAATATCACATAGATGAGGAGTATGCTTTACTATACAACAGGGGAGGGAAAATCCTCCATCCAGGCAAGGCAGAGGCATTATCAGAGTTCAAGGGCATATTCCAACCAGGCAAAAATGCCCAAGAAGGGTGTAAAGGAGGGCTGGTGAGGGCTGTGACCTGCAGAGAGTCCTGGGGGCCAGATAGAAAGGCATTTGGATCCTAGATCAGAGGTTTCTGCCTCTACTGTACAAAATAAAGTGGAGGGTTGCCATTTTCAATAGCAACCCCATATATGTTTTAATATGCAGCTATTTCAAAGAAAAATCAAGGTGGGAAATGGCACGGATCATATCTAGGTTCAGAAATAAAAGAAAATTGAGGTTTCCTGCTATTGTTGCACATTCTGGTGCTATTGTGCACTAGAGGAGGACATGGTGTGTTGCCAAATGGGCAATGGTTCTTTTGGATTCAGGCAGGCAACAAAGAACACCAAATTTGCTCTTTAACAGCTTTTATTCATAGGATGAAGATATAAAGAACAAAAGCAAAGGCAAATAATCTTACACCCCTTTGTGTTCCCTTTGTAGGAAAATTTTGCGTTCTGAAATTTCCATTGTCCATCTGTGTGGGAATAGGTACAGAATCTTAAGAGCCAAGTTGCAGCCCTTGTGCCAGCCTAACATCTGTGTCCGATTCTCTCTAAGCAGGGGTGCCATTGGGACTTATATACCTTTTCCCTGCTGGTCTGCTCCCACCAAAGCGAAAGACTGACTAATATTTGGCAGGAAGTCATCACAAATAACTCCTAAAGCTAGCTGATACTCCCTATAGCAGATGTCAGTGTGAGATCCCTGTGGAAGTCAATCTAGGTCATCACAATTCCCATACAGAGTTGCTTCAGCAACTATTTTATAGAATAAAAAGAATTAACAACTTAAAAGCCCAGGTTCACAGGATTTCTAGGCATTACCTGGGCATGAGAGGGAGAATTGCTTGGCACCACCCTAATCTCAAGATAATGATTGTCTTCCATGGTATAGCAATATAGATGGAAAACTTCCACTTCTGATTTTAAACTAATCACAGTCCCATCTGACATCTGAGTTGGGGGGTGTCTATGGTTTGCTTAAATACTAATTAATGAGTACAATACAAGCTCAAACAGAGCCTAGCTCATCCTAACAAACCAGTTTAAAGAAACCACAGTTCTCCAAGTTTGGACATCATGGGAAACTGTGGTTTGTTTAAAATCAGAAGTTTTTGATCTCCTCCTCTAGCATGCAAAGAGCAGGGAAGGGAGAGGTGCAAACTTGAAGTTTATACAAGCTCATTCACATAGCAGGCAATAACAGTTTTCCATTGCATCTGAATGTGGCCACTTTGGCTCGGGTTTTCTGCAAATTGCCGTTTATTCAGATTCAGTGCTAAAGAGTGGGTTTTTTCCAGGGAAAGTCATGGGGCAAACAATAAATCGCACAGACCCATGCTTTCTAGGCACAGTACAAACAGAAGTGTGGAACAGCACTATGTTAGCAAACTATTATTTATTTAATTGCACAGACACATCTGTATGGGGCTTACAGTATACAGGATGCAATTACTTAAAATCTATTTTGTTAATTTTGGATATCTATGGCAGTGCAGTATATTTTGGGACATTCTCCTGCCCCTTAAAATGAGGATAGAAAGCAGGTAGCCACATACTCCAACTCTTGGGACATGTTTCACTGCAATGCACAGTGAAGCCAAGGTTACAAAAAGGACATCAAAATAAATGGGAAGGAAGCAAATTAGAAAATGGAAAGAAAGAGCCTGCCACTTAATAAATATTAGGCTAGCATTTGCCTTCAGCAAAGAGTTATTCATTTATTAAATTATTTCAATTTATATTCTCCCGTGTTACAAAGACTCTTGTCAACATGTTTTTAAAAATATTAGATAAATAAAAAATGAGGTGCTAGACATAAAAGAAAAACAAACTCAGATTGGCCTTCTGCTAGCTAAGCTCTGCAACTACCGGTAAGTGCCAGCCTATGCAAAGCAGTCTTATGAAGAAAATTCCTAAATAAGGCTGTTGATTTACAAAGCATAAGCAAGTTGAAAAGCTATTCCTCAATGGCACCATGTCACTGAAGAAAAAGGAATCTGTGAGGATTCCAGGAGCAACTGAGTCGCCCTCTGTGGAAATGGAACAGAGTTGGTGGGCTGGTTATCCTTTTGCTACTGTGGGGTTGAAGACATTCTGGGGCACCATGCAGAGACTCAGGCCCAGGTGAGCCACAGAGGGGCTCAGTCCCAATGACTCCAAACGAAATTAAGAGATGAAGAAGAAGAAGAAGAAGAGGAGGAGGAGGAGGAGTTTGGATTTGATATCCCGCCTTCACTCCCTTTAAGGAGTCTCAAAGCAGCTAACATTCTCCTTTCCCTTCCTCCCCCACAACAAACACTCTGTGAGGTGAGTGGTGCTGAGAAACTTCAAAGAAGTGTGACTAGCCCAAGGTCACCCAGCAGCTGCATGTGGAGGAGCGGAGACGCGAACCTGGTTCCCCAGATTACGAGACTACTGCTCTTAACCACTACACCACAGGTCATGCCATAAAATACGTCTTTCTGTTTAACATTGTTGCCATGCATATATTTTTTTTGCCATATTGATTTATGGAACGATCTACCATACTCTCCTCTCCTCCACCCATGTGCACAGTTCTGAATACTGTACTCCCCTACCACCAATTTGTCATAGTTGTGGAAAGCTATGCACACAAATAGGCTGTACATGCTTAGAGTAGGTACTGGGTTGGCACCTTGTTTTAGCAATATTGATTAAACATTAGGAAGAACCTTCTGACAATTAGAGCTGTTTGACAGTGGAACGTACTAGCTCAGAAGGTGGTGGATGACTCTCCTTCGTTGGATGTTTTTAAAAAGAGGTTGAATGGCCATCAGTCAGGGATTCTTTAGCTGTGATTTCTGCTTCACAGGAGGTTGAATGAGATGACCATTAGAGTTCCTTCCAACTCCACAACTGTATGATTCTGTGATTCATTCATTCATTCATTCATTCATTCATTCTCTAGAAAGCATATACAGGCTCAAACTCAGAGACTATTTGTAAGCATTGGGGAAGGGGTCATGCTAAATGCTATTGCTCCTTAATAACGCCCTCTACATTAAAAGTGAGCATGCTGTAAATAAGGCTTATAGTCTGCTTTTCTCTTCAGCAGCCCTGTTAAAGGATCTGCACTGTCTGCCAATTTGCTACTAGGCCAAGTCTGAGGTGCTTTTTTTTTTAGTTTACAAAGCATGCAACAGCTTGAGGACCTGGCTCTTTGAAAGACTGCCTCTTCCTTTACACACCTTCCTGGTCAGCTAAAGAGGCCCTCGTGGTGAGGCCACCCTTTACGTTGACTAAGGGGTTACTCAGAGCTGGGCATGTAGTATGGTGGTGCCCGTTGTGTGGCTAGGACTCCTATATAATAGTAAACAAACATTGACTGTTGTTTGCTTTTGGCTCATGCTGAAGTCATTTTTATTCAGGGAAACTTCCTCAAAATAGCAATGCCAGCCTTCCATTTTGATTTTATTGGTCACTGATTACTTGTATTTCTGTGCTTTTTCATTGGATACATTTTGAATCTGCCTTCTGAAAGTGGTTCTGGCTACAAAGGCTATACCACATATTTTGCCCCCGTGCCTCAAATGTCTGAATCAGCTCTAATGCCTTTAGAAACAAGTCAAAAGCAGGTGTCAGAGACATATCTAAGGTAATAAAAGGTTTCCGACAGGAAGCCCATTCTCATCATTTGGGACAAAACGTGAAGAACAATTCATCTAAATAATGAAAACTACAGTGCGATGGAGAGTGGCAGAGTGTAATTATCCAGCTGGCACAGAGCCAGGTCACCAAGTGTTAACACCTTTAATCTTCAATCAGCAGGCCTTTCATATAAGGACAGGATTCTTTTTCTAAAAAAAAAAAAATCTATCTGTGGAATGAATGAAAAGACAGCTGAGGAGGAGTGGTGGTGGTAAGATTCTATCTTCTTTCTTCATTGCTTTATCACTATATATGGATGTAGAAATTCTGAAATATCGATTAACTTGCAATCTTTGAAGTTAAAAAATGTAATAAATTGTAACATCATAGCCTGGCAAACACAATATTCCTTTATGGCAGCTCCTGATAATTGAGAGGAGCTAAAATAAGCTCAAATGCTAACAAATGGATCTCCTCAGCACACAGTGAACTTAAATGGTTGTAAAGTTTCCAAGTATTGGATAAAATTAGATTTTTCTTATTTAGATTTTTTTATTTTAAAAATCTGTCCCTCTGCCAAAGGTTCGTGGTGGCTCACAGTCTAAAAAAAAAAGAAAAACCCCAAGAGATAGATGGATAATAATAATATAATAATAATAATTTATTATTTATACCTTCCCCAGCCACTCTGGGTGGCTTCCAAAAAAATATTAAAATACTGTAATACATCAAACATTAAAAGCTTCCCTAAACAGGGCTGCCTTCAGATGTCTTCTAAAAGTCTGGTAGTTGTTGTTGTTCTCTTTGACATCTAGTGGGAGGGCGTTCCACAGGGAGGGTGCCACTACCAAGAAGGCCCTCTGCCTGGTTCCCTGTAACTTGGCTTTCGCAGTGAGGGAACCGCCAGAAGGCCCTCGGTGCTGGACCTCAGTGTCCGGGTAGAGCGATGGGGGTGGAGACGCTCCTTCAGATATACTGGACCGAGGCCGTTTAGGGCTTTAAAGATGATAGATAGAGATAGATAGATAGATAGATAGATAGATAGATAGATAGATATAACATTTTTGGCAATACAATGACCAAATAAATGTGCACCTTGTTCAGCAGGCCTAGAAGACGTATGTGTCTTACACAGCAATCATCTACATGTTTACTCAGAAGTAAGCTCCACTGAATTCAATGGGACTTGCTTCTAGGCAGGGATGGGCAAGCAAGTAAATACATGGCCCTCAGGACTCTCCCTGGACCACATCCCTCACCAGCCTCGCTTTACCCTCTCCTTGAGTATTTTTGCTTGGCTGAAATGTGTCTTTCAACTCCTATAACAATTCTTCCTTGCCTGGATTGAGGACAGATTGGGTTAGTATGTGTAGAAACTAACCTACAGTGCAAAGAAAAAAATACAGTTCCTGATGTATGAGATTCTGCGTGATGTGGATGAAGAGAGGTTTTTCTTCCTCACAAAATACTGGAACCCAGAGCCATCCAATGAATCTCAACGTTAGAATATTCAAGGCAAAAGAAAGTACTACTTCACGTACCAAATAAGGTACAGTGGTACCTCGGGTTAAGTACTTAATTCGTTCCGGAGGTCCGTACTTAACCTGAAACTGTTCTTAACCTGAAGCACCACTTTAGCTAATGGGGCCTCCTGCTGCCACCGCACCGCCGGAGCCCGATTTCTGTTCTTATCCTGAAGCAAAGTTCTTAACCTGAAGCACTATTTCTAGGTTAGCAGAGTGTGTAACCTGAAGCATATGTAACCTGAAGCGTATGTAACCTGAGGTACCACTGTATTAGTGGCCACAAGATGCAGTGATGGCTGTACACTTGGCCAGCTTAAAAAGAGGATTAGACAAATTCATGGAGGCTGTGGCTATCAATTGCTACAAGTCATCATAGTTATATTCGCCTTCCTCTGTCAGAAAAAGCATGCCTCTTTATGCCAGTTGCCGGAAATCACAAGGAGGGAAGATGTTGCATGCAAGCTTCCCAAAGACATCTGAGAACAGTATGCTGGAGAACATGGGCCTTTGGCCTGATATAGCAGGGCTCTTGTCAGGATCCTAGGTTATGTATTTCCCTACCTTCGCTGATTTACAATGCAAGTTGTTCTATTTTAAAGTCACAGGAAGTAGACGCCTCACACATTTTAAATAAGAGATCTCCCACCTTACACAAAGCCACTTTACAGAATCAAGTAATGAGTGAGCTTTCCTCAGTTTAGCAATGTTGATAGCAAGATTAATTATCTTTCTGTTGCGATGCAAAAGCTGCCACAATGATGTGTCACTGCCACTTAACCAGCAAAGGCTTATTCATCACAAGTGACAAGCCGGCAGCAAAGTGAAATTCTTGTTCCAAGAGTTGTCTCTATGGCTAAAGGTGCTTTGAACACAATAGTTCCCTCAAAGCCGGATGAGGACGTGAAGGAGGAGGAGGGAGGAAAGAAACAGAGAGGAGAAAGACGGAGAAGTACTTGAGCCAAAGAAAATGAGTGGAAGAATTTAAGCAATTTGATTTAAAACAACAACAAAAAAACCCTGACCTTTTCAGATTTAATCTGAACACCCATTAGGTAAAGAGGAAACACTGTTTTGCTTGTTTGTCTCATTTGAATTAACTCAAATTCCTGCTAAGAACAACAAAGCACTTTCTTTGTCCTCCTTAAATTAAAAGCTGGGGAAGGCATGTTTACAAACAGCTTAATTGCTTTCGTGCAAATACTGTGTTACATTCCAACATCCTGTTAAAAAAACCCTTTGGATTTTCACATGTTCCTCTTCAAGGTGCAAAGTTGGAGTTGGTGAGTAACTTGATATTAGTGCCACTGTGCTGTGTTTTACAAATTGTAGCAAGGGAAGCTTTCGCTTACCCAGTGATCTGTCTAAAAACATAATGGATTTCCTGGCATGCTGTGGCCTTTCAGACAGAAAACTAGCACCTCAGGGAGGGAGGTTCCAGCCCTGGAAAATGAGATTACCCACTTGCAGTCTGAAGTGGAACAGTTCATTATACCACCCCAGGATTCTTCTGATATTGTCCTGCACTTGTTGACAGGGGCTGAGAGATAACGATGTTGGCCAGTTAACAACTACCTGCTTCTCCGAACAACCTGTTTATTGAGCATTCATCCTGATTTGCTTGCACAAAGTTTATGCAAAGATCTGGTCATTATTGAACATTTATTCCAATTTGTTTGCAAGCAATGAGCCTTCATCCTGATTAGCTTGTGGGATATTTACACATCTTCCCAGCAATTGTTTGTTCATTCCAGCCTTTTCAATGAATTTCCCCATCACTTTCCTAACTGCAAACAGTCTAATTCTTTTTTAAAGTAGATTTGTTGCGCTAGGGTGACAGATCATTTAAAACTACTTTCATTGCACAAATGTGCATTTCCAGTAGGCACTTAAATTACTCTCACAAAATACTGGCAGCACTTTAAATGAAGTTAACTTGTGCTGGAATTCTAGTTAAGGATAGCCCAGCAGGAAGAAACACACAGTAAAATACAAAAGTATCTAAAAATAACTAAAGTCAACTTGCTGAGAGTAGAAACAACACAGTTTATCGGTTATTAGCATGCTGGGAGGTAGGAGAGGTGCAGGTGAAAGAACACACCTCAAAGCTCAAAAAGCATTGAGCAAAGCACCTACAGAAGTGCTATTTAGCACAGGAGACACTTAATAGCCTCTTTCCATTAAACACCTCTCACTGCTGAAATTAGCTCCATGGCTTAATGAAACCAGCTGGCTGAAAGAATTTGAATGAACACAACATGCTCACAAGGATAAGTGTGACAACAAATAGTTAATTGATTTATTCGTCATCTAAAACGGTTTCTGGGGCTGAACTGACTTGTAGTCCAAAACATCTGGAGGGCACTAGATTGGGGGAGGCTGATCTAAAAGCACTGCTCACTCATACAGCTGCGGTGATATAATTGAAAATTTGCCACTACATTTCTGTGGGTCTTGCATCCATCAGTATGTGGTTCTAGGTGTCCACTTCCTAGTAAAGGTTTGTTCTGTTGCTGGTAAGATCCAAGGACAGTTCCACAAATGAAGAAACTTAGCACTTAATCTCATGCGAGCATAAATACACCCTTTAAAACACAAGAGAAATGGCTGAACTTTACCATTAGGCTTCCATAAAACCACATTGCGTACAATCCCATAAAATGAAGTTAATATGTAATTGTAATCATAAAAATTACATTAAAATACTGGTATTGTCAACTTAATGGCACCATAAAAGAAACTGCTATAATGGCAGTCTTTGTTAGCCCACTTGCATCACTATTAATTAAAACCTAGCCTTTAAATTTGGACCCTTTGGTAGCTAGAAACATTGTCAATGTTCATGGGAGATTCCATGCATATAGCAAAGTATAATGGGAAAACCTTTCTTTCAGAGCTGTGAGCATAAGTGTAGGCTGAACTACACGTGGACAGAAACTGCATGCTCTGATATGCCATGCCACTTCAGATTAGAGGTGGGGAACAGGAATAGGCTGTGTACCAGATCTGGATTTAAGATCTAGATTTGGGATTTGGTCAGATCTAGGAAAGCAGAAGTTCCAACTAGACAAGGATAATGAGGTTCTGGTCACTTAGTTTCCCTTCAAGAGCCCCCATTTTGGTAGTTCAGTCATCTCCCCATTAGTAGTTATTTTATACTACAAATGTTTGGGGGGGGGTGTTGTCCTGCTTTCGTTACACTATAGTGCAAGAGTGCCCCTCCAAAAGGCACTGGCAATAATGTTGGGGAACCATCACAGAATAACTAATAAAAATGTATGATGGGTGGACTGTCCAGTATAAATCAAGGAAGTACAGCCCTTCAAAGATAAAGGTTCCCCATCCCTGCAAGAACAGCATATTTGTCACATTAGGCAAGGATTCACCTTTCGCACTGCTCCATCCCCAGTAATGGCCAATGAGAGACCAGCCACATTCAGCAAGGAAATCTATTTCCCCAATAGACCAGAGAAGATCAGGAGAAATGCCACAGCCCCAATAAAAGCTTCTAGGTGAGGCTTGCTCACTAGCCTGACTCTGAGCAAACAGGTGTCTGCTCCTGCTGGCTATGAATCTCCATAAATTTGCCCATCCTCTGACCTTGTCTTGCCCTGCCCTGTCCCATCCCATTCTCAGTGTAACAAGAACTGCAATGGGCTGTAACAAGGTTGACTTCTGCTATTTGAGCTAGTGGAGCAACATGCAACGTGGGGAAGAGCCATAGCTCAGTGACTAAGCACATAAGTTTTGAATGAACAAGCTCAGTCCTGAGCATCTCCAGGTAGCTGGCAATGGGAGACAACTCCCTGCCCAAAATGGTGGAGAGCTGCTGAGGAGGCAGTATTGTGCTAGGTGAACCAATGGTCTGGTTCAGTATAAGGCAGCTTCAGGGATAAATATGCATAAGATAGCAGAATGGTGAACCCAACCCTAAGTATGCTAAAGACAGATCACTTTATTAAAATTTCACAGCACATTCTCTGTTGCTTACATCAAATGTCATTTTGATGCACACTTCACTATAGATACAATAAAGTAATGCCAGAGGTGTTTGCTGCTTTCATCATCCCCTAAAATGAGCCTGGGCTTTGGGGGGGGGGCTTACTCCAGCTAAAGAAATATGAACGGCAATGAGTCACGAATGCCAGGGGAACTCCTTCGTCAGTTGGTTGATGCCAGAATCCTGGTTCTTTTTTTCCCAAGCCAGCTGCCAGTTTCCTTTGGAACATGATGCTGGGAAGTGGCCAACTGCTTAACAAAAACTCATTTAATTTAGAGAGACTTTCAGTTTTATACTCAATAAACTGAGACAGCAGTTCGCTTAAAAAAAATATATCTGCCCGCATGCAACACTTGCAAAACACACACACAGTCCCCCCAAAAAATCCTTAGGTAAGTTCTCTTTTCAGAAAGGAAGAAAGAAAAAAGAAAAAAGAGGGGGAGAGAGAATCCCAGTGAACCACTGAAAAACAAAGTGGGTACAGTGTGTAGATGGGGAATGTAAAGGAAGATGACCGCCTAAATGTGGCTGCTTTAGCAATGGGTGACATTTCCAGTGGGCACCGGAACAACTAGATATTTTACGAATGTCAACTTGTCCCTGCTGCACTGGAGTGCTGTATGTCACGTAAATGAAACAGAGCCTCCTGAGTCAAAATCCTTTTTCAACTGGAAAAGGTCATACCAGCAAAGAGAGAAAAGGCGAGTGGACAAATGCACGTTTATGCACACAGAGACCCAAGAATGAACTGACAGGAAAGTTAAAGCCAAAGAAGGCAGCAATCCAGTTTTCTTCATGGACAACCAATACAAGACAGAGCGTTAGATTATATGAAGCAAAATCATACCTTTATTCTGTTATGCACCTGAAACCTGTTGTGGGACGTACTACATACTTTTCTTACGTTCCATTGCTGGGCAGGATATAATAATGTTGGGTTGCTAAGGTCTTGAAACTTTATGTCCTATTCATGGGCATAGCCAGGGAGGGGCAGCTGCCCCCCTAAATCAATAAAAACCAATAAAAATACATAGCTAACTGAGGTTCTGCCCCCCCCTCAACAAAGGCCTGACCCCCCCCCCAAGAAAAATCCTGGCTATGCCCATGGTCCTATTTCAGTTAGCCCGAGAGCCCACTGAGCTAGACTTGAATGAACCTGATCTGGAGGGGAAGATGCCCAGCAATGTGAAAAAGGTATCAAGGTTTTTACGTGTGTCTGGCCTGCCTTTCTATAATAATTGCTAAGGAAGGTAACCTTATATCAAATTTACAATACCAATACAAACCAAATATCATGAAAATTAAACAAGAGAAGGTCTATTCACTTTCACAATTTTATTGATTTAAAAAATGGAGAATGACAATGTAACAACAAGGAATAGTACACATACATGCAGAATACAACAATCAATGTAACAAACCAGAAGGGGAAGATGAGGGAAGTTGGGGGGTGGGAGCTGAGGAATTGTTTCTCTTTTTTTTCTTTTTTCTTACTTTTTCTTAATACTCTAACTTCCTTATGAGATAATATGTGTTGCAATGAACATAAAATTGTAAAACCCAATAAAATATTTTTTTTTAAAAAAGGAAATTAAATGAGATAAACAGTTTTAAAGGGTGGGTTTTCACGGGGGAAGCTTGAGGCAAAACAGCAAAGGCCACCGCTAAGACACGGAGCGTGATATTGCAGGCCTCTGCCTGGAAAGAGAAGGGCAACGGGTAGGTGTAGATAAGCCCAAAATACAACAAGAACCTAAGAAGAGCCTGCTGGATCAGGCCAGTGGCCCATCTAGTCGAGAATCCTGTTCTCGCAGTGGCCCATGGGAAGCCCACAATCTGAGCACAGGAGCACAACATTAAAAGCAATGTTAAATGATGTACATTTAAACAGCAGCAGCTACAAATTCATAAACAGTATCCATATCCATGAAAATAAAGTCAAAGCATTCCAAGGCAGCGTAACGTAGAGCCACCTATTCATAGAACTGCTCACCCAACTTCACTCTCACCATCCATTTCATGGCCGGCATTTAGTACCTCACACATTATCCTCATCAGCTAGCCGCTCACATGCCACAATGTTAAAGGTTCTCCCCATCTCACTAATGGGCCCTTGCCCCACATGCACTGAACCATCATAACCTGGGCCCAGACCTTTAAATAGTACAGTGGTACCTCGGGTTAAGTACTTAATTCGTTCTGGAGGTCCGTTCTTAACCTGAAACTGTTCTTAACCTGAAGCACCACTTTAGCTAATGGGGCCTCCTGCTGCCGCCGCGCCGCCACCACGCAATTTCTGTTCTCATCCTGAAGCAAAGTTCTTAACCTGAAGCACTATTTCTGGGTTAGCAGATTCTGTAACCTGAAACGTATGTAACCTGAAGCGTATGTAACCTGAAGCGTATGTAACCCGAGGTACCACAGTAATGCCATAAACGCAACATAAAAACAAAGACAACACGCGGACTCCATTTTTCATTGGACGGTCCGTTACAAAAAGTAATCTGACGCGTTATCAAAGAAAGCTCCACACAGAGAGCGTTACACACAGATATGGTGTCAAGGCATGAACACAAATGTATAGCATGTATAACCCCATTGACTTGGGAGTATTGTTATTTTGTATTGTTCTTAATGTTACTTTATTTATCAACACTCTTCATTATGGGTCCCTGCAGAGACCAACAGCAAAGGACTTCTATGAGGTGAAGAACATAAAACTCACTCTCAAAAAAACCCCCCAAAAAACCCCACACAGCAGTACATGAATAAGGAGCTTGTTCCTTTTTTAATTCCTAACAAGGAACTTAACAGCACTGAGGAAATTTGAATTGCTTTTTAATACTTTAGGGAAACTTTACTACTAACCTGTTCTTGAGGGTTTGGGGCCGTCCAGAAAGGCGGCAACAGGAATCACCTGTTCTGAGGTAAAATAAGCCAGTTGCCCATAATGGTGGCTGCTCCCTGCCTCAATTCTACCACTGAGCATGTGCAGCCTTGTTAACATGATATGCAGAAAGCAGGCTACACTTGCTTGCCAGTGACTGTCTATTTTAAAGGTGAATGAATGAATGAAAGGGGAAGCGACTACAGAATTATTATTTTTTGTAGTTTCACTACTCTACAAATGTGCTAGCAAATGCCAACGCTTACCGAGTGCCTGTTTGTTTCCTTCCACCAGGCCTTTGCCCATGGGTAATATTTAGAGCTGGAAAACACTCCTATGTTTGAAATGTGCTTAATGTTTACAAATCTGAGGATCTGCGTGAGAATTCCCCCTCACGCAGGCTGTTTGAAGCACACAGGCTTACTTCCAAGAAATGTTTCAGAGCAGATCATCTCAGGAGACCATATTATATGCTGATCTCTTGGCTTAGTGAAGAAATTCCTATGCCAAATGGATATTATCAGATTCTTAAGCAGCAGTTAGGCCTCCTCTAGGAACGATTTGTTTCAAGTACGCATATGAGCACTCATCCAGGCCCAGAGGCAGCTGTGAAGGGGAACGATCTGTAGTGGCAGCACCCACTGTAACAGCAGCAGCAATGGGGGGCGGCAATAGGGGCGGTGGCAGCAATGTCCAACTTGAGCTCTGGTTGGAGCTAGCCAAGCTATCAGCTGCAAGAGCCAAGAGCCTACTGAAATCTGACGCTGGCCTTGTTGTCAGCCTCTGTCAACATCTGCTACCTGATGCTTTCAAACTGGAAATGCTGCAAATTGAATCTGGGGGTTGCAGCAAACAAAGCACCTGCTCTGCCACCAACTTGTGGTCCACACCTGATCATAGCTGTCAACCGTCCCTTATTTGGCGGGAAACTCCCTTATCCCAGCGCTGTGTCCCACTGCTGTCCCTTATTGATGATGTCCCTTAAATTTCCCGGTTTTCAAAGGAAGCAGCTCCTCTCCCTCCCTCCCTGCCAGCCAGGGAGGAGGGGGGCTCCAACTCTGTTGCTTGGCTGCCCAGCCCGCCCCCCTCCGGCCTCCTCTCACCAGCCTCGGCCCCCAGGAGCCCCTCCCCGCTGGGACTGAGGAGCCTTGAGAGGAGAGCGAGGGCCTTGTGAGTTCAGAGAGAGGAGGAGGAGGTGGAGGCGCGGGCAGGTGTTCCAAGGGCTAACCATAGAGGGGGAAAGCAGAGGAAGGACCGCAAGCACTTCTCCCATAGATTTGTAGTGGTAGACTAGCATAGATGGTCTGATCTGTGGGTTTACTTCGGGCGCTATTTCCCCCCCCCCCTCCTCCTGCCCCGCCTGATGGAACTGAGAGCTGCAGATGGAGCACAAGAGAAAAGATACAGAACTGCAGCAGCATCTTCATAGCTTGGACTTCGTTTTGTGCAAAAAGCGGTTGCTGCTTGTAGTTATTTAATTGCAGTGTTTCATCAGTTGGTGTCTTGAGCAGCAACCTCTGGAAACGAAGGGCTAAAAACCGGCGCTGCTCTCCCAAATTATCTGGTCCCTTTTAACTTCGTATTTCAACTGGTTGACTAAAATCCCTTATTTTGGCTGCCGGTCCCTTATTTTTGAGGCTGCTGGTCCCTTATTTTCAAATCTGTAAGTTGACAACTATGCACCTGATGTCTGCTCTCAGTTTCAAACCCACCTTCCACAGCTTGCGACACAATCAAGTGAAAAGGCAAGCTTCATGCGAGTCAGCTGAAGACAAACCAAAATAATACGGTTGATGCGTGAGAGAAGCAAGAGGCCGGGCGATGCTCACTGTCATGCGCCCTCAGTGCGGGGCTCGCCTGCTTCTGGCTCAGCCTTGCATTTTTATTATGACAACAGTGACATCCAGTAGCTTTCAATCCTAAAGACTTGATGAAAATATGTGATGGAAACTTTTCTCTCTCTCTTTTTTCTTTCTGGAAACATGAGAAGAAGCTGCTTATCTTTGGGAAGACGCTACCTTTGATGCTGATGTAAAAATGTACAGAATGTGTCTAAACTCAATTAAGAAGTGTCTGAAGGGGGAAAAGAAATCACTTAACCTCTTCAAAACACTTCCTTTCCCCATTCTAGACACGGCTGATGTGGTCTTTGAACAAGAGTAGGAGGGCAGGCGAGAATTGTGCTGAAAATTTGCTTCTTTGAAGTAAATTGCCTACTTCAAACTACTGTCTCTAAGTAGTTTCATAAAGGGGGGAGGATCAAAACTAGCATGAATTACAGTTTAGAGCAAAATAATGTTGCCAATCTGCTCAAGGTAGCACTGCCCACCTTACCTTACCTTCACCTCTCCTTGGCACTGCTCTCGCACAACTGCCTGTTGGAGTTGTGCTCAGCTTTCCCCATGTGGTAAACCAGAGAATAGCACATAGCAGCCTTTTCAGGGACGTGCCTTTCACAGACCCTGGACTGCTGCTTCCCATCAAGGCAGGCCATTGGGTTCTTCCAGGACAGGCAGGGGCATAAAGAGCTTCCTGTTTCAGTTGAGCCTGGATTGAAAAACAAGGTCTTTCTGACATAGATGGTTCTGTATCCTTTGGTACTGACTACTCAGCCCTGACTACTGTTGACTATGGTCCAACCCTGACATCACTGAACCAATGACTGCTATGGTCGACACACTCTCCACACGTGAAGGCACCCGTGGAAACTTTAAATATGTTATCTGCCCAATCCCATAATGCTAGCAGTTACCTTTACAGGACACTTAAGAAGAGCCCCCCCCCCCCTTAAAATGACCATTTTGGGGAGGAGTTTCCCCAAAACAGTTCAACAATTTGGGTTTGTTCCCAAAGAAAGCTCGACAATTTTGGTGGGTTTCCAAAAATAGCTCAACAACTTTGCAGGTGTCAGGAATTTTAATTTTTGGAATACGGCAACTCTACCTAAGATAATTAATTACCTTGCATGCTTATTTTTTTTAAAAATTAAGGGTGGGGGAAGTTGAACAAAAGACCACAAAATACGATCTGTAGCATGCAAGTTACTTTCAAATGCAAAAGATGTAAATGCTAATCAAGGTTAAGAATATTTTGCTTCCATAAGAATCAAATTCCTTTAAAGGGTTTCTTTTTTTGTACAAGGAATGTAAATGCTACACTTAAAACAAACTGAAATTTATTTTGTTAATATAAAATATTAGAAACTGGAAGGGTGTGTTGTGCGGAATTTAACATGTATCCATACAGCTCTGTACAAAAATATTAACTTTAAACTACAAATACAGAGATATCTATAGACTTAAATCACATTCAAAAGTTCTGGCTGGTGGTGCTGGAAAACAAGCCTACATTGAGGATAAGCTCAGTGACCCATTTCAGACAGAGGTATGGGGAGAAGGGTTAGGGACTGAAACCATCCACTGTCTGCCTCTTTTAACACGAATCAATTAATGAAATGGTTTGCTGTTAAATTATAGCCTGCCCTCACACACATGATGTAAATACATGCTTAATTCCCATTGAAACCAGTCAGTTCTGCTCAAATTAAATTGAATTATGCATAAAGAAAAGAAGCGTCTTCAGAGCACAAAACGCCCATAGCACCCTCTGCTGATAAAGAGGGAAGAGAATAAAATTCACAGACAGCAATTCTACAAACATGTTTTTTTTTAAAGACTGTTGTGGGGGGGGGATGCATGAAAAATGCATATGACATTAACTGTCATGTAAAGTGATCTATTAAAGAAAATTGTACTTGGAAGTCTACATTCAGAACATCCCAGCCATATGAAAAGATTCTAACCAAGCAAATACATTTCACAACCTTCCCACATTTCTATTCATCAGTCCAGTATTCATTTTGACATTATTTGATGCCACCACTCAACAGGCCATTGAATTATTCATTTGGCTCTTATTGAAATATTAAGGATGTAATCAATGGAGCACATGGATGCTTAGTAGGCTTGTGTTGAAATGAGATGATGGGATGAACTAGCGTGAACTAGCTAGGATAGGGTACCATTCAGTGTTCGTACAGAGGTGAGATCACAAAAAGCTCTTTTGTTAAGTCTATATATTTAACTTACTATTACTGATCAATGGCAACTTAATACAAGTTAAGAGTCAGGAAGCAGTGGCTCCTAGGCAGTACCCTGATAATGGCATTTGTCAAAAGCAAATGTGGACTAGTATATTAAAACAATTCTTTAAAAAGATAGTTTTAAAGGCTCTTCTTAAAAACCTAAAAACTCCCTTAAAAGAATCAAGTCTTCGGAGAAGTTGTATGATCTAAGAAAGTCTTTAAAATAATCCTTCCAAAAGAATTTAAACATTATAAAGTAGCACCTTTGACACCAACTGAGTGGTTTTAAAGGTAAAGGTAAAGGTACCCCTGCCCGTACGGGCCAGTCTTGACAGACTCTAGGGTTGTGCGCCCATCTCACTTAAGAGGCCGAGGGCCAGCGCTGTCCGGAGACATTTCCGGGTCACGTGGCCAGCGTGACAAGCTGCATCTGGAGAGCCAGCGCAGCACACGGAAATGCCGTTTACCTTCCCACCAGTAAGCGGTCCCTTTTAATCTACTTGCACCCAAGGGTGCTTTCAAACTGCTAGGTTGGCAGGCGCTGGGACCGAACAATGGGAGCGCACCCCGCCACGGGGATTCAAACTGCCAACCTTTTGATCGGCAAGCCCTAGGCACTGAGGTTTTACCCACAGCGCCACCCGCGTCCCTTTGAGACCAACTGAGTGGTTTTAGGTATAAGCTTTCATGTGCATGCACACTTCTTCTGATGCCTGGACAAGTAGTAACTGTTGGGACAGGTTTTGCCAGAAGGCCATTATGGAGCATATATATTGGAGCTGTGACCCATCCAACCACCTTTTCCCCCTACTGGGAAATGCCCTTCAAAAGCAGAGTCCAGCATGACACTACACGACTGCACTATAATTTATTGGCAACTTCCATTCTGTTCAGTCTAGTCAAGCCTGAGAGTATTTTTTTCCACTACAGCATGTAATTGTTCCTCTTGAGGTGTTAAATTAGCATAGGAAGGAAGTATTATCACAAATGATATTTGTGAGTGGATCAGTATCATAGAATCATAGAGTTGGAAGAGACCACAAGGGCCATCGAGTCCAACCCCCTGCCAAGCAGGAAACACCATCAGAGCACTCCTGACATATGGTTGTCAAGCCTCTGCTTAAAGACCTCCAAAGAAGGAGACTCCACCACACTCCTTGGCAGCAAATTCCATTGTCGAACAACTCTTACTGTCAGGAAGTTCTTCCTAATGTTTAGGTGGAATCTTCTTTCTTGTAGTTTGGATCCATTGCTCCGTGTCCGCTTCTCTGGAGCAGCAGAAAACAACCTTTCTCCCTCCTCTATGTGACATCCTTTTATATATTTGAACATGGCTATCATATCACCCCTTAACCTCCTCTTCTCCAGGCTGAACACGCCCAGCTCCCTTAGCCGTTCCTCATAAGGCATCGTTTCCAGGCCTTTGACCATTTTGGTTGCCCTCCTCTGGACACGTTCCAGTTTGTCAGTGTCCTTCTTAAACTGTGGTGCCCAGAACTGGACACAGTACTCCAGGTGAGGTCTGACCAGAGCAGAATACAGTGGCACTATTACTTCCCTTGATCTAGAGGCTATACTCCTATTGATGCAGCCCAGAATTGCATTGGCTTTTTTAGCTGCCGCGTCACACTGTTGGCTCATGTCAAGTTTGTGGTCAACCAAGACTCCTAGATCCTTTTCACATGTACTGCTCTCAAGCCAGGTGTCACCCATCTTGTATTTGTACCTCTCATTTTTTTTGCCCAAGTGCAATACTTTACATTTCTCCCTGTTAAAATTCATCTTGTTTGTTTTGGCCCAGTTCTCTAATCTGTCAAGGTCGTTTTGAAGTGTGATCCTGTCCTCTGGGGTGTTAGCCACCCCTCCCAGTTTGGTGTCATCTGCAAATTTGATCAGGATGCCCTTGAGTCCATCATCCAAGTCGTTGATAAAGATGTTGAATAAGACCGGGCCCAAGACAGAACCCTGTGGCACCCCACTAGTCACTCTTCTAAGTTTGGCTTCAGCAGAATTGTAAGACATTCTGCTATCATTTGCAAACCCAGCCAGATGGGCAGGGTATAAATAATAAGTTGTTGTTGTTGTTGTTGTTGTTGTTGTTGTTGTTGTTGTTGTTGTTGTTATAACATCCAGTGTAGATGTTCCATTCCAACTCTGGATACTTCATGCAACTGATGAAGTAAGCTCCAGTCTACAAATGTTTCTACCACAATAAATGTGTTAGCATTCAGTTTCTACAGCGTTGTGACTTTGACAGCAGAGAAGGCTTTCAGAGGCCCATTTGCCCCACACTTACAGAATTTTGATGTGTTAGTCTGTCAGCTCAAGCTAATTCATTACATCCATTGCAGCTCCAGTGACCAACACACACACACAAACACACGGCTGCCTTCCTTTTAGCTCAGTATTGTCTACACTGATTGGCAGCTCTCAAGTGTTTCAGGCTAGAGAGGCCAAAAATTGAATCTGTGTCCTTCTACATACAAAGCAGCTGTGCTCCAGTCCTTCCCCACCAGAGCTCTAAGGGCCAAACTATATATTGCTTTTTCTTTGTTTTAGTGGCTCTCATTTTTCTATGTAAGCTGCCTTGAGTCCCAACAGGGAAAATGGGGGGTGGGGTATAAATAAATCTATAATAATAATAATAATAATAATAATAATAATAATAATAATAATAATAATTTTATTTCATATCTTTGCCCTTAAGTGTAACATAAGGTGTAACATAAATTGCCAATGCAAGGAGTCTATCTAGAATCGAAATGTAGTGGGGAGTAGGAGGGCTTTAGCCTTTGACAGCCTTCCTGCAATGGCCTGTTTTTGAATCAACCCTTGATTGCTGGCAGTTAGCATACTGGGGAAAACTTCTCATTTGTTTTCATTTTAAAACTCACATGAAAACTAATTTTAAGATGCTTTGTACTGTTGTTTTTAAAAACATAGTAGTCGACTTTGGAATTGCTCAGAGCATGCCCTGAGATCTACTGTGATGACAGTTTTAATAAAGCAGCTGCTACGTGCCACCAAGCCTAGCTTGGTGCTGCCTTTTAAATAGGATTGTTTGTCTAGAAATGCAAGCAAAGGCCAGTCTCTGGACTAGAAGAGGCACCTTTTGATTGCACACACTGAACTGAATCCCTAATAAATTTCCCCACACCTTTGTCTGAACCAAGGGAGGCAAAGGTCTGCATTTTCTCACAAGCATGTACAAGCCTCATCCCAAGTCATATGGCTTTCAGCCTCAGAATCTCACTCTTTATTGACTTAAAGAGTTTGTCTGAGTGACAACGGACATCACTGATTTGTTACTTCTGTCATCTTTGCTACCAGTGCGCTTTACTTCAGATCAAAGTCAAAAGCCTATCTAAAATATATATATATTACATATACAAACCACAGTGACAAATAGTATGCTTTGTTTGACATTGCAAAGCAAACAAGAAATTGCTTTCAATAACAAAGAGAAAGAATCCCCTCTTTTCAGTCCTAATTCTAAAGCCTGAAATGCTATGAACTAGAGGTTTACTTCACGCTCAAGGAATGAGCCCCTTTCAAAAATATAACTAGCCTGACAAAAGTTAAACTGGAATTGCAATGTTGAGGTTTTTTTCAAAATTGTATACTAAGAAAATGAAAATAATTAGCTTCCCATCAGCAGAAAGTATTTCTTTTAGCACAGTTTGTTTATTAGAGCCAATACAGTAACATACATGCAACTGCAAGAAATAAAATACCCATGAACACATAAAATAACCCCCCAATAATTAAACAAACATTGACAAATACATACAAATACCAGTAGTATTTGCATACCTATTCTGATTTAGATGCAGCTCAACAGCCTTGAACCTATGCTGTCCTAGATTTCAAAGCCAAAATTCTATGATCAGGAAATCCCAAACTATGGGAATTCAGGACTCACAAAATAAACCATGCAAACACACTAATTTTGCACTCAATTTTATTTGACCTAAATATTGCAACAATGGTTGTTAGTAGTAGCCTGAACAGTTTAAAATAACATCAGGCCTTCTTTGAATACCTACACTAAGCTAGATATTGAAGTGCAAAATAGTGCACTTGGGAGCAGTACAATGAAAACATAGCTTATACTCATGAATGTGACCCAGAACCCTGATGTGCACATAATTCCTGCAGGGTCAAGCTTCTCATCAGGGCCAGCACATCCCGAGTCAGCACCCCTGTGGGTGGTGAAGTTGCACTGGCATCGGCACAACATCTTGCTGAAATTGCATGAGATCTTGCGGAGTACACAAGATTTTGCTGGAAATTGGTGAGATCTCACCAGCAACCGGCAATACTTCTTCACCAGTGACAGAAGCAGTATGGGCGAAGCTGGGAGGCATGGCAACAACAGCAGGGCAGGCTGGCACTTCTCATTTCACCTCCAACAGCAAAACAAGACACACTGTTCCTGCTCCTCATTCATTTCAATAGAGGCTGATCTGTACACATGTGTTTCCATAATCATAAAGGAATAGCAGGCTTCCTCAAACTCAGCCCTCCATATGTTTTTGGCCTACAACTCCCAGGATCCCTAGCTAGCAGGACCAGCGGTCAGGGATGATGGGAATTGTAGTCTTAAAAAACATCCGGAAGGCAGAGTTTGAGGAAGCCTGGAATAAAGCAAATAACAGTTTCATAATAACCCTGCTTTGAAGTTCCATCTGCAACATGTATACCAATGTTGCAGGCCATGGCCCTCTTGTTGTACTGCTGGCCACACAGCTAATCTGTCTATTTAGCTAGCAGGGTTGCATGTCTACACTTAGTTGTCACAGGCATGCCATTTAAGCCAGGAGTATCAAAGGGTGTGGCCTGCAAGCTCAACCCAACTCTCCCTTTGGTCCAGTGAACATATGAGGGGCTCATCTTCACACTAATGATATATGGGATTGTGTGCATGAGCAGGGAAGAATATAAAGCAGTGTGATGCTCTCTTTTGGTTACTGTATTTTTATTCTCTTTATTCTACACATTTGGATAATGTGCTTTATGTGCTTTTTATTTTGTTTCCTTGGCACTGGTCACTTACTGCAGCAATCAAGGTTTGATTTGAATTTATATCCCATACTTTCAACATCAACCCATGTTCCCATGGCAAACAGCAAAATAGTAAGAAAGCAAAAGTACAATTTTAAATAGTAGTAATGAAAATATAATGCATACAAATTATCACAGCGAACAACCTGGTTAAATAGAGTAAAATTAAATTGTCCTAAGTGCCATAACTCAATGGCAGGGGACCTGCTTTGCATGCACAAAGTCCCAGGTTCAACCCAAGAGACCCCAGTTGAAAACCCTGAAGGATGTCACAGCCAGTCGGTGTAGACTTTCGAGAGGACCCAGTGCAGTATAACACAGAATCAGTCTGCAATGAAGTTTTATATTCGGAATGAAATCAGTTTTTCAAGAAGCGCTTTTCAGAGGCAAAAAATGTGCCATGGCTCTCGATCGTGGGTAGACTACATAGAAAAAACAAAGACTGTCTCCACGGAGTCTTGGAGGATGCGCGTGCATACAGCCTTAGTATAAGGCAGAATCCTATGTTCCTTAAAATGCTTACTTTGGTAACTCTTAAAAACCTGAGGAAACAGAAATAGGGAGCGTCTACAAAGCAGGTGCTCACTATTGGCTACTCCGAACTAGGAGAATGAGGGGTCTCGTAGACCGACCACCCTCCATCTCTCCTCCAATCGAACCACGTTCTACTGCGGTCTCCTAACAAAATAAGCAGCAGCAGCATTTAATGTAAACCACGCGCCGGATCCACCTGAGCCGCCCACCGCCAGAGGTGCGTACGCGCCTGCGCCTTCCCTCTTCCTCGCCGCTTTGCGTCTTCTCCCGCGCGCCGCGGACGTTCGTTTCGTCGGAGGCGCGCGCGCGCGCTGAAACCTCCAATCACAACGAATCTCTCTCGCTCGCGCTCAACTGTCTCCGTCGCCGGTGGGCCCCCGCGCGCGCGCGCGCCGCGCTCTTCGCTAAAACACACGCGCGCGGGCACAGAGTCTGTTTGGGCGAGCCTGGTCGCTTAGCAACGGGGCGCGTGGCCGAGCCTGAGGGGGGAAAAGAGCGGTTGACCAGGTCGGAGTGTTGGAAGGGGCGAGGGAGAGAAACGTCGCGGGAGGCAGGCAAGCTGGGGGGGGGGGGGAATCTGGAGCGGGGGCAACTACTGTTAATCTGTTTATTACATCATTCATATCCAAGAGTTTGCTGCTTTCCTCCTCCCTCCTGACCCTTTTTCCTTTTCTTTTATGTAGCACAAGCCTGAGGGCAGGGACTTTTCTTTGGCCGTTTGTAAGCCGCTCTGGAGCCTTCCCTCCACAAATTAGTTAAATAAAATAAAACCAACATTTCGCTTTTCTTCCAAGAATGCTTCAAGTAGCGCACGTCGTCCTCTTTCCTCATTATCCTAACGAAAAGCCTGTGAGGTAACTTCAGTAGATTGGTCACCATCAGTGAGCTGCTTGGCTGATGGTGGAAGTTTGATACAGTCTCCCTTGCCCTGAGTGGACACTCTTAACCAGGGGTCAGCAAACTTTTTCAGCAGGGGGCCGGTCCACTGTCCCTCAGACCTTGGGGGGGGCGGACTATATATTTTTTTGGGGGGGGGGGGAGAACGAATTCCTATGCCCCACAAATAAGCCAGAGATGCATTTTAAATAAAAGGACACATTCTACCCATGTAAAAACACACTGATTCCTGGACTGTCCGCAGGCCGGATTTCAAAGGTGATTGGGCCAGATTCGGCCCCTGGGCCTTAGTTTGCCTACCCATGCCAACTTGAATAAAATACAGTATTCCGGGGGGCAGTTAATCCCTGCCCTGCATAATCGATCACTTGAAACGATGCATGCACAAACCATTCGAAAGGCAATTCCCATCAACTTTGGGGGGGAGCAAAGGGCCCTTGACCCCTAGGAGTTTGCTCCTATGACACCACTGGACTCTTTGTAAAGTTTTTCTGTTTCATTTATGCTATGCGTTTCATGCTCAAAGTGCTTTACAATAATTTTAAACTGGGATGCGAAAATATGTAGCCCTCTATTTTTATTTATTGAATTTATATACCGCCCTTTACCTGTGGGTCTTGGGGCAGTTCACAGAATAAAATCAAGATATAAAACCACAAAATACATAATAAAAATCAAAACAACAAGCCAGTAGCCCCCCCCCTCCAAAAAAAAACACACATTTTATAAGGGCATAGCAACTCCCCTCACCATTAGCTGAGGTGGTGTCCAACTACACCTAGAGAGATCCCCGATTTAAAATGACAAGATACCAAATCAGGGGTGAGACTCACCTTTTGGAATCACAGCAAGGGACCTGTGAGAATGATCAGTAAAAACATTATTTTTTGAAAGTTGGTTGGCGTTGAATTCCAACAACAACCAGAGGGAGCCCTGATTTAAAACAACCAGCTGTTAAACCAGGGGTGGATAACTTTTTGCATTCATGGTCAGCGCTCCAGAGGCTGTGTGTCAAAATGCACAGGGCCAATTCTTGATTTATTTTTAAAAGGACAAATTTAGAAGTACAGGTCACAACACAGATTGGCATAACAGTGACCTTTCCTTAAATGGAGAGATTCTAGATCTAGAGGACTGGATTTTTTAATAATAATAAACCTTTTAGCACCACAGTATTAGAGCTGGGGCCCTATGGGATCAGTGAGTAAAAACATTTAAATTTAATTTTTAATTTTTAAAAGATGGAAAAGTTGGGAGGAGCATGCAAAACCTTCTGGCATTATTATATCCAAGTGAGGAACCCAGAGGAAGAATCAGTTTTATAAAAAGCAAATCAAACTTTTATTTGGTATCACAGTAAAATGAAGAGTCCCCTGCACCAAAGAAGTTATATACTGTATTCCAAAGTTTGCTATAGAAGAGGAAGATGGCAAAGGAAGATTACACATCCATTTCAGATGTCCTTATTTAGGCTTAGCTTCAGTAGGAAGATGTAGATTAAAGGGCTGTGATGAAAAATATGAACAGGTAGAAGTAGTATAGAGCACAGCTCGGAAACCTATTGCCCTATAGATGTTGTGGACTACAATTCTCATGTCCCCTGACTAGAGGCCTTTTAGACGTGAGGATGATGGGAGTGAGAGTACACCAATATTTAGAAGGCCACTGGCTTCCCAGCATTCATCTGGACAGAGCCTGGCCCAGCCAGTCTGGCAGGTGCATAATGCAATACTAGTTACCTGCCAGACAATGTTTTTGCTGGTCAGTTTAGTGAAAGTTAGAGGAGAGCTACATTGTACTTGAGCTTTTGAAAAATCAGGATAAAATTAAATTCTTGTTAATGCATCTTATGTGTTCATAAGATTAAGAGGTTGTATATAGAGAGAAGTGGAGGGGGGTGATTGAAGTAGGAATCATAAATAAAGCACAGTGTTATGGGGTGTTGGGTGCCAGTAGAGGGAAAACCACAATGGACACAATCACACAATCCACTAACAGTCTGTTCTGAAGTCCCCCTAAAAGAAATGATGCCTAGCTTAGTTACAACAAACTCACATCCCGTTGCTTTCAAAGGGATTTAGTTGCAATTATCTTTTACTAGATTTTGTCTAATTAAATGTTGCTGCTCAGTCCTGTCCATGCTTTGGAGCACGTCCTGTTGATTTAAAGTAATAATTACTTCAAGTAACTATGCTTGGAATTATATCCTTAAGATAGTAATGTGGTTGAATATTTACAGATAATTCGCAAAAAAAGGTAAGATTTTTGGTTATAGCAAAGATTAGCAAATGGGGAGGCCAAGGTTTCTGATTAATAAGAAGATACCATAAGTGAGTGTAGAGGTAGTACTGGGAGACAATTAGAAACAGAAGATGACCAAGAAAGAAGATTTTTATATTGTGGAAGAATAAAGGAACTAGTAGCTCATCTAGTCAGTTATGCTTTGAATATTATTAAAGAAGTCAAGAGGAAATCTTAAGTTAATAAATTGTTTTTTATGTAATAGAAAATGTAGACTATTTGAAACATTTTAGAAGAAAGCAGCTTTCTTCAGGTTTTGGTCAACCATCTAGGATGGCCAAGCAACAATGAAAAATAATGTTAAACCTGTGACATGGAAACTGTTGGAACAATTGAAGAACTGAGAAATGTATTTTATAAGAGCTCACTTAAGTCTTTGAGAGATCAGCTCTTCCAAATATATTCCTGAAGACTTTTTGTCTACCACATATGTCACCAGAAATAGGCATGCCTGTTTTATAGCATTCAGCTGTGACGCTGAAACTGACTCATGGCATAATAGACTGGCCCCACCTGTCTCATAGAGCAACTTCAACATGTGCCAGTGTGCTACATACACATTATATTTTGGGTTATCATTCCAATTACTTCTCCAGTGTTTGTATTTGTTGTTTTAGGACACAATTTTGACAGTCTGTTCTATCAAATGTTTAGATCAGTGAAGCATCCTTCCATACTGAAGATAACGAAATCATCATTGCCTCCAGTTCCATGATGCAAACAAAGTATAGCAAGGTGCATGAATTGTATGGTTGTAAAACATGCTAAAAATTGTAACTTTTACAATAAGGTATTATAAATAGGCCCATTTGATGTATGTAGAATATTATCTACTGACATGGGGTTTTTTTAATGTGTAGTTGCTTTGGAAGGCAAGAGTAGCCTAAGGTTTGGTTTTTAATTACATCGAAACAAAATATGTTTAGGCATGTCAAACTTTTATAGTTCATAATGAGTTTATTGCACATAATAATTATGGGTTCAGTAATTAAAAGTTTAAAAATTGCTGCTATTTTATTTAATATAAATGATAAATCAAAGATTTCTTTTGCCTTTATATAAGTAAAAGTTAGGATGTGTCAAACATCAATCTTATGTTTCATATTATGGTAATTGTATATTAGTAAGACTTCAAGCATGGGAGTTGTAAGAGTATAAAGCCTCTGTCAAGCGAAAAAACCATCATTGGCTAAGGGCTGAATTTCTTTTGTTGTTTAATATGCAGTACATAACGTACACATACAGAAGTAATTTATAATAATAATTATGAAACTTTATTTAGGGGAGTTCCTCCAAACGAGACTCTGTAGCACTTACCGCCGTGGCATTACAAGATCACATTTTACATAATCTTCAGCTGCAGAATCTTTCATTAGCAGATCCTTTTAAGTCAAAGACACAGAGTAAAAAGAATTCATACAAACCTGTGAAGAAGGAGACAGTCAGAGCAGTAGTTGATACTGGACTAAAGAAAACAAGCAGGCACCAACAAAAAAATGAAGATCCAGAAAAGGAGTATGTTCTTGATCCTTGTCCTCAGCCTCTCACGTTAGGTAAATTATGTTACAATGTGTTATTTGACAGAATATTAATTAAATTATAATAAGTATTTTTTTTCCATATTGCAACAAAGCAGAAGAAGACTCCTACTTGTCCTTACAAGTAGACCCATGTAGTCTGCACTGTTTGGAAGCTTATGAGCAGGGCACAAAGACAGCCTGACCTGGTTTGCCTAAGCATCTACTATTCAGAGAAAATACTGTCTCTGAACATGGAGGTTCTAAATATGATAAGTAGAAGGAAACTTTTAAAGACCAAGGCTAATTCATTTCAAGATTTAGGGTAAAAAAAGAAAAAAATGCTAGGGATTTGAAAACCTAATTTGTGAATTGATATGGCTATGATTACCTTCAGTTGAAATGTAATAAATTACAGTGGTTGAGGGGGAAAACCGCATAAGGTGCTGACTATATCTTTGATAATTGTGTTCACTCATTATGTTTGCTAACACAAAGAGGTATCTCACGAAGGCTAGGACTTATTTGCATGCATAATATACTGTGTGACTTCATTCTTTAAAATAGTAGCTCTGGCTTTGGGTTAAGGGGCAATGTCTGTAAAAGAATGTATTGTTTCCTCCTCACCCATATATGTAAATTGCCACTGTGATAAAGAATAGCAAAAGACAATCCTTCCAGAATAAATAACTTTTTGAAAGAGAGTTCTTTATATCAGTGAACTGAAAATACAGTGCAATTAAACTGTATTAGCACCATCTAGAGTTGCATTATTACTGCAGGTGGGATAAGCACTTGGGCAACTATTGCTTTTTCAAAAGGCAGTTACTAGTCTGGGCATAAAACTTTTACTTAACCTTTACCTACCCCTTGCTCAAAACTTTACAAGTTATGTTTTCATAATGATTTTAGGGCAAACCCATGAATAATGCCTGTAGTTAAACACTTCAAATCAAGAAGCAGACGTGTCTCATAATAAAAACACATGGATGCAGAAGCTTAGAATCCTGCCTCAGGAAACAGGAGTTGCACAGGCAACACATAATATTGCCATGAGATAACATGTTATATTATCTGGCAATCAGGAAGGCCTGCCCAGCTCAAATGTCTACACTTTTCTGACTCCTAAAGTTTCTAGCACACTCTTATTAACCCAATAATAGAAAAGCATTTAGCCTTTCTTTCCCTTTCAATCCCTTCCCCCGGCACTTAAAAAATGTGACTCAAGCATTTCCAGAGGTTTAAAACTCTAATCCTGCAAGCACATTAGATACTTACAGGTATGTTTAGAAGTCTGCAACTGGAAGCTCATTAAGATATGTAGGTATGCAATCACATAACTCTCTGGGCAAAGGGACTTCATAGTTCAGCCCTGCCAAAAATTGTTAAGATCTTGGTTTCCGTACATCATCCTACATCTTGGACCTCTTCTGCAGCTTTCTTTCTGCTAATATCTCAACTGCATTTTTAAAAAAGCATCTTACATTTGTTTGTATATTTAAAGCACTTGCACCCCACCTTTAAGCTGCACAGCAAATAAAAAGCCATCAGAATTGGGAGGGATCTAGATTGGACATGCACACAAATCTCTGGCGCAGTCATACTGTATAGGCCCAAATTGGGCTTGCTGCCGCTATTGTGCAATATACGAGGAAAGTCAATTCATAAATGACAAAGGATTTCTCAGAAACATTAAAGCCTGCTACATCTTTCAGAACTGCAAAAAGGATTAATAACTGCCTTCAAATAACACTTCATTGAACTGGCTTGATGACCAAGATACTAGGTGGAAGGGTGAATCACACCTTCTGCTGGTTCAAACAAATAAGCCTCCAAGTTCCAAGAAATTTACAATCAGTTGATCAGTCTGCATTTGTTTAATTGTTCAATGCACTTTCTGTGAGTCATAACATGGAATGGTTTCCGTGCTATTGTAGGTAAATACAAATATACATACAGGGATGGGATCTGAAGTCTACAAACTAAGATGTTCTGACCATCTAATTTTGATTCAGGATTTTGTTTGTTGGCACCCTGCACTGCACATATTCTCTCAGTAACTTCAGTTGAAGAGTTTTCAGAGGTTTTGCTTGCCTAAAAAAACTATAGTTTACCTGTTGCGTGCTGCTTTCAGATGGCACATCTGCCACTCTGAATAAGTGAGACTTAAGGGTTCATAAAACAAATCAATTAATTTTTCATTTAAATGTAGATTTTAATATTCAGATTAGTAATAAATTTAGTATGTGCACATGCACAAAGCATTAATTTTTGGTGGTTTCTTGTGGGACTAAAGCCAGCCTGCACACTGTCTGAAAGAACTCTATCCAACAAAATTCCATTTTAAAAAGGGACAAATAAAGTTTAATTCACTGATTGCCTATTATTCTATTACTTTCATTGAATCCATTATTTTCAAACCTGTGCTGGCATGGTATATGGATGTATGTTTGTATACACAGAAGGAGGAAAGCTTCCATGAGGAAAAAGCTTTAATGTGTGTCAATGTCATTACCATTTTTGGGACTTTGTGTCTATAGCTCAGCAACTTGGGTTGGTGGAACCTCCTGCCATGCCACTAACCATTGAGGAATGGGAACATGTGAAACAACGATCCATAAAACAAGGAGATTCAGTTCAACCTTGTGCCATATGCAGAGAAGAGTTTGCACTTCAGCCACAGGTATTTTGTCTTTCTTAACATTAAGTCAGCTTATCCTTTGAATATGTTGAAATATGGACTGAAATCACAGTCAAAGATAGCAAAACTTAAATTATATCATTTTGCCACTGCACAGGGTCTTTTTGTATCAATGTGTGTTGATAGAATGTATGCTGAAGTTGGGCATAGGAAAAGTTGGACCACTTACCAACGTTTCTGTGAGAATGGAATAGTTTGCTACTCCTGAGCAAGCATTGAATTCCACTTCCCCAAGTAGTCTTCGGTCAACAAAGAGCTGGAACATGCTTTTTAATACAGAGTACCTTGTGTAGCTACTATAAATAGCTCAGGTTTAGGCCTTGTGAAGTAGCTCAAAAATTGCACAATTTTTGTAAACCACGAGCGGGGGGGGGGGGGGGGAGGGAGAAGCAGGCCACAGGAGTTGAAAAACTTTGGAAGAAGATCCTTAAGTTTATTTATTACAGTCAATAATAAAAACTTATTATTATTACCACCACCACCACCACCATTTCCTGAGCAGAGTTCATGATCATTTTTAGGAATTTTGATTGCACTAAGGTAGAATTCCTTAATTGCTTGCAATCACGCTTTTAAGGGAAAGCCAATATAGGTTAGGAAACAACTTTTCCAAGTAGTTACTGCAACTTTTTGTTCTTGGTCTGAAGTTGCAGATTGTTATTCTAGCCAAATCCCCCAAATTGTTAATGTAAGTTTTGCTAGATAAAGAATTACAAATTGTGATTCAGCCCTAAATATTCTATTTCTTCAAGGAAAGCTATTTATCTGACATGCCTTTGGCAATTTTCACTAGTTATACGAAGAGTAGTATATATTTTTTGAATTTTTAAGTTTCACAAGATGTTTTTATTCTCTCCTAACAGGTGCTGCTGTCATGTTCTCATGTGTTTCACAAAGTAAGTAAACCCTACGTTTATTAAAAGTGAAATATGCATCAAAACAGTCTTGTACATTGTAGAACTAATGTGAATTTAAAGTGTTGAAGTCGGGCTTTTATTTCTAAGATTCACAAGTTGAAATAATTTGAGGATATACTGTTCGGAGATAGTTGCTCTTTCTTGTAACACTAAGCCAAGCCGTGGTTTAGCAGGAATACATGAACTCCTGGAGAAAAGATTCTGGCTGTTTTGCTCCTCCTCTGTTCCTGCTGCTTCTGCTTCTGTAAGCTTAGCTGCAGTTCAACATAGTGTGTTGCCCAAACCCAGACTCATGATTTGTCTCCTTAACACAACAATGGCATGTTGTAAATCATGAGCCTATCTTGGTTTACAGCGCATAGCTTGTCTGAAGCAAGATAAACCATGAGCCCAGGTTCAGATGATGTGCTGAATTAAACCATGGCTTAGTTCTCCATGGTAGGACTGGAGAATGAACAAAAAAAATGTGATCTCCAAGAGAGCACACTGAGCCATAGTTTGGCTTAGATTTATATGTGAGATGGATCAGTGTCCTTTATCTTATTATGAAATGTTATCATTCATATATATAAAGGCAAACGTACCACAATTGCATGTAGTTATGCACTCTTGAGGTTCTAGTTATGTCAGTGGACCTAGAGTTGCATTCCATTTAATAGTTAAGTGTATCAGAATCAACAATGTAAAAGATTTAACTGTGTATAAGAATAAACAATTTGCAACATTTAACTATGCATGGCTCTTTTATTTACTCTAGCTGCTTCATATTTATTTTATTACAATAGTTTTATTAATATTATGATATTCCTCTTAAAGAGCCAACACTGTTTATAAAAATAAATCTGGAATTGGCAGTTTAGTAGTGCTCTAATGGCAAAAAGTGCCTAGACAACATGGAAGTATAGGAAGAACAGAAACGGATCAGGAATTGTAGGAACTCCTCTCCTCATTCCAATTCCATTACTTTGAAATAACCTATTTCCAGAATTTTAGCATCATGTACATTCGCTTTCCCCTGCTGCTAGTTCCTATGCAAGCTTTGCATAAATTGTACCCACAAACTCGTATGTATAAAGATGGTGGGGTGGTGGGGGAGAACACATTTCAAGCAGATTTAAAGGTAAAACTGAATGTTATTTTTCTAGGCATGCCTGAAAGCTTTTGAAAGATTTGCAGGTAAAAAGACCTGTCCAATGTGTAGAAAGATCCAGTATCAGACCCGAGTAATTCATGATGGAGCACGCCTATTTAAAATAAAGTGTGCTACAAGGTAAGGATGACTGGCAAATGACAAAACTGTTTTCACTGAGAAACATTTATTGGAAGATCTGCACACACAGAAGACACTCCACAGTGATGGGTGCAATGTTATACCAGAGCTAGAGAATGATACTTTAACTTTTTTATTTACATTTTAATGGTTAACATTTAATTTTTACAATTTAATCGTCTCATATTTAAGCAGAGATGCAAAGCTTCTATGGAAATTTTCACTTTGAGCCAAATCCCAAGTTAATTTTAGAGTAAGGTTGATTTTGCTAAGAAAATGTGTAATCATTTGCCAGGCTCATTCCAGACCATGTGGTTCATGCAAGTGCCTCTACTGGCGCAGTGGAATAGTAGTTAGAAATTATCATTCTTGGGAAATCTTGCTTCTGATCAGGCATGTCCCACCCAAGTCTGTTCCGGGTGCCTAATTCAGCCTGCCGGTTGGTTTAATCAACAACTTCAATCCTAAAAAAAGCTGAACAACTTTGGTCGGCCCCCACTTCATCAAATCTGGCCCTCTTTGAAAAAAGTTTGGACACCACTGCTTTTGATGGTAGATGTATGCGAAACCAAATGACCTGCTAGCAAGATTTTAAAGATAAAAGAAAGACCATAAAAATGTTTCTACTTATAGAAAATCTTTCTAACTTGTAGTAGCAGTAATTGGTGTGAAATAGTAAAAAATGGAAGTGTCTAGTCAGGAGCTCGCAGTCAGGGTTATGTTTTGCTGCTGTAGGAGAGCCTGTCATGTTCTAGTAGTGGTGGAAGACGAAAAACAATAAGTGGTGCAAATGCATTCTGGATGCATGGTGGCCACATAAATTTGCTTAGCAGTTTTGGCTCCATTTAATAGAGAGCCATTCCTCTAAAGTAGCCACCACTGACAGAAATGAGCTCTTTTTTCATCCTGTTTGTTAGTCCCAAGATTTTTATTATTATGTTTTTGGTACCCCTGCCCATACGGGCCAGTCTTGACAGACTCTAGGGTTGTGCGCCCATCTCACTCAAGAGGCCGGGGGCCAGCGCTGTCCAGAGACACTTCCGGGTCACGTGGCCAGCGTGACATCGCTGCTCTGGCGAGCCAGAGCCACACACGGAAACGCCGTTTACCTTCCCGCTAGTAAGCGGTCCCTATTTATCTACTTGCACCCGGGAGTGCTTTTGAACTGCTAGGTTGGCAGGCGCTGGGACCGAACGACGGGAGCGCACCCCGCCGCGGGGATTCGAACCGCCGACCTTTCGATCGGCAAGCCCTAGGCGCTAAGGCTTTTACCCACAGTGCCACCCGCGTCCCAAGATAGGAGCCACCAAAGCTCGCAAAGCCCTATTTCTAGCCTTCATTCTGGGTGTTTTAATCTGGGTGTTTTAATCTGTATCTTTTCTTGCTACAGAATTCAAGCTTTTTGGCGGGGGCATATTGTTAGGAAATGGTATAAAAAGCTAAGAAAAACAGTGCCTCCAAAAGATGCCAAATTAAGAAAGAAATTCTTTGAAGAAAAGGTATGTGTAGCATTTTTTAATTCTTCACAATGTTCCCCAGATTCCTCAACCTCAAATTATAGTGCTATAAAAACAAAACAAGTCCAGCATTTATTAATAAGTTAATACTTTATACATCAGAAACCTAATACACCATGATAACGTTTAAAAAGTATATAATGACTCTGGGTTTTTCCTGGAGATTCTCTTCTGCATGCATTTTATGTTTAGTCAAACTTGCAGGTAGGTGTTCTGTTGTTTTTTCTCCTATACAGTACATGGTGGAAGAGCTGGATAGCTACAGTGCTTCTGATTTAATCTCAGTTTTAGTTTAGACCTTTACCTATGGGATAGTGAGAAGGAAGGTCTCCACTTTGTGTAGCAGTTCACTACACAAAAATATGTTGGGGACACTACCATGTGGAATAATTTCAAATGCCTTTCATAGTTCAATAGCTGAAAACAAAAATGTTTTTCAAATAATTTCAAATAGTTATTCTTAGTTCTGCGGGAATCTTACACTTCGTAGTTTTGTGGAATTTTCTTATTATATTCTCAAAGGATTAATTGTTAGACAAAGTCATGTTTCATACATAAACTGTATCCAATGCCCTTCTAATGATATGATTCAGTTCCCAAAAATCATTCACATATTATCTATTTTTATGGATATCTCTTCTATGTAGAATAACAACAGCGTTCATTCCAGCGTTAGAGACACAAAGTAATTGCAGGTATTAAGAGCATATGTATAAGGAAATAATGATTATGACAGTAAGAAACCATGTCCTCTCACCCATCATGCTCTCTGTCTTTCTGACCTTTCAGGTTCAATCATGTTGCTTTTCAATGCAGCAAAATCACTCCGAGTTGACTTTACTGCATCAGTTACAATCTAAGATGCGTGGTTTGAATCTTCCCACACCTAGTTAAAAAAATTGCTTCAATGCTTTACTGTGTCACAGTAATTACTAGCTCTCACCATGTGAGGGCATATTTAAACAATATATTTGCCTCTCAAAACTGATATGGGGAAATCACCTCAAGGTGACTTTATCACATCAAAACGTAACATGTTAATCAAGCTTCAGTCTTAATCTTAAAATGCAATCTGTACAACTTGAAAATATGCACTTATGGAATTAAAGGTAGAAAGCTAAATATAAAGAAGAGTTGGCTGAGCCACAGCTTGCATAATCGTAGTCGCTGGCCGTGATCTAGAGCAGTGCTTCTCAACCTGTTTTAACTGATGCCCCATTTTAGCTAATACAGTGGTACCTCGGGTTACACATGCTTCAGGTTACAGACTCTACTAACCCAGAAATGGTACCTCAGGTTAAGAACTTTGCTTCACGATGAGAACACAAATCGTGCTCCGGCGGCGCAGCAGCAGCAAGAGGCCCCATTAGCTAAAGTGGTGCTTCAGGTTAAGAAAAGTTTCAGGTTAAGAACGGAGCTCCGGAACGAATTAAGTACTTAACCCGAGGTACCACTGTACAGAAATCCCACCACTAACTTCAAACCCAACTTCCCTAATTATTTTATTTTAACGTTCAAATGGATGGAAATTTCCTGCTGTTCAGTTTTTTACTTATATTGTACATATTTTTTGGGAAATACACCCACACACAGAATATCTTCATACGCCCCTGGAGATGGGATGCCTCCTGGCTGAGAAATACTGAACTACACAGCTCACATACAAGGAAGCTTTCATATTAATTTCAACAAAAACACGACAATAGGTGTTCAGGCCCCTCAGACCCTCCATAAAGTAAACTTTGCCTTTTCCTTCTACAGATTTTCTTCTGTTTTCATTATTTAAAAAAATCTGATCAGTCATACCAACTCTTTCTTAGTTGCCGTATCCTTGCTACTTCTTTCTAACACGGGCACACTACTAAAACCACTCAGATGCCTTGTACATAAGAGGCAGCTTCATTATATTAACAGTGTTACATTGTAACTGTTAACTCTTTAATTCGTTTTTCTTAGTCTCTATTTTTTCCTCAGTCCTAGTACATATTTTTCCTCCTCTCTCTGCACTGCCAGGAAGTTCTCAGGAAGTTGCAAATAGCCATGGAAGGAACGGCAGTTGATCCATGAGCCCCTTGGGGGGGGGAAGGCCTGCTCTAATACCTAGTCTTATTAAAAGGACCAGAATGCAGGACAGTATTTTATACCCTCAATGTGGTCTACACACTGTCCTTGAGCAAAGAGTAAGAAGGCATCCGTTTCCCCCCTCTATCCTGGTCTAGAGCAGAATTCAGTTGACAAGAGAAAATGAAGGAGTGTTCCAGCAACAGTCCTGAGACTAGGAAAGTTGGCATTTGTGTAATTTGTTTTCTTCTGTATATATGAACAGTTCTTTTCTCATGGACTTAATGCTATGCCAAGAGTGGGGTATGAAACACCTGCAACTCACTTTGCTCCATCCATTCAGGTTGCTAGGTTTGATGGACAGATAGGTAGTAATAACCAATCATCCTTGTCTGCAGAAAATAACACATTCGCATTCAGTTCTCCTTATGGAAAACCATTGTTCCTAATCATGTGCTGCCCTCCACTTTTGAATCAGACATTCCACACTACTTTTCAGAGTTATCCAGCCTTGTTGTTCACATGAAATATACAGTGGTGCCTCGCAAGACGAAATTAATTCGTTCTGCGAGTCTCTTCGTCTAGCGGTTTTTTCGTCTTGCAGAGCAACCCTATTAGCGGCTTAGCAGATTAGCGCTATTAGCGGTTTAGCGGCTATTAGCGGCTATTAAAGGCTTAAGGGATTAGCGGATTAGCTGCTAAAAGGCTATTAGCGGTTTAGCGGCTTAGAAAAAGGGGGTGGGGAGCGGAAAAAAATCTCAAGACTTGCAAGACATTTTCGTCTTGCGAAGCAAGCCCATAGGGAAATTCATCCTGCGAAGTGCATCGAAAAGCGGAAAACCCTTTCGTCTAGCGGGTTTTCCGTCTTGCGAGGCATTCGTCTTGCGGGGCACCACTGTACTTTTTAATATGTGTACACTTCAAGGTCTCATGGGCACTCAACTTGATCCTGAAAAATATAAGGATGGAAAAATATAGAGCCATAGCTGCTTGCACCAGTATGAACTTTATCCAGTTAGGTATGGATATAATGGTCACATGGACAATTGGTGTAATAAACTTAGCTATTTATATATTATTAATATATTTAATATTAAATTTAAGGGATTTGAACCCCACTTTCCACTATACAATATGTCTCAAAGCTATGAACAAGCCTTGTGCCCCCTTATGCTCTTCTCTCTTTGTGTCAACATGCAAGCATACCAGAAAGTCATCGGTAAATTATATTTTCCTTTCTGTCAGAAAATCTATGGTTAATGGCTTTAGTTAATGGCTTCAGAGCAAGCTAGGATATCAAGCTGCATTTTGAAGTTGGCTTCATATTTTGGCTTTTTCCAAAGCAGTTAACTGTAGTTTTCTGATTTGAAAGTGACATAGAAAATGGAGAGAGAAACAATAATTAACTGATGACTTCCTGGTATGTTTGCTTGCTCACAAAAGTGGGGGAGTGAAGTGGCTGTATTTGGGGACACAAGACTTGTTCATATATCTGCTACTTATGCAAAGATACAATAATTTAAACACAGGTACTGCCTCCTGCCAACCAGCCCCTCCCAGTCCCTTACCACTTAATCTGTTCCATGAAATCATGATGTTGCCATTGTTGGATACATTCCTGCAGGACCAAAAGAGCATGTGTCCTTATCAGCATCATCTGTGTTGCTCACATTACTTATCTACAAGTACCTACTGATAGATTCAGCAACTTCGAAGATAAAAAACATAGCCTGCAGAAACAACAAGATGGCTTTCATAGTTAAAGAGAAACTTGGTTTATTCATATGTTTTATCATTTATAATTCAAGCACCCAGGAAGATGCACACAGATTTCCATTCGATATATACAAAAAATACTGTAGTATTTTACTAGCAAGTGAAAGCTATGGCTGATTCTGCACGCTGTTAATCACTGTAGGTTCAAAGCTATATAGTACACTTACATGAGAAGTAAGTCCCATCCAAATCAGTGGGGCTTAATTCTGAGTAAACATATAGGATTGCACTGTAAATATCAGTTTCTTAAGGCACTTAGTCTGCAATCCTCTGCACATTTACCTAGAAGTCAGTCCTTGCATGCCTTAGTTTTGAGTAAACATGCATAAGATTGTAATGTCACCCTGTGATCCTCCAAAACTGGTGTTTCTAGATTGCAAAAAAGCATTTTAATATGGAAGTCTTACCTTTTCAAAAGTTAAAGAACCACACAGTTAAAAATGCTACAAAAAGATGGCTGAGTAAAATGTATTAAAATATATATAGACTTCCTTTGGCAGTAGCACACAAAAGAAGGATCAGGTTTTGTACTGGTAAAGAAATTCTACAGTTAGAGCTTGTGTTTAAAATGTCACTGCTAAGTAGAATGTATTTTATTTGTCTGACTGTGGCACAGTAGCCTTTTTATTAATCCATTCAAGATTTTACTAATAAACATCAAAGGGGTTGCAAAAGGTTACTGCAACCAAGCTATGCTAATTTTTAACACCAATGTATACACAGAGTGAAGTGTTGCCTAGAATTCAATGTGCTTGGTAGTGAATTTCTTTGATCCTTATCTAGAACTCTGCTTGTATATGTCATCTAATTGAAGTAAGATATTTTATTGCTGTAATTAAATCTTTTCAAATGCATTGCATTATCTTAAACTTAGCTAAAAATGCCGACAATTGTTTAAGAAGCTAGGTATATTATTTGTAAAACAGTGCAGCTGGTTCTAGTATCCTCCTTCCCCACCATGTGACTTCTTCCCAAAGATTTTAATTTAAATCTCACCAAACAGCATAATGGTCCATGAGTTTGTTTAGCCATTTGACTTCCTTTATCACATAGAGATGGCAAACATTCTGTTGCTAACTTGATGTGGCTCCAGGCAGCAAGGCTATGAGGATTTTAAACCAGTAAAAGCTTATCAACTGATTCATTGATATGCTGTAAATTCCAGTCTTTTCATTTTACTTTAAAGTCAACACATTAGTAAGCAATTTGCTGACATAAAGATGGATTGCTTTAAAAGGGTTCCCCTTGGGTGGACAAAGTTCACCTCAATGCTTTTGTGTGCATCTTTAATTTAATCTCGTTCTTGGGCGTTGCCTAAAACTTGTGACTGATGGTGCTTTACATATTGATAAAAATATTTAGAATGCCTCCACTCTTTGTCATGTTGTTCAAGTTGAAGGGCAGAGAGGTCACAAAGCAGATACAAAATTAATTTCTTAAATATAGCATTCTTTTCCAAACAGCTTTTCTGGGAAATAAAGATATCCCAGTTTTTTCAACAGGATATTTTCCTTTTATCCATTAATTAACTACCTTTCCTTTGAAGAAAACATATAACTGCTTGGATCCTAAGTTGCTTATCCATTCATGTAAATGAAAGGCGTGGTTTCTGCCACCTCTCCTTCTGTTTTCAGCCCACAACACCATATCACAAACCATTCCCAAAAGTTCCCCAGCCCCCAGGAGGGGAAGTGCCGGGGTGAAGGAGACGTGGGAACACTCTATTCAGTCAAGAAAGGAAAACATTAGGATCCCCCAAAATTTATTTTTTAATACAATTTACATTACAAATTTATATTTTTGGCGTCTGTTGAACACCTTCCCTTTTCAACAAGCCTTTTAACTATAGATTTTTTATCAGTATCACATTTGAAATTGTTTTCATAAATGTTTTTATTGCTGAACACTTTGGGATGTTTCATGGGAAGCACTTCATAAATAAAAATAGATGAATTGCAAACCCTGACTTTGGTCTTAGTGACAGGAAGAAAAAACTGCCCTATGCTTCTCAGATGAAGGGCAGTATGGAAATTGAATAAATTAAATAAATAAATAAAATTATTTAGGAAACTTCATTCAGTGTCAAATAGCCAGGCTCAGTTTTAGGTAGAAAACAGCCAAAGGGTCCTAATCCTGATTGAGAGCACCTTCTGGATTGTGGCCCCGCATCCTGGGTGAGAAGCAGATGCAAAGCTAGTAGTGTGCATAGGGAATAGGATTCATTATTTAAGCCATAAGGGTGTGTCTTAGTTCCCTGCAATGGAGGCAACCCTGGCACTGATGCCTCATATACTCTTCAGATCTGCTTCCAACCTATTACAATGGGAGTAAAATCTTTGTCTTACCTTTCAGTTTTCAGAGATCTGCCAACGATTATTGAATTCATACGATACCCGCATAGATGAACTCTTCTCCGAGATTGATTCTAATGTAGCTGAAAGCCAAAACGTGTTTCAGCAGCTAGACAAGAAGCTGGGCCCAGGCATAGATGAAGTTGAATGGGAAAAGATACAGATGCAGGTTGGTTTCAGAGACAAACATGTGCATTACTTCAACCTAGCTAAAAGACTGACTCTGCCTCCTGTGCTTTGTGTTAATTGACTGGTAGCAGCCTTTTTTGTACCTATTATTTGTCCTCCCTTTTCCGGTGGTGTGCATGTGCTACTCCCATGTGGGAGGATTGGCTGGCTGGGCTACTTCTGCATCATTATCTGTGAGCTTAGGAGTTGAACAAAGTGGTGGACTACTTTTTCTGATCCAAGTCCAAAACTGCTTCCACTATACACCACTGCACACAGAATTATCAGTGTGCCCTGTTCAGACAGCTAAGCCAGCTATTGGTGGTTGCCAATGCCAACTCGTTCTTGAAGCTTTAACATAATCTACCTTAGAGTTCTACCACCTGTCCAGCACAAAGCGTAGTTACCTGATTTGCTGCATTAACCCTTCATCCTATTCAGTGTTGGCATCTTAGTGATCTAACCCATTGAGCAAGTTCAGGGAACCATTTTCAGTGCCAGGGCTTGATCAGAACTCACCCGCCCTCCATGGGCTATTTTTGAGGGACCTATCCATCTTACATCATATGATCAGGCAATTCAGATTTCAAGCCAGGAACACGTTCAGGTTAATCTCCGATTTTAAGAGCTGTAGTGCTTAGCACCATAACTTGGAAATAAAGAGACCTCTGTGATCATATAAGGTCAGTTGACAGATCAGTATGTGTGCTCAGAATGGGCCAAATTCAGACGCATGAACGTACCTTAAGGACCTCTTGAACCCTTATACCCCAGCTTGATCAGAGAGATCATCTCAAGGAGCAGTTACCGTATTGGCCTGAATATAAGCCGCACCCGAATATAAGCCACACCTTTAAAAGTCGGGGGGGGGGGGACACAATACCCGGATATAAGCTGCTCCCTTAAAATTCTGTGGGCACTCACACCTGTTCAGTTTTACCGTATGTCTATTTCAGCAGCGATATCATAAAAGCCAATTTTTGTAAGGTTGTGAATTTAAGCCACATTTTAACTTTTCATGGTCAGAATGGGGGGGGGGGGAGTGAGGCTTATATTCAGGCCAATACGGTAGTTGCTGTCCATGTTTCAGAGGCCCAACCAATCTCTGCTAAAAATTAGGTATTTTGTGTCACTGCTACCATGCTATGGCACACTTTCCAGCAGAGATTCGACAGGTATCGTTGCTTGTGACTTTAGACCTTATTATGCCTACAGGTATTTGCAGCTGATTAATTTGATTAGCAAGTCACTTTAAGGATTTTAAAATGTGTTTTATATTTTATAGTTGAGCACCAGGATATTTTATACGATGGTACAGAAATACTTTTATAAATGCAGAAATTAGGCTTGTGGGCCAGAGATTCTTTACCCGATCTTAATAGTCACAACCCACTAGGGCTGTGCAATAAATTGCCATCTCAAATACTGGTATTGAAATGGTATCGTGATAAGTGTTCCAACAAGGCAATATACCAAGAACAAAAGGTGGAGACTTGACAGCTTCCCAGAGGGTAGCTCAGCTGATATTTTGCAGGCATCAGCTCTCCTGCTTTGTTTGCTCTCTCACTCTTCACTCTTTCCAAACCCCTCACACAAACCAGCAAACTCTTTAAGCTTAACCAGTATCTTCCACACCATCTCTCTCTCTCTGCTTTGTTCTCACTCAACCTCACTGAGAAATAAGGAGAGTGGCTGGCTGTTGGTAACCCCTTGCAAACACACAAACCAACTCTTTAAGCCTAACTTCCTGCTCTCGCCCAAGAGGTCTGCTAATTATGCAGAGCCTGCTAACAGTCCAGGAGGAACACACACACCCTCCAGGCTAGACAATCAAAGATCCAGCAGCAAAGTAGACAGAATGTAAAAAAAGAACTGGAAAGCTCTTCTTTCTTCCCTCACACTCACCCCCCACTGGTGAAAAAAAGATGGGGTAGAGTTTTCATTTTTATTTTCTGGTGGTGTTTATGTTGTTGGTTTCCCCTAAGTAGCTTTCCTCCATATTAAAAAGGAAGATTTTAAAATTTGATTTAAAGGAGACAGTCTTTGCTTGCTTGCCCTCCCTCCCTCTCTTTAATAAAAAGGGAGAGATTGGTAGTATGGGGGTTTTGGGGGAGCCCTTCTGTGGAGGGGGATGGAGGGGAGAAGATTAGCTGCCTGCCTTATGCCGAAATGGAAGGTTGGGTACCATGTGAGAATGATGGGGAGTGTGTCTGTAAGCAATGCAAGCAAATGAGTGTCTGCTCACAAGCAAGCCCTACTGAATTCAATGAAACTTACTCCCAGGAAAGTAGAAATTGGGCTTATGCATGCATAGATTCCACTTAGACCTTCGAGTGGGGAAGAAGATGCAACTTGACTAGTAAATCACTTAAACTACTCTTAAATAAGTTGAAAATATATTAAATATATTCTATGGGAGTTTATTTATTTTTATTAAATCTACTTCCTTACATTTTATCATGATATTTAGCTGATGCTGTATCGTGATGTTGAAAACCAGATATTGCCCTACCCTACAAACCCACTAGAACTCTTTCCTACATTTAAATATTTATTTTCTCCATCTTTCATCAGTGAAACATTTTGAGTATTTTTTTATTTGACCAGAAATGACTGACAGACTTTAGTGCTGCAAAAGTTGGTGTAGTCTAGTATAATTCCAGTTTCAACTGTTCTGTCAGCTTAAGAGCTGTTGCAAAAGTGAAGATTTCAAAGCCAATTTTCTTTCTCTTTTTTTCGCGTTCTTTTGGACTTTTTTGTGTATGAATACAAAGTGCTGCTATTAAGCCAGTTCAGTGTTTTCTATGCTTACCATTTTCTTTGTTTCAGGCGTTCCGGCAAGACATAGTTGACTGCCCAATTTGCATTATGCCGCTCATCTACCCCACTCACCTGCAGGACGGAATTGCCCAAGCCAGCTACCCATCATGCTCCAGCAAGACTGTTCTGCTCTCCTGTTCACACATGTTTCATAGTACCTGTGTTCAAGCATTTGAAGACTTCTCCTTGGGAGAAAGACCCATATGTCCTTTATGCCGCTCCCATTATCAGAAGAAAATACTTAACTAATGTTTTAATATAATTGTTCAAGGTAACTGAAAAAAGGCATTGGGTTGTATCCAATGCTGGTCATATTCCTTGGAACAGACCCGTTGAAATTTAAGTCCATTAATTTTAATGGGTCCACTTTGAGTAGGCCTTAGTTGAATGTGTATTATAGAAATATTAATATATTTCAAGTATATATTAATTACTTATCATTTTCAGCAAAAGCTGCCTCACAAGTTTTTCCTTTGTGCATATGTTTATGTCTATAACCAAAGATTGCTGTCACTGGCCTTCTGGCAAGTCAGAGTGGGATGGGCTTTTATAGTATTGGATACAGCATATCTTCCCATAATCGGGAAAGGGGTGGAAGAGATGTCAGATTTATGGGGGAAGGATTTACCAGGCCTTAATTAAAACATAGCCATTGATTTACATCCCTTTCATCCAGTTTCTCGAAACCAGAGACTGAAGGCAGAGGACATTGCAAGTGTGGTAGCAGTAGCAACTAGGCCACCATGTTCAATCTTGTCCCTCACAGACTCCCAAGCAGGAGAGAGGTTTCAATCCCTGCCAAGGAGTAAGCACTGAAACTGGGAAGAAAGGCTCAAACCCTCAAATCTGTAAGCAACCTGGGGGAGTCATTTCATGTGTTTCACTAGTCGGATGTAAATACATGCGAGCTCCATCTCCTCACCATTCCTATTTTTAGAACGGGGTTCTGAAACATACAAGAAACCTCCCTGCTGCAATTGCTCTTCATGAGTCATTCCCATTGTTCCACATTGCAGGCAGTCACATTACAGAACCACCATCTTAATCCCTGAAGAGAGCTTTTCTCTCCCATAAAGTCAGTTCCTCACAAAACAGAAATAATATTATATTACTTGTACCCTACCCATCTGATGGGTTGCCCCAGCCACTCTGGATGGGTTTCAGCAAAATATAAAAGAACCCACAAGGTTGAAGAATTGTTGTGTTTATCCACAGGATAGCCACTTGAAGGATAGTTAACAGGAAGGTAACTTTTGTTTGTGGGTTCTACGGAGTTCCAAATGGGAAGAATAACAAGCTCACCAAGAGATGGGAATAGGAGGCAAGCAAGTAAATAGACAATTGAGGCAGTTCTCAATAGCCTAGAAATGCTTTGTGTGAAGCCAGCAAGCTCCCCCCCCCCCGCCCAATTTCTGGCAATACTTGCAAGATTTGACCATCCTTGCCCAGGTGAGTGAGGCACAAGCCAAATACACTCAAAGGAATTTTATTCCCTACACTCACCATGATTTGAGTATGACAACAGGCTAGAGACGGGCTAAAAAAGACAGCACCAGTATAAAGGCAATGAGGAAATGCTAGAAGAGAATTCCAACTCACTTGGAGATAGAACCAGTGTCGTTCTGCTTAGTTCCTTTCTGACTACTCAAGAAGGAACCTCTTGTGTAAAGAGGTTCCTTCTTGAGTAGTCAGAAAGGAACTAAGTAGGAATACACTGGTTTTATCTCCTTACACTATACATCAAAAAGGTATTGTACAGGAGTGAGGAGAGAAGCCAGCACTCCTAGTCTTCCAGTGCTTTCTACAAGATTCTGCTTGTGGTCAGCTTTCAAATCATGGGATGTATGTCTTCCCCTACCTGGATGTGCTTTTATCCATCCTCTATTTAAAAAGTGTTCCAGGGCACATTAATGGTACACCCCAAATATCTGTAAAGGTGGCGTATCTTATTGTCCATAAACTTCACCCATACATACAAACAACTACATACATTGCTACCCACTCCCCATTTCTTCTGAAGAAAGTTCACAAGTTCCCTAAGAGGAAAACAGAAAAATCTCAGTGCAGAGGCAGAACATCTGTGAGATGTTCTCAATACCAGGCTGTACACAATGTCAAAGTGTTTTAAGTGAACAGAAGACAAGGTGCGCCATTATGAAGCTTGAGCTGAATGAAACACCTCTGAACGAAGTAAGCTGTAGAAGAACATATTGTCAAATCCTTTAATTGACACTGTAAAACAGGCAACTGTGTAAAAGAGATTGGAGAAAGGGGTGAAGGTAAACGTCACATTACAATCTGTAAACAAAGTGTCCTAGTGAAGCCAACTTCTACATAACCCCTCTATGTCTGCTTGACATTAGCTTAAAAAGCTAGAGAGTAAAGATGTGCTCAGACTTTGCAACAACAATTCTGTCACGCTGTGTTAACAGAGTGTACCAGTGGAGGAGAAAGCCAAACAATGGCGCACTTAAGACACTTAACTTGCATACATTTTTGGTCTGATTTGATATACATCTAGCTCATACAAGAAAAGCATATTTGTGCTTTAGCCTCATAACGAGGCAGATGGTTTATGACTGAAGTAGAGGTATTTGTACCTTAAAAAAAGGTACAAAACACTTGACTACACAAGTCAAACCACTAGGAATACATTACTAGTATCCATCAAAGAATTACTAATACCATCTACTTAAACACATTTAAGCCTTTATAACTTTAAGTATTTATGTGTAATTTTTATCACTATATTTGAAAGTAGAACTTCCTCTGTAAAATAATTTTCAACTGAGGGATAAAATGACAATTTTAACAATTTCACATGGACAAAGTCAAGGAACAGGAGACCACCACATATATTTATAATGGGGGGGGGGGGGAGTGCTGAATCTGTCCCCCTTCTAGTGACTCTTATTTCACATGCATCTCCAGGGTGGTGCATTGTGGATTTTTGTGTAAGTTTGGAAGTGGGAGGCAGCAACAGCCAGGTTATACTTCAATTTCACAGGGTGAGATGGCCTGTATTATTATTGTATCACCAGGAAACAATGATTTGCTGCAGTGGCACTGGTCACATTACTAGATAGGTCCCTCCTATTTTCCTGCCAAAGGCATTAAAACTTTACCGAGGGCAGTTTAGACTTTGGCCTAATTTCATGCACGTGGCTGGGAAGGGGTGGGGAATGGAAGGGGAGGAAGAGGTCCTACCCATCACTGGCCTATTTAGCACCACAAATATTGTCCCAAATGTGGCCCTTGAGAGGGAAAGAAAGTACCCCACCCCTGATTGAGATGCAAACCAGTACATAGGATAAGTTGCACACCTGATCCTAAGAAATTACAAGAATTGAGATGGAGCCTTCACTAATCAAATGACTTTTGGGGATGGGGGCAGGTTTCATACCATGTACCATTAATGCAAACCACCCCAGGATAACCAAAGGCAACATTTTCAGGGAAGCATTTCCTCTTGCACAGCTTCTGATTTGAATGGGGCTGTACAGTAGAGCACTTACAGGTGAACTAACCCAAGTTTATTAAGGTACTTATGGAAGATTCCTCATGCCATCTGCATTTATTGTCTTTGATGTTTAATTTGCAAATTTGTCTAAGTCAACTCTCTACCTATGAAGAACATGGATTAAAATTCTCAGTAATTTGGTATAAACTTTGTCCAAAGCATGATAGCCACAGAATCACAAATACTTTCAAATTCAGTTCGATCCATCTATATGTTGACTGCAGTAGCTATGGTAATAAGCATACTGTTGATGTACCTTTACTATACAGAATCCACTTTTTTTTTTTCTGTAGGCATATTGAAACGATTATGTTTCAATGTGGTGTTGAGTGGAGGTGCCAAGCACACTAAAAATCCTAAAACCAATTACTACCATTTCAAAATGAGATACAAGGTATCAATATCTAAACTCTTGGGCCTGGCTCAGATAATAAAATGCTGTGAATGTGAATGGAAAAACAAGTCAGAAAGCAGAAGTTCATTGCAACTTCCCTTGCTAACAGCTTCCAAACAAGCTTATCCACAAGTTGGCTGGTTCAGAAGCCATTAATTTTCCCATTTGCATGTGATGTGAAGTTATAGTTAAATCATAACTACAGCTTCCTGGCTTCTTTCCCCACTTATGTGCAGGGTGCTGTATGTCATGCACAGCACTTGTGCATATCCTGGCTTAATCTGATTACCCTAACAATGTCACTGAGTGAGTCGATTTCTCTACATCTTCCATTGTGGCAAAAAGCCCCCAGTTTACAATTTATTCCAGTTCCCAGAAACAGTTTTATGAAAATAAGTTCTGTCCTGCATCTGTTCTATTTGTCATTTCCACTGACAATATTAGAAAAAATTCTATAATGTATTTACTATAAATGCTACCTTCCAAAATTCAATGCAAGATTAATTTTCATAAGAAATCATATGAAACTTAGAATAGTGTCTATTATCCAGGAACTCTACACTGATTTCAAACAGTGTAGAAAATGCTTGTGAGCCCCAATGAATCTAGTAACATTCTGAACTTTTTTAAAAAGCAGGATAATTTGCAGAATTATTTCAGCATTGTACAACACATCAAAATCCAGTTTTGGACTTAATGAGATTAATATAATACTGATATTTTCAAAGTGAGGTAAAACATTAAAGTTGTGAAGATCCAGTTAACCTTATGGGATCTAACTTATAAAATGTGCTCATCTATGAATGGCCAGTGTCACTTCATCATCCAAGAACTACAAACCTTCAGCAAAGTTTCATAAAATGTCATGCTAGCCTTTACAATCTACCTACCTCTACTCACAGTATGTATGCTAACTTCCTTCAGATTCATATGTTACACACAAGATTTGCTAAAGTGTAACAATATCAATGAAAATTGCATGCCTTAATTGGAATCTATATTTTCATATTTAAAAAACTGGAGTTTATAATCTGCTACCTGATTACTCCATGTTTTTTAAAAAGATAGATCAACAAAGGAAATAATGAAAAAATGGTCTATTCTAATGAACTAGAATGCACTGCACACTTAACCCAGGGCATCTAGAGTGGGATAATTGTTTTAACACTTGTGGAAGTTGTGTGCTATTGTATCCTTTTCTCACTGCTTATGCATATAAGGCGACACATTACACAGAAGGGAATGAACAGAATTCTCTGTGCGTTTAATGGAGTTGTGTGGTTGCCCTAAAATGCATGATTATGTACACAACAATCAGAGGTCTGTGAAATTACAATTTAGCATTGCAACCTAGGGTTACGTTATTGTGTAATTCATGAGTCTCAGTGGAAGTTACCTTTAGTGATAACTGTAGGCCAGTTTGTTATGTAGAACCAGGAACTGCTGGTATCTTAAGACACAATGACCGTGAAAACTCATCAGACGGGCAATGAATGTCCTGATCCTGGATCTTACCATATTCTCTATAAGTTGTCCGTTTTCATAATGCAATTTTACTGAAAAAGCAGCAATTCTAGTAAAGGATTTGCCATTTTCAACTAGCAAGGCTCATCTCAGACACCCAGCCTAATTCTTCAGCAAAAGGTTTATGCTCGGGAGATTCTTGGCCTAATATGTTGATAGATCAATATGGAGGTGTATCCAAAGAGGAATGGAGTTTTCCTTTCCACTTCCAGGTTTCAAGACAATTCTGCGCCAGCTGACACAGTAATTTAACATGGATCAATCTGAGCAAGAAGAGAGGACAGTCTGATACACCCAGCTTTCTTGGGTGCATTTTTTTGTTTTGTTATCAACTTGGACCCAATATACAAACAAGAAAAAGCAATACAAAAACAAGTGCTATGAAGTGACAGGAATGTCATGAAGTCAAAAGGGCTCGGTTCCACCACCTGCTTTTCACAGTGTTTTCTGGTGCCCGTTTACAGATGGCTTTGCAGCCTCAGAGTCTCTTGCATTGTGTGAGAGGTGAAGCTTGTCTAAACCTGCAAAACATTTCAAAAGATAGTCCATTTAAATTTCTTTTTCACTTCTGACAAGTATAGGTGTTTTCAAAATCACATTAGGCTTCGTTCCAGTACATAAATAAATTGAAGATTTTTGTCTGTGGAGACCTGTGGAAAACATGAGAAACTAGACAGGATTATAAATGGCACAAGAACAGCATCTGTGCAACTTAACTGCCCCTTGCAACTGTCTAGTAGAACTTGCAAACACTGTAAAGTCATAATAGGAAGTATTTCCTCTCCCCAGGTCTAAATATTTGGTTGCTGACGGGAGAAGCAGAATGTCATGGCATCATTATACAAATTTAAATTCTATCAGTCATGACAGAGGGGGAGGGGAGCTGTATGTGAACTTTCCATCACATCTCACTTTCTACATGGCTTGTCTATTGATTTCTAATGTGAAGTTGAATTCATACATCTGCAATTTCATTATTACTAAATTTTCAAGTAACAAAATAAGCCTCAAAAACTGTAGAACAATAAACTACATCATGCAGTTTGAAAAGGACAACAGAGCAGAACATTCATCTGCTCAAAACATCTCTGTCCATGAGTCTCTGGTGGTCTTCTAATGTTGCAATTCCTTAATTTCCACCTCAGAGCTTTCCAGCTTTTGCATCATTATCCAAAGCAAACCAATTGGCATGTCAAAACCTGATAAGAAATATCCTGTGCCCACTCTCAGTGTTAGTGGATTTGATTGTGTCAACACATTCCTTAGTTACATCTTATCTGAACTACTGTGATGTGCTGTTCATGACACTGACTGAACAGTGAAAGTTCTACTGCTTCAGAATATTGCAGCCAGGCTATTGACCAAGGCAAGCTGTAGGTGGCATGCAACTCCCATATTACAAGAGCTTCATTTGGTACCAGTCTGCTCCCAGGGAAAATTCAAAAGTACTGGCTGTTAAATCATGAGAACTACTCGGCCTCAAATTGTGTAGGGTTTTGCAGATCACAACTAACATAATAAAAATTTTATTATTTTTATAAATTATTATTATTATTATAACATTCTGATGGTAGATAAAGCTTTTATTCAAACAGGCTTTTGGCTTCATAAGCTGGCTTGCTATGGACACTTAAGCATGCAAAACAATTGGTTCAACTAGTTCTAGTTGTTTTTATTTTTACGTTTGCTTCATTATAAGTTGTCTTGAGACCACTTGACAGAAAGATGGCATAAAAGCAAACAAATAGTTTTCTTAAAAGGAATAAACTAGGTGAACTCAACACAGAACCACTCACCACGTATGTCTTTTTATACCACATGAAGGAAGCTGGAAACCCACACCAGGCAAATTACTCTCCCTGTAACTCTAGAATTCAAATTAAATTAAATTCAAATTATGCACAATATGGCTATCAAACGAAAGAGAGCAAATGTTACCTAATGCTTTGAGAAGCTCCTCTCTAACTGCAGAGGTGAACTTTCTAACCAGACACAGGGTTGTCACAATGGCAAAGAGGATATTGTAGGATAGCACAATGTAGAAATTTCCTAACCAGTTAAACCTTCCAAAGTCTCCAAGGAGATCAAACCTGGTAATACCTGCAGGGGGGGAGAGAATGTGACATAATTCAGAAAAGCGAATGAGGGTGATATCTAAGATTGAAAAATGACCGCCAAGTACTTTAATCGACATAAATTAAAAAATTGTCCAGTAGCACCTTAGAGACCAACTAAGTTTGTTCTGGTATAAGCTTTCTTTTTTTTTTTTTTTTTTTGAAATAATTTTTATTAACAGGCCAATCACATCACATTGTTCAAATCACATTAATTCCAAATTATACAGCCAAATTTTAAAATTTTTTGGGGGTACCCATACATCAAGCTCAGCACGAGTCCAAAATTCCAGATGACTCCAGACATCACTTATTTGCTGCTTTTATTAAACAGTTCCATCCAGTTCGATTCGGATAGATCTTTATTACTTTCTTTCTCTTCTTGTTGTTATCATTTATTCCTTTCTTTGCGATCTCTGATGGTTTTCACAAACAGATTGAAGATTTGGCGTCTCTGTGTGGGTTTTGTGCTCTTCCAAGCGACGACCTCTGTTAGTCTTCGGTCGGTCAATTATTTTTCCTCAGGCTAGCCCAATAAATCAGACATTATCAGGGGCTCTGTCAGGTCAAACTTGCATTCCAGCCTTCTTTCTTTTTCAAAGTCCTGAATCTCCTCCCCTCCTGTCTGTTCTCCTGCCAGCCTGTCTTTGCGAGACGCCATGTTTTTTTAACTGCGTCATAGGAATTTTCCTCCTTCTCGCCTTTCAATCTTCTCGTATTGTAGTCATTTCCCCCACACAGTTTTAAAGTTCTGTTTATGTTTTTTAAAACGCGACGATCTTATTTCTTTCTAGGGTGGAGGATTATTATAGTCATATCATGCAAAGGAGTTTAAGAGAGTTTTTTCCTCCACCCCCCCCCCTTCGTTCCAGCCTTACGTTCTCATGGTGGTAATTCATCAAGAGATTTACTTATCCATCCGTCACTCCCGATCACAGAGATGCATTAGTCAGCAGTCCTTATCTTCGAGCCTTACTTGATATATGTGCTTCAGCCTTCTTCCGATCCGTTATTGCCAATTAGTTCCAATTATAATTCCAGGCTGAAGCAACCAGCACGCGCTGATTGGAATCGGCGTCGGGAAGATCTGATTCCATCGAGGGCTTTTGCCAAGTGTTCCACACCCCCGTCTCTCGGATCAGGGGGTGCATTATGAACACCGCTGGCAGGGCAGCCCCCCCCATACCCTTGGGGGGGGTAGGAAGGCTGCCTACTTCCCATAGCAGCCCCTTAATACCTCGTATGGGTCAGAGAGATGTTATTGTCGGCCATCTTCCAACGCGCCACCTAGTGGCCCCCCCTGTTCTGGTATAAGCTTTCGTGTGCATGCACACTTCTTCAGATACACTGAAACAGAAGTCACCAGACCCTTATGTATAGTGGGAGGGCAGGGTGGGGGTTTTCTCAGAAGGGTAGTAGGATATGGGTGACTGGCTCAATGAGTATGATAAATCTGTTGACTGTTTACGACTGCAATTAGTCCTACAGGAAAAAGCAAGGGATAGGATGCAGATGACCAAAAATAGCTTTAGCATATGTAATGAGACAAGAATCCAATATCTCTATTCAGACCAGGTCTCTCCATAGTTTAGTAATAAGTTGTAAATCAGCAATTTCTCTTTCAAGTCTGTTTCTGAAATTCTTTTGTAATAAGACAGCTGCTTTGAGATCCTGTATTGAATGTCCTGGGAGATTGAAGTGTTCTTCTAGTGGCTTCTCTGTCTTGTGATTCCTGATGTCAGATTTATGTCCATTTATCCTTTGGCGTAGGGTTTGGCCCGTTTGTCCAATATAGAGAGCTGAAGGGCACTGCTGGCATTTGATAGCTTACACAATGTTAGAAGGTGAGCAATTAAATAGGCCTGAGATGGTATGTTTGATGTTGCTGGGCCTAGTGATGGTGTTGTCTGGGTGTATGTGGCAGCAAAATTGGCATCTGGGTTTATTGCAGGTTCTGGTACCAGTGTCCATGTAAAGTCTGGTTGCTGTGTTATTGTGGGTGAGGAATTGTTTAAGATTGGGTGGCTGTCTGTAGGCAAGGAAAGGTCTTCCTCCCAGAGAGAAAGAGAACTGTCATTGTCTAGGAGAGGTTGTAAATCTCTGATGATGCCTTGAACTGTTTTAACTTGGGAGCTGTATATCATTACTAGTGGTGTTCTGTTATTTTCTCTTTTGGGTCTGCCTTGCAGCAAGTTCTCTCTGGGTATCAGTCTGGCTTTGTTGATCTGTTGTTTAACTTCATCAGGCAGATATTTTAGTTCCAAAAAGCTTTGCTGTAGATCTCTTAGGTGACAATCCATGTCTGTAGAGTTGGAACAGATGTGGCTGTAACGTAGAGCCTGGCTATATACAATTGATTGTTTGGGATGGTAACTGGAATTATGTAGATATGTTTGTTGGTCAGTTGGTTTTCGGTATAAGGTGGTGTCTATGTACCCATCCTGTATTTTTATAGAAGTGTCCAGAAAATGTATTTCTTGCAGAGATTGGTTCATTCTAAGGTTGATGGTGGGGTGAAAGTCACTGAATGTTCTAATACAGATAATTTTACTTTCCCATTTGCCATTCCCATTATGACAAGAGCCCTCCTCATTTTATCACCCAGAAGCCTGCTTTACTCATACTATGAAAAGCTTCACAGCATCCAATGTGGTGCGTTTTGAGATTCTGCAAAGCACCACATGACTCACTGTACCCTAATGCACTCCACTAATCCTGTTTGGACAGCTGTGTATGTGCATTTTGTTAGCTGTGTTTTAACTGTTCATCTTTGCAGTTTTAGCCTTCCTTTTATCTCTATGGCAAACAATATAAGAATTTCATTTGTGTCCCTCAGCAGGGAACTACGAAGTCTTGCCTTTAATTTGCTTTTTGTGTAGCAGCAATGACACATCCTCTTGTGTGCAAGTGCGCACACTCATTTTTTCCCTGATTATATTTTCTATAAGAAGGTCATCTTCATGCCAGTTGACAATGAATATAAGGTTTCCCACCCCCCTAGAAAGCCTCAGCAGCAAAAGATTACAGACCTATTTTTACCCCTCACATTTTTTAAGGCTGAAACACCTAATGGCTGCAATTACTCACTTCATTATTTAAATGAATGTGTACTGAAAGTTAAGAAAAATTGCTAAATTGATGAGACTTTCAACAGCAGTTTGTGTAACAGCACAGGGGGCTTGCTCCATTAAAGGGAAAATATGGCTCTAGGCATGATCAAACATTTGAGGGTTCTTCAAGTAGCTCTTTCTAGATTATTGATGCTACTTTCCTTTGGTTTCCCTCATTTTCTCTACTTATCTAGCAAGTGAGTATCATCAGTAGTTATGACGGAAAAGCTCATATTTGCTAACTATTCATAGAGGTCTTATTTATTTATTTGTATTCTGCACTTGAAATGGTCTTCAGAAACCTCAGAATCTAAACATTAAAAGAACAATATGGTACCAGGCAAGTCTCCTGGAGGAGGATATTCCAAACGAGGGCAGTGTGGTCCCACAACTAAAACTGCTCTTGTCCTGCACCTCAGAAGGCCAGGAAATTCGGAGCGGAAGCTCACAAATGATCGTTTCTGTCACTGCACTGCAGCCATGAAGGGCTTTAAAGGGCACCAAGATTCTGAACTGAGCTCAGAAAGAAGACTGAGAACCACTGCAGCCAGTCTAGCACAGGGGACTATGATCCTACCACCCACCCCAGTTAGCCTTGCAGCTGTAACCTGAGCTACTTGCAATTTCCAGACTGTCTGCAAAAGGCAGCACAATGTACCTATGGCCCTAGTATATTAGTTTTGTTATCTGTGGCTGCAGCTGTTTTCCTATTATCGCAATGACAAGGTCATTTGTGTTATGAAACAGTCTGTGTGGCTTTTCAACAAGACCACCTCATTGAGGTTTGTGGCTATGAAGAAACCTGAATCTGGATTTTCCACAACCAACCCCAGACCTATCCATTGTGCTACACTGGCCTCCAAACTGCATGACTGCATTATTGGACAAACCTGATGGTCTACATTCCATTTGACTTCAGGACTAGTTTTAGCACGGAAACTAGCTTGGTTGCCCTGACGCCTGAAGGACACAGGGGTATGGCCTTGTTAATACTGCTAGACTTCTCAGCATCTTTTGATACCCTCAATCAAGGGCAGGCTACTCAGCCTCAGAACTGGGGCACTTTGAATCAGTTGCTCCATTCCTATCACAGAGGCAGATTTCAGGTGCTGGTGGGAAACTACCACTGAGCTCTGTGAAATGTAGACTACAGCTGTGTTTTAGGTTTTTGCTGTCCTGTCCTTTTACTCCTAATAATTATGCCTTGGTTTATTTTTAATCTTTGCTAGCCACACGTGGAGGACAATTTGCTTGAAACCAGGCCATAAAGTCTGTGCACACATCGACACACACAAATCCCAGGGTTTGTCGGTATAAGATTCTTACTGTCTATATTTCCTCCTTGCACTACACAGAAGGCAAGGATGTGCTACTAAGCAAATATATGCTGACTTTTCCCAGGATCTTTCCTCTTAACTCTGTCTCTATAGGGCCTACCACCCAAGTCACAGGCTTACAAGGAAACTTAGGCATTGCTGCTTGTGTTTCTGGAACCCCAGCAGTAGTGCTCAAAGTATGGCGCTGACATGGGAAGAATGATCAGAGTCTGCACTGGCTTAAGAGCTCCAGCAAAGTATGTTCAGAAAGCTGTTTCATAAGACACTCAAGTTGTACCTAGATTTTCTTTCCTGAAAATATGATTGAAACCATTTACTGATCTGTAGGCAATGACACCAAACTACACACACCTCAATAAAGAGTTCTCTAAAAAACAGAAATAAGACTTACCCAGTGTCCTTGACATAACTGGCAAAGCTGAACTGAGGACTAAGATCGAAACGCAGTTCCCAATTATCTGTTTGAACAAAACAAAAAAAAGTATTTCAATAGGATTGATGAGCTCTAAGTCTACCAAGTAAGGCACTGAAAACACACCTCAGGTTCTTCTAATTTGATTTTAAAGTCTGCCCATCCCTAAGGTTAATGTTTCCTCTGCATTTCTCCAATATTGCTCAAGTCTCCTCTAAAAAAAATTATATAGACCACAGGGACTTTAGATATTGGCATATACTGTATCATACAAACACAAAGAAAGCATAAAGGTAAAGGTACCCCTGCCCATACGGGCCAGTCTTGACAGACTCTAGGGTTGTGCGCCCATCTCACTCAAAGAGGCCAAGGGCCAGCGCTGTCCGGAGACACTTCCGGGTCACGTGGCCAGCGTGACATCGCTGCTCGGGCGAGCCAGAGCCGCACACGGAAACGCCGTTTACCTTCCCGCTAGTAAGCGGTCCCTATTTATCTACTTGCACCCAGGGGTGCTTTCGAACTGCTAGGTTGGCAGGCGCTGGGACCGAACAGCGGGAGCGCACCCCGCCGCGGGGATTCGAACCGCCGACCTTTCGATCGGCAAGCCCTAGGCACTGAGGCTTTAACCCACAGCGCCACCCGTGTCCCCTTCAAAGAAAGCATACTAAGCCCCTATTTCTGCCACAGATGCTTTTTAATATAACAGTGAATGTTATGTTGGCTTCCCAGATACAGAGATTCCAGCCTCTGTGCATCCAGAACGGCATTTGGGCTCTGTGCTGAAATGAGCAGCAGGCTGGACTTGCTGCTGTTTTTGGTCCCAAAGGAATCTTTGGGTTCTTTGCTGGTAAGAACCATTGCAGATCAAGAGATAAAACCGTAATGGGCATCCTTCTGTGTGCTGAAGCAGGGGGGCTGAAAGAACACTACAGGTATGCAAATCACTGTATAGTTTATGGCATTTAAGGCCACTTCTATAAACACTTGCTTACATGTTCAAGATTTAGGGGGTAATTCAACACAGCATCCAGGAGACTGTTCCATCAATGCAAATATTTCTCCTTGCCCAGCAGAAGCATATCCCTTCTCCTTCACACTGTTCTTGGAGTCTCCTGAGTCTCCAGAGCAGATTTGAGGGAGTCACAGGGGGAATGAGGGGGAAAAGCCTCACTGAACTAGAGGGAGTCCTTGCACTGGCTTCCGTTTATGCAGTGGGTAGTTGAATCTGACACTCACACATTAATCATGGATTACATAAATATGTGAGGAGCATTTTTCTAACATGCTGTATGTGAAGGGGCTGAGCATATATACTGGGATTCCTCAACATTTTTATTCAAGGATCATCTATAGTTGTTTACTTTCCCACTTTCAAGAATTGCTTGCAAGATGAAAGCAAATATTTTCCCCCTCCTCCAATTCTTTGAATACAAAAAAGAAAGGAGAGAAGAAAGGAGATCTCAAAAATTCAGAAGTTAATGGCCAGTAGGTTTTCAGTTTAAATAATTTTGATCTGTTTGTGGGAATGACTTTTTAAAAATGTGTACACCCCAGCACTAGTTCTTCTAAAGCCACTATAAAGTTCTGGAAAAGTCAAAGTAGCCTCAGAATAAAAAGTGTTGCTGAATAAAACTACTTCCGAATTAGTTATTCAATTTGAATTAATTTGACTGCATTACTTGTAAGCAACCAAATTCTTTGCATTTCAAAGAAGCTCCTAAAGTACAGTTTGGACAAAGTTACTCATTAGCAATACAAGGGGGGGAGGGAACCCTTCAACAGATTTTCTATGGCTAGTTAACAAGCTTGGCCATTCCAGCACTTTACAAGTGAATGGACGCCATCCAAACTAAACAGGACAAGGCTTTTCCTTCCTTCCCCTCCCCCTCAAGACCATTCAGGGCCTGAAAAAAAATCTTCTAGTCTGTTTACGCAACTTACAAACACTAATCACCACAAATGAGCCATTCAGAGCAATTACCATCTGTGGGAGTCAGGTTTGCCTTGGGTGGAAGAAATGGGCAAGCAAGAGGAGGGAGACATCACCACCTCAGACTTTTTAACCTACCTTTGTCATCGTTGTGTCATCCTTTCTGGGAGTGAAATCTCCAAAAAAGCGTAAGCTATAGAAGCCAACAACCGAAGAGACCATTAGATAGCTGTGAGAATCAAGGAATAAAAGAACCACTAAAGAATGCCGGTTTCAGACTCCTAGAAGACTTAAGCACCACAAAGGGAAGGGGGGCAGAGAGAGAAAGAGAGAGAGAAAAAAATAACAACCACTTTTGAGTGCATGGGAATGGCCGGCCTGTCGTTTTCTCTCTTCTAGGCAAGTGTCTTAGTAAATTAACAGCGTCCCAGAAAATTAGACAGAATACTTGTTAACAGACAAGAACGCCTACTGAAAGAAAGGATACAAAATCAAAATGATCTCGAGTGCTGCTCCCACAAAACCAAATGTGGACAGAGAGGCATTTCCTATGCCAGGCCCCTGCAAGATTTAAGAAACAAAAGTATTACACAGAGAGCACTATTATTTTTCTGCCCATAAAATCTCAAGTGCATTGGACAGAAGTACTAAAAATGAAGAGTTAGGAAGCATCATTTTCTGATAATCTTCTTACTGAGCTAATCCCTAGCCATTAATAATTGCACACTATCAAGGCTGAAAACATGAGCCAGACATTTCAAAACATAATTATTTTCCATCCAGATGAGCTACGTTAGAATGCCAGTGTGCACATTCAGAACAAATATTGAAATGCACAAATAATTTGACCCAAATAAAGGGAAACCAGGGGAATTGTAAAGCAGCTTGCCTTACTGGCTACTGCAGTCTCAACAGTAAATGCAACTCTTTCTAAATCATGCTCCATGTGTAAATAGAGTAACACAGAAAAGTCACAATATAACTAAGATGTATATTAAAAAGGGTGACTGTACACAACTGGAGCTTTGTTCAGTCTTGCTGCTGATGTGGTCCCTGTTGCTTTAGATACATGCCACTTTAAACTGCTTTCCCCACCAGCGGTGGTGTTAATGGTGACATCTAACAGCTCTGTGCATTATTAACCTGTACACATATGCTGCTGCTTCCAACACTGATTATTGAGATTGTTCCTTTTATTCTATTTAGATATGTTCCAAATGCCAAACAATGTGCGAAGCACACTTCACAATATGAAAACTTGAGGTTGCGTGACTGCTATTAAACTCAAAGTCAGGGACAGAATTCATACTTCTGAACACAGGTCTGCAATTCTATACCCATTTTCCTGAAGCCCACTGAATTCAATGGGACTTTTCCAAGTAGGCATCTATTAGATTGTGCTGTCAATGTGCCTTTTGCTGGTGTTAATATCACAAAAGAATAACACTTTACCCTTGACCCCTTTGGCATTGCAGTTTCATCAACCAGCAGGCAAAGAATATTGCAAGCAACCAAGAGGACGGAGATTGCCTTAAAAAGAAAAAGAAACATCAAGTCATGAGGGTTCAAAAATATTTGCTGTATTTCACACTGATTACCATTTCTGAGGAATCCCCCTCTGTATTGGAGGAGAAAACTGGGTGCTAATGGCTTAGGGCAGTGGTTTCCACAGGGTGTGGCAGGAGAGGGTGGCAAGTGTGGCAGGAAGATTCAAGGACAATCAAAGAAACATTTAAACATTTCAGTGTAGTATAGTATCATATCACATCAGTATAACTGTTTTATACTCTCTGGATGTCCCACAATCGTATTATAAAGTAATTGTGTTCTATGTTTTAAATCAAGCACGAAAAGAAGTTGTTTCTTTTTGTTTTCCGATGTACTTCTTATCAATAAAAAATTGGTGTGGCACAAGCAAATTTTTATTCTGGAAGTGTGTCCCAGGCCCAGAGAAAAAAGTTTGAGAACCACTGGCTTAGGGAGACAAAAACAGCTTCTTCTTATTTTTGTTACTCAGCTCACACACGTACATGAAAAAGATCACTAATCTCAAAAGGACAGATGGGTTTTAAGCAATGGAAGGAAATTACAGCTTACAGTTTCAATTAGCAGCAGGATCATTACAGCTGGATACACAAGATTCCTCTCCCAAGCTGAAGCCTTTTTCCGTCGTTCTTTTAAGAGAAAAATCAGCAAACTTGCTATATTAAGGTGTTTAGAGACAAACATCTTTTCCTATTCTGAAAGTAGAAGTTCTCTAAGATATAGATCCACCACACTTAACTAAAAGCAGCCCCGATTAATATTGTAAGCAAGACTACTGTGGAATTCCAAGGACAACTTCCTAGCCTACCAATTTGTAGGCCATTTATATTGCCCTGTCAGGCAATAAGTGGCACACACATTACTCCACGTACTATTTAATTGTCCCTAACCATGACCAAGCAAAGTATTGGAAGGATTCATTTTGGGGACATCAACCACCTACTCATCTTTCTGGAATGTTTTCCCCAACAATCTGGCTTCACATATGAGAAGCGCTTGGAACATTCAAACATTTGGCTCCCTGTATGGAGTCTGCAATGGTACCCTTTTTAATGCAGATTACATCACATGCAAAAAGCTTATCAAAAAGAGCTAACATCCCATTGACAGAAGAATGTATATGTAATTTATTTCCTCTTTTAATATATTTTTCCAAAAGCGTAATCAACCCATGGAATTTGTTACAAGGTATGGCAATTCTCACCAACTCAGGTGGCTTTAAAAAGTGATTAGACGAATGCGTGGGAGGATAAGGTTTATGATGGCTCCAGGACCAGAAACAGAATGCATCTGAAGACCAGCTGGTTAAGCACAGCAGCAGGAAAGGGCTACTGCACTCATGACCTATTTGTGGGTTTCCCTAGAGGCATCTATGAGAATCGGGGTGCTGGACTACACAGCTCTTTGGTCTAATCCAGTAGGGCTCTTATTTCCTTATCTTGTGTGACTATATTCATCCATCAGATGGGATACTTAATTTTAAAAAAACAACTAAAAGCTATTAAGTATATATTTACTGTGTCCCATCAGGGGAAAAGACAGGGCATAAATAAATCAAAACCCATTTACAGGACTGCAGGGTTTCCTGCCATGAAGTGTGATGTTAACTAAACCTATTTACACAAGAGATCGTCTTGGTAATAACACCTGATATGATAAGCACACACATTTCTAACACCACCCAGAAATAGTTTTAAACTGAACTAACACACACACACAGGGAACCACAGAAAAGGCCTGATGTAATTACCCAATTTTGTCTTCATACTCTTCACATTACTTAGTTCCTGCTTCAGCTGCTTTGTGTTGTACTCCACCGGTGAAGACATCCCTGTTCAAGAAGAAAGACATGGCCACTTGGTTAAGGCTACTAAAACAAACCTGGCTGGATTATAATGGTGCAAAAGAAGCAATTGCGTCAGGGCCCATGCCAATAGGGGCCCAAGACTATGAGCTGAAGCTGCTAGGAAAGTTATGAAGCAAAATGTGCAAGCAACCTTCTAAATGATTTCTGTGAGAAGACTCACATTGGCTGCTGCCAGCTATGTTTTTAGCCAATGAGTTAAATCAGAACTGTGACTGATGAGTTGTTTGAATCCCAGACTATCGGAATCCCTGGGATCCTAAAGAGTTGTTATTTTCCTTCCTCTTTCCTGCTTTTTTCTTCTTTTCTAGTCCTTGGCATTTCCATTGCCCTTCCTTTCTTTGCAGAAACCAGGACGCACCTTTCCTGTGGTCCATCTGCAAAAATATAAATTGTCCTCTGCTTCCACATGGAAAAAGGCAAACACCTCTTTAACCATTTTACATCGGGACCAGAACCATAGATCACAGGTGGAGCATAATGCTTGTATGCATGGAGTCCCAGGTTCAACCTTTGGCATCACCAGTAATGAGGATAACAGCACAGCTAGGAAAGTCCTCAAAGAGCAGCTGCCCCTTGGAGCAGAGAAGAGTGAGCTAAATAATGGGCTACCCTGTATAAAGGAAGCTTTATTTGTCAATACAGGTGTTTGGATGCTCACCAAATCTCGCTGCATCTGCAGTAATTTTCACATCAGTGTTAATGGGAAATACATCAAATCTTTAATATTTACACTGACGCATAAATGACAGGTCTTACAACTTCCTCCGAGATGATAACAAGGCAACACTAATCCCAATATTTTGCCAAAGAGCAAGGCAACATTTTAGAGCAATCACATCAGAACCCTGAAAGACAGCACAAACTATTCAAAGCACTACAGCCTCTCAACTTCATTTCAAACAAGCACAAAAGTTTAATGTCTGCATTGTCTAGCCAATAAATCAAACTGGTAGACAGAACATGTCCAGGCTAGTCATGAAAAATTAGAAGGGATTCTCCAAGAAAACCACAAAGCAGCTCATTTAAGGTCAATTTAACAGTATTATTTTGTTTTTCTTCCAGCCCCAACATAATATTTCAGTACCTCAAAGGAAATTGTAGGAGTATCTATTTGCATTCCCTGTAGGTGATTGGCAGTTCAACACCAATTAGTTCAAAATTACACTGTTACTAGTACGCAATAAAAACAACACCTTTCATCTTTCTTACATAGGTCAGAATACCTTCAGAGCCAATAACTTTGATCAAATAAGCATTTTTGATCCTGCCCCACCCGTCTCCTTGGATTCAGGAAAACTAATAGCTAAAGGCAACTTTTCCCTTTTAATATAAAGAAAGTCCTAGCTTTATTCTTTTGGTGTAGGAATGATGTGGGTATTGAAATACAATATGCTAGAAACACTTCTGCCAACCAGTCTCTTTCGCAACAAGAAAGTTTAGGCAGATCATCCATTGCAGGGATGATTTCCTCACCACCAAAAAAAAAGCATATGGGGAAAATAAAGTTATATAAAATTCACATTTTATAAATTATAAGTGTTTTTAATGACTGGCATGATCTTAAAAAGGCATTTTTAAAAGACACAAGATTAATAATAATTTACGCTTTTTCAGTTTGATTCCTAGAAGCATTCCGCTAAGCCACAACCGAAGTAAAAATATTGCTGATTCAGATCCCCCCGTCTAGGAAATTATGAAGATTATAGCTACCAAAGTTTCTCATTCTTTCCAGGATGAGGGGCAGGTTCCATAGCCCTTCATTATGCTAGTACCTGAGTTTCTGCCAAAATGTGATTAACATCTGTTCTATGTGTGTCCACACTTGCAAACAGGTGCTCAATACTTCCTTGTTCAGTATTTGTTAGTTCTCACTAGCATACAAAGACACGGTTCTTCAACAGGTGTGTTTGTTTTTCTTGGATAGATGAGTGGGACAAGCGAAGGTCCACAGCACCACTGTTTTGACTGCCCCACAGACAAAGGAAGATTCTGAAAAGGTTCCATGTTTAGCCCAGGGAATTTTTATGTACAATGCTTTATTACACACAAACCAACTAACCTATTCAAGAAACCGAGGAGAACATTTCCTGTTTTGTGGTTGCAGTTCCAACACCTCTGATCCAGTGTGGTGTAGTGGTTAAGAGCGGTAGTCACGTAATCTGGGTAACCGGGTTCGCGTCTCCGCTCCTCCACATGCAGCTGCTGGGTGACCTTGGGCCAGTCACAGTCTCTCAGCCCCACTCACCTCACAGAGTGTTTGTTGTGGGGGAGGAAGGGAAAGGAGAATGTTAGCCGCTTTGAGACTCCTTAAAGGGAGTGAAAGGCGGGATATCAAATCCAAACTCTTCTTCTTCTTCTTCTACACTGTTGCAACTGTGGATAAACAGGAACTGCAGCTTCCTACTCCAAAGCTGTTCTTTGGGATTCTTCAGGGAGAGGGGATTTTCATCAGGACTGGCATGGGAGAAAGGCTTAACTTCCCTTCCTCTCAAAGTCCTGATTAGTCATAGGGGCAGTATCTCCAGCAATTGCTGGGTGAAATGCAGGAAGCATACGAAGCTTTCTTCTACCCAATGAGACAATTGGTCCATCCAGCTCATTACTGTTTAGACTGACTGGTGGCAACTCTCCAGTTTCAGGCAGTCCTACCTGGAGATACCAGTCTGGTATCATGGGACACCAGGGACTGTCTGCATGTGGAGCAGACGCTTCACCACCAAGCTATGGTCCTTCTCAATGGTTGGCTAACTAGCTGACCCCCTGATCAGGAGCACTCAGCACTGCAACGTTTTGTAGCAGGCCCATCTGTCCACAAAAAACTTGAAAATAGTCAAACTAAAGGAAATGTGACTATAGTAACAACACGTATTCCAAAGCTTCTCAGCTATAAGTAAAACATCTAAGCAACTGAAATGCATGTTTTAGTCTTCCCATCTGATTCCCTGAAAGGACAGAATTCAAAACCGATTGTGTCAAAACACGATTTCTCTTAAGGAAAGAAAGGGGGGGGGGGGACCATGACCATTCCATGAACACCAAGGAAACAATAATGAAATACACAGCAACAATAATTGTGCCGTTCCATCATAACATCACGCTCGGTAGTTAGGGAAAAAATAATTACTCCACTGTAGCTTCAAAGAAATTCGCTGACATTTGTGCTAAAGGTAACATATAAACCAGTTCAATGAAACAGATGCTCTGCTCTAAAAATCTCAAGGTAGTCTTTGAAATTCCAACTATAATTCTCTGTATTTTAGATGTTTATAAAAATAAATCAATTCTCTATGGTTACATTATGACATGCAATGCCCTTGAGCTCATTTGAAGGTTCTAGCAGGACAGCACAGCTATCATATACCCTTGGCCAAAGAACGGTGCATTCATTCTTATCTGAGATAGTCATCCTCTTCCACTGAACTTGCAGCTTCAGGAAGGATGCACATGGAGCAGTGAGGGAGGAAGGGCCCAGTCAACCCTGGCGACCAATGGAGTGACAGATGTCACAGCCAGATCACCCTCAAAACAATGTCACTTCATTGAAATTGTCATCCTATTTTTGTTTCTTGTTTTTTTCTTCTTATGACCTTCATTTCTATACTGCCTATACTGCCAGAACATCCAGCAGCTTGTGCATACCCTCTGATGGAAAAGGACAATGTGGCATTTCTTTCTGTGAGTTCCCTGTAACGTTTTATGCATAGCATGTAAAGAAATGGTTGGCATCCATCTGTTTCGAGAGGCAAAGGAGTGTGCCTCCAGTGGTTCTGAAGTCAAATCGCTGCATTAGCAGCACCAAAGGGACCTCTCCAGGGTGCAAGCCTGGGCTGTGTGTATGGGGGTCCTGGGCTGCCCAGATGACAAGACACACACCCCCTCTTGGCCTTGCTGATGTGGTCCAAAGGAAAGCAGAGTGCATTTGGCACCAGCTTGGCTGCTGCAGCTTCCGGAAGGAGGCATACAAGGAAATGTATTCTTGGTTTTGCCTTTATTTAAAATGGCTGCCCACACCACAATCCATTCAGAGCGCTTCCTGTCCTTAAGCAAAGGCAGGTTTGGATCGAAAACAAATGTGGCAGCTGGTAAAGCTTATCATTTCTGTAGAAATGACAAAATATTGCCTCTTTATACAACCAGATACAAGACGAACCACCGTGCGTATCAAACATACCTACCATTTAGCCTCCTCATGATAGCTTCTTCTTCCAAGGTGATGATATATATCTGTTCATCCAAGTCTTCAAGGATCTAAGTCAGAAATTTAGACACTAGATAAATATGCATTACAGGTAGTCCATACACAATTCACCATGTGCAAAACCTAGAGGGAATAGGAGCCTAGGCATGAGGACAACCTATACCGCTGGGCCAAGTGTGAACTGGCCCTCAGCTGACCAAAATGGCAACGTTTATTTTTATAACAATGCTTCTGGCATTCTCCTAGATTTTTCTCTTGGTTCCCAAACACAGTGGATAATTTTACATTTGTGCATATAGAATTGATCCTATGTGATGAGCAAAATTCTTCAAGTTGTTTACACATGGAGAAGGTTTGTTAAAAAACGTTCAGTTGACGACACAGGTCAAGACCACAATTCTGAAAATGCACAAGTACAGATTTATTTATGTGTAGGACCCAGGTTACAACACAAAAGCATTTTCCTATAACAAAGACTATGAAACAAAAACTTCAAGTTTGTTCAGACCTAATATTTTTCACCTGGCCTGGGATAGCTCAGTCAGTAGCACATGAGAATCTTAATCTCAGGGTTGTGGCTTTGAGCCCCATATTGAACAAAGGATCCCTGCATTGTAGGGGGTGGGACAGGATGACCCTCAAGGTCCCGTCCAATTCTATGAATCTGTGATTCTGACAGAACTTGGTCAAACACAGACTTTTTAGGTAAAGCTACTTTCTAGTTTGGGATTCAGGTCCCAAGCACCATATTTTTGGGCCCGTTACAAACATGTTAACATGTGCCTTCTCCACACACTTGCCATGATCCCATACATACAATTTCATGTTATCATAAAAGAAATTTTTCTAATTCTGAAATTAAATTGTATACATTTCTGAAATTGCACCAGGGTGCACACTGAGGTTTCTCTGCCATGCCCCAAACACTCCTCATTTCTGCTATTTTGTTAGAACACAAATTCCAACCTCAATGAAAGTTCTACAAAGCTTGCTGACTATTTTGTAAAAAAAATGGTCCTAACAAAGGGAGTAATGTTTTGCTTTTTTTATCCTATTGTACCAACACAGCAGCAAACGTTTTACGAATAAATTGATTCATTTCACAGCTTTATCTTTCTGCACTTTTTATTTGCAAAACCATAGATTGTTTTCCAAAAAAATCAATTTCTCATTAGATCCCTTGACCAACAAAATAGGCAGGCGCCATAACTGCAGCTTTTGATGAGTGCAAGCTTGCTTACACTTATTTCAGTGTCTGACAGAGAGCCTGGCAGTGTGCAAAAAGTATGGAGGGCTACACACACTTCACTGAAAACTAACTGCAGTTGTTTGTTGCAAATATCCTTTAGTAAGGTAAGTGATGATACTTTACACTCTTTTCCAAGTGGACTTGGAATATTTATTTTCAGGTGGAAATGTCTCTGAAATATCTGTAGGATATGTGTGAAACAGACATTTAGAAGTTTCCTCCAGTTTATGGGAGCCTAGTTAAGTATTTTATGACTGAACAAAATCTAGAACATATAGGTTTATTTGATTACAATTTAGCCTCATTATCCCCTCATGGTAATGGGGTTACAGTCTGGCCAGACCAGGCTCCTACTTGATCTCAACCCACCCACCTCCATGCTTGGGACCTGTTTGGATTTGCTTATTCCATCAAAGCAGGTAACACCTACCGTTGGCTTCACAAGCAACTGACCCATCACTGTAAACATTCGTGAAAGTCCCACTGGTGTGCATACTGTGGAGGAAAACGCAACACAGTTCTAGTCTCCATTAAACAGAATCTGAAATAATTAATGTACGCAAAGGGCAATTGTAGTTAGCAAGAGAAACTCCATTCTGCCCAATAATTTCGTAATTTCTTGCCATGCAGCATAGGCATTGGCTGTTTTCAAGCAACTCTAGTAGGAGTATGGAGTTAGCCTTAATAGTTGTCCGAATTATGGACAAATACATTTCCTTTTTCCATTTTATTATTCTGTCTTATTCTCATATCACTGAAATTTAAAACTGAGAATGATTCAAAAATGAGTTGTTTTGTCCAATTTATGGGAAACTACCTCCACCCTGTTACTGGTCAATATCCTGCCAATATTCTGCCACCAATAATGAATTTCCTGGGAGCATCTTGTAGAAGTTTTATCGTTCAAGTAAAAAGTTAAATTAGATTCAGTTTGTAAGCTTGTATTTCTATGCTGCAAGTTGCCCAGCCAGCAATGTCACTGAGTGACAACATAAATATACTTAGCAGATAAGTAAATAAATATCCCTCCCCTTTTAACAAATGCATCTGCACTCTGAGCATATACTGGGATAGAAACAGAGGTCAGTGGCAGAGCATATGCTTTGCCATGCAGAAGGCCTTGCTTCAAACCCCAGCATCTCCAGCTAAAAGTATATCAGGTAGCATAACATCATAAGAGGAGGCTGCTGAATCAGACCAATGGCCCATGTAGCCCAGTATCCTGTTCTTACAGTGGTCAAGATGCCTACAGGAAATCTGTAAGGAGGACCTGAGCACCATTCGTGGAGGCAGAGCACGGCCTCTGTCATGGCTAAAAGCCACTGAGGGACTTCTCTTCTATGAATCTGTCTAACCCCCTTTTAAAGCCATATAGATGGTGTGAAAGATCGCTGTCTGAGACGTGAAAAGCTGTTGCCAGTCAAGAAGAAGAAGAAGAGAAGAGTTTGGATTTGATATCCCGCTTTATCACTACCCTAAGGAGTCTCAAGGGGACGCGGGTGGCGCTGTGGTCTAAACCACAGAGCCTAGGGCTTGCCGATCAGAAGGTTGGCAGTTCGAATCCCCGCGACGGGGTGAGCTCCCGTTGTTCGGTCCCTGCTCCTGCCAACCTAGCAGTTCAAAAGCATGTGCAAGTAGATAAATAGGTACCGCTTCGGCGGGAAGGTAAACAGCATTTCCGTGCACTGCTCTGGTTCACCAGAAGCGGCTCAGTCATGCTGGTCACATGACCCGGAAGCTGTCTGCAGACAAATGCCAGCTCCCTTGGCCTATAGAGCGAGATGAGCATGCAACCCCAGTGTCGTCTGCGACTGGACCTAATGGTCAGGGGTACCTTTACCTTTACTAAGGAGTCTCAAAGTGGCTAACAATCTCCTTTTCCCTTCCTGCCCCACAACAAACACTCTGTGAGGTGAGTGAGGCTGAGAGACTTCAGAGAGAAGTGTGACTAGCCCAAGGTCACCCAGCAGCTGCATGTGGAGGAGCGGGGAATTGAACCTGGTTCACCAGATTACGAGTCCACTGCTCTTAACCACTACACCACACTGGCTCAGAGTAGACCATTCTGAGCTTGGTGAAGTTTGACCTGGCATAAGACAGGCTCCGCTGTTTCTGTATATTTCATTGGGGGCACCCAAGCTACTGTACGCAGCTTTGTCCTGAGATGTTTATTTGTTGCTCAGGTTCAGGCAACTGGCAAGCATGCTGTCTCCTTTTGTTCATACGCTGCAGACTACAATTGTAACTTTTCATGACACCTTGCTAGCTCTCAAATATGCGGTCTCCAATTTCCCTTCTGTATAATGGACAAAACTCAAAACAGAGGGATGTAAGAAACAAGTCTTTACATTTTTTTTACATACGAAAAGGAGCTGTTATGAATGCCAAGATATGGTTTTTCCAGCACTGAAGTTTTCACAACTAGTGAGTGGATTTATAAACAAATGTTGTTAATACTAGTCTAACAAAAACAAATAGCCAGGGGTGAAAGGATAAAGGCGTTGATACTAAAACGTCAAGAATAATTACATATGCATTACTTCCTCTTCTGGTATATACTGCAAGACTTACGTAGAAGTAATAAACATCCCATCAGTGATATACAGGAATATAAATAAGGGAGGTAGAATTCCCAAAGATCTGAAAATAAAAAAGGTAAAATGGATTCAGCTTGTACACTATTTTGTCTCATTTGGGCAATAACTTGGGGAAAAGTATGCCAATCACCGTGCAATCATTCTGCTGCTGTCTCAGTAAACAATTATACTACCACGCTTACAAATTTTTGGACCACAAACATTTACTTTAACACTTTTACAGTGGATGACTGAAGACATGGACAAATCTATCCTATGAATGCATATATCTGTCAAGTTGCCTTAACCTCGATTAAGACTCTTGCTGAGCAGAGAAATGCAACTCCTCATACCTTCTGTTCACCGCAGTGGTTAGAACCTAGAACTGCAAGTTATTCATATCAATGTTTTGAAAACAACAGAATATGTTATAAAGATGTCCGTACCATACAAAGACTCCATACTCGCAGCATCATTGTCTATGAGAGCTGAAGCCACCCAAACGATTCCAAGGATAAGCAGTGCAAGAAGAATGAGCATAACGAGGGTTTCCAAAATGCGTGCTTTGATCCCCTGTAACAAAAAATGACTTGCAGTTAAAACACACACAAATATATATTGACCCACACACAGCTGATCACCATATATTTCCTTCCATAAGCGACTTTTGAGAGCCTAAACTAGACTTTCTTCTTCTAAAGCCGCAGACAACAGTTTACAGTTACTAACTGGCATCACAGTTTTTAACAATTTTATTCCATAAATCTTAATATTTTCACAGGAGCGTTTTCAAATGACAAACTGCTTTTATTAAGTCACTCAGCTGAGAAAGGATATTGGTCAAATGTTATCTACAGTTCCAGTCAAGAGAATGGAAAACCAAGTATGGTATGTAATCCAGCCGGCATTAGTTTGCTCAAGTACAATGTGCCAATCCAAATACAGTCTTCCACCATAATGGTTTCTGCTCTGTTCCTTGCAATGTGAACACCCTCAAGAGCACAGCACAGCACTACACATACTTGAGATGCAATACCAGTTCCTTCGCATCTAGGTTATTGGAGATGGCTGGGTTTGATATAAACATGGCCCAACACACATCAGCTTCTCCTGGGCCAGACACCCAGATCCTCACTTTAAAGTTCCAGCAGTGCAGAGGGCTACTTTCAATTCAGCAAGGGAAGGTTGCAAGTTTTAAAAGCTTAGCTTCATTTTCATAAAAGCACTTCAAAAATCCTTCTATACTTCCAAATCCAATTTCCCTATGTCTATCTCATTTCTTTTCACGATTACAGCCATCCTGCAGAGGCACATAAAGGAACTGATAATTAATTCTTCTAAAAAGCAGAATATGCCTGTAAAGTAACTTTTCAGCTCATGTATGAATGGCAGCTGACTTTACAGTCTTGAAGCAATGAGAGACTAGGAAGCCACAAAGCATAATTACTAAGAAAGAAGCCCTCTCTCCTCCCCTAATAAATCTGTATTAAAGAGGATTACTATTATGTCAATTGAAACACATTAAGACATGCCTCAATAAGTGTGTTTACAACTTATACCTAGAGGGTAGTTTCTCTCCATTCATGAAGTATATGTTTTCTGATGACAGTTCCCTGTTGACTCTAGATCAAACTTTTGACTTAAAATTTTCAGATTTTTGTACTTTTGGAAAATTCCAGGAATAAGTAGAAGCAGAAAACACACCAGGCTACCACACACATACAATTATATGGATTGACTATCAAATATTAAGTATTATTGACTCAGAATCAAATGAAAAAATATCAAGTCTTGTCAAGACAGTGTGTATTAGACTACAGATAAAATTTCTTTTAATTGTGAGAAAAGCCTGACTTGTTAGGTTGGTATAATAGATTTGGAGCTTTCTGCAGTCATGCTTGAGGCTTACATTAATATGCATTTGTAGCTAGTGTCCTCATTAAATTAGTGAAAATCACAGAAGCTGCCTTTGTTGTTACAATTATTCACTATTGGGACATGAGAGTCAAGAAACTTGAATAAGAGTTAACAGACCTAAATGGAAGGGGAGCAACACAATTTTTGAATATACTCAGGGTAAAAGATGCATGGATGGATGACATACAGAAGCCTCATACTGTCTAACGAAAATTGTTCTCTCTCATTCATTAAAAGTAAATGAACTTGGTAGGCTGGTGGAAACCTACATATCCTACAATGCTTGCCCCAAAGTGCTATCTATCAGCAGTAATATATACATATATTAAAGGAAGCAAAACATCAAATAAGAACACTAGACTAAGAGTCATTTTAAAATAATATATTTGCATACATATTTATTTTAAAATATTTTGATACCACCTTTCACGTCAAGTATTGAAGTGGTGTAGTAGAACAATTATCAAAATTTTAAAATACAAGGAGAAAATGCAAATAAAAACTAGGAAAGAAATATTATGACAAGCAGCAGCCAAGGTCGGGGAACAAAACTGTGTTTTTTAAATACAAATAGGATTGCACTGGGAAACAGGGAGAATAAGCTCCTTCTGGTATCCTGGCTCCAAACTGTTTAAGGCTTTATAGCTCAATACCAAAACCTTAAACATTATTAGGTGACAAAAGTCAAACTGATTAAAAAGGTCAATTAAAATTTTCAAAGATCTTAAACTTAAGCTGTCTATTTCAACAAACTGAATCAGCAATGCAGGAGTTCAAGTACACTAAATTATCAATGAAGTTAAAACAGCCATATTCCTTTAAAAAAAGTAGAGGAGGGGCCTGAACAATAAGCTGACATGTTTCTACAGAACTCAGGATTTAACACACAATTCTGGCAGAACATCTTGGCCTCTTGCAATGTATGTTAGCATTACTTTTTATTGGCACTGCCCTCTATGCAACTGGCAAATCTGAGAAACACCCATGAAACAGACCCAACCAGAACTTTTGACACCTGCTTAATTCTTTTTCTAGGAGCTGTACTTAGGAAGAAAATATTGATAAAAATATTCTTTTCTAATGCTAGCACAATAATTTAGCATTCCAATACCACTCCAGGACTTTAAAAAAATAAAAAAATGAGGCAAAAATGAATGAGGAAAAAATATGTAAATTCATTTGTTTCATATAATTTATTCTTGTCAGCAAAGGAATGGGCAGGGTTGTTGCCCATCATCTGTACTGATTACAACCCTGAAGTCACCAATGCTGCTGCAGTTTTAATTAGCAACCATAGTATCAAATGTCCTATATTGTGGCTTTTATAGTTCGAGGATTTTCAAATTTATGTTTAATAATAGACTTAGCCACTAGCTGCAAAGAAAGCCCTAAGCCAGCGAGGATGCCACTTTAAACAAAACACCTATGGTAGTATGTTTTAAATGAATTTTAAAGAAAATATTAACTTAAGATTTTAGCACATGTCAAAACATTGGATAGCCTTTGATGTCACTGATTAAATAACTTTTGCTTCTAGTTCTGGTAATGAAAAATCAAATGGGGTGTAATATAGTGCAGCACAATTCGGCTGCATACCAGTAAACATTTCGCTGAGATCAGAGCACTAAAATTTCAGTCTGTGATGAATGATTTTTATAGACAAATAAATATGAGAGTAAATGCCAAATAAACACACACTCCTAACCACATTCCATTATTCTGCTTGGAAAGCCAATATTCAGAGTAGCTTGTGCTTATCCCAAACTTCAGGTATTTAAGCAGGCATAGAGTGGGCTTCTGTCATATAAAGGAACTCTCTTCTCATTAACAATTTTTCTGGGAAGCTATACAGAAAACCCTGCTTGGGAAAAAGGCAAGAGTTTAATCAAGAGATGATTCCCCCGTGAAGAGCTGCCCTTGTCTTTAATAGCATTACCAAGAAATAAAAGGGATTAAAGTTATTCCAGAATTTTTTTGGAGGCATAAAATGTTTTTAACAACAAATGCGCTAAGTGATGCACTACAAATATTCCATCACAGTTAAGATAATTCTGCACTTACTTCTTAAAACATGTAAAAGTCTGTTAAGATACCTGGCAAGAAAGCCAAGATCTAAAGCATTTGTACTAAACAATATTCAAAGATGATGCCAAATAAGATTGTCTCTCTGCCAAAAAAATCAAACATTAAACCTATATATAAAGCTGCTCCATCAATTTCTAAACCTGCTATTCTTGGCAGAGCTGAAATTTCAAATAACGTAGTTTATGAACTCCAAAATCTATCAGGAATGATCCTCTGAACTAAGGAGTCACAACGTATCAGTCATCTACAGCCAGCACTAATTTGCTTTTTTCCTGTTTAAAAAACATATAGGACCTAAAATCACCACAAAGGTGTAAATTACTTAACTGAAGTTTTATAGATTTTTTCCCCTCTGCGTATTATCTGTACAGTGCTATGCAGTCTCTTGTTGCAAATTATTTCTCACTGCTGAAAATTTAGGAAACGATTTTGAAGAACTACAGAAATGCTTAACATAACTTGAAGCACTGAGCTGTCATAAATAAAGTCTTTTGGGCAGTGGTCTCTCACTCATATCTATACACAAAATAAGGCTAAGCCTGTTTTATTTTTAAACAGTTTTCTTATTACAACTGTTCTATGCTAGAGACGGAGAGGTGGAAGTGGTGATGGGGTTACTACTTGACACACAACAGCTGGTGAAATATTGCTCTATTTTTTGTAACAAACACCAAGATCAAAACATTATGCAAGTTAAATTTCCTTGAAAGGTTCCCAGCAGGAGCCTTCCTTTTTGTTTTTCGCAGTGCTTGATTTCCTTTCACCCACAAAAAAAAAACGGCTCACCAAGAACATCCATGTGCCACTAACACTAAGCAGCACTTCCTTAATCACTTATTTCCAACAATTTATGGATGATCAGTGGCAAAAAAACGAGCAAAAATAATGAAAGAACGCAATGAAGCGTCCTTGAGACATAGGGGCTTAGACTTCCTACTCATTTCTCTGTCTCTTTAACATTGGGGGCCTGATACAAATTAGCCACTGAGGGGGGGAAAGTCATCTGGTCATAAAATACAGTACAGGGTCACTTTTATGTAAGTTTGCCAAAAGGGACATAAACCAGGACAATTTCAAACTGTGACACAGGATAGAAGTATATTAAAACAATCTTTGTTCCTCCTCTATTGTGCTGTCATGTTGCTCAGCTTTATAGATATTCTGAGCACCAACACTGGCCTCTTCACTTCCACCTGGCCTACCTAATTAATTAAGCAAGGAAGTTACCTCAAAATTTTCTACCATTTGCTTTTATTATCAAGCACTCTCTTTTGATGTTCTCAGAGTTAACTTCTTAATCCACAGACTTTTTGTGCTGTGTTTCAAACATGAAGATGTCTGGATACTTTGCATAATTGGTCAGGATGTTGCTGTCGCTCATGGTAAATTTTATGCCATAACTTCAAGGGCAAAACACACACACACACACACACACACACACAAACCCAAGGTGAAAGTATGCTATGGTGTGTGTTTTTTATTCATGTTTCAAATTTCACATTTCAGTAAAATACAAATGGTGCCCCCTCAGAAGCACTTCTTACTATGATAATGCATTTGATGATATGTCAAGAAGCATCACTATGGCTAGGTTATGAACACATATAAACAGCATTTATCTTTCAATTGAGAATAAACACAGATTGAACTTATGGCCTTTGTGTACACATTGTGTGCACTGCTCCCCTGGGTTCCTTTGGGAGGAAAGGAGAGACAGAAATTTAATAAAATACATACATACACTGACAGCTGAGATTTCAACATATAGGCCGAAATCCAAATAGCTCCTTAAGCCAATGCAAAAGGTTTATCGTGGACCGTGGAAATTTAAGAATTACTTTCCTTTCCAACAACCTGCATCCCCATGCCGTATCCCCTATAATAGCAAACTCAGGGGGCTGAGTGGCAATACAATCGAACCAAATGAGGTTACTGAGAAATAAGAGGGAGAAATCAGCTTAATTGGGTGAACTTCAAGCAACTTTGAAGTCTAAAACTTTTTTTTTTAAATTCAGAGAGGGGAGCCTATTCTGTTCTATTCTGATCACATGTCGTAGGCAGGAGCAACGATTTGTGAGATGTCAGCTCGCTCTGCTCAGTTTTTCGGACTCGCCAAGCTGTAGCAGGTGTTAACTGTGTCCTTCTGTAAAACATCTAAACAGAACTATATACCTCCCACCCCAGCTCAAAACAAAGATACATAGAAAAATGTAGAAGTAAATGAAGAACACATATTTTAAACAAAAAACTGAACTGCACACCCAAGAGGGGAGGGCCCTAGTTAAACCCTCATCACCTATCGTCCTATTTATGTAAGTTGACGAGGGGTTAACTTGCTTGGGACATACCACAATGGTTCCCAACTGAACGGGTCCCAATTGCAGTGCTAGTGATCAAAGCACCTGATGCAAAACTGTGCAGCCGCATCAGAGGAAGACCACTTGTAAGCTCCTTACAAGTTATAGTATTCTAGAAGTTATATTGCAATATTTTGTTGCTGATAAACTTGTCACAAACTGTTTTAAAAACTCATGAGTTTTTGTGTTCGTAGGTGGGGGGTGCTATCTTGAAAAGAACATGTCTAAAGGTCCTTGTTATCAAGAACTAATTCCACAGTTCTTTGGCTCACAGGCTCAGAAGGCAATGGTGTTTGTTTTGTTTTGTTTTGTTTATGCATTCATGTATGTATTATAGGTAAAGGTAAAAGACCCCTAGACGGTTAAGTCCAGTTGAATTTGACCTTGGGGCACGGCACTCATCTCGCTTCAGACTGAGGGAGTCGGCCTTTGTCCGCAGACAGCTTTTCCAGGTCATGTGGCCAGCATGACTAAACCGCTTCTGGTGCATGGAACACCATGATGAGTGCCAGATCACACAGAAACGCCATTTACCTTCCTGTTGCAGCAGTACCTCTTTATCTACTCATGCTGGTGTGCTTCCAAACTACTAGGTTGGCAGGAGCTGGGACAAAGCCATGGGAGCTCACCCCGTCATGTGGATTCAAACTGCCAACCTTACAATCAGCAAGCCCAAGAGGATTGGTGGTTTAGAACACAGCAGCACCTGCGTCACTATTACATTTATATCTCAAGGTGGTGTAATAGTTCTCCCCACTCCATTTTATCTTCACAACAATCCTATGAAGTTAGGCTGAGAGACTGTGACTGGCCCAATGTCACTCGCTGAGCTTCTTGGTCAAGTGGGGATTTGAACCCTTGTCTCCCTAGTCTGACATTCTCCCTAATCTGACATTCTAACCACTACACCACACTAGCTCCAAAGAGCCATGAGGGGAAAGAAGGACATTCCCATTGCTGTTTTGGAAATGCTTGCGGAAGAGCTTCCTCAGACCATCACACAGCGCTGCAACAATTCTCATGCTTCTGCTTGCGCAAGCAGAAGAACATCCTTGATTTAGCTTCCTTTTTCTGACACAGTGCTCAAGTGCATGGCATAAAATAGTCCTTTCACAAGTAGAAGATACCTTCCACATAGGAAAGCATAGCTTGGCTCTAACACAATGACACCGAGAAGCTGCCAATTCACATAATAGGTAAATTATTTCAAAAAGAACCAGCTGAAGCACCAGCTGCATATTAACAACAACAAAAAGTCCAGCAGCAGATGAACAAAATCTCCTTGGGTAAAATATAAATCAAGAATTAAAATATAGGAAATTAATTACATTGCCTTTCTTATGTGCTTTTAATGCTTTGTGTATCACAATGAGTGAATAAGTGAAAAAGGAGATTCTAAAAGTAAGCCTAGGTGAAATAATTTGGGTAACTAAAACAATTATGTTTGTTTACTATCAAGGCAATAATGAACTCCAAGACATTTAACAAGGATGTAAGTACTGAAAACCAGCTTTCAGAGTGAAGACGGATCTATCTAGATTTACAATTTAAAGAATATGGAGAAAACTGCAGACCCAATAAAAAAATGTAACAGTGGACTAAGGGAAAAGGCCATTTAAGCCCCTTTTAAAAAGCAGTGAGTTAATCCCCTTAGGCCTAAAATATCCTGTCTGAATTAACAGAATGGTTTAATTAAAACCCTAGACAGAGAATCGTGTTTAGTTTGATTTTCAGAACACTGCATCCATCCGTGGTGAGTGGCCAATTTCCGTATCTGTATCTCTGTGTAATATGGAAGTGGTTTAAAAAAAACAACTTTTGCCCAAGGGAATCAATGGGAGCCTTCCAGAGAAAACCATATGCCATAGAGAATGAATGCCATCAATTAGAACAGAATAACTCACAATAAATTTGCAAGCAACAGAGAGTGGTAGTGATGAGGATTTATCTTTTTTAAACAAACAGAAAATATTAGTCTAGTTGTTATAAACATTACTAAGGCCTACTTATCATTATCAAAATATGTCATACTTTATTATACAATATATTACACTGGGGTAGGGGGTTAAGTTCTAGCCGTCAAGCCATCAGCTGGTACCCAAAAAGAAACAGAAGACTTTCTTTCATAACTGCAAATTTAACACTGTCTATTCCTTAACTGTAGTAATAGGTTCAGGAAGGTAGCTGTGTTGGTCTGACGCGGTCAAAATATATATTAAAAATGTCCAATGGCACCTTAGAGACCAACTAAGTTTGTTCCTGGGTACAAGCTTTCGTGTGCATGCACACTTCTTCAGATAAACAGTAATAGTAGTAATAGGGTTAGGAAAAGGTAGCAGAATTACATATTCCCATCAGCCTTAATCAAAAGCAGTATAGCTATGGTCCAGAGACAAAGCCATGGTGAACACTATCCAAGACTTGTTTCCAAAATCAGCACAGAGATAACAACAATCATGTCAAAAGAAGAGGGACTGAGGGGAGAGAGTATGTGTTTCTAAAGAAAATGCACATTCCTTAGCTGGATCCCAGCTCCATAATGATGATTAGGGGATTGGTATCATTACATCTGTGGAGGCCTCAGATATCAGATACAGATTGTAGTCCTACCTAATGGGAGAAGCTCAGGACTTGTTCGGGGGGAGGATAAATGGCTTTTCAAATGCTATAAAAATACTCACCATAAAGTAATATCAAACATCAATTCACATGCTTTGAATTAGATAGTTCAGAATTCACTCACTTCATCACCTACATCCTCATAGAAACTTGCACCTACTTCCATTAACAAATGGTTTGGGAGCACCTAATCTTGCTCCCTGAAATTTGCCATTTTAAAGGAAGGTGTAAATAGATACAAGGAAAAGGTGAAGAGTTTTAATTGTTTATATTCAGGCTGCTACATTTAATCAATTTATCCAGAAGCACATTTACACAGATCTTTTTTTTAGCTCTACTTTATTTACATTTTTTATATAGTGAAAAACAAATTCATTATTTTGGAAAAACCTATTTCCATTACATTTATTGAGGAGTATGATTGTGTGTGTAAGAAAGTTTCATAAACATAAACACACACACAATGGATACAAAAATTCCTCTGCAAGCATGGTATGTACATTTTCATACACCACCACCTGTGAAGCAATGCAGGTATCAGATATTCAGTGAAGGGCGACAGCTCAATGGCAGAACATCTGTTTTGCATCATGAAGGCCCCAGGTTCAATTCTCCAGGTACAGGTGAGAAAGACTCCTGTCTAAAAACCTGGAGAGCCACAGTCAGACATGTTGACACTACTGACCGAGTTTGACCAATGGCCTGACTAGCAGATTCCAGGATCAGTGGGATATCTGAACCATTTTCATGCTCATATGCTGTCATATGCATTCTGTCTGGGCTTCAAAATATAAATCTGTCTGAACAGGAATACAAAGGAGACTTCTAGATTGTATCTATGGGGATTCCACATGAAGAGGAAAGGGTTTATCCAGATGGCAGAGGTGGAGGATAACCTGCAGAAGGAAACTAAGACTAAGAAGGAGACCATACCAAACAATGGGAGGAGTTAGCAGTCAGGAGCTGTTCTATTTAGCTGATTGCAGTCTCTGGGTGCTTGAGACCAGGACTTGTAAATAGGGGGGGGGGGTCTGAAGTGTGTTTTGAGGGGAAGGCCAGAGTGCTGTCACAGTGAGCCTGGTGCAAAATTTTACTCAATTTTTTAAGTGTCAGCCCAAGGGTGGACCTATCTTTTTGTGGCCCTGAAGCTTGAACAGTTATGGGGGCCCATTTGCAACCAGCAATGTCTGGGTAACCACTGTTATTTTCTTCAATGGGGTTGTTCCACAACAGATCACTGTACTGTTACAGCATCTGGTCCACTGACTCTCAAACTTTGGGATTGCTGAAATATATACAACCAAAAATTAATCAATTTAAGTCGTGTGACTCAATTTGGATCTACTAGACCCAAAATTGTAAAGCAATGGGACTAAGGTCGCTTCTGGGCCCCTTCAAGATTCATAACGTAGTTCAGATATAAATTCCCTAAATAAATCTCTCACTCACTCATTTGTTATACTCCTTCAAAAATATTATTTGTGTACTGTGTTATTTGTTTTATTGTAATAGCAAGGTTATCAAACCTAATATATTAAGAGGACTAGCCTGAATGCATACCAGCCAAGAGTTTTGTTGCTACTATAAAATATGTTTAAGTTCCTATTACTCAGGTTTATACATAATTATTGCCAACGCCAATTACTATCATCATTTAACACACATCAATTTGTTTTAGCATAGATTCTAAAAGCTGGCCATTAGTTTTGTATATATAGCATTGCTGGCTGCTCATAGTATTTTAACCATCACATTCACATATATTTAATATCCACGCACCTTTTTTAAGCCAGCAAAGCCTTCTGACTCCAGAAAGAAGAAAGCAAAGGGCATCAGTACAAACAAACAAAGGTTGGAAAAGAGAGAAACAAGATTCCATAAGCCTAGAGAAAAACAAAATGTATGTGTTACTTGTGAAAACTGCAGAACCTTTAAAGTATAACACAAAATGAGTTCTATCATTTATTCCACAGCACCCTCACTGAAGTGATGAAACATGCTCAGTTATTTCTAATGATTTCAAGTTTACTATAGCTGAAAGTGGGTGGGGAAATTAGCAAAAAAGGGGGGTTATTATCCTGCAAAACCCCTTCCCCAAGCTGTCAATGTGGGAGACATGTAAAACAGGGCACCATTGCCCTGATTTGATTTGGTTTCTCAAATGTCTTGTAGCTGAATCTGATTGGCTATATGGCAGCGTGACATCAGTACACTGGTTGTATGATCCCTGGCTGGCTATAATGCACAGATATCCTGCTTTTTTAGAAATACAGTATGCCAAAGCGGCTACCCAGAGTCAGCCAAAATGAGCAAAATGGTAAGGGAAAAGGCCATGTTTGTGAAATCTTCGGAATAAACATGTTGGTTCTGTGAAATTTATTCATACCAAAAGTGTTTGTCCACAATTCAGCTCACTGCTGAACTTTATACTCATATGCTTATGAAAGACTACTATATCATTTAATTATTACCTTCCAGTGTTAACAGCAGAACCCAAATATAATGGTCACTGACACTTTCACTACTCTGAATTACAGTGGTACCTATAGTTACCAACTTAATTCGTTCTGGAGGTCCATTCTTAACCTGAAACTGTTCTTAACTAGAGGCGTGCTTTCGCTAATGGGGCCTCTTGCGGCCGCTGCGCCGCTGGCACACAATTTCCGTTCTCATCCTGGGGCAAAGTTCTCAACTCGAGGTAACTCTTCCAGGTTAGCCGAGTTTGTAACCTGAAGCGTTTGTAACCTGAGGCGTTTGTAACTCGAGGTACCACTGTACTTAGTATGAAAACTAGATTCCTCTTCTGGGAGGAAACCAATTTTCTAGATCCATTTCAATCAGGGTTTTGGCCTGGTTTTGGCACAGAAACTGCTTGTATGATAGCCTCTGTCATGAGGAGAGATGGGGAAATATGCCCCTGTTAAGTTTCCTTGACCTCTGATCCTGGCCTGGCCGTACTGGCTGCCAATCGGTTTCTAGACCCAATTCAAAGTGCTGGTTTTGACCTATTTGCTTTTAACAGCTTAGGACCGCAATACCTCAAGGACTGCATCCCTCATATGAACTGCCCCAGACCCTGCAATCATCATGTGAGGCCCTTCTTCATGTGCCCCCTTCCGAGAGAGGTCTGCAGGGTGGCAACATGAGAACGGCCCTTTTCTGCAGCGGCTCCCCATTTGTGCAACGCTCTCCCCAGGGAGGCTCTGGCTCACCTGGTGCCTTCATGACATACAGTGGTGCCTCGCAAGACGAAAATAATCCGTTCCGTGAGTCTCTTCGTCTAGCGGTTTTTTTGTCTTGCGAAGCAACCCCATTAGCGGATTAGTGCTATTAGCAGTTTAGCGGCTATTAGCGGCTATTAAAGGCTTAAGGGATTAGCAGATTAGCTGCTAAAAGGCTATTAGCAGCTTAGTGCCTTAGAAAAAGGGGGTGGGGAGCGGAAAAAAATCGCAGCAACTCGCAAGACATTTTCGTCTTGCGAAGCAAGCCCATAGGAAATTCGTTTTGCGAAGCACCTCCAAAACGGAAAACCCTTTCGTCTAGCGGGTTTTCCGTCTTCGGAGGCATTCGTCTTGCGGGGCACCACTGTATCTTTAGGCACTGCACAAAAATGTTCCTATAAAACCTGGCATTTGGCAGATTAAGCAATCTTGGGCTTTTAAAATGTGTTTTTACGGGGCGATTTCTTTTGATATTATGTAATCCATTTCATGTTTTCGCTTTGTGTATTTATGTTGTGCACTGCCCTGTGACTGTATATAAAATAAATAAAATAAAATAATAGATTAGCATCTGAAGTGGCTCAGTTGCATGCCACATGTTGTCTAGCTCTCTAAAAATTACTGCAGGCAGTGCAACACAAAACTCAACGTCATCCATTCAAAGTTTGGTCCTCTTTTCTTTAGAAGAGCCTATGAGGCGAGCAGCTTGTGCAAGATCTCCGTCAAGGGGAGCAGGGAATCAAACTACACCCTGAAAATATGTCTGGAATGTTTTGCTATGCACACCTAATTGTTCTCCTATACTCACTTTGTCCACAAATATTTGTGTGCCAAAAATTGCTTTTACATGTATGAAGAAGCATAGGCCCATTACTGCCGGTAACTCTTTTAACCCCCAAAGAGAGGATATCACAAAGGAGGAACAAAAGGTTGTGCGGGGAGGGGGTAAACTGGCTGGGTGCGCAAAACATGGGGTGAGCAACCACACCCTAAGCATTAATGCGGCTGATGACAAACTACAATGTATGAAGGATTTTATGAGCAACCCACACAAACCTTGCCAGCTTAACTGATACAATCTAAATGTTAAAGCATTTAAGTGAAAGAAAACTGCAATTAAGCAAGCATGTTACCACTTCTGATAAAGCCTCACCCTTGCCGACAGTACTTGTGGAATAGAATGCAATCCTGCATGGTGTGGAGGTGGAATTTTCACAATATTCTATCCCCATCTGCTGGACGCATATGAGATAACAACAACCTCACATTTGTCATGTTCATTTTATGCATTACTTAAGTTCTAATATCTCAAGGGTCTTGAAATTGAGCTAAATTTATCTGGTGTTAGACATACTTTAAAATTACTGTTTTCACTTTAAAAGGTTATCTACCTTGGCTTTCAGAATCATTACAAATGAATAACGGAACTACAATCACTAGCCTATTCCAGTTAGTTCAGTTGGTTACGAGTGTGGTGCTCATAATGCCAGTGTTGTGGGTTCAATTCCCATATGTTCCACCTGCATATTCCTGCATTGCAGAGGGCTGGGCTGGGTGATCACTGGGGTCCCTTCCGAGTCTACAATTCTAGGATTCTAAGTGTAATAAACCTGGCATTCCCTAGGTGTTTGTATCAAGCACAATGCATTTTCAAAGTTTTCAAAAGATTTCTGAATTCAATTAGTCATCCTTTATAAAGGAATCTACCACAGGAGCAGACTGTAAAATTGTATGCTTACATGTAGATTACAGATGTTACTATGCAAAATAAGATAAAGAAACTTCATGTAGGAGCTTCTGGTTTTAAACTACCATGTGTACCCCCCGGGTACCAGATCAGGGCAGAAGATACACAAATATATTTTCATTAATTCAATTTCTCTATGAAGGACTCAAGGTACATAACACATTCTAGTGCAAGAATTAAAAATATTAAGTATCTAAAACAATCCATGCTGGTGCTTAATAAAAAATACCACAAATTAACTTCATCAGAATGACTGAGGACCCCCAAGCACACAAATTCAGCAGCTAACTAAAGTTAATACAGTGGTACCTCAGTTTAAGAACAATTTGGTTTACAAACCGGAAATAGTGTCTTGGTTTGAGAACTTTACCTCAGTCTAAGAACGGAATCCGAACAGTGAAGAGCACCGGCGGCAGGAGGACTCATTAGGGAAAGCGCACCTCGGTTTCAGAACGGTTTTGGTTTAAGAACGGACTTCCAGAACAGATTAAGTTCATAAACCGAGGTACCACTGTATAACTTTGTATATGACATCCAATATCACACTGAGATTCTAAGCTGCTGACTAAGCAGTATATTCCACCTGTTCAATTAACCTCCCCCTCAAAAAAAATATATGGTGACTTCAAGGTCATTATTTCACAGACCCTTTATTCACACGTCACTAATTTATTTATTCAATTTATATTCCATTTTGCCTTCAAGGAGCTCAAAGTGGCACATAAGCTTTTTCTCACCGCCCCCTCACAAGGCAGGTGAGATAGTGTGTGGTGAGCTTCATAGCTAAGTGGGGATTTGATCCTGAGTTTCCCAAATCCTAATCTAACTGCTACACCACGCTAGCTTTCTCATCTTCAAGGCAAAGAAACGGGATAATTCCTGTCTTCCAAGAGCCAAGAATCTTGCTTCTGCACTGCAAACTGAAGTGCCAAAAAGAATGGCAGCCTTTATGCACACATTCCCACACATCAGTCACTCAAAGCAGAGTTACCATTGATGATCTTCATTTATCTCATGCCCCCTTAAATCAATTTATTGTACAGTTGGATATGTGGGTTCTCATATGCAGCTTGTTGCTATTGGCATGCTGGAGGAAGACCAGGAGCTCCCTGGGGCAAACATCACAGAGGAGCAGCCTGTCAATGAATTGTGAGGCAAAGCAGGGGCATCTGGGCCCTCAGAAGGCACAACAACCCAACCTCCTCCTCCTCAAGACAGAGGAAGCCCCTTCACAGAACTGGGGGGGCAAGCGGCTTAGGGAGCACAGGCACCCAACACTACAAGTTCCGTCGGCCACCCAACACCGTAGTACACTCCTGAAGAACAAGAACTCCTCAGGAGTAAAAGAATACTCCTGAACAAGCTACTCTTCCCAAACAAACAAATTCCTCAGGCAACATGGATGGTCTGAAGCTGTGCTCTGGTGGGGCTCTGAAGGCTCAAGTCTTTGCACCAGCTATCCTTGTCTACCTATTTGCTGGGCCTCCCTCTGTTTTGATTTTAGACTACCTTTGAACCATGTTACCCCTGGGTTTGAATCTATGACCGTCATCAGACTGCAATTCACATACCGTTCACTGCTGACTCTCAGCTACACTGCTTGCGTTATCACCTGTGGAACGCCAGTTGTGTGTGCTTCAGAATACTAATCTGAATATTGGATAGAAGTAGAGCAGGACATCTCTGACCTCATAAAAAGAAACCCTATAATGAAAACAAAGCAGCCACTCTTCCCAAGTTTCATTCTTCCCACACAGAACCAGAATGACAACTAATTGGGGATGCCGCCACATCCCACAAGTCTAGTATAGATAATTGAGGAGTGTCTAAAAGAAAGCATTCAACCCCTTCTGAAAAATAGTTAAGTTGATCTATCCAATGGAAGTCCTGTTTGTTTGTTTGGTTGTTGTTGTTTTAACTGGGCTTACAGTCACTATCTCCCAAGACCTCAGGGTGGAAAAGAAAACGCTAATTATTGTACCGTGTCCCTTGCCACCAAAAGCCAGTTTGACTAAAAGCATCTTGCATCAATTGCAGAAGATGCACAAGTTCAGGATTTGGAGAGCCCTTATGAAAAAAGAGCATTCTAAAGATGAAAAGCAGGTAAGATTACCTGCCCTGTTTACTGGATGCCCCTACTTAGGATAGACAATATTTCCTAAGGTAATCTGTGTACCCTAATGGTTCTGATTTGATGCATAGCTGGTACACTTAAGATAATTTTGTGTTTCAAATTCAAGTACCAATATTAAAATTATATAATACAAACCATGAATTAGAGATCCATTTAACCACTGAATATAGTAGCTATGTGGAAAAGAGAGCAGGATTTCATTGCTGATTATTGAGAAAGGTAGAAGAAGGACAGCACCAGCTGAAACTGCAAGAGTAAATGTACTCAAGAATAGCCTGAAAATCAAAAAGAAGCATTATTGTTACTGCTAATACAGCAGTTCAGACACAAACTGTTAAGTTAATGAAAACAGCTTCAAAAGAGCTTCAATGCATAACTGCCACTGCTTTGCAGGCACCAGAGCTAATATTCAACATGCAAAGTTTAATTGTTTTAAAAAATAGAATGGAGACCTATCAAATTTTAGCTGCTATTATTATTAATTTCTATATGGCTTACACATACCAAAATGGCCTCTAAGCAGTTCAATTAGCACACCATCCGCTCACTTCCTTATCTTTCCTTATACCTCACAAAACACTATTCCTGAATGTGTTAAAGAAAACCAAGCAAGTCAAATTAGTCAAGGTTAATGAAAGTGCTCCCTCTGCTGTAAAAGTCTAATACTGCTGAAGTGATGAAAAGCTCTGCATGGGAGCAAATTCAAACAAATTTTGGTTTGCAGATGAATACTAAAAGGCAAACACACACATATGCCACAAACCAAAGAACAGCACAACTAGATTGGCATGCATAAGGAGGCTCTGGGCTGTGAATTGTCAGATTGCAGCTCCCATATCATATGGAAAGCCGGTTATGATAATGATACTTTTGTAAGAGTTCTTATAAAAAGCTATTCAAAAAGTCAAAATTCTCAATGGACACCTAAGTTTTAAAGAAAATTTAAATACTGGGAATGCAGATTCTATTCTCAGTTTTTGCTTTCATCAGGCTATTTGATTCATAAACACTGTATCCATTATCAAAAACTAAGAGCTAAAAAGCCATGCAAGCAGTTTATTTTTAGTTTTGTGCTTGGAGAGCATAAGAGTATTCTTCTTCTACAACAGAAAAACACTTATTTGGCCTCATTCATTCATTGTACTAAACCATGGTTTATTAAAATAAATTCAAACCATGACTTAGTGTCATGTAAGAATCCTGACCAGAAGCGTAACTATGGTTTGTTCAGTGATTTGAAACCATGGATTGTTTTTGGTTCACCAAACATTGGCCTGATGTTACGTGTGAACCCAGAATCCTTCTTTAACCACAGTTTGTTTGCCCATCCAACTCTAGAAAAACTACAACAGCATGGGGCAAGAACAGCTGGAAAACAAATAAAACTTTGGAAAAACAATCCATGATTCATTTGATTGTCTGTGGGTTTAGTGTTATGTACAAGCCAGACCCATATTTGCATAGCACCCTAAAGGTAATGAAAGCCTAAATAAGATATACATATACATACAAACGTATACATACGAAATTCTATTGACAATAGCATCTTCATCCTCTTGCTCATCTGAAAAATAATGCATATTTGTATTACATTTTATTTCCAAGACAATTGTTGCCTGCTTTTTACTTCTTTTCCAACATTTTTATATATATAAAAAAGTTAAAGTGATCAAAATGCACAGATTACAAATAAGTGAACCCTTGTTTAGACTGCCCTAGTCTTTGCCTTAAAGACAGATGCCTACACAGCAAGATAGTGCAATCTTTGCGCTGTCATAGTACAATGCTCCTAAATACAAGCTTTTTTCCTCCACTAATCTCGAATTCAGCATTTGAGTCTGCATCACAGTTTACAAAACCTATTGTTCTTGACTGACTGCCTTTGGACAGTCAATGAGGCAGCAAATGGGGAAGTCACTCATTCTTCCTCTATGGCTGTTTTTAACTTTTACATAGGCAAGAGACACATCTCGGTGGCAAAATGCACAGTCCATGTTATCCAGTGCATAAACAAAACAAACATCTCTCCCTTCACCCTCAAATGAGACCCAGAAATGTCAACAGAGGAAGCACAAGTGACTTAAGTTTCCTCCCTTGCTTGCTTTGGTAGAATGTCCTAAGGCCATCTTATGCTTATTTTATTTGCAAACACTTATATACCATCAATATTAAGAAAAAAAATACCATGGCACTGCAAAGCATAACAACAATAAAATTCCATTAATAAAGAGAAGTGAAATCTCAAAGCACTTTGAAACCATAGGTTAAAATTTTATTTGTAGATGGGAGTGAACATAATTTTGGGGGAAATTAGAAAACAGTCGTACCTCAGCTCCCAAACGCCTTGGGAGTCGAATGTTCCAGCTCCCGAAATATCGAAAACCAGAAGTGAGTGTTCCGGTTTTCAAACGTTCTTTTGGAAGCCAAACATCCGATGGGGCTTCCGTGGCTTCCGATCGGCTGCAGGAGTGTCCTGCAGCCAATCAGAAGCCGCACTTCAGAAGTCAAACATTTCGGAAGTCAAACAGACTTCTGGAACGGATTCTGTTCAACTTTCGAGGTATGACTGTATGTACAATTCTTAATTTGTTATCACACTTTCTTTACTTCTTAGCACTTTGGCTTTACTTTAACAATGTTAAAGAAAATGGAAAATGGAAATTGTGCTTCCTCTGTGTTCTACCATGAATTGGAATTTACAGATTGGACTAGCAGACATTCTCTGAATAGGATGACTCCCCCCCTCTGGCCTTGATAGGCAGGGTCTTCAAGACTGTTGCCTCCTCAAGACTGTTGTCTCATCTTGCAGGGGGAGAATTCGCCCTGCTCTCCAGACCTAACTGGCAGAAAAGAAACAACCCCTCAACCCCAAAATAAAACAACTCAGGGTAGATAGGAAATGAGAAACCGATTGAAAAGAGGTTTAATTTGAAAAGTTCCAACGGTAAGGTGCAAGACAATATGAAACCGTATTAGTTATTGGGATTTGTATTAAGAAATTTTATATATATGATTTGACAAATCAGTGCAAAATTTCATGTTTAAGGAGAAAAAAAGGAAAAATACAGTTTTGGAATTTTGAAACTTTAGAAAGCTCCATTAAAATATTGTCAGAATAGAAATGAAAAAGTAATAAAAATATTATGCAAGGTTTTTTTTAAATCAAACTTCATATTTTTTTATCATACTTCATATTTGTACTTTATAAAAGTACTGTATTTCATAAATGTTTAAATAAAAAAGAGAAATGTCAAAGTTTAAAGGAATTCATTTTCCTAAAGCTACATTTATAAATATACACAATGTTAGAGATGAAAGTGAAGAAAAATGTCAAGATGGCTTGATGGTGCAAGCCACTAGAAGCTTACTCTTACCCAAGTATAGTTTTTGATGGATAAGAAATGACCAACCAGATGCCTGTGGGAAGTCTGCAAGCTGGACATGAGCGCAACAGCCTTCTGCCCACCTGCAATTCCAAGCAACTGATAGTTGGTGGAATAATGCCTCTGACAGTGGAAGTAGAACATAGCCATCATGGCCAGAAGCCTTGGATAGTCTTGCCGTCAATTAATTTGTCTATAATAACATAAAGGTAAAGGTACCCCTGCCCGTACGGGCCAGTCTTGACAGACTCTAGGGTTGTGCGCCCATCTCACTCAAGAGGCCGGGGGCCAGCGCTGTCCGCAGACACTTCCGGGTCACGTGGCCAGCGTGACGAAGCTGCTCCGGCGAACGGGCACCAGAGCAGCACACGGAACGCGGTTTACCTTCCCGCTGGTAAGCGGTCCCTATTTATCTACTTGCACCCGGGGGTGCTTTCGAACTGCTAGGTTGGCAGGCGCTGGGACCGAGCAACGGGAGCGCACCCTGCCGCGGGGATTCGAACCGCCGACCTTTCGATCGGCAAGTCCTAGGCGCTGAGGCTTTTACCCACAGTGCCACCCGCGTCCCCTATAATAACATAACTGAGTACAAATAAATTTGGATGTTAAGTTTATTTATGTGTTATTAATTTTTCAATTTGCAGATTTAACAAGGAATTGGGGGAAAATATCATGAAAAGATGGGGAATAAAGTAAAGAAGAAGAAAAACAGGGAAAATAGTACTAACAGTAATAGTAAACCATAACATATTGGATACACTGACCATCAATACGTGGATCTTACATTAAAAATACAAGTTAATATAAGCCCTCCAGTTAAACTTTAATCTCAAACCCTTAAATAGTATATCGTTTACTGACATAGTAATGGTAAGCTAAATTAGCAATCCTGAACCCATATTTATTTAGACTGCAACCATACTGCTACTTGTACCACTAGGATCCCTGTCATGCAACTGTTAATAAGATTGCACGTAGACTCATTGTTAAAACCATGTTTATAGAAGACAATCTTACTCTGCTACGAGTGATCGCCAAAGAAGAAGATTGCCACCATGCAGTCTGTAGACATTTGGTAGCTAGGTGGCAGCATGGCACAGACAATGAGCTTTCTTTCTGGCAATTGCAGTAAGGTGCTTTCCAAGACTGTTAACACACATCTACCTGGGCAGGTTTTGCCCCACTAGGTTATTGGCCCATTTTACATGTTACATTACTTACTTATATTGTTGATTATTTTTTAGATTGTATGGATAGTTTAGTACTTATTTGTTCTTATACATATTAACAGTTTAGTATTGGAATTTTAGATGGTAAACCACTTGGAGATTCTTTTATCAGAAGCAATATATAAATTATTTAAATAAATAAACTTCACCTTCTATTAACCAACTTGCAAAATTATAAATGAAGAAAACAGGCACAAGTTAAGAGCTAAAGTCCTAACAAGTTGGGAAACTTACACTGAAAGAAATAAAGGTTGGGCAAATACAACGAAGAGATCATGTAAAATAGTACGGCTCTCTGGTCAAACACAAACTTTCCCCTCATCACCCAAAACACCTTTTTGGCACTGTGCCCCAATATCATCAAGAGCATCTCATCTATTTCCCATTTTGATTGCAGTCTACATATGACTATAAAAACAGTTACCTCCTTTCCTCTTGTATCTTCTGATAATGAAGTAGGAAACAATATAGAGAATAGCAAACAGAAGAAAACAGATCTGAAAAAGAAAGTTACAGAGTGAAGAGATTCACATCATATAACAAGCAGCAATTTAGTTTTCAAAAATACTAAAGTGACACAACCTATAATAAATAGAAAGAAAACATTATACCAAAAGTATAATTACTAATATGCAATGCTTATGTTATTTTGGCTATTTTTGTAGCTTTTCCAAAGTACCAATTTTACTGCTGCAAGGGCCACACATAAGAAAATTCACCACTGTATCTTCTTAACTAGTCAAGATATATTAAAAAGGCCAGATTGCAAAGGAATTAATCCATCATTTTTCAGGAACAATGTGTATTAATACTGCCAGTCTTATTGTCCAGTGAGCATGCCAGCAAACTTCTGTTTTGCTTGCACAACACATTTGAAGATCTAATCTGGCAACTGACCCAGAACACCAGTAGGATGCAATAATGGCACTCCAGCACTCCTGCAACACACAAAGTCTGCTAATTCATTGCACAAGTCTAGGTATTTTTTTTACTGGATCACGCTTGTGAGAAAATAAACTATGCATTAAAATGGTGTTGAACTTTATACTAATCATTTGTATTTCTTTCAACCACTGACATGTAGACAACTACTGTACCCAGAATATAATACAGGAAAACAAAGCCAGAAATGTTAGAAATAAAGTAGGAACAAAATGAATGGGAAGTTAATTAAAGGTTTTAAACCATTTCACTTCCTGTAGTAGCCCCACAATCTGACACTAAAAACCCAACTATTCAAATTCATAATTTATGGGATGCCAATCCCCAATTCAACCGATAATTGACTAAGGCTTGCAATCCTATGCACACTTACCTACCAGCGAGCAAATACTCCAGAATGTGGGGCTGCGCAAAACATCTCATGTCAAAGGACAAAGTATAAAGTTTGCAATCTGTGCTACATGGAAAACAACTACTACTGTATGTCTTCCTTCTTACAATGACTGGCAACTGAACAGAGTGATCAGTGGAAATCAGTGGCAATGTATCTTTCTAACCTGATTTATTCTTTTATATCCTGTCAGACCTTGAACTTTTTCATTTAAAAAAATCTTACAATCATCACCATACTAATAGAAACTAGTGTTGGCAATGTGGTGCCCTCCAGCTGTTGTGGACTGCAACTCCCAGCCTCAGACAACAGGGTCAACAATGAGGCATGATGGGAGTTGTAGCTCACAGAACCTGAAGGGTACCAGATGGCTGCCCCTGGAATCAAGTGTCTAGAAAGAAAGAACGGCTGCAGTGGTTGAATAGGATATTCTACGCTGCAACATTCTGTTGCAGGTCCCATTTGACTCTTACCATAACTGAAACATTCCGATACAAAATGTGATGAAAAATGCAACATGAAAGTTAGTATTTCCTCTAATAATGAATGTCTGTGCAATGTAATGTTGCCCATGGATAGCAAATGGCCAAAGTATTGCACTCCTCACATACACAAATTCCATTTTACTATTAATCATGTTTAGTAGTCAGTCTGTTGGTTTAGGAATAACACCAAACCATGGTTTGGCATTACGTATATAAGAAGAGTAGTTAATAATAATACTAAAAGTACAAAGGCACAACTGTGCCTTAAATGTCTGAGTAGAAAAGCAGAATAGAGATTAATAAAACAACAAAAATAACTCTTCATAAAAATATATTTAAACTTTAAAGTTGAGTTTCACGTTAAATACTGACTGAAAGGCATCATGCACTTTGAAGAAGAATGAACTCAGGATGAAAGGGAGAAATGAGCTAAGAGGAAGGCACGTTTGGCAAATCCTCGCCGTGATCAATTGCTACCTGGATCCAGAGCTGGTCTCCACAGTTGCCTATGGACACACTGTTAAGACCATATTCATGGAAGACAATCTTACTCAGCTATGAGTGATCGCCAAAGAAGAAGATTGACTATATATTTGGATGGAAGTAGAATATTCCCTTCCCCCCATGCATATGTCAGGACTTAATCTGAGCAGGATTGTACCTGAACAGTATATTAATTTGCAATTTCTTTGGACTCTGGCTTTATTCACTGTGCTTTCACTCGAATTAGCTATCTCTAAATGCCAATAACCAGTTATATCAAATGACTGGACACATCAGCACTCTCCAGGCCAGCGCTTGTCAGCATATAGTACCCCATTCCTGGTTCAGCTCATCTTACCCAGCACTTGTCATTAAAACCCTGCAGAGTGCTTCTATTATCCTTCATTCTCAGGGTTTCAGGAAGGAGATAATGAAAAAACTAGAGGGTTGTTTATGCAAAGACTATTTTAAAATACATTATCTACAATTAATTGGCTAACACTTACGTTCTCATGCAAAAACACTTACGGCCTGCTTTGCCAAGTTCAATTTGACTGGAAGCAGGGTCATATTTAATTCTGAAACAGTACTTCCAACCCACAGCGAGAGATCTATTATTCCAAATTAAATCAGTGTGATTTAAAGCCAGAATAAAGGTAGTTCACATTTTTTAAGAGAACACCTAACGCCATGCAGGGATTTGCACATGCAATCAATTTCTGACTTCCAACTGCAGCTGCCCATAATTTCATCACAGTGATCTTCACAGTGTATTTTTAGGATAGAGTAGGAAATGGGTCTATAAACAATTTGTCAGGTGATGCTAGAGGATAATCAAAAGTATATCCTTTCCTCACCTCTTCCCAGTGGCGTAGCGTGGGTTGTCAGCACCCGGGGCAAGGCAAGTAATTTGCACCCCTAACCCGTGGATTTGCGCCCCCTAACCCTACCCCCCAGATGTTGCGCCCGGTGCGGCAGGCCCCCCTTGCACCCCCCCACGCTATGCCACTGCCTCTTCCTCATGCTAAACCTCATCCAGTGATCTACAACTAACCAACATGGTTGGTACCCATGTGTCTAGAGAGACAATGGAAGAGTGTGCCTTTGGGGATGAAGTCAAACCATTGGAGGGTTACAGCATCTGCTGTGGCTATAGAGACCGATACAGGAGGGACATGTTTTGTTACAGCGGGGGCAGATGAAGGCACTAGGAACTAGAGTGGTTGGATGAATCGCCTAGAATGAAACATTATACATAAGAGATGGCAGCTGCCAGCATATCCTATAGATAGTTAATTTCACTTGCACAGGATCTTTCTGCTGTTTGGCTAGTGGTTGAGACTCCAACAACCAAAATACAAAATGATACAAGTGAAATTAACTGTCATTAGAATGCACTGGCAGCTGCCATGTCGTTTTACATACAATGTTTCATTCTAGTGATTTAACCACTCTCCATTCCTAGAAGTTTACACACAATATATTCTGTAATAGGGCAAAGAAAGGTTGGCAATGTTATTATCACATTCCAAGCATATTGTGTCCAAGGACCAACATTTCTCATGGCTATCACTTGCAAAAGTAACTGAATTTAAGCTCTAGAACTTCTTAGTGATCAGATGCTGTACTTAAAAGGTTGGTTTTTTTTTTAAAAAAAAAAAGGTCCAAAATCTGGGGCAGGGGGAGATTTTACAGCCCTAAATCATTCCTTAGATTCCCCCAACCCCAACTCAAGAGATGGTTCTACAATAGCAAAATACTACATACAAAAAAAAGGTCAAATGATGCAGGTCTGACAAGAAGCTATAATAACTCATAGCAAGCAAATAAACACCAAAAAGTGAGAGGCAGTCCACATTAATGCCCTGAAGTATATTAACTCTTGAATAAAAGCAGCAGGAAATGAAGAAGAGTTTGGATTTGATATCCCACTTTATCACTACCCAAAGGAGTCTCAAAGCAGCTAACATTCTCCTTTCCCTTCCTCCCCCACAACAAACACTCTGTGAGGTGAGTGGGGCTGAGAGACTTCAAAGAAGTGTGACTGGCCCAAGGTCACCCAGCAGCTGCATGTGGAGGAGCAGAGACGCGAACCCGGTTTCCCAGATTACGAGTCTATCGCTCTTAACCACTACACCACACTGGCGGTGCCATTTGTGCACCATCTTCAAACTGCTGATACAGAACTGCATGTAAACCTGGAAAGGCCATAGTGCAGCCTTTTTCAACCTTGGGTCCCCAGGTGTTGTTGAACTACAATTCCCATCACTCCTAGCCAGCATGGTTAGTGGTCAGGGAAAATGGAAGTTTATCAAAAAATGCTGAATGTGTACACAAATACATGGAATTGACAGCAATGCCTTCCTTAAACTATCTTTCTTAGTGGTACTACTGTTGAGTCTGCAAAGCATTACAACTGTAAACCACAGTAAAAGGTTTAGAACAATTTAGAACAGTTTTCCAAATTGAAAGCAGTGAATATAATTACAACTAGCAATCTTCTATACAGCAGGTGGCAACAGGCTGATTCTAATGCAAGAGTGTTCACATAAGGAAATGCTTATGTCCTTCAGGGCCATTTGGCAACTAAACAAAGTACTAATAGCTACACGCAGATCCAACTCAAGCATCATAAATAAAGATATGCCACTCACAGACTTCTGCAAAGAATATCAAATCAAAATTTATTTTTTATTTGCATTCCTTGGTGCCTCAGAAATGCTTTAACAAAGAATGGAAATGGGAGTGGGGGCATAATATTGTCAGTTGCCTTTGCCCATGAGCTGCTTTGATTACAATTAAAGAGGTGAACAGAGCATCAACAATTTATTCCACATGACAATAGTTATCCATCTTCCTTAGGGAAATGGTGAGCCTGGAAGACCTTAAGAATGATGGTATCATTCAAGAATTTCTCAGTCCAACCCATCTGTAGTATAACAACAATGATGGCCTATCATATAGGGTTGTCCTAAGGATTACTGAGAAGGATATTGACAAGCTGAAATGTGTGCAGGGGAGGGCGACAAAGTTGGTCAAGGGTCTGGAAACCAAGCCTTATGAGGAATGGTTGAAGGAGTTGGATATGTTTAGCTTGGAAAAGAAGAGACTGAGAAGAGATATGATAGCCATCTTCAAACATCTAAAGGGCTGTCACATGGAAGATGGAGCATGCTTTTTTCTCCTGCTCTGAAGGCTAGGACCCAAACCAATGTATTCAAGTTACAAGAAAGAAGATTCTGACTAAACATCAGGAAGAACTTTCTGATAGTAAGAGCTGTTCAAAAGTGGAACAGGCTCCCATGAGAGGCGGTGGACTCTCCTTCCTTGCAGGTTTTTAATTAGAGGTTGGGTTGGATGAATCTAGCTGAGATTCTTGCACTGCATGGGGTTGGATTCAATAACCCTTGAGATCCCTTCCAACTATGATTCTATGAAATGTGGCTTCTGAGTGTGGAAGCATTCTTTACTTCAATTTTCAATGCCTGGAAGCCAAAGTTTACTTGGCATAACAACATAAAGAAGTCAAGTCTGTTAACCCTGCTAGATCATCCTCCCATAGCAATGTCCTCAGAAAACCCAGGTCCATCACACTGATCTCTGAAATTCTTGCCACTATAGAGGAAGGAACAAGAGGCTAGATAATATCAATCTATCTCACTGCTTCAGAAAAGAATGTTGAAAGGACTGTACTTTCCATACTCTCAAGCCTTAGCTGATTATTATTGGTTTTAAAAATGAAGTTCCCAATTAAAACAGAAGGGCAGTATGATAAATCCACAACAATATCAAGTTCACTTCTGCTGCTTTTTGTAACACACCTTTAATAAGGGTGAGGAACTTCTTGCCAATGGGCCAAATTTGGGTACTATATTTCCTAATTTGATCCACGAGGCCGGTTTTCCCAAACTATGCGCATCTGCCCCACACCTGACATCTTATGTGATGTCAAGTGTGGGGCACCTAATGGTGTGTCTGAATCATCTGTACAACAGAGTTCCCCTTGCAAAGCCCCTTGCACTGATGTTCCCAGGCACCTGACAACCAGTTAGCTATCAGACACTTTGGAAGCACTGCAGAAGGGACAACCCACCTGTCCAGTCAGGAATGAGGATGGAGAAAGATCTGGTCAGTTGGGTCAAAAGGTTCCTTGCCCATGCTAGAAGGTAAAAAAGGTGTATGTTCTTCTTCTACATTGACTGTTCTAGGCATAGGCATGTAGAAGAAAATTTGAAAATAAAGAAGTTGTTGGCACATGTTAATATGTTTTTAGCTTAAGTTGATCTTATTTATATTTTAAATTGTTTGGAATACATGTTTGAAACTTTTGAGAACTTAATGTGTTTTACTGTTTGTAAACCACTTAGAGATTCTATTTATAATCAAGCAGTATATAAATCTTGTTAAATAAAATAAATAAAATTCCAAGGTGGCACTTTTACAATAAACTATATAAATAAAACTCAATATATCAAATTATTCATGATATTCTTTAGTATAGAACTACATCCACAGACCTGCATATTCATGGAAGCTAAGAGTTATAACTCATAAAAATTTATCCCAATGTATTGATTTTTCATACTTTTGATATGACAGATTTATAATACTCTACAAAAGCATTGAATTAGAACCAGTACTTTCCTCCCCTTAGAATAAATAAGAAACTAGCATTAAGTTTTTATGAACAAAATATAAGCACAAACAGAAGGATTTGGAGTTACTAAAAACATATTATTCTGTTTACAGCAAAATATTACTTCCTAACACAACTGGATAAAAGCAAAAATCAACAACCAACAATCAAAAACCAAGCAGATCACTCCCTCTTCTCATAGGCTAATGTGACGGGAGAGCAATCCTGCTTAATGCTGGGTTCCTGCTTAATGCTTCAAAGGCTCCCAACAACCAGCTGGCTGTCAAGCACTTTGGCAGCTGCTCAAAGCAGGCTTTGATCAAGCCCAATTTTTATCAGTATGATGTCAGGTCAGGTACAGGGCAGGTGAATGTGACTTGCCCAAAATGGACTTGGGAGCCAAATGGGGAAGCCTGGTGGGCCAACACTGACCTGAAGGCTGGAGGTTCCTCATCCCTGATTTAAAGCATTCGGATTTGGACCATGAGATGCAAGTTCATATGCCCACTCGGCCATAAGTTGCACTGGTGACATTAGGACAAAGGCTCGCCTGGCACCTTTGTTGTGTATCATTAAGCGCCAGGCAAAAACATTCCTCTTCTCTCAGGCCTTTGGCCACGTAAACAATCTATGGCCTTTTAAACTGGGAGGTGTGTTGTTTCTATTTGTTACTATGATACATATTTCATTTTTTTATGGTAAAGCACCCATGTGATTCTCAGAATAAGGGTGGTATAGAAATTTAATTCATTCAGTGGTTTTCAACCAGGGTGCCATGGCACCCTGGAGTGCCTTGAATGATGGTCAGGGCTGCCACGGGCAACACTAGCCTCTGTCCCTCTTTCCTTCTCTCCCTCCTCTGATGCCCTCTCACATCTCTGCCTATCCCAAGCTTGCGCAGCTGTTTACTGCAGCAGCCCTGGCTATAAGCTCTGCAAAGGAATGGTGCCTGTAGGAGGCAGCTCTCTTTAGGGTGGGGTGAGGGCAGCTCAGAGACCAGAGAGAGCAGCAGCAGCTGCCTGGAGGACTCCCAAAGAGAAGAGAGGGGCATCAGGAGGCTGAGGGAACACTCCACAGGGAGGATGTTTGAAAAGGGATGAGAGGCTGCCAGCTCTGCAGGCAAGGGATGACATAAATGTACTCCTGAGCCCCACAAAAAAAATATTTGCAAAAAAAGAATAAATGCTGAAAAACTTGATGTTTCCCAAAGACCATAGAACAAGTTTATTAGCTGAGCAGGCATCTGGTTTCTGGGGAACCATTCAAATTCTTGCCTGGCCAACAGAATTCCCACATCCAACCTCAAAACATTAGGACTATATTACATTGCTACATTCACTGACAATACTGAATAATAATTTTAAATTATCAAATTTCAACAATCCATGGATTAGTCTATGAAGCCTCCTCATTTGGGCAAACATGCCCATATAACCAGCATTTGACAACAAACGTGACACAGTTTCAGTGTAGGCGGTTTAAAAGCCCTTTTGCAAACAGCCCACACCGCTCTTTGAAGTCCCAACAACTGGGGCTACAAAGTGCATCACCTGCTGTTATAGTGATTATAGTAACCCCACCTGCCTGCCAAATTTGGCCCAGCAGGCATGGGGAGGCATGGTCCCCCAGGATTCACTCAACTTCCAACTACCAAAATCCAAAAATAAATGCGGATTTATAAGTGTGTGAAACAGGCACTGCAATACTAACATGCCTGCTATTGTGGCTTCAAGTAACCAGAGGAAAAATTTAACAATGATGACTGAGCAGTTCAAACCCACTCTGGTCAACATTCACACAGAAAGAGAATACATTTCACCTTGAACTCAGCTGAATAAATTTCTATCCATTTTTAGCTTCTCAGGAAAACAACTGTCTGTGATGCAAGTCCTACAGGTCAAATAAAGGACCAATTGTACTGTTCTTTAGAAGATTCTCAGCAACATGCCAGGTAGGCCAATTAATCAAGAGTTATAGTGAGAAGAGAAAAAGCCTTCAATCCTAACATTATCACATTCTTGTAACATTAACACATTCACGTTGATACCTGGCTTCCATTCATGGTTTGTCTGGAAAGAAAACAAATCTGTGAGCCCAGGTTCACACTTCACAACAAGCCAGGTTCTGTATTGGTTTGGGCATGTTTCCTCTCCCACATTGGCACAGTAAAGAGCAGTGTAGGAGAAGAGCACTTGTGCACATTAATTTATTTTAAACTATGGTCTAACAGTAGGAACAAACCCAGCCAAAGAAAAAATAGCATCTCCAATGAGACATTGAAAAATTACTTAAAAGACAGATATTGATTGGTAGTTTGTGTGGAAAAACTAAGAACAAATGGCAGCAGCCAAATAACAAATATATGTGATTAAGTACCCACATTTCCCCTTAATTTTTAGAAGCCACATACAACACTGGATCCAATCTAACTGTAAGCACACAACCTGATAGCTCAGCCAGTAGAGCATAAGACTCTTAATTTCAGGGTTGTGGGTTTGAGCCATGCATTGGGCAAAATATTATTGCATCGCAGGGGTTTGGACTAGATGACCCTTGTGGTCAATTCCAACTCTACAATTCTGGGGTTCTATTATCAGAAAATCATATCTACCTTCAGCAGAGAAATGGGAGTGAGTAGGAGCAGGTGAAACCAAGTCTATGCCCCCCCCCCCTTCATCTCTTAGAACACTTATCAATGTAACTGTTGACTTTTCTACTGCAGTTACTGTATCTGGAATGAAGGAGGGGCCATAAATACAACCCTTCACCTGTGAACAGAACAAAATTAATATTCATGGAAGAGGGATTTCTCACTTCCCCTACCAAATGAACTCTGGGAAGGGATTGAGAGAAACCATGAATTAACAACCATAAATTACCTTTCTCTCAATGCAGCATATTCTATTTAACACACCCACATGGAAAAAATACCCAGAGGATCCAATTTATACCAGGGAATTTCACTCAATACAGCAGAATGAATGCCATTTACTTAGACAGTAAACAAGCACTGAGGATGAAAAAACAGTATTTAATAATTGTTTCAATTATTTTCCAGATTTTCCAGAAAACTAATTAAGGATTTATATTTAGGTTTTTCATGAAACAATAGCACCACGAGTAGTCCTTTAAACTTCTGCATGAAAACCCTAAATTCTACACACAAATCACCAAAACTGTAAATTTAATATCATTCACATTTGTTCAACTAGGTTCTCCTTAGAACTGTTACCATGGTCTGGGAGCTTCTGGAGGGATATACAGTGGTAGCTCAGGTTACATTCGCTTCAGGTTACAGACTCTGCTAACCCAGAAATAGTACCTCAGGTTAAGAACTTTGCTTTAGGATGAGAACAGAAATCGTGCTCCGGCAGCGCGGCAGCAGGAGGAGGCCCCATTAGCTAAAGTGGTGCTTCAGGTTAAGAACAGTTTCAGGTTAAGAACAGACCTCCAGAATGAATTAAGTACTTAACCTGAGGTACTACTGTATATGCATTTATCATTGAGAGGGTCATAGGAGTCTGGTGCAAGGCAACCAGAAATGTTATGTCTTTTGATCACTGGCCATCAATCAACATATTAAAACTGAAGCAATAAAGCTGCTGGCACCTTTGTAAAGCTAAGCAGGGTCTGATATGGTTTCAATTGGATGGGGATTGCAAGTTGAGAGTCCTGCATTGCAGGGGGTGGACTAGATGACCCTCAGGATCCCTTCCAACTCTACAATTCTAGAACTCTTTTCTTTCCATTGAGTTGTGATCTCAATGAATCAGTCAACAAACTTTCTAAACTGCAAGTCATCTCATTACTGGAAAATGTATCGTGCATTATTTATAAACATGTAGCCTTTAAAAATGCTAAGTTGGCATATTTGGTGCATCTCAACCATCATTTACCCTGAATGCTATCACTTCAAAGACTGAAAAGGATGTTATAAAAAAAAAATTCCACACTGGAGTTTTATAATTCAATAGAAAGGAAGTGAAGGTACCCATGGTGCAATTTCACTTCCAGAAAGTCCATTTTCTCATATATTGCTAAGAAAATGTTACAATTTGTTTGATGTTTATCTGTATTTTGAGTCTGATTAATCTATTATTCAGAGTCTCAATGAAGCAAGGGACTAGGTGAGGCAAGCTATCTGAAGCTGAATCCAAACAAAGATGGCATGATGACATGGGTACAAGAAACTGACTACTGTATTATTCTTTGGTAATTTTGTTGTACGTTTGTGCTGTCTGAAGAGCAAAAGGATGGTATGACTGCCAAGTCCACTTTCACAAACTAAATTTGTAGCTATTCAAAATGCAAACTAGGTTCCTAGCACCAGGAGAATTGGACCAACAGTAAAAAGATACTGCTGAGAATTATGAAAAAAGCAGAAGGCTAACTTAAAGTATTAGTTATTATGCAACTTTTGTACAACACAGAAGTGTTGCTGTGCTATGTGTGGGCTGCAATTTCTGAGAAGGGCTTAAAATTCACTTTACTGAAAATATCAGCTTACAACTGAAGAGAAAAAAAAGGTTTTATAAAAGACCAAAGCTGAAAATAACAAATCCTCAGAAATGAGAATAGACCCTCAGTTGTTCACACCTTAATAATAATAATAATAATAATAATAATATTTTTTTTAATACCCCGCCCTCCCCAGCCAAGGCCGGGCTCAGAGCGGCTTACAAGCAATAATAAAAATAAGATGAATGATTACAACTTAAAAACAAAAATAAAATACAACATTAAAATAATGGAACATTAATATATTAAAATGTAGCCTCATTGCAGGAGGAGAAGGAAAAGAACAAATAGCATTGATCTAATAAAACAAGCAAAACAAGAAGGGTCACTATAATCAAAACCAACAAGCTAAACAATCTGGTCTGCTCCTACTCTGAAAGGCAGGATTCTCCATGCATTAAATGAACAATGTGTCCCAGGCCACAGGAACCAGCCTGATTCCGGGAATAGTGTAGTGTAAAAAAGCAATTAAGGAAGTATGCCAGGTTACAAAAAGCTTCCAAGAACACTAATTTTATCTAACCTGTTACAGTTTTTTCAATAAAAAATTAGAGGCCAAAACTGAAAACACAGTTTGGGGGAAGTATACCATAACATTCCTAGAGAAAGACTATATATTCTATTTCTGCTTAAGAACAGCATTTAACACAGGCTGAGCAACTATAAAATCCATTACCAAAAGTATTGTGTAGAGGAGATGATGTAGTCCTGTGACACTGAGGTGTTAACCACATATTCCCTCATTCTGATGCATGCCATGCTCAGTCTGGAGAAAGTGTGAAAGACGTGTGTAAGGAAAGAAGGAACGCAACAAGCTACCCCATACTTGCCTATGGAATTTACAAAGCAGCATGGTGGTTTTAAGTACTGTCTTTATCTAACATTAAAATCAGCCGAAGGAGAGAGAAATGTAAAATATTACACTGGGGGGTATTGAATAATGGGATGGAGGGCATGCCTTACAGCACAACAATTTAAGGTGGCATCAGGCATTAAATAAGCAGGAGTACAATTTACTCACACATCCAACTTTTCAGTATTAAATTGGCACATCACTTCATGGGGAGACGTGCAGATTCACTTTTGTATTTGTGGGGGTGGGGAGATGTTATAGAACCAAAGTGGACAACTCCGAAGAGGCCATACAGACAGTTATGTATCTCTGAATGTACCCAGCATGAAACTATGCAAAGCTGGGGAGGCGGACAACAGGTTGGGGAAGAATGCTGTGAGAATAGTATTTAGTATGATGTGGGGAAAAGCAAAACATTAGTGGGTACAGAGTCACAAAGTACATAGCACTTACGAGGCAGTTGGCTAATACAGGACTGATGTGGAGAGGCTAGACAAATGATGTACTCTTGTACTTGACTGGCACAGGTTCAACAGTGTGTGTCAGCATTAGAAAGATTCGGCCATGAGGTTGGTAACCTTAAACCCATTACCCTAACCTACTTCACAGGGTTGTTATGAAGTATAGTGGGCTGGGGAATCCATGCACTTTTTGAGCTCCTTTGGGGGCAAAGTGAGGTACAACTTTTCCCCCCAAAAGATGATGGGAGTCAATTGCAAACAACATGACCTCTAGAGATTCATCTATAAATGTGTGGGGAATCTTTTTCAGCATGAGGGCTATATTCCCCCATTGGCAACCTTATGGGAGTGGCATGCCAGTTTAGGTGGGACTAGAGACAGAACTGGGTGGATAGGCATGACCACACACAAAAAGTAGGGTGTTTCTTTACGCACATACATCTCTCCACGCTTTACTCTGGCAATTAAGAAACATTATCCCAGTTCAAGAACACATTCCAGTCAGTAAAAAGCTGATGAGAAGCATGACCTGTGGAAAGTCCCAGTGGCCAAGCAATGAGGCCTGGAGGGTCACATTTGCACCCGAGGCCTGAGGCTTCCCATCTGTTCTAAAAGATGGAAATACAGTGGTACCTCGGGTTAAGAACTTAATTCATTCTGGAGGCCCGTTCATAACCTGAAACTGTTCTTGACCTGAGGTACCACTTTAGCTAATGGGGCCTCCTGCTGCCGCCGCACAGTTTCTGTTCTCATCCTGAAGCAAACTTCTTAACCCGAGGTACTATTTCTGGGTTAGCGACGTCTGTAACCTGAAGTGTCTGTAACCCGAGGCACTACTGTATATGCAACAATCCTGCACACCTGCTCAGTACATGATATGCAAAAGTAGTACATGGTATTTATAGAAGGGCTGTGGTGACACCATAAACTTCCAGGCTTGGGTTAAGGTTTGGATTATGATCTGGAGCTAGGAAGCACTTTATATGCAAATCAGAATGGCATAAGCTTCTTTGTAGAATGTACTCCCACATTCAGCACAGGAGGTAAAAGCAGTGGATAGCTGGATACATCAAAAACACATCACTTGTGCAAAAGGTGATGGACTGAACTTTGAATGCTTCAGTTTTACTCAGAAATTAGTACTAACGAAACTAATGAAACCACTGAGAAGTTTTATTACAATCAAGCAGTAAGTATACACTTACGGGTACTGAGAATCAGAACTAGAGAGTACACCTACAGTGTGTGTGATACAGTCAATACAGCTGCCGTACTTGGTATGGGCTGTGTTTGGGGAGAGGGTTATATGAGAATGAGGAAGACAGCCTCCTGCAGGAATGTATGATACATACCACTTATACTGGCTGTAAAGGTTTTTTCTCTACCCTGTATACCTATACTGTGGGCAGTCATACGAGCATAAGCTTTTCCAAGTGAAAAGATCTTCGTGAACTAAGTGTCAGTCAGTCAACACTTTATATGCTGAAATGAAAGGTCACTGCAAGAGCGTCCCATGAATACATTTGACCCACATAACTTATGCCCAATAGAGTGCAAAAGTATCCCATGAACACATTTGACCCACATTACCTTGTTTGTTTATTATATTTCAGACATGTTTGTCTACGTATTTATTATATTTCTAAACTGTTCTTCACCTGAAAGGGATCCCGGTATTATATACAGCAAGTAATAAATACAGTAACACAATGCTGTTTTAAAGTCACAGACCATAAAACCAACTTACAGCAAGTACCTGACATAAGCAAAACCCAGAACTCTGTCTACAGAGACATCCCAGACTCTTAAGAACAATGATGCTGCTAAAGGGTGGTAAAGTGCTATTTATTATTGTACCACCTCTGCCTATGGTGGGAACAAAAGAATTATAGAAATAAATAAATAAAATAATAATAATAATAATAATAGACACCCTGCTCAGGTGTAGAAACTCTTCAGGCCAATCCACCTTGGAGACAGAGACATGGCCACACACTTCCAAAGCTGCACAAAAGTGCAACGCGGTTAATGGTCTCATTACATTTTTGCCTTCGCAACTACTGTACTACATAATGCTTAAAAGCCTGGCTTTAGTCCCTAAGCAGCGACAGTAGGGACAACACGCACACAAATAGGGAAAAACGTGGAAGAGTTTCTTTAAACTGAAAGGCGAAGCGTGACTTGCGGAAGGCGAGAGAGGAGGGTGCAACTTAATCACAAGGGAAGTCCTTTTTTAAAAAACAGCAGCACCAGCATCTACTAACTGCCCGGGCGCATAAAACGCAGGTGCAAAACACACGAGCCCGCTCGGCGCCGCTTGCAAAGCGAGAGCGCAGCGCCGTCTCCCCGCACGCGGGGGCGGTGTAGGCGGGCCTTCGTGAGGGGGGGATGGGGGCAGAGCAAATGGGGTCGACACGTTAGAACCGTGGGGGGCGGAGGGAGGGCGAGGGGGCCGTCGAGGGAGGCGGTGCCAGCAGCCCCGAAAGGGCCCTCGGTTCCCGGCGGCTACGCACCGTGTACTCCCGCACTTGGCTGTGGAAGTTCTGCTCGCGGATGGTCACCTCGTCGGCGTCCATCCTCTCATCGCCGCCTCGCAGCCCCCTCAGGCAATGGCGGCCGCCGCCCCAGCTCCTCCTGCTTCCAGGGCGACGGGCGGGGGACCATGGCAGGGGGCGGCGGCGGATGCCCCTGACACCTGGGGGGGGGGTGAGCGGGTGAGGGAAAGAGGGCGGAGGGGGCGGGAGTGAGGCGCGGGCACGACGCGACACTTAACGACGCGCGCCGCCGCCGCCTCCTCGCTCCCTCGGGGTCTGTCACACACCGTCCTGCGGCTGAGGGGGGCGGATCGGACAACCTCTCTGAGGGGGTACCTCGCTCAAGGGTGACGCTGCGCTTGCGCGGACAAGGCGGGGGCCCGCCCGCGCGAAGGGCGGGCAGGGGGCAGGGCCTCCGCGACCGCGGCGCTCGAGGAGGAGGGCGGGGCTTAAGCGGCGAGGGTGTGGCTACCGCCGCCTCTTCTGCGTTGCAAGGAGAGAGGCGCGCGAGCAAAAGCTGCGAAGAGCGCCCGCGCGCGCCTCGAGGGCGGAGCTTGCCAGCGGGAGTGGGCAAGGCTGTGGAGTTGTTGGCTTAGGAAGAGATATTGGGTAGAGGTGGAGCCAAAGATGCAAAGTGAGGCGGGGCTTAGGCAAAGGTTTGCGGGGTTCGAAATAGGCGGAGCCAGTGTGGCTATTCCACGAGGAGGCGCAGGCGCTGATGTTCTTAAAAGCGGAAAGCCCACAGCGCAGCAGGTGTATGCTTATTCCCAGTACTGTACAGGAAATTTCTGTTTGTCTGGACTAGATGACTCTTCGGGTCCCCTTCCAACTCTATAATTTTATGATTCTGAGGTGAGGCGACGGCCTCTTGTGGCAGGATCCACAGGTAGCACAAGATTCCCCCCTCCCCGATGTTCTAGCTTTCCATGTACAGTGGTACCTCAGGTTACATATGCTTCAGGTTGCAGATTCCACTAACCCAGAAATATTACCTCGGGTTAAGAACTTTGCTTCAGGATAAGAACAGAAATTGTGCAGCGGCAGCAGGACGCCCCATTAGCTAAAGTGGTGCTTCAGGTTAAGATCAGTCTCAGGTTAAGAACAGACCTCCAGAACGAATTAAGTTCTTAACCCGAGGTACCACTGTATATGAAATTTATATCCAAAAGAACACTCGGGTATTTCCCCCATCTTGCAGGCTAAAATGGTACAGTCCAGTAAGTGGTGCTTCTACTGTTTAGTGTGAGTCACTTAGTCTGAACCAGAGTCCAAAAAACTGTTCCATCTTTAAGTAACAGCAATGACACATCCGTAGGAATGACACATCTGAAGAAGGGTAACATAAGAACTCTCTTTTGACCCCTCTGCATTCTTAACGTGTTGATTGCCGTGCGTCTATCAAGTTCTGTCAGCTGGTGTCCCTAATAAATCAACCACATTCCTTATGACTGAATAGTTGGCCCCTATGGAACCGAAAAGCAAAATGAAAACAGTATTTTTCATTCTCATTATTTGAAAGCAACTTGGTGATATTCAAGGGGCTTGCAGTTTGGCACATTTACAGAGATTAGGAAGGAAGACTCCTTTATGGCTGCAAGATAGAGAGGATGAACCAAGCTGCTCCCTCTTTCTAGTTTAAGATGCACAAGGTCCTAAGTTTCAACCCCAACATATCCAGGTAAGGTGGGAATATCCCATGTCTGAAACCCTGAAGAGCTGCTACCAGTCAGTGTTGACAATATTGAGGTAAATGGACCAAGGATCTGTCTTGTTATACAGCAGTTTCCTATGTTCCTAATTACTTTGGCTTTGATTTTCAGTTACTAGATAACCATCCAACAAGAATTATTAATTAAGAATCTCACAATTGGTCTGTGATCATTTTTACATTTAGCAGATAGATGACGCTGGTTCCTATTTAGCTGTACATTTGTAATAGCATTACTTACTTAAAGAGACTGTAAGTACTGACATCATTTCCATTACACATCACCAGTATTTTGATAGATTTGATAGTCACTGCTGAGGGCTATTTAACAAATGATTTGAAACAGTTCATTTAGCTCATATTTGTTACACTTTGCTACCATGGATGTGTTAATGTTAAAACTGTCAAAACGTGATATTTAACTCAGTAATAGAATCATTGTTCCTAGGGTAACAATTCATTGTCCCAAACTATCTATACCTATCTATTTTAATTCATTCTCACTTATTGGTCACTTATAAATCTTCAAGTTCACTTTTGCTAGATGTATGCATCTAGAATAAATACCATCTGCCAAAATTGCATTAAAAATTGTATATTCTTGTATTTAAAATGTATATTCTTATTTCTTAGAACAGCCTGATTTCTGTGTGCTATTCATTGTGTTCTCATGCTTTACCAGCCCAGCCCAGGGAATCAACCAATCTGCATGGATGGATATTGTACAAATGTGAGGATTTGGGCTTCATCATCTCTGCAAATATACATGTTTACATCACTAGTGGAAGAAGCATCTGAATCAGCACTACAACAAATATTCCAACAAAATCAGGAAAGGCTGAAAAAGTTGGATATCTTCAGCCTGGAGAAAAGCAGCTTTGCTGGCGTTCTTGCTTGAGTAGCAGTGGATGTCTTTTGTTCCTTTGGCTGGTAAATGGGGCCAGAATGTCCTTTCCATTTTCTTGTGCAGTCCCAGGGCAAGTGACAACTGAGGCTAAACATTCATTCATGCAGAGATTGTGAAAGCAACCTCCCTGTGTCTGCTGCTTTGGACAATGGATGGTGGCAGACTGGTCTCCTGCTTGCAGTGATGTTCTTTCTGGAAGGCAGCCTCCCAGGAACCATAGGTCCCCTGACGTGTTCAGTTTGTTCTCATTAAATGCATGTGGAACGCCCTCCCATCAGATGTCAAAGCGATAAACAACTACCTGACATTCAGAAGACCTCTTAAGGCAGCCCTGTTCAGGGAAGTTTTTAATATGTGACATTTTAGTGTATTTTTCATCTTTGTTGGAAGCCGCCCAGAGTGGCTGGGGAAACCCAGCCAGATGGGCGGGGTACAAATAATATATTATTATTATTATTATTATTATGTTCTGGATCTGTACACACATGAATTAAACATGGCCTGGAGATACAGTGGTACCTCGGGTTAAGTACTTAATTCGTTCCAGAGGTCCGTACTTAACCTGAAACTGTTCTCAACCTGAATCACCACTTTAGCTAATGGGGCCTCCTGCTGCTGCCACGCTGCCGGAGCACGATTTCTGTTCTCATCCTGAAGCAAAGTTCTTAACCTGAAGCACTATTTCTGGGTTAGCGGAGTCTGTAACCTGAAGCGGATGTAACCTGAGGTACCACTGTACTCTGCTAATTGTAACTGCAATGTTCTAAAGAGATCTAAGCTTGAATCCAACCATGTGCAGAGTTCTGCTCACATAAGGAAACTTCTTCTCCTGTTCCCTTAACCACCACCCCCCTCAGCGCTTTGGAACAGATTCTGAGAGTGGGGAGGGAAGAGGAGGTAGAAGTGCCAATACCATTCCCCACAGTCACCATGACATGCACAGGAAGTACAGCAAAATGTGAGGTTTTTAGTATGTGTCATGAAACAGGATTTCTTTTCTTTTTTTTCAGAACTGTTCTGGATTTCCATTGCATGCCATGGTTCTCCTGCTCCCTATCAATAACAGCCACAATAGAAATACATTATGATATAAATCACAGATAACATCCTTTTGAAAGTGCAAAGGGGAGTGATCTAAGGAAGTGCAGTCACTGTGAATTACTGGGCAGATCTGTTGAAAACATTTGACCAATAATTTATGAGCTTGGGGTATTTCTTGACATGTTTTTAATGTGGGAGTATGGATTTTTCAGAGTGAGCCATTCTGGGAAGTGTCCGTCTTGAATCACTCTAATTTCCGGGTTATTGGATGTATTCCATTCGAACAGTTTAAAGTTCGTGGAAAGCTAACTTTGTGTACAGGTTTTATTTCATAGTTGACCAATGTGCTTTTAATATCCATTGCAGGGGCAAGGATGAGGCGAAGGAAGGGGCAATATGTCTTGCTAGGTTGGCCCTGCCAGGTAACACTCATTAGGCAAAATAGACTGGGGTGTGGTGGGAAATTGTATAGTAACTATTAAGTTTCAGGAACATGGAAGGCATTATGGAGGAGGATGTTGAGTGTGAGGCCGGACAGTGGGTTACCTTGGGCCATTCACTATCTCTCAGCCTAGACCACAAGCTGGTTGTGAAGCTAAAAGAGGGAGTGGGAGAACCAGGTATCACACTTTGAGCTCTTTAGAGAAGGGGGAGATAGAAGTGTAATCAATAAGTAAAACTTGCCTCAAGCCATAGATGTGGGACCTTTCAAACACCCATTAGAGATGGAACCCATATGTAATATTTCCATATTAAATGTGTCCCTGTGTGTACTCCTATGGTCATACAAAAGGCTGCTGAAGAGGTCAGAGACCATCTTGGTCAGGCATGGGGAACTTCAGCCCTCCAGATGTTTTGGGACTACAACTCCCACCATCCCTGACCACTGGTCCTGTTAGCTAGGAATGATGGGAGTTGTAGTCCCAAAACATCTGGAGGGCTGAGTTTGCCTATGCCTGATCTTGGTTGTGAGTCCTGGAAAAGCTACTCCCTGCTCCCTTCTCAAGAAAGAAGATTCCACCTAAACATGAGGAAGAACTTCCTGACAGTAAGAGCTGTTCGACAGTGGAATTTGCTGCCAAGGAATGTGGTGGAGTCTCCTTCTTTGGAGGTCTTTAAGCAGAGGCTTGACAACCATATCTCAGGAGTGCTCTGATGGTGTTTTGATCGATTGACTGACTGCATTTATATCCCATCTTTTTCTTCAAAGAGCTAAAAATGACATACATGCTTCTCCCCCTCCCTATTTAATCCCTACAACAGCCCTGTGAGTCAGGTTGGGCTGAGAGGCAATGGCTGGCCCAAGGTCATCCAGCAAGCTTCATGGCGGAGTGGTGATTTGAACCCTGGTCTACCCGGCCCTAATCTGACACTTTCACTACTGCACCACACTGGCTCCGATAAGTCATTTTTTACTTCAGGGCAGTATTTTTAAATACATCACTGCTGTCTTCACCAACTAGATACCCTCCAGATGCGCTGGCAGGGCCTGATGGGAAACTAGAAGGCACCAGGTTGACAAAGCCCACGTAACTATATTCTTGACGTCAGCCCCTTAGGAAGAATTATCTCCCAATTATACATAAAAGATGACCAAATAGGAAACACCTTAAATTTATATCAAATTATAATCGAGTTATTCTCCACTATCCTAATTATGTGCATTAAATATTTTTTATAGGGCAATAATTTCAGAGTCTCATGTTTTGTGGGCAGCTGCTAAAGTGGTAATTGCATTTTAACTTGAGAAAGACAGATCAATCAATCTCTGGTCTCAGTTCAAAAAAAGAATGTTTGCAACTGTCATTTAAGTCATTCATTCATCCTTTTGCAATATGTTTGAGTGGCGCTTCCCATTGACACCCCTAAGCTGCTTGCTTTCGGTGGGCGAGTTAATAGATAACGCAGGTAACTATGGCATAGCAATCTACCTACATGGGTAACATGCAACCTAAAAGTACCATCACACTGACACTTGACCTTATGTCTGTCTTTTAAGTATCTCTATGGGATCACTACAGATGGTGACAGCAGTCACGAAATTAAAAGACGCCTGCTTCTTGAGAGAAAAGCAATGACAAACCTAGACAGCATCTTAAAAAGCAGAGACATCACGTTGCCAACAAAGGTCCGTATAGTTAAAGCTATGGTTTTCCCAGCAGTGATGTACGGAAGTGAGAGCTGGACCATAAAGAAGGCTGATCGCCGAAGAATTGATGCTTTTGAATTATGGTGCTGGAGGAGACTCTTGAGAGTCCCATGGACTGCAAGAAGATCAAACCGCTCCATTGTGAAGGAAATCAGCCCTGAGTGCTCACTGGAAGGACAGATCGTGAAGCTGAGGCTCCAATACTTTGGCCACCTTATGAGAAGAGAAGACTCCCTGGAAAAGACCCTGATGTTGGAAAAGATGGAGGGCACAAGGAGAAGGGGACGACAGAGGACGAGATGGTTGGGCAGTGTTCTCGAAGCTACCAGCATGAGTCTGACCAAACTGCGGGAGGCAGTGGAAGACAGGAGTGCCTGGTGTGCTCTGGTCCATGGGGTCACGAAGAGTCGGACACGACTAAACAACAACAACATGGGATCGGGATTGCTCATATTGCTCCCAATGGGACAGAAGCAGGCTGTCTTTTTTTATTGCACTCCATACCCCTGATTTGGGGATCTGCAGGAGCCTTGATGCAGACACAAAGCTCTTGCCCCGTGGCTTTCCTTTTCATTTAAATGTAGGGAGGAGCGCCTTGCATAAGTCCAGATAAGAAGACTGGAAAACAGCCCAGTGTTTGAAACGCTACAGATAGCTCCAGGTGAGCAACTTGCTCCTCCAAAGGCTGGAGGTGATCTAAGGTGACTTGTGAGTCTTGAACTCAGGTCCACCCCTTTTCAGGTTTAGCTTCCTCTTATTATTATTTATTGACTTTATATACCGCCCTGTACCCAGAGGTCTCAGGGCAGTTCACATAAAAGATCAACATAAAAACCACAATATATATAATCAAAAATAACACACACACACACACACACACACACACACCCCGCAAAAAAAAAGAGCCACATTTTAAAAGGGCTTTGTTCACTTTGCCTTGTGCTGTGTTTTGTAAGGAGGTTTCCGGAATTGCACATGCTGTCTTATTGTCACATCTGCCAGAAGCCACCTGCCTGAACAGCTAAAAGGCTCCTGAGAGACCACTGGGACATTGCTGCTGCCTTGAGCTGGCACCCCCAAACTTGGCCCTCCAGCTGTTTTGGGACTACAACTCCCATCATCCCTAGCTAACAGGACGAGTGGTCAGGGATGATTGGAATTGTAGTCCCAAAACAGCTGGAGGGCCGAGTTTGGGGATGCCTGACCTTGAGTGTTGGAACCTTTAGGCTCTTAAAGGGCCACCCACCTGGACTGGAGGAGAGTGCTGCTTCTTGCCAATGTCCCCTGTCTGCTGCACTCTCTGAGCCACTGGGTATGGTAGCATGGGAGGTACTTGGCTCCTTGATGCTCAGGGGAAGGAGCTTCTGAGGGGTCTTCGGCAGCTCTGGTCCAACTCTGGCTCTGTGTCCTGCACCAGATCCGTCTCTTCAGCCAAAAGCACTGCAATCTCAGACGCAATTACACAAAGCAGGATAAAAGAATTGCTGTTGTCCTTTGCTTCCATCCCTTAAATTTTGTATTTAGATTTAGTTTCTGAATCACCAGTAACTGAGCTAAATAAACAGTTCAATGATCTACCAAGCTGCTCACTTCTACAGATTAGTCTTTGTGTGGCAATTGACCTGGGTGATCATCAATGCAGCACAGGATCAGCAAACTCATGTGTGATCTCGTCTTCCATAAACTGGAAAACTGGGAGAGGGCGGTTCCCTCCAAAGGAACCGCAGATTTTGCAAGAGTTTGTTTCTCTCAAGGCGAAAACAAGTGTGACTTACCCGTCTATGTATTCCACAAACACACCACCACCTTTTAAATGCAGTTCCCATCAGAACTGCTCCATATAACACTGGTGGCCTTTTATACTGGTAACCCCATCCCTATTGGCATTTGACCAGCACTTGAGGACACATCTGTTTAGATAACTGTTCTCCTAACCTGAACCTCCTGATGAAATAATTTTAATAGCTGTTTTAACTGCTATGCTATTTTAATGGCCTCATTTTATTTTAAAATGTTTTGCTGGAATTGTTTTATTGGGTATTTCAATTATATTTTTATACTTGTAAACCACTTAGAAGCCATTCTGGCATGTAAGCAGTATATAAATTAATAAATACTATTAACGGTATACATTCGGCACTGGTACGCCAGTGGCTTATCCACCTGGGTCACTGATTTGCTAATATGGCAACACTATCATCAAATGGTCTGGGCTTCACATCACATGTAGTAAGTGTTCCCCATCATGCTTAAATACACTTGCCAAATGAGTTTATTTAAACATGATGGGGGGGTGGAACATTTGCACAGGTAAATGATTTAATTAAAGACCATGTAACAACTGTTTCATTCCCAAAATTACATGCTGCTCACACAATTAGATATTGCACTCAGAAATCATAACATTTAACTATAATATATTTCTCCCAATGGGTTTACATAATCCCTTTTTGCCATTTTCTCTTTGACAAGAAGCCATACACTTTTATTAAAGGCTTTTCCCTCCCAAAAATGTTAGAAATCTTAAGGGCCATAAATCATCTTAATTCTTACAATTAATAAAGGCAAGATTTATTCTTAAATCATGAATGCTCCTTTCTAATTAAATTCAAATGAGTTTAATACCTCTCCAAAGTGTTCGGATAATAAGTAGTCCCTTTTTTTGGACCTTAACATCCTTGATCCCTGTCAATAATTAGATTGGGTGGCTTATAAAGCACAATACTTGGCATTTTTAAAAATCTTTATCTTCCTCTTCTGTCTCATTAACAAAAATGAATAGGTTCACTCTTCTGGCAGAGGAAACCATGGGGATTCAATGTTGCTCAAGGACATGACAGATTCTAGGGATATTGAATTACGTCCTTCTGTCCTCCTTGGAATAGCCACTGATGAACAGGAGACCTAGATTTCCAAACTCATAATTATTTCTCAACCAGAAAACTCAAATTGTATGATGAAGAAAAATTATGCAGAAGTATAAACTGAGGTCATTTTCAGTATTTGTTCCAAAAAAATTAATTCTTGGCAGGATGTTGCAAATGGTCAGAGCCTGCATGAGACATTTTGCTGTTTCAAGCAGCTATGGTGCAGCCATAGGGATGCTCTAAGTAGTGGGTTTCCTACCATGAGCAGGTGCTTGAATTGGATTACCTTTGAGGTCCCTTCAACTCTGTGATTCTAGGAGTAGCTTGGGGGTCTCACTATTGAGGGTCTTCTCGTGGTATTCATAGCATGAATGCTTTTAAAACATGGTCCGTTCAGACATGTGCTGGAGCAGATGATTCAACTTTAACCGCTAAACAAAATGCAAACTGCTTTAAAGCTGTTGGTGTTTCTTAAGATGTTTACAATCCCTGCATCGCAAGCCCTGCACTCACAGCTTTCTCTTCTGAAAGGTACAACTTTCTGCCAGGGCACATTTTGTGACTTTGCTAAAGGCAAAGGACAGGCTTGTGTGCCTCTTGTCAGATAGCTCTAAAAGTAGATCTGAATCACATTCTGACTCATTCCAAAGCACTCAGAAGAGCTATTGAAGGAGAAAGAGATGTGATGTGATTGTTGACCTCCTAGAAGTAGCTCAACAGCCTGGCTGTTTTCAGTGCCCTCACCAGCGTTAGGGGTAAAAATATATTTATGAGCGCAGCATAATTTAATATTTGTATGTTTCTTATTTTGCTCATTACTGTGTGTGGTACTTTATTGATCATTGCCAGCCCTGCTGCTGTTTCAGAATGCAGAAAGTAATTATGTGAGCAGCAAATCTAACTGATCAGTTCTTAGTATTGATAGTCAGGAGAACTTGACCCAAAATGAGGATAACAGCGGTTAGGACTGAGATTACCCAAAGTAAAAGGGGGAGGTTAAAATTCCACACCCAAAAACAATCTTCAGAATTTTATCTTCTGAACTATAGTTCTAAAATTCTGATTCAAGGATAACCCTGCTCAAACCATCAAGGTCTCCTACTTCAAATGCAGCTTTAGAGAAAGCTGGTCCAAAAAGATGGGAATCCTATCATATACTGATAGAGGAGATGATGGTACCATATTCCAAACCTCAGTACAGTTCCTTGTAATGACCTGGAAGATGTGGCGCTGGGAGGCCCATATAGTGTGGAATAAATTAGGACCCCAGTCCTGGAAGGAGCAACATCAGCTCTTCGGGAACAACTTCCTCTCCTGAAGCTATTACAGTCACTTACAGCCACTCCAGCAGACTGCCTCAATGGAAGAGAGGGGAAGCAGGACTCATTCCATCATCATGCTCATGCTTTCATCCCAGCTAGTCAACATAAGGAGTACTATTTAACACACACACACACACACACACACACACCCGTCCCCCATCCATCCCTGTCCCTTTTTCCTTTTCCACTGCATAGTTTTATATTATAAGTCTGTGGGCAGGGACTGTCTTGTTTAACTGTATGTAAGACACTCTGGGAGCCTTTTGGCTGAAGAGCAGGATACTGGCGCAATAAATAAACTATTGAGGAACTGACACTCTCCGCTGAAAACATGCCATGTGTTTAAAGCACATGGCTTCTGCCAAAGAATCCTGGGAACCACAGTTTCCCTCCTGCACAGAGCTACAATTCCCCTTTAAAAACAATATTTCATCCTGCTCCCATTAGCTTTCCTTTCCCATTTACCCCCAGCTACTAATCTCCATTGCCTGCTACAGCATATTCCTTGCTCTGAGCAACACCAGACTGTTCAGTCCCTTCTTCATTTTTTAGAGTGTAGGATTGATAAACAATACAAAATGGAATAGCTTAGGTTGCGTTCTTCAAACCTTCCAGTCCTGTTACCAAAGTCACGCAGTGCAATCCTAAGCCTTCAGAGGGGCTTCCTCCCAAAGACGTGTGCACAGGATCGCGCTCTTTGTATCTTCCCCATGATGAATCCATACTGAGAATCCCAAGCAGTAGATATTTGTAAGCCAGAGGATGCTCCACGAGGCTGTGAGCTGCCTGTTCTAGAACTGTAAGTTCTGGGCCCGCAGCAGAGCATCCGTCACGCAATTGACAATGATTTCTCTACATGATCTCAGTTTAATCTGCATATGTTTATTGAAAGATGAGATTTAATGGGTGAGTCTAACCTTGCTGCCTAATTATGTTATTGCTGCTTTAATATTTCTCTTTAGAAAGTCTCCTGAAGGGAATTGGGCATCTCCCCAGAAGGGAAAAGGTTTTGTCTTAACCGACCGGAAACATTTATACTGATGTCAGGAAGAATTATGGGTATGGGTAAGGTAAAATAAAGTCATTAAAAGTGAAAAATTTTGTTTATATGTAAATACATAAGCTACATTAACCAAAGCATTATGCTAATTATTTCTTGGCAACGATGCTAACCTTTTGCAGAATAGACATGGGTACAAGAATGCCATACATTAACTGCCATTCCAATTAAAGTGTGCATTCAGAAACGCAGGTGCCCCTTAGGGCTAAACCACATGTTACATACTGCAGCTGTGTGTGTCTGTAACATAACCACAATGGCTAGTTCTTCACTGCAATGGACCTTCAGGACAGAGTGGTGACATGACACACACACACACACACACCAGTGCTTTTCTGCTTGTGGGGATCCCAGTCCCATGATTGTGATGGAAGCCCAAGCCTGGAACCCCAGCAGGAGATGGCAGGGGGCCAGCAGGGGGTGGGATAGTGAATGAAGCACCCTACCCTGTTACTTCTTAGAATCATAGAAGAATAAGAGTTGGAGCTCATCTGGGTCTGCAATGCAGGAGGCAACTACATCATCCCCAAGAGATGCTCATCCAGCCTCTGCTTAAATATCCCCAGCAAGGAAGGGCCCAGAGGCTCCCGCGACAGCATGTTCCACTCTCAAACAGAACATACTACGAAGAGATTTCTTCTAAGAATTAGCCAAAATCTGTTTCGGTGCAATTTTCACCCATTGGTTCTAGTCCTGCCCACTGCAGCAGGACTAGAGAGCACATCTGTTCCATTTTCCAGTTACTGTAGTCAGTGGAGGCTACACACTCTGATCACAGTTGGTGGAGGGAGGGAAGTTCCACCCACCTCAGGATCCTACCCATCTATTGAACTTTGTGTCCCTGTTCAGGTATTGTAACCACCCTCACAGTCTGAGGATCACTGCTTACGCAGTCTTACCAGCCATGCATAAACCATCAGTCCAGTTGAACTTAACAGGGCTTTATAACAAATACACCTGCCAATTTCAGGATACATGAAGGCAGCCTTCCCCAATCTAGTGTTCTCCAGATGTCATTGGACTATAACTTCCATCATCCCTGAGAATTGGATAAGAGTCCAACAACTTCTGGACGGCACAATGTTGGGGAAGGTTGCATTTCGGCAACCAGCAAAGGCCACAAAATGGCAGTGGCCAAGGATGGAACCAAATGGATAAGTGAGATCAGAAGTTTAAGCCATGAAGCCATTGAATTCCCAGACTCAGACCCCAACACAGGAGCCCCTCAAGCCACTGACCCCTTAAACCTTTGCCCTAACTCCCAATATGCACCTTGAAAACCCAATTCTCATGAGGAACTTGCCCCTTTTTCACCACAAGCCTTGCCATCTCTTGGCAATAACAAGGCAAAGCTTTATTGAGAAACGATTGAGAGCAAGGTTGCAGGCCAGAGGACTGCCCCTTTAAAGGTTCACACTGTTCAGCAAAAGTGTGGAATCTGGGAAAGTTGATTTGGCTGAGAAGGATAAAGGGGCTCAGCTGAGCTTGAGATTTCCTTACAGCAAATTGGCAAACAAGGAGCTATCCAAGGTCCTGCGACTCCAGCCTGATACTAGCTTCCTTGCTGACGAAATCACACCCAAATGTCTATTGTGCCCTGTGGTCAAGGCAGGACACAGCTTCTGATGACAAGTCTTCAAAAGATGCCTAAGAACATCAAATATGTGTTTACAGAGCAAATATAGAGGATTTACAGTAATTCCCATTTGTTTTTTAAAAAAACCCTACATCCTCTTCTGTTTACATGAGCCATCAAATACGTATCTAGTCCAAATGAAGAGATTAAAACCTATAAATAGGGAAGGGGGGGGTCACTGAGTTCATGGTGGTGACTTCAAGCTGACTTTCTGCAGGGATCAGTGGTAAGTTCCCCATGGAAAACTTGGGCATTTCTACATGTCCCGCATCTGACATCACATATGATGTCAGGTGTGGGACAGATGGGTGTGGTTTGCGAAACAGCCTTACAGGGCCCAGTTTGGCCTGCTGGATGCAGGTTCCCCCAGCCCTGATACAAATGAAGAATGCGGTCTTTGTAGCTTTGGGAGTTAATTCACTGCTGTTTCTTCTACTTTGACTTTCTCTTCTCCCCACTGTGATCATATATAGTAACAGCTGCGTGAAAATGACAGGCATGGTTGTGGTTTAATGGGAATAACGACTGACATCAAGGGCTAGATCAGAAGGGACTGACATTTTTTTGAAGTTAAAAATAAAGCCATTAATTTAACAAATATAGAGAAAGGACAGAGGCAAAAGGAAATGTCCCCTTGTTAAATATTTACCACTTGAGCTTTGATGAAAACCACCCTATAAATGACAATATAATACAAGTAAGTGTTCCCAAGGTTAGGTCAACTTTCACGTTGAAGTTAAGTCTCTCATAGAGGGAAGAATTACATTTCTTGGCATGGACGCATTAATTATATAAATTTCATAAAGGAAATGCAAAGTCCTATAATGTGTGGCATTGATTAATGATGCTCTTCTGATTTATGGCTGTGTATTTTTGAACTGTGATATTTAACAAGCAGCTAATTTAAAAGCTAGGTTTCTGTCACAACTTTTTACGATGCTTCCAGCAATCCTATTGGTAGCTTGAAAATTATTGTGTTAACACTTTGGAAGGCCAATTTCTAAACCGACAGTTTTCCCACTGAGAAAATAAAATTATTGTGTATCGTGGTACCTCGGATTAAGAACTTAATTCGTTCCGGAGGTCTGTTCTTAACCTGAACCTGTTTTAACCTGAAGCACCACTTTAGCCAATGGGGCCTCCTGCTGCTGCTGCGCCGCCGGAGCATGATTTCTGTTCTCATCCTGAAGCAAAGTTCTTAACCCAAGGTACTATTTCTGGGTTAGCGGAGTGTGTAACCTGAAGCGTATGTAACCCGAGGTACCACTGAATTAGGAAATTGTGTTATATCTGTTTCTTCTGTCCCTTGCATATTTCACAGGAAGTATCTCCCCCTGCTATGATCTTGACTGTTCTTTAAGCTTTGGCATACAGGCCAAGCGTATGGCTGAACTTAAATGTTACACTGAATACATAGCTACCACCAAAACCAGCAGCTGTACAGCTGCCTCCTACATGCCCAACAATAATGCTCATCAGAACTTATCTATGTTGTGAAATCATGAAACTCTGCATTACCCTACCCTTCTTTGCATCATTGGCTAGTCCCGGCAGGAAGAAAATATACAATGCAATCCTATGTCACTGCGCTTAAAGGAGCAGAGGGTCTGCCACCCATCCACAGCCCTGCTGAGAATGCTGACTAGGGATGAAGGTGAGGAGGGGGCAGGCAGATCACTGCACCAACCTGGAGCTGGCACAGCAACTGGGCCCACATTGGGTTTGATGCCCTCACATGATGGCAGTAGGATTGGCTTAGAATCCAACAGATCCAGGGCCAGCTCAGTCATTATCCCCCACCCTACTGGAATACCCCCATTTGGGGGCTGTTGGCTTGCTGCTTCTTGCAAGGAATGCGCTGGCAGCACTTCTACCTTCTGCTGAATCCAATCACACCCAGCCTATTGCAAAGAGGGTTGGCATTGCTTTTCCAGTTCTGTTAGATGTTATATAGGCAAAGGAGCCAGTGTGAGAGCCAGTGTGGTGTAGTGGTTAAGAGCGGTAGTCTTGTAATCTGGGGAACCAGGTTCGCGTCTCCGCTCCTCCACATGCAGCTGCTGGGTGACCTTGGGCCAGTCACACTTCTCTGAAGTCTCTCAGCCTCACTCACCTCACAGAGTGTTTGTTGTGGGGGAGGAAGGGAAAGGAGAATGTGAGCCGCTTTGAGACTCCTTAAAGGGAGTGAAAGGCGGGATATCAAATCCAAACTCCTCTTCTTCTTCTTCTTCTTCTTCATCTTCTTCTTCAAAGGGAAGCAAGAGACAGTTACCACTTTCAGTGGCAGCTATGCTATTTGCATAAGAGCTGAGGGTTTTGTTGTCGTTTAAAAAAAACATGAAAATAAGTTCTGGATGCATGTGGAGAAGTGTCTTATATGAATTAACATCCACATTATTGTATTCTATTTTTATTGCATGAAATTTATATACTGCTTGATTTTTTAAAAAACTAAACAAAACCTCACAGCAGCTATAATGGTTATCAATGTCTCCATGCTTTTTCAGAAGTTTCATATATTTGTACATCATCACAGACGTACTGTAGATGTATGAGATACATTTGGCCATTAATGCTAATTTTCAGGTCTTTGAAAGCCATTCATCTTTGAAAGCATGACATCAAGTTTAAAAGCCCTCCTTTATTTGAAAGGTTAAGCCTATTAAACACTTAGTGTGTGGGGGGGGGGTTGTAGAAAAACAGTGTATATTTAAAAGTCAGCACACTGCTGCCACAAAGAATTAAGTTATAGCAATTTTTCATGCTGTAGTTTTAAAAATTATTTTATTTACACAGTCATTTCAAAGCTATGTGCAATAAGAACAGCAAAGAAGCCGATATATTTAAAAGAAAACTAAAACAATACAAAACAGGGAATCATGGCAAGGACTCATTTATCCAGCTGGAAAAGCCTGCCAGAACAAAAATGTATTCAACTGTTTACCGCAAAGTGCAGATAGCGAGCACCTGTCATATCTTGACAGGAATGAAATTCCACAGAACAGGGGCAGCCAGGTTAAATCTCTGCTCCAAGTTACTGTGGAACAGGCTTCTGTGATATTTGGCACTTGCAGGAAAAAAGTTACTGCAGATCCCAGGGATCTACTGGGCATATATATATACACACATACATACTGTCATTCAGGTGGTTTCTCATGTAATCTGGTCCTGAGCTATGTAGGGTCTTACATGTAAGTATGAACACCTTGAATATGGCCCAGTTGCAGATTGGCAGCTAAGTGTTATATGCTGCTGATAGTTTGCCCCAAGCAAGCTAGCCACTGCATTCTGCCCTTGGACCAACCCCGAGGATAGCCCCACATATAGCACATTGCAATAACTCAACTGCAAAGTTACCATTGTATGCACAACTGCGGTTAAGCTATCCTGATCCAAAAACAGCCAAAGCTGTCTTACCTGTACGTTTCAGAGTACCAGTACGTTTCCAAGCACAATTCAAAGTGTTGGTGCTGACCTTTAAAGCCCTAAACGGCCTTGGTTCTGTATACCTGAAGGAGCATCTCCACCCCATCATCCAACCCAGACACTGAGGTCCAGTGCCGAGGGCCTTCTGGCGGTTCCCTCGCTGCAAGAAGCGAGGTTACAGGGAACCAGGCAGAGGGCCTTCTCAGTAGTGATGCCTGTGCTGTGGAACTCCCTCCCAGCAGATGTCAAGGCAATAAACAACTATTTTACTTTTAAAAGACAACTGAAGGCGGCCCTGTTTAGGGAAGTTTTTAATGTCTCATGCTGTATTGTTTTTAATATTTGGTTGGAAGCAGCCCAGAGTGGCTGAGGAAATCCAGCCAGATGGGTGGGGTGTAAATAAATTATTATTATTATTATTATTATTATTATTATTATTATTATTATTATACCAAACACAGTTGGTACATTCTCAGTTTATCAGCACCTTTCTTTACTATGTATGACGGGCTTTGTTTTCTCTCTTTCCCCCAAAGTTTCTCCAATTCACACTGGTGCAAAAGGCTTACTGCATACCTGGAAACCACGGAGCAGGCGCTGCAAAAGTGAGGATGCACCAATGCAGGGTGGAGACCAAAGGTGGACAAAGTACCCCAGAGGTACTACCCCTCTCCTATCACCCCATACACCTTGATGCTAGCAACTGAATATCCTCTGCAAAATACTAACCAAACGCCAGTTTCATAGGAGTTTTCCTATGCATGAGTAAAGTGCAATTTAACCTTGGAATCTTCATGGGGATAAATATATAGTTAGAAATATAACCTCTAAATACTTTGACAGATCAGCAGGACCTCCTGTGCCAACGAAGGAGAAATATCCATTAGGCATAAAGGACTTTTGTCTTGGAAGCGGAAAGCTGTAGTTCTGAGGCTCGTGCCACCTAAGATACATGATGTAATGACTGAAAATGGAGAAATGCATCGAAGGTAACAAACCATCTTCTGAAAATTAATGAGTTATTACGTTTTCCAGCCAGAGCTGGATGCAAATGCTCAGTACTTAGGAGGACGAGAAATGACGGCCTTGGGACTGCAGCCCGGGGACAGCAAGTCCAGGCTAGCTAGGCACTGCGGAGGATACAAATAAGTCAAAGCTGGCAAATTGGTTTCTTGCTGGCAATTATCAGTAATATGGCTGAAGGTTGGCCAGCTGCAGCGACTCAGTTTCCTTTTCACCTTTAGGGTAAGAACAAAGCAAGAAAATAAAAGGATCCTGGCTCCGTCTTCTCTCCTCACCCTCCCAGTGTACTCTCTCCCACACGCACCTGCCTTTTGCTTGGCTGCGCTTTTATAAATCACTGTACTTTATCAAACACTGTGGTTGATGCTGTGGGAGATACTGATGACCTAGTTCCCTAAATGCCCCCCCTACCATGCACAACTCTTACGAGGAAGCACAAGGAATAGTGCTGAGAGAAGGGTTGTAAATGGGCCTACACAGGTTTGTAAAAGCTAAAGGGACCCCTGACCATCAGGTCCAGTCGTGGCCGACTCTGGGGTTGCGGCGCTCATCTCGCTTTATTGGCCGAGGGAGGCGGCGTACAGCTTCTGGGTCATGTGGCCAGCATGACTAAGCCGCCTCTGGTGAACCAGAGCACAGAAACGCTGTTTACCTTCCCGCCAGAATGGTACCTATTTATCTACTTGCATTTTGACGTGCTTTCGAACTGCTAGGTTGGCAGGAACAGGAACCAAGCAACGGGAGCTCACCCCGTCACAGGGATTCAAACCGCTGACCTTCTGATCGGCAAGTCCTAGGCTCTGTGGTTTAACCCACAGTGCCACCCGCGTCCCTGCACAGGTTTGTAAGCCACCTCAAATATTCTAAGGGAAAGGGTAGAAATGTTTTCAATAAGCAAATCCATTCCTATTGAATCCAGGTAAGAATTTATGAATAAAGCATGTATTAGAAATATGCATACCCAAGGAAGTGCGCCTAGCACTTACACTGACCATTATGTGGGATAACCAGCCTCATATAGCCAACATGCTTAAGTCTAAAGCATGAAGTAGCTAACCATAGAGTAAGCTGTCCAGCTAGCCTTAGTTCACCTTGAGAGGGACTGGGCAATCAAGCCTGTTCTTCATCCTCCAATGTACCTGAGCTCAGCATATGAAGAAGTTTGAGCTGCTTGCTCCAAACTCTGACTACATGGCTCTCACAAGCCGCTTTGGAGTTCCTATACCGATAATTTATGAACTTTCATCACTGTAACTAAGCCATGTTTTACTGCTTGTGCAGCTTTTTCTCAATGCTGTATGGAAAGGCACAGGAATCTGATCATTGGAGAGTTGTAAGTAAACCATTTTTATCTTACCAAATATGTGGTCTTTTTCTATGCTAGAGAAAGAGGGAAGTTTTGGAACTCACAAGGGCATATTTTAAAGGTCTAACAGTCTATATTTCCAAGCTTTACTTTGCTGCATATATTGTGATTTTAAATCTCTGCTGGGGTTCTGTCACCAAAGAGTACTTGCCCCAAACCTGGATGTTGGCATCCAGGAATTCTTCTTTTATATACCCATTTTTTCTTTGCCACCAACACATTAAAGCCCTGAATAGCCAAATATCTGAAAGAACACTATCTCCCATTTCAACCCATCCAGTCTTCTAAATAGCAGTTTCAAAACTTTGGGGTAATCTTCCAACCAAGGTGTACATCACCTCTATACTCCTTTAAGAGAAAAGTCGTTGGCCTTGGATTGTAGTCTTTGCTATTTTATGTATTTTTTATACTGTGTTTATTTTGTATTGATGTTGAATTGGCTTGAGAATATGCAATGATGTGTTTAAATATGTTCTACAGCACCCTATGAACATATTGTCAAGGATGATATAAAGATGCTTAAGTAAATAAACAAACAAACAGTTGCCCTGGCACCCCAGAAGGAAAAGGAAAGGACACTCTAGCCCATGGGTAGGCAAACTAAGGCCCAGGGACCTGATCCGGCCCAATCGCCTTCTAAATCCAGCCTGCAGGCGGTCCGGGAATCAGCGTATTTTTACATGAGTAGAATGTGTGCTTTTATTTAAAATGCATCTCTGGGTTATTTGTGGGGCACAGGAATTCGTTCACCCCCCCCCCAAAAAAAATATAGTCTAGCCCCCCACAAGGTCTGAGGGACAGTGGACCGGCCCCCTGCTGAAAAAGTTTGCTGGCCCCTGCTCTAGCGCCATCCATGAGCCAACGTAACAAAAGCCACCAAGTGCTACCCAAGTAATAACATTCAATCATTTAATATAGAAGCACCAACCAATACTTTCAAATTCCCTGCCTGTCGATATCAGGCAGGTGCCTTCACTGTATTATTTTTGGCATCTGCTGACGACATTTAGACAAGCCTACTACCCAGATGACTAAAAAGTTTGTACGAGTTTTAATTTAACATTTTTATTATTCTACTGTGGTTTTAAATTAGGGTTGTGATTGGTTTAGTGATAATTTCGTTGACTTATCTTTTCTGTAAACTGGTTTGAGGGGTTTTTCCACGATCAAATGGTATGTAAATTTTATGAAAGAAATAATAAACAAACAAACGCCAGAAAGGGAACATCTGCCTGACCTGAACCCGATCTATTAATGCTTATAGCTCAGCAATTCTTTGCAGCCTTGAGGAGCTGATCTCCATACTCTTCCTTTTCTAGGACCTGTCTTTTTAGTCCGAAGGCTGGGCCTCTTTCTTATTCGTTATTAGTAATTGCTTTGGGAGGCTGAAAATTTTGCCATTTGTTGATATTATCTCATATGCAATGGATTGCTGAATTCTGTTTGCTTTCAGTTTATAGTCACAGCAGGGCAACGTGGCCATTGTTGAGAGTTACAGCAGGCAGATGAACAACGAAATGAAAACCGTCCGAAAAATAATAACTCTCTGAAAACCGAGGTAGGTGGGTGGGAAATAGTCACAAATAGGGAATTCCTGTATGGCTTTTGCGAAGAGGATCCGTTCCCAGAGGGAACTACATTTCCCAGCGTTCCTTGCGGAGGACGAGTTGCAACGAAGGTCCAGCAGGTGGCGCTGCCGTTTCTAAGGCCCAAAACAGCCGCCGTGCCAAGATGGCGGCGCCCATGAGGCGCAACGCTTGAGGCGTGAGAGAGAGAGGCCTAGCTTGTGTACACCGGCAGAGGCCATGAAGCGAGCGGCCCCAAATGGCCAGGCGCGCAGCAAGAGGCGAGGGCGGCAGAAGCAGAAGGCCGGGAATCTGCAGAAACTGGGTCTGGCGGTGCGGGAGTTCGTGGCGGCTGCCGGGGGACCCGAGGGCGGCCTCGGCCTCCCCTCGACTCCTCTGCAGGAGCCGCCGGCGTCGAGCAGCCGCAAGAACCGCCGGGAGCTGCGTCGAGAGAAGCGCAGGTTGAAACGGAGCCGCCGGCGGCGTCTCCTGAACGGAGGTGAGGCGGTGAAAAATCCCCGGCCGCCTCCTTCGGCAACGCCAGCTGGGAAGAAAGAGCAGCCGCCGGAGAAGAAGGAGAAGAAGAAGCGGGTTTCCTTGCCGGCCCCGGAGTCAGAGAAGCGCCTCCTCCCCGCCACCGCCGAGGCCCCCCGAAAGAAACCCAGGAAGGCCTCTCCTTCGGCCTCGGCCCTGGCGCGCAAGCGAGCCTTGCTGGCGGCCAACGAGGAGGAGGAGCGGGAGATCCGGCGGCTGGAGAGGCAGCTGGGGCTCGGCAAGCGTCGGAAGAAAAAGAAGCAGCAGCCGCTGGAAGGGCTGGCGGAGGAGGCGGCCGCCCTTCCTCTCAGCTTCGCCAGGGACGGGCTGGGTTACGTGCTGGGAGCCCTGGAGACAGGGACCCCCTTCTCCGGCCTGTACGAGAGCAGCGAGGGGGAAGGAGAGGAAGAAGGAAAGGGGCCGGAGGAAGAGGGAGGAGAGGGGTTTGAGGAAGAGGGGCTAGGGGGAGATGAGGAGGTGGGCCTGGAAGAAGAGGCCGAGGAGGATTTCGCTCTGGAAGGAGACCCAAGAAGCTCAGAAGAATCCAGTGGCGAAGGAGAAAGCGAGAATGAAGAGGAAGAAACCAGATCCCCTGACCTAAGGAGCCCAGAATCTGGAGCCAAGGAACCCACCTCTCCTGGAGAGCAGGATGAGGTCTGTTAAAAAAAAATATTGGAGGATGTTTAGGGGGTCTGTGTGTACCCATACTTAATGAGATTGACATGGGTCATAGCTCAGTGGAAGTATATCTGCTTTACAATCAGAAGGTACTTGGTTAACTTCCCGGCATCTCCAGGTCAGGCTGAAAGAAACACCTGGAGGCCTGCTGCTATATGGACCAATGTTCAAACTTGGTATCAGGCAACTCCCTGTGTTTCCTAAGACATACCTTTAACAAGTGCACAGCAACACGCTTTCTCCTTGGACATCAGCAGCTAATCTGAGCTTCCCAATGAAACGTCTATAAGTTAGCAAACCTACATTTGTCACAGTCACCGTTTCCATTTTTAGGGACAGATGCCAATGTTAAAATGTGAAGATTTTTACCGCGTTGGCTACCGCATTGTCACAGAGCATTTGTTTCCCGCCTTTCGCAATATCAGTGTGCCAAACGTTCACATTGATGGCTTACATTATAGTAAAATATACAGAACAGGTTCCTTTTCATTCATAAACCACATGAGATCTCAATATTCAACCATTTTCTCAAATATTAAATTATTTAATTAATACATCGTCTATTTTTTTTCCTTTTCCTTCTTAAAGAATCCTTGCCAAGATGCTACAAAGTATATTCCCCCACATATGCGAAGGTCTGAAGAGACAATAGATGCCCCCAAAAGGGAAGAATTGGAAAGGCTGAGGAAAACACTGAAGGGCCTAATTAATAGGTAGTATTTGTTGTTATTATTATTATTATTATTATTATTAGTCTATAGCACCTTTCATCCGAGGATCACAAGGCAGTTTACAATGTAAAAATGCAGAAATATATAACATAGTAACAAACAAAAACAATACCCCTCAAACACAGTTTAAAAGGCCACAGATTGTTTTATTAGCCAAAGACCAGTGAGAAGAGGAATGTTTTTGCTTCGTGCCTAAAGGTATTTAATGAAGGCAAGCCTTCTTGGGGAGAGTATTTCACAAATGGGGAGCCACCTCAGAAACTTCCCGGCATCTCCAGACAGGAAGAAGTATCTCAGATGATGATTACAGGACAGTTTGTATGGGGAGTATTGAAATTTTCCTTACAGGAATCAGCCAAGACAGCACATTTAAGGACTTCTAACTTGCCCTACTGCAATTTTTATTTGTTGCTCCAAGTATTATTGGCATCACTTTGTGTTCAGTTAGGGAAACAAAGGCAGGAAATAAAGCAATTAAATTGAGCTGAATGGCCTATCAGTTTTTTTCAAATAGGCAAAAGTGTTTTTATAAATATATACTTTAAACACCCATTTTGAAATACATTTCATATGACTCGATGTGAAAATGAAACAGAACATTAAAGCTAATGTTTACCTTTATTTCCATATGATTTATTTTCCGCTAGGTTGAGTGAACCAAATTTAGCCTCTATAAGTGGACAGTTGGAGGAGCTCTACATGGTGAACAGTAGAAAAGATATGAATGAAACGTTGACAGATATCCTTATCAGTGCTTGCGTTACAGAATCAGCAATGCCTTCCAGGCTGGTGATGGAACATGTGCTTTTAGTTAGCATCCTTCATCGGACAGTGGGAATTGAGGTAAATTTTCTGAATCTTCCCCAGTGTTTAGTAGCACAGTAATAAAGGAACTTTTCTACTATGCCTTTCCTTTGGGTTCTACTAATAATTTCAAGACACTTTGGTCATTTTAGATTTTATGATACTTGGGGTTTTTTAAACAATGTCATACCAGGTGCTGTTAAGCAGAATGGTAGAATATAAATAAAATCATTATTTCAGAAAATATTCATATTCAAGGATCTTTGCATTCTGACCACAGAGAAAAGCAACTTCTGCAAATTTCACTCTGTGTGTTCTGCAGTAATGATTTGTTTGCCATAGTTCTATTAAAACTAATAGGTGGTTTGACACTGATTTCTAGGAGCCTGGAGTGCATGTTCTGATTTCCAGCCATTTCTGAAAAGGGGCATTTGTTATGAAGGACCACAGCTAATCACATAATTGTACTTCTCTGTGGCCTTACTTTTTACAGTTCTGCCCACCTCCCCCCACAAAAACTCACACATGTGTACACACACACACACACACCTGCAACTTCAGGAATATGCTTCATGCATCTGATGGACTAAAGTCAAGGAAAGCTTATGTCAAGGAAACAAATTTGTTGGTCTTTAAGGTGCCCCAAGGCTCTTTGTTGTTTTTGCTGCACAGTAGTAGTATAGCTACTTATTGAAAAAGGGGCATTTGTTTAAACAAAGGAGCACTTCAGTTCTTCTGTAATCAGTCAATACCCACAATTAATTGAATAAAAATTGTAGAAAGAGGGGTTCATTAGTATCTGAGTTGAATCACAACAGGTGCTGTTGGCAGTCTGAAAGTCAGCACAGTGGCATGGCTAAAATGTTGAACTAGGGATGGTGAGACCTGAGGTCAAATGCCCTGACAGGTCATAGGGGTGTGTGACTTGCATTAAAGGTAAAGGATCCCTGACAGTTAAGTCCAGTCGCGAACAACTCTGGGGTTGCATCTCTCAACTCGCTTTACTGGCCAAGGGAGCCGATGTTTGTCCGCAGACAGTTTTTTCCAGGTCATGTGGCCAGCATGACAAAGCTGCTTCCAGCGCATGGAAACACCGTTTACCTTCCTACCTATTTATCTACTTGCACTTTGACGTGCTTTCAAACTGCTAAGTTGGCAGGAGCTGGGACCAAACAATGGGAGCTCACCCCGTCACGGGGATTCGAACCGCTGACCTTCCGATCGGCAAGCCCAAGGCTCAGTGGTTTACACCACATTATCAGTGTGCAAATTTTCTGCAGTCATACATTCATTTCAATAACTGGCCTGCCCTGTGTACAGGAGCATCACCATCCACTGCAATCTAAGGCTGTTTTCATAGTGGTGCTTAAGTGGACTTCTGTTCTTCTCTATGAATTATATTGAACAGCTACACTTGTTCTTTCTTAATCACCTTGATATAGCTCATTAGCATTTGCAAGGGTGTCCTGCCAAACTAAAATTCATTCAGATATCACTTGTGAAATAATCTTGAGTGAAAGGACTTGTCTGTGTAATGCAGCCTAATGCAGTGATTAGTAATCTTATGCTAGCACAGCAGCTAATATTATATATTATTATATATGACTTTTAAATTGCTGGTCAGCAAATTTTAGGACCACAACATTAGTTATACATTGTTGGCTTTCTGTTTTAAAGTGTTTAAATGGTCGGCAGCTCATGGATCATGTTTGTGTGTTAAATGTTCCAGGTTGGTGCTCACTTTTTGGAAACTGTGGTGCGGCAATTTGATGAAGTCTACAAAAGTGAAGCTGAAGGGAAAGAATGCGAGAACCTCCTTATCTTAATTGCTCATTTGTATAACTTTTATGTAGTGCATTCACTGCTGATCTTCGGCATCTTAAAGAAGCTTGTTAGCACTTTTTCTGAAAAGGATATTGAACTAATTCTGCTGCTGCTGAAAAATGTAGGCTTTTCCTTGAGGAAAGATGATGCTTTGGCCCTAAAAGAACTTATCACGGAGGCCCAGAAAAAAGCAAACGCAGTAGGAAAGCAATTCCAGGACCAGTCAAGGGTATGAATGCCTTTTCAAAGTACCTTTTTGGGGTAACTTTTTCATCAAAATGTGGTAGCCCATGCTTTCTGGGATGGAAAGAATCTGTCAGCAGATCAAGGCGCAAGGCATTTTTGACAATTTTTTCTTCATCCTCTAGAGTAGATTTGGGGGGCACTGTGGGGGAAGGAATCCCTAAAAATCCTCTTCAACCAGGCCTTTGGCTGATTAACATGCAATACTCTTTTAAATGTGTCGTGGGAAGGGGGGTTGTTGATTTGGTTTTTGTTCTTACATTTGTTATGTATTTTGTGTTTTTTTATGTTGCGAACTGCGCCGAGATCTGCAGATGAAGGGCAGTATACAAATTTAATAAATAATAGTAATAATCACCTCCCTCTCCCTGTTCCATCAGCAGGCAGAAAGCACTGAATACCACCCTAAAACAGAGTTTGGTAGGAACATTAGTATCCCTATATTTTCCCAACAACACTTGCACTATTCTATGGTGTGTTGGGCATTCTCTGGAAAACTTACAAACTAGAGCTTCTTCAGTTCTTCATAAATCAGTCAAACATTTGATTTTGCTTGACACATTTAAAAATTGGTCTTAGGGGTGGGTATAAAACTTCGGTTCTAGTCCATTTTTCATACTACAGATCTTTGCCACTTTAGGTACTGGAACAATAATGCAGACTTACTCTCTTTCTCTAAAGGTTTGTTTCATGTTGGAGACCATGCTGGCACTAAGAAACAATGACATGAGAAAAATCCCTGGGTACGATCCAGAGCCGGTTGAGAAACTAAGAAAGCTGCAGAGGACACTGGTAAACTCCATGAAAAACCATATTGCTATGTTTCTTTCATACGCTGTGAACAGAGTTGAGCATTAGCAAAAGCTGCTAACAACATCCTGGGCCTTAGGAGCTCCTTATATAGAACAGTTGACTGCAAGAAGGTTTGGTTTTCAGTATGAGCATTGGCTGCTGAGTTTACCAGTGGTTCAAAAAGAGGAACACTTTCAGTTCAAGTAAACCGCAGCCTGGGTTTCCATCATATCTGCTGCCAGATATAACTGGAGGACATCTAATTAGGCTGACAACTAGGTATAAAACTCTTTATTTTAAAAAATCTTCTGACACAGCGTTCTTCCTTTCTGTAAGACTCATAATAGCAGTTCTGGAAAAGAAGCTCAACTTCGAGTGTCATTGGAATCTCTCCTAACTGCTGAACAAGTTGGCCGGTGGTGGATTGTTGGGTCGTCATGGAGCGGAGCGCCAATGATTGACAGCACCAGCAACCAAATGCAACCAATACTAACTGTAGGAAAGGTAAGTGTGATCCTCCCTATTAACGTCGTTCTGGAAGTGTGTCGTAAGACAGTCTCCCAAAGAAGAGTCTTGCTCTAGGGATTCTTAATGAGCATAAATGAAGGTATTTGTGGTGGTTGTGCTTAGAAATTTATTCCTTTCAAAATCTGTTCAAAGGTACAGACATACATCATTTTATTCGTATGCCGCATTTCCATAATTAAAATCAAGCTCAAGGGGGCTTCATGGCAGAAAACTGGTGCTGGGCTGCAAGCAAGTTCCAGATCAAATCCTTGTTGATGCTTTTTCTTCAAAATAATAATAATGCAGTGGTACCGTGGTTTATGTGGGACGTGGGTGGCGCTGTGGGTAAAAGCCTCAGCGCCTAGGGCTTGCCGATCGAAAGGTCGGCGGTTCGAATCCCCGCGGCGGGGTGCGCTCCCATTGTTTGGTCCCAGCGCCTGCCAACCTAGCAGTTTGAAAGCACTCCCGGGTGCAAGTAGATAAATAGGGACCGCTTACTAGCGGGAAGGTAAACGGCGTTTCCGTGTGCGGCTCTGGCTCGCCAGAGCAGTGATGTCACACTGGCCACGTGACCCGGAAGTGTCTTCGGACAGCGCTGGCCCTTGGCCTCTTGAGTGAGATGGGCGCACAACCCTAGAGTCTGTCAAGACTGGCCCGTACGGGCAGGGGTACCTTTACCTTACCGTGGTTTATGAACTTAATCCGTACCAGAAGTCCATTCTTAAACCAAAGCATTCTTAAATCAAGGCGTGCTTTCCCATAGCAGCGGGGGACTCAATTTACAAACTGAACACACTCAACAGGAAACGGCACATGTTCTGCTTCCAAGTAAAAGTTCACAAACCAAAACACCTACTTCCAGGTTTGCAGTGTTCTTAATCCAAGTTGTTCATAAACTAAGCTGTCCTTAAACCAAGGTACCACTGTACCCATTTTAATCACACTTTTCAAAAAGTATGAATAACATACTATGTAGTTTGGCCCTGAGGATTACATTTTGAAAATACCTGGGTTTCCTCACTTCCTGAGAAAGTTATGTAGCTTGAAAGCCAAACATTTGACTTTGCTTATATTCCTGATGAAGATGTTACCCGACTGTTTGAAATTATGAAATTCATCCGCGATATTAAGAGTTTGTGAAATGTTAAGTTTTCAACCCTTTCCCCTACTCAGGTGAGTTCGAAGATTCTGGAGCTTGCTCGTAAGCAAAGAATGAACACAGATATTAGGAGGAATATATTTTGTATCTTGATGACTAGCGAAGACTTTTTGGATGCCTTTGAAAAACTTTTAAAGTAAGTAGTCGCCAGGGTAGGATGATTTCAGAAACTTAAGCCACTCTTTGGATGTGAAATACCTTTCTTGTGAATAAGAACTGACAAAGCCTTAGCTGGAGCAAGTGTAAATTCTGCCTGGTGCAAACCCGAAACAATTAGAAACATTCTTACAATGCATTGCATGTTTATTCAGAAGTAAAATATTCAATGGAGCTTACTTTCAAGTAATTGTGCATAGGATTGAAACCTAAGATACAATCCCATTTTTGAAAAAGAGCTTGCTTGATAGAGGGAGAAAATAATTTTTTTGCACCTTTTTGTGAATTTAGGCCTGTTAACTGAAATCAGATGGCCGGTCCTGATGGTTTGCTTAAAGTGTTGCCTGATGGATGTAAAAAAACCACCTTAATGTTCCTTTAATGGCTGTGGATGTTCTCCTGAATGGGCAATCTATCTGCAGGGGGTGGGATCTCAAGCTAGTGCTCTGCAGGGTGAAGGGGACAGCACGAAAGTGAGAGGCTGAATTTGAAGAGGAGAGTTTAGGCTTGGGTTAGCTAAACTGGAGCAGCCTTGTGTGTGGCTGCGCTGACAGCTTTCTGAGGTCTGATGGAGCAGCAGCAGACATGCTGTCTGCCTGTTTCCCGTAAGCTATTTTTGTAAACTTTAAATTAAAAGATTTTTTAAAAATCACAGATTTCTCTCATCCAAAGGCAGGTACCCACACTTGCTGGGTCAAGGATTCTTTATCCTTAATCAAGAAAGGCTACCAGATGCCTCTAGCAGGCTCCACTTGCTCAGCAGTTTGAATATAAATAAATAAATTTCTAAGTACATATCTGTGCAAGAGAGGCACCTGTCCCTCAAGCCTTGAAGAAGACTCAAGTACTTGATAGTGAGGACAAATAGGTTTCTCGGTAAGACAAGCTGATTCTTGGACCCTGTCAAAATGAAATGAAACCCTATTATGCCGCTCCTGGAAACTTTTGCCATGCGCAAAGCAGAGAGTGCATTAACACTGGGGTCTGGAATATGAGCTGTTATGACAAACTGGGACCTAGTATAAATCGAACCAACATGGAAAGAACAAGACTCTCAAGGAATGTGAGGCAATCCTGAAAGTGAGCCTGGAGGTTGCATGGCAGGAGATGAGGGTCTTGAGTAATCATCAGCTGCAATGGGTCAAGGTTGACCCTGAAATCCAACTTCTTAGCTCTTAGTTGTGGGTGTGATGACTGAGCAGCTGAGGTCTGAGTCTGCTCAGGAGCCTGTCAGCAGTGATGAGAATAAGCTGGAAGAAACTTTTAGTAAAGCTGCTGGGGAAAAGCTCTGCCAGAGTTGAGCAAGAGAAAATGCTCTCCACACTGGAAGTGAGTGCTTTGCAGAGAAACTAGCTGGAGCCTTCAGCCATGAGCAAGAACAACCTCTTCTTGAGCCTCTCTTCTCTGTGCCATGAAAGTTTAAGTGGGTTGGACCAGGCCCTTAAATTTGCACACCCCAGAGGCAACACCATACAGTGGGAATAATTCAGAAGCCTGAAAGTCAGGGAAGTAAACAGATGGAGAAGCTTAGTAAAGGTAAAGGGACTCCTGATCATTGGGTCCAGTCGTGACCGACTCTGGGGTTGCGGCACTCATCTCACTTTATTGGCCGAGAGAGCCGGCGTACAACTTCCGGGTCATGTGGCCAGCATGACTAAGCCGCCTCTGGTGAACCAGAGCACAGAAACGCTGTTTACTTTCCCGCCGGAGCAGTACCTATTTATCTACTTGCACTTTGACGTGCTTTCGAACTGCTAGGTTGGCAGGAGCAGGGACCGAGCAACGGCAGCTCACCCCATCGCGGGGATTCAAACCGCCGGCCTTCTGATCGGCAAGTCCTAGGCTCTGTGGTTTAACCCACAGCGCCACCCGCGTCCCTCATGGAGAAGCTTATCTGCCTCTATTAGAGGTCCTGTCCACTACCACTGGGGGCATGGGAGGAGAGGAAGATTTCATGGCAGCTCCCTGGAGTGAAGTCAGTCTTAGCGGAATATGCTCCTAGATAAAGACATATTGTAATGGAACAGGACCAGTGCATGTGTAGTAAAAAGCGGAAGGGGTAACAAATCTGCAGGAGATTCATGAGCCTGGCACATTACAATTCCTGCTGAACAACTCAGGGGTTTCTTGGCAAAGAACTATTCGCTGCGAGACTGTTTGACATTCACATGTTCCTTATGGAAGCATGCTTAGAAATGGCTTGCCAAGCAGACGTAAAAGCTACAGACATTGAATGCTATGGAGCCCTTGGGCAAGGTGTGTTGTGTCAGTAGAGTGGTGCGTTTGGAATCAGCTGTTTTAGTATCTTCCCTACTTCAGGGATTTGGGGTGCCTAGGTAGCAATGCCTTACAAATGTTAGCTGCCAAGCTGCTTGTTCGATTCGGGTGTGGAGGCAGGTATCACATTTTGGTGATTGAATGCACTGACAAATTAGGTAAATAGCAGGAGTAAACCTCACCCTGCTTTTGTTGCTGAAATGCCATTCATCTCAGAAGTCTTCCTAATGTAATGGAGGACAGAGGAGGAACGGCTTATGATTAAGGATATTCTGATTCATGTTCTGAGAAACTGGGAGCCAAACGAGTGCCTGTGTAGGAATGCTCTGGGGGCCTTGTTACTGGTTGGAATTTGTTTTTTGTCTAGAGAAGTAAATATAATTGATGCGGAAATATTCTGTTATGGAAATAACTAATCATGGTTCACTTGTATGTTTTTGGCTACTTGCTACTCCAGTTCTCTGTTCCCAAGAGAACTTTCAGCCAGGAGCTATTTAATGGTAGCTGAACCACTTTTGAGAGAGGGGATGGTATGAGTTTGTCCATCTATCTGATTACTGTAAATGGTCTGTCGTTATGGCTTTCCCTAAAGTGTCCCCTGATGGGATCTGACAAAAGAGCCTTAATGTTCCTATAATGGCTATGAATGTTCTCTTGAATGGGCAATCTACCTGCAGGGGGTGGGGTCCAAAACCAGGACTCCACAGGGTGTATACATATGAGGGAGGGTGGGAGAGAAAAGGTCATTTGAATTTAGAGATGAGACCTGCCATTTTTAGCTAGAGTTGTCTAAATTGAGATAAAGCCTCAGAAGGAGGTGCTCTCTGGGATCTGATGCAACATTTGTAGGTTTGCTGCCCGGTGGACTGCCTGTTACTATCCAATATGCTTTGTTTGCATATTAACTAAAATATATACTACAGTGGTGCCTCACAAGACGAAAAGAATCCGTTCCGCGAGTCTCTTCGTCTTGCGGTTTTTTTCGTCTTGCAAAGCAAGCCCATTAGCGGATTAGCGCTATTAGCGGATTAGCTGCTAAAAGGCTATTAGCGACTATTAAAGGCTTAAGGGATTAGCGGATTAGCTGCTGAAAGGCTATTAGCGGCTTAGATCAGCTGTTAAGCGGCTTAGCGAACAGCTGTTAAGCGGTTTAGGGGCTTGGGAAAAAGGGGGGGAGGGGGAAAAAAACCCCAGGAATCGCAAGACATTTTCGTCTTGCGAAGCAAGCCCATGGCAAATTCGTTTTGCGAAGCACCTCCAAAACAGAAAACCCTTTCGTCTAGCGGGTTTTCCGTCTTGCGAGGCATTCGTCTTGCGGGGCACCACTGTATAAGGACACAACACAAGTCTCCAGTGCTCTTTCATATGTAATGTTGCTCCCAGAGTTAATCACTGCTCAAGAAAGCGGCAAGAATCCTCCATCTGAACAAGTAGGCAGCAACATTATTTAAGATTCTGATGCAGGAGTGGACCCTACGTCTGAAAAGATGAGAAACAGTTGCCACTCAGAAAAGCAAAAGATCTCTTTAAAGTGTGTGTAAGAGAGAGGCTGCTTTTTGCCTTAAATTAGGCAAATGGCACACTTAGCAAGTGAAGGAATCCTTTTCTGTTTAAACCCAATCAGAGAAAGCCCAAACAAGGAAGCACTTGAAAGAGTGAATATGGAAGCTCAATCAAGTTTCTTAGTTGGAGAGCGCCTAGTAGGAACACATTTCTATGCACCCTTCTTGTGTGCTTGTGAGGTTTCTCGAAAATTTAAGTCCCATTAACCAACTCAGCTGCAGGTGGCTTAAATTAAACTCCAATTTCTTTTACAAAAACATTATTACTGTAAGCAAGCATATATGGCACAAATGTAACGGGAGGTCCCATAGACCCCACTATCTAAAATTAAATTCAGCTATGAATCATTGTTGTGTATGAAATGTGAGGTACTCACTTCATGGATTTCAGTGGGCCTTCAGCTGCATCTTCAGGTTAAAGGCCACCTGTCATAAACATTTGAACAATGGTACTAAATCCTGCAGAATAAATATATGAGAACCTTAGTGTTTTGGCATCCGCATATCTCCCTATGTTCATTCTCAGCTCTTAGGTCAGGAATTGCCAATATTTTTTACTCTGTGGACACATCTGCAAACTGAAGAAACTTGTGGGCACCACATACACACCTCAACCAAGCACAATTTATTATATTGGCTACAAAAGAATGCTTCTTTCAAGCATAATTTCAGTGGGGCAGCGGTTGTGACAGGGAGGGTCTCATGTGACAGGGAGAGCACCATTGGTGACCCTTGCCGCTAGCTACAGAAATTAGTTGCATTACTTCTGATCCTCTTGACTAATAACATCTTGTGGGGCGATCGGTGGCATTGTTTGCTACAAATTGCACATTATTGTTCCATTGACTTCACTGAAAAGTGGCTTGGTGTAAAATGAAGCATTTGATCTATACCTTAGCAAAATCAGGCCATCCCAGCCATGTAGTTCATCTCCGACTGGGTAACTATAGATGAAAGCCTCATTTTGAAAGGATGCAAATTTTGTGCTTGACACTCTCTGCATTATAATATTAAGCATTTTTCATTTTAATTGGCTTTAGTGCTGCCAAGCATTTGACAGCTCTGGAATCTAAATCAGACTTATTTGACAGAACAGGTACAGCACAAGTTAAGACTATTCCTTGCCAACAGCGTCTTAATTCTCTGCGTGGTCCAGCTCTGTGAGTAAGGAGGCCGTTCAATCCTGGCAGACTTTCTGCTGAGACAGCCAGTGGGAACTCATTAATGCTGATTATATTTTTGTAATTAGGTTGGTTGAAATCCCCAACACCCTCAATTAGGAATTGGAAAAACTTGAGAGGGTAGTTTTTCCTTCGGTCACCCACTAGCAATTTCTTAATTCAGAATAGCTTGGCCTCCCCTTGGCCTGGTGCTCTCTTGATGCTTTGGACTACAGCTGTCATCAGGCCCAGGAAGGACAGCTGGTAGTAGATAACCCAGATTTTTGTAACCCAGAGGCCAAACATAGAATTGTAGAGTTGCTAGGGACCCTGAGCATCATCCAGTCTAAGCCCCTGCAATGCAGGAATTTGCAATTGTCCTATACGAGGATCAAACCTGCAGCCTTGTTGTTAGCAGCACCACACTCTAACCAACTGAGCTATCTCCATATTGTCATACTGAGAGATTCCCTCTCCCAATTCTTTTGAACACCACTGCATTCAAAGATGGACCGTAGTCCTACCAACCCTTCCTATCAAGACTTTTCTCTTTATAAAAAAATTAGTAATCGTTCCACAACTGTATATTATGCAAAGCACGCAGTTAAGAATGCTTTCTTTTCCAGAAACCCATGGTATGGATCTTGTTGTCCATATATTCTTGAAATCATTATGCAGAATACACTGCAATGAAGAAACTGGTTTGGCATAAACTATTTAGATCCTTTTTCTTTTCTTTTTTTAACTTGATGCGTAATGGATTGAGTTCGAGTCAGGAATGAATTGGGTGGCAGTAACTCTTCCATTTTATGGTAGTTCAGCCTAAACATTCAGGAAATGGAATTTACATAATGGCAATTGATGTTTTAGGCTTAGGCTGAAAGATCAGCAGGAGAGAGAGATTGTCCATGTCCTCATAGACTGTTGCCTGCAAGAGAAGACTTATAACCCCTTCTATGCATATTTGTCTGCCAAGTTTTGCGAATATGAAAAGCGATTCCAGGTAAGCTAAGAACTTGTCTTTCTCTTTACTGGTTGCACCTTTTAAATTTCTGGGAATGAAAGCGGTGTTATCAAATGGTAATATATGGTAGTTAAATACACGACTGCTAAATGTAATAGCTGCATTTATGTAGGAAATACGTTTCGGGTGGGGGGGGGGAGCCATAACCCTTTCATATGTAAAGCCAAACAACAGCATTGTCTCAGAAAGGAACCACAGCTTCGTGATGGATTGTATGGGAAATATTTCAGAGTCATTCCCTGCCATATCCATTTAAATGATTTGGGGCACATGAAAGTAGACACACACACACACACACACACACACACAGAGAGAGAGAGAGAGAGAGAGAGAGAGAGAGTGCAAATACACATTCTGGGACCAGTGTGCTCCAGTGTTTAAATTAATCCTCAATTCTGTATTTAGTAAGGGACGGTCTCTCATGACAAGGGCACCATAAGGCAGGAACCTGTAGCTGGAGGCATAAGAGATGCTGTCTGCCCTTTCACACAAATTACCCCCCCCCCGCCCTCTTTCTCCTTGAAGCAACTCCAAGGGAAGGAATGACTGATGATGCAAGCGTCAGGGAGAGGACAAATCCATTCTCTAGCAAAGCATGGTCTGCATGATCTCTCCTCCTTTCCAAGGAGGCCAGACCAGAAGAAAAAGCAAAAAAAAAAGGGGGGGGAGATAAAAAGGGAGGATCTCTCTCCTGTACCCTACTCTCTTCCACTTCTGATCCTCCAACTGGTTTACGTCTAAAAGTTTCCCTCTGGAGTCAGAGGCTATCACCATTTGGCCTGTCAGAATGTACTGCACATAACTTACAATGCTGCAACAAGTAATTAACTGCACAAAGTGACCCTGCCTTATATATTGATGGTTTGGGGCAGGAGGTCAGCTGGTGAAGCTAGCACCGTATCCTATTACCTGCCATAATACCATGGGGAGAAGGTGGGTAGCTTTGATTGCAGTGGAGGAGAATGAACTGTGCCAACCCCTGAGCTGGGATACGGCTGTGCCAGTTTCTGGGACATGTCCAGGAAATAAAGGGGCTTAGATTTAGTGCCCCTGTGCCCACCCCAGCGTGCCCCACTTTACCTCTAAGCATTCTGAAGGCAGGGCAGCGTCCTCCAGTGATATAAATGTCAACCTGCTAGTGTTACCTTCGTCTCTGCCAGCAGAGCAGCACCCCATAGATTGCCTTTTGAGGCCCCTCAGCCAGCTTACCTGTGAGAGTAGGATTGTTAATAAACAGCCTTTTCTCTTTTTATTTTTTTTTAAACCAGATGACATTCCAGTTCAGTATGTGGGATAAAATAAGAGATTTGGGAAACCTGTCCACTACTGCTTTATCAAATTTAGTTAATCTCTTGGCTCATCTGTTGAAGACGAAGTCTCTGTCCCTCACTGTTTTCAAGGTAAGCAAAACTCTTCTTTTTTTAAAAAAAAAACTTTACTTTTACATCTCCTGTTAGACTCATGCATAATGTGCATGTTCTTTGGTATGTAATGTCACCTAACAAGCGAGGCAAATCAAATGGTTATTCTATGGGGGGAAATCTAGGTTTGCAACAGTATCCATGCAGGGGTACCCAGGGTGATGCTGTTTGACCACATCTGCCATCATCCCCAACCAGCATGGCCAGTGGTTAGAGATGATGGGAACTGTAGTTTGACAACAGCTGGCAAGTGCCCTCTTAGCTGCCTTTGAGGTTGTTAAGATTTAAGCAAGTTGCTTTTGATCTCATGTTTCATGAAATCTTTCCCACTTCTTTGTTAATTGGCTAGTATGTGCAATAAACCGATGTCTTTTTGCATTGAATTCACAATTAAGCTTTAGATCCCATTGTATATTCAAACAGGTGAGGTGAGCTCTCTGGAATTATTAATGACTGTTCTTTTGGTAATAGTCTACAGGAGATTTATTTAATACTAATAACATTAGCATTTTCATGTCAGCTTAATAGCTTGAGAGTGTCTTAAGAGTTTTTGACATTTCATTGCTTTTTAACTAGGTAATTGAATTCAGTGAATTAGACAAGCCAAAAGTCCACTTCTTACGACAAGTACTGTCTGCACTGTTCTTGAAAACAGATCCAGAAGAACTAAACCACATCTTTGGAAAGTAAGTCATCCCAGGGGTTGAATTTGTCAAACCATCATTTTAATGATAAAAGGGGTTCTGTCTCAGGTAGTGTTAGAAACTGAGATATGAAAGCTGGGAGCTAAATGGCACCTTATACCTAGGAGATGAGCGCAACAACAGAATGTCTAGGTGCACTTTTTAAAAACAAGAATACAAAGCTGAAAGTGAATGAACTGCAGCTAAAATATGTTCATTTTTCACATGGTTTGGTCCTTCCCCTGCCCGCCCCCCAATATTCTTAAGAGGGTCTCTTCAGTCTTCAAAGAGTAGCTGGAAGTGGGGAATCAGGAAAAGGTCCTCCTTTCCTTCCACTCTGCAGTTTTAATCTGAAATGTTAGGTGCAGTCCTGCTCCCAGAGCTTAGAAAACTGCTTGCGCTAATGAAATTCCCTGTCACAAAATGCACCTTGAACAATGGGAGTTTCAAACACTGGTCTGAGGTAAAGGTAAAGGGACCCCTCACCATTAGGTCCAGTTGTGGCCGACCCTGGGGTTGCGGCACTCATCTCGCTTTATTGGCCGAGGGAGCCGGCGTACAGCTTCCGGGTCATGTGGCCAACATGACTAAGCCGCTTCTGGCGAACCAGAGCAGCACACGGAAACGCCGTTTACCTTCCCACCGGAGCGGTACCTATTTATCTACTTGCACTTTGACGTGCTTTCGAACTGCTAGGTTGGCAGGAGCAGGGACCGAACAACGGGAGCTCACCCCGTCGCAGGGATTCGAACCGCCAGCCTTCTGATCAGCAAGTCCTAGGCTCTGTGGTTTAACCCACAGCGCCACCCGCATCCCCTGGTCTCAGGTAGAATTTGTCAAACCATCACCTTACTGTCAAAAAGGGGTTCTGTCTTTTCTCCCCATTACTGTAGTTTAACTGGAACTAGAAGCTGGAACATTTCAGTTCTTCTGCAGAGCCCTAATGTGGTTTTCCTTATGGTGTCACCAGCCTAGCCATACAGTGCTCCAGAGTATTTTGTAAGCCTCTATCCTGCTTGCCTGGCTGTACCCTATTAGTGATGTAACATTGCCCTAAAGAAAACACTGGGTTGGTTAACTTGCAGTTCTTTGTGTTTTTCCAGGTTGGCTGACAACCCAAAATTGGGAATGCTGCATGAAGGCTTGAAGCTTTTCCTCACCCATTTCTTGCTGAAGAATAATCAAGCTCACAAAAATGTTGAAGAAGCCACTTTGCTAAAAGAGAGAATTGAACTCGTGACTAGGACTTTGAAAGCAAAAGAATCTAAATTAAAATTATAGCGTTAGGTCTAATAATTTTTATCTATGGGAAATGCAGACTTAATGGGGGCAGGGGAATAACTTGAATTGGGTGGTCTTTCATAAACAGCAGACCTCATGTTCTGATCAGTTCCTTCACAATAATGTGGAGCTGGATTAGGTTTGATATTCAAACTGGCTAGTATTTATTATCCTTCTGTTAAAAGACAAAACACAGTCACTAGTGAAGACTTAATAATCTATACAGTGTATTTTTGAAAATAAATGTTTTGTACCCTTGCATTTTAATGTAGCGTTTGAACTTCTTTTTAAAAATTCAACAGCGTATGCGAGTGGTATTGTATTGCCACATCATGTTTATAGTGCTAATTTAAATTTTTCATTCTCATGCCAGTCTGTTGTCACTCACCCAATTCATTCTACTAAAATTTTGGTAGCTAATGCAAACAGTACATTGAATGTCTCTCTGACAGTCCATTCACTATTGTTACTGAAATCAGTGCAGAAACTAACATTGTTACTCCATGGTACCCACTCCAAATACTTTGGAAGTCCCCCCCCACTTGAAAGTTCCTTTCTATGTAGTCAAACCCTTTTTATACGTACAAAAAACCCCATTACTTTACCCATTACTTTCCCTTACTGAATTCCATAGTAGCCAAATGTAAGATGAGGGCAAATGTCTGCTGTCACCTTCTGGATTACATTTGCTTAAACTGAAATTTTTGCTAGGGCGTCACAGTGCTCAGGTCCATTTGCTGCATTTTCTTCTGCCTGTGCTTACACAGAAGCTGATCAAGTGAAGCTTCTTAAGGACAAAAATCAAAATGGCAGCCACACATTCCTCATGCAGCAAAAGCAACAGAAACTTGTGCCTCCTTAAATACTATGAAATTCATTGTGTGTGCAAAACAAAAGCTTTTTGCTGCAGTAGCTTTATTAGTTTTAAAGTGCCACTAATTATTGATTTTGGTTACTGTCCACAAATCTATGACCTCATCAAATCAAGCTGAGTAAAATAATAATAAGCAAGCCAAGTGGATTTTTTACTTTACAGCAGGGGTTCTTAACCTGTGGACCATGGATCTCGAGGGGTCCATATACCAGGTGCAAAAAAAATGACTTTTCCATTGGGATTAAATAAATTGTATACAGAATTTTATGTGCATATGCATTTTTCTGGGGTCCATAGCTTTCATCAGATTCTCAAAAGGGGTTTGTGACCCAAAAAGAACCAATGCCTCACAATGTCACTTAAGTTTCACAAGTCTGTATCTTGCCTGACCTTCCAAACACAGGATAAGAAAAGGCAATACATCGGTATTGTATTTGTGAAAGAATCGCTCAACCAGTTCATTTGGTAAATTGAATGTCCATGTAACAAAAATTAGGTCTTCACTTGTCTTGTGTATACTATGAAACAAGTGTGTAGAACTTCTAACCCCCTAGTTACCATTCAACTGCAACTCATCTCTTTCAATGAGGCATGCCAAAGTGTGGAATAATCTTGGAATACAATAAAAACCATCTACAAAACAACTGCATATAAAAACAATTAAAACAATTGCATATATAAAACAATTTCAAATAAATTCAGATACTGACAAGGTAAGATTCGGTACTTAGAAGTCTTGTTGAAGGAAAGGTCTTGTTAAAGAAGAAAGTATTCAGCAGGCACCAAAAATAAAAGATGGAATTAAATACAGAACTGCAGTATGACTTCAGTTTTATATTTCCTATTGTGGGAGAGAGAGAAGGGTTGTTTTGGGTTGTAACTGTCATCCCTGACCATCAACCATGCTGCCTGGGACCCGTGGGACTTGTTCTCCAACAACATATGGAGAACATCAGGTTGGCTCTCCCTAGGGATAAGAATTCCCTGTGGCCAAGGGAAATGTGGCTTCAAATTCCTGTATGTTTGTAAAGCTTGCTATGTGTCCCTGGACCCATCAGTCTATTCTATCTCAGAGACTTATTGTAAGAATAATGAGGAACTAACTACTTCCAGCGTTGAGTCCATACGCACTACACATTTAAAGCAGTATCATACCATCCTAAATAGCTATGGCTTCTCCCAAATAATCCTGGGAACTGTATTTTGTCAAGGGTGCCAAAAGTTTTCAGTACACCCTTATTCCCATCTCAGAGCTCCTCAGAGTGGTTTAACAGCCAATCTCTCTTCCCAGGGTATTTATTGTGGGACAGCCAGCCTCACATAACCAACATGCTTAAGTCTAATTAATGCATGAAGGGGTTAAAACCATAAAGTAAGCAGTCCTGCCAGGCTTAGCTCACCTTGGGAGGGACTAGGTAGTCAAGCCTTTATTCACTCTCCCATCTAAAAGAGAAGCTCAAGGTGTGAGGAGAACTTCACTGGCTGCTGCAACTCAAGACTGCATGGCTCTTACAAGACACTCTTCAGTTCCTATACCAGGGGTCGGCAACCTACAGCCCGGGGGCCAGATACGGCCCCCCCAGGCTCATAAATCCGGCCCGCGAACCCTGCCACCCACTTGGTCAGTCCCCGCACACTGCAAACGCCTCGCCGCGTGGTGACTGACTTCCATGACGCTGACACAGCTTCTGTGTGGGCAGCAACACTGGCACAGCTTTGGATTGGCTGCAGGAAGTTTCTGCAGCCAATCTGAAGCGCGGACGCCTCTGGGCAGGTGCCACTGCTAGCATGGCTTCAGATTGGCTGCAGGAAGTTCCTGCCACCAATCCGAAGCCTCGCTGCCTGCGCGCTGAGGTAAACCCAGCGCGGCCATGGACAGGGAGGCCGGCGGGCGGGTGGCAGGTCTGGGCCGTGCCATGGGCATCGTGATGGGCACGTCGTGGGGCTTCAGCTGGAGCTTGGCACGCCTGCTGGCCCTGCGGCTGGCACCCAGCTCAGAGCTGCTGCTGGTGGCCCGCTCAGCGGCCGCGCTGGACCAGCTGGAGGGTGAGCTACACTCCACCTGCCCAGTGTGGGGCCAGCAGGCACGGCCTGCCCACCGACCTGGCCTCCGACGACAGGCCGCAGCAGTACACACCGCCTGGGAGCTCCGTGGAGACTGGCTGATGGAGCAGCTGCTGCTTGCCAACAATGCCAGTGAGTGGGCAGCACCAAGACACATGTGCAGAGTGCATTCCTCCTCCAGGTCCTGAGACAGCTATGGGACCAGCTTGCAGGGTATTTATATTTTTCAAAATATAATCCAGCCCCCCACAAGGTCTGAGGGACAGTGGACCAGCCCTCTGATGAAAAAGTTTGCTGACCCCTGTCCTTTACCAATAATTTAGGAACTTTCACCACTGTAACTAAGGCCCAGTGATGGCCAAACTTGGCCCTCCAGCTGTTTTAGGACTTCAACTCCCATCATCCCTAGCTAACAGGACCAGTGCTCAGGGATGATGGGAATTGTTCTCCCAAAACAGCTGGAGGGCCAAGTTTGGCCATCACTGAACTAAGCCAAGTTTTACTGCCTCAGCAACTTTTTCTGAATCCTGCATGGGAAGGCACATGAATCTGACCATTGGAGAGTTTGTAAGTAAACCATTTTTAACTTACCCAAAGTGTGGTCTTTTTTCTATGCTAGGGGAAGGGGATAACTTTGGAAGGAATTCACAAGGGCATATTTTAAAGGTCTATCATCCTATATTCCCTTGCTTTACTTTGTTACATATTCTATATCTATCTATCTATCTGTCTATTAGGTTTATATACCGCCCTTCATCATAAAATCTCAGGGTGGTTCCCAGAATAAAATATTTTGTGATTTTAAATCTGCTGGGGTTTCCTCACCAAAGAGTACTTGCCCCAAACTGGATCTTGGCATCCAGGAATTATCCTTCCTATACTTTATTTTTTACTTGCACCAACACTTATTATTGTCTTTGACCGTGGAGGCAGATCATAGCTATTGTGGCTAGTAGCCATTGGTAGCATTATCTTCCACGAAATAAAAGGTTCCAAATGTTTGCTTTCTGATGTTGTGCCACCATGCATTTATTTGCCTTGATACCTTAGACACAAGTGAATGGAGACTCAGGCTGAAGCACAACAGTTGTCCTCCTCTGTGAAACCAACCTTTCGGGAAGCAAGGGCCATATTTTATGCTACCCATTTTAATTCAAATAATAAGTGTCCAGGATGTAAGCATAATGTTTGATTAAAGACATAGTGCAGCTGTCAGTTGTACATTCCACACAGAGCTATTGTCGTGGATTGTAGCTTTTTTTTTAAAGTCGGGGCAATGAGATGTTAAACCCACTATTCTGGTTTTTGGATCAGCGTTAACAGGAGAACACAAAGAAGTCTGTTTTGTAGCTTGAGAGAAAGTGTTACGTGGATAAATCACACACAATCCCCTTTGGCAGAGCTTTAACGCTGCAGCACCTGAAAAGAGCTGAGTTTCTGCAGAACTCTTTAGCATTATATTTTTTTCCATTGTGCTGCATGAAGGGGGAGGATGAGTTTGATATCAGCACTTCTCCACAAATGTGCAAGTGCGTCGGCGTGACAGCCAGGCTTTGCCTTGGCAACTTAATATTGTCCTCGAAACATCTGGAATCGTTTGATTTGCATTGTTCAAGAGAACTTGATCTCTTAAACTGTCAGAGGCTGGGGGTCCAAACAGTGCCAATCAAATGCATAGTGTCAGGGAAGATGCATGTGTTAAGTTTAACGCTAACATTCCCTATACCTCAATCCCACACTGGATTCCAGAATGTATATAGTTCTTTCCGCAAAAGCCCTCATTCGTGACATGGTATCTGAATGGACTTTGCCACAACTCTGCAACTGCTTTCTGTATAGAAATAAAGCTGAGGGCTGAAAGCATTTATTCTTTTTACAAAATGCCAAAAGTGCTTAGTAACGGAAGGCTACAATTAGATAACTCGCTAATAGGTACATTAAAAAACCGGGATGCACACAGCAGAAATGATGGCCTCTGGCTTAGATGGGGGAACCCCTGGCCTTCCCAGCATTGTTGGACTATAATTCCCATCATCCCTGGTCATTGACCAACGCTGGTGAGAGTTGAGAGTCCAACAAGTTCTGGAGGGGCACAGATCCCACACCACCAGACTTGGTTCATCTTTGATCTGATCCTGCAAAGTTCTTCCATATGTTCTTAAGTCCAAAATAGCAGAGGTCACTAGAGCCCAGCATGAATAATGGCTGCACTGTTGACTTCAGACCACAAGCTGGACCCTTACCACTGCGTGGCATATTTTTTCTAAGAGGCCTTTAACAGTCTCCCAGTTTGTATGGTTTGTGATCAAGCATTTGCCCTGAGCCCACAGAGAACAAAGGTGTTGGTGTTTTGTTTTTGATTTTAATATAGTATTGTTGATTTACAGGGTCCCAAAGAGGGTGTGGCCTGGTTTCTAAAAGGTGGCTTTGAAATGGTGTTCCTATTATTGCACTTGACTGCATTTTCGTTTTTGTTTTTGTGGTGTAAAACAAACCAAGCAACATCTGGCAAGTGGGGAGGCCGTGGTCTAAAATCACATTATTATTGTTCAGTGTTGTGACATCAGATAGGTTTGTGAATATTTCAAATACAGATGCAACCACCCTTTTTGCCCCAATAGATGGGGCTTACAATTTGTAGGGGACTCTTTTACCAGCTGTCACTTCTCACAATTTCAGATCTCCTAAACCTAAAGGCCCTTCTTTCCCATAAAGCTTAATTTACCTCTCACCCCAGAGGCATATGAATCACACCTGCTTCTATAAAAACAGTTACTCTGCCACCAAAACCTGCTAGAATCTGCATTCTCACTTAAGTGAAACAGCAAGTATGCCACAGTAGCCTCCCACAAGCATCGATCTGGGTGCTTACCCAAGACTTGCCAACTTTTCAGTAAGCTTCTGCTACAATGCCTTAAATGCCATTTTCATTTACAGAAACTAGCAGGTGATGTTTGTTTCTATTAAGTGAACAGCTTTGCCCGCTAATTCCTGCAGATAAAGTGCTGTGTTAAAAAAGGAGCATGCAGTTAGCCCAGGTACAGCAGACCTTTGGCCCTCCAGTTGTTGTTGGACTACAACCAGTGGCGTAGCGTGGGGGGTGCAGGGGGTGCCGGCCGCACCGGGCGCAACATCTGGGGGTTAGGGTTAGGGGGCGCAAATCCACGGGTTAGGGGGCACAAATTACTTGCCTTGCCCCGGGTGCTGACAACCCACGCTACGCCACTGACTACAACTCCCATCATCCCTGACCATTGGCCATGCTGACTGGGACTGATGGGAGTTGGAGTGCAGCAATGTCTGGAGGGCCGAAGGTTCCCTGCCTTTGCCCTAGCCTGTCCACAGAAAATATCTGCACTGTGAATAGCTCATGTTTTGAGTCATACTGAAAAAACGTAAATAAAATATAAATTTTATTTACTCTAGCTGGCTCTACTCTACTCTGGCTGCTCTAGCTGATAACCAAACTGACTTACTTTATCAGCAAAATAGATGGTTAGAAGGACTGATGTACCATAATGACCACAGCTCCAGCCCAGCATCAAAACTTGGTTATACTTTGGGTCTGTGATAGTCAGTGACAGGTTGTGGACAGGGTGGACCTGCAAGTAATGTAATTTCCTTTGGTTTGGGAAGGAAAGCTTGTTCTCAAGTTCAAATGCTGTCTGATCTCCATATTGGAAGACATGGAAAGATTTTGCTGTATGCACAAAAGAAGTTCATAGAAACCTGGTTGCTTGTCCCTTGGTCTTCAGTCATCACTAGCAATGAATGGGTATTTGTTTGTTGGCATCCTTCTGTCTTGAGAGACAATGGATTGCACTTCCAGGGATGAAGTCATACCATTGGAGAATCACAGCGCCTGCTGTGGCTGCAGAGACCAGTAACTCATAACTGCTGCCTCCTGTGGTGTTTTTGTGGTGTTAGCAGCACCAAAGCAACCTCTATGGGGTGCAAGCCTGGGCAGTGTGTCTGGAGGTCCTGGGCTGCCCAGATGACAAGACCTTGACCTCAACCTTGCTGATGTAGTCCAAAGGAAAGCAGAGTAATGCATTTGGCACCAGCTAGGCTGCAGAAGTTGCCAGAAGGAGGCGTACAAGGCACCACCTTAGGGACTCTACTCCGGATTGGTGTAGTGTTTACTCCTTAGTTTTTTCTTCTCCCAAAGATGTCCTGCAATGCAGCGGTTATGGGTTTTTCCTCAGAGTTTACTCCTGAAGCCTTCCTGGTAATCACAAATATGGGAAGTGTTATTGCACTCAAGTTCTGCTTCACATTTCCTAGAGACAGCTAACTGGCCACTGAGAGAGAGAGCATGCTGGATCCAGTGGCCTGATTTAGCAGGACTTTTATTAAGTTCTCAGCAGACTGGTTAATACTGCTAGACGTGGCTACTTCACCCATTGGTGAGTACACTAGCTGCGTCTTCCAGAGGCCAAAACACAAGAAGAGAAGTGCTTGAATACACATGTCCATCTTGTTAAGAAGGCAGGGCCAACCTAAGAAGCCAACTGAGCAGGCAAATAAATCGGACTTCAACACTAGTGATGATGAGGACAGCATCTACCACTCAACCTGAGGGTAGCAGATTAACTTAGGAGCCACTCCTTGTGACCACAAGTGTGAAAAGTGCTAAGCTAGATGGATCAATGGTCTGATGGTATAGGGCAGCCAGGTGGCTGCTGCCCACATAAACACACAAACACACAGCATGGACCTCCTAGCAGAGCCAGCTGTGTTGGGCATATTCTGGCAGAACGTGTGGCTTTGGATAACTGGCTGCTGACTGGCTGCCACCATTTCCCATATAGCAGCCAAAGGTAACTGTAACTGCATTCGAATTCTTCTTGACCTCCTTGACCAGGAAAGGTCTTGTATCCTGTTACTAATCATTTGAAAAAGTAGCCCACACCACCCATCCAAAGGCCAGCGGGAGTCTAGGGTGAAACTCCATCCATTTTATTGTCTCATGATATAGCCCTGAAGGAATTCATATATCCTGGTAAAAAGAGAAACCAGATGTTCTGCAACTTGGCATCAGCTAACAAGTAAATATGGGATCTGGGGGCTTAGGCCACAATCCTGACCCTGCTTACCTGGGAGTGAGCTGCATTGAATTCTATTGGATTTGCTTCTGAGTAGACATGGTTAAAATTTAAGAAGAGCCCTGCTGGATCAGACTAAAGAGCCATCTAGTCCAGCATTTCCCAAACTTGGGTCTCCAGCTGTTTTTGGACTATAACTTCCATCATGTCTTGCTAGCAGGACCTGTGGTCAGGGATGCTGGGAACTGTAGTAAAAAAAAACAGCTGGTGACCCAAGTTTGGAAAACACTGATCTAGTCAAAGATCCTTATCTCATATTGGCCAAACAGATACCTCTGAGAAGCCCACAAGCAGGACCAGAGAACCACAGCATCACTCTCCCCAGTTGTGATTCCCAGCAACTGGCATACTGCCTCCAACAGTGGAGAGAGCACATAGCCATCCTGGCTAGTAACCATTGACACAGCCATGAGTTTGTCTTTGTTGTTTAGTCGTTTAGTCATGTCTGATTCTTCATGACCCCAGGGACCAGAGCACGCCAGGCACTCCTGTCTTCCACTGCCTCCCGCAGTTTGGTCAAACTCATGCTGGTAGCTTCAAGAACACTATCCAACCATCTCATCCTCTGTTGTCCCCTTCTCCTTGTGCCCTCCATCTTTCCCAACATCAGGGTCTTTTCCAGGGAGTCTTCTCTTCTCATGAGGTGGCCAAAATACTGGCGCCTCAGCTTCAGGATCTGTCCTTCCAGTGAGCACTCAGGGCTGATTTCCTTAAGAATGGATAGGTTTGATCTTCTTGCAGTCCATGGGACTCCCAGGAGTCTCCTCCAGCACCAGAATTCGAAAGCATCAATTCTTCAGCGATCAGCCTTCTAATCCTCTTCAAAAGCATCCTGGTTGGGAGCCATCACTGCTCCTTGTGGGAGCAAATCCCACAGTTAGGACTGCGGTGTTAGGCAGTAGGTGCCAGACAAATGGAGCAGACCTACAGCACGAAACAGGATGGAGCTGGCTCTGTGATGATCCCTTCATTTATGAAGACTGTTTGTTCACAGGGCTTCCAAGACAGCTGGGTCTAGCGCTTATGTGTTAGGGTTTTCTCATCAGTGAACAGTTTTCCTTAGAACACATGGATCCTATTTGGGCTTATTTGTTATAGCCCTTAATCTTTATGAGACTGTTCATTAATGACATCCATGTGGTGGTGTTAAGGGCCACACTACATCCTTGTTCCTACTCACTGCCTCTCCAGCAGAGTGCCAAAAAACTTTTTTTTAAGGCTTTGTTATCTATTGACTCTTTGGATCATGAACATTAAAAACGAAAGTGCAAAGTTACAGGCACGGACTTATGTATGCGTGTTAACGTTACAAGACCAAAGAAGAGATAGAAATGTTGTTGTTCAGCATTTTTATTTAACACTCATAAATCAGCCACAAACTTTTTATAGCCGTGTGTAGCCCGTAAACTGGCTGCTCTAGAGCAGCTCTAAGTGCATGCAGGCTTTTGAGTTGCACAGGTCACTTTGTCATGCCAAATTATAAAGGGGGGAATTTGAAGCTTCTGATCTTAGGCTACAGTTCTCTAACCAATGGGCTTCAATCCCAAGCCTTTAAGGGTTATCAGTATTCTGTGGTGCCTAAAGAGGAAGCCTGTGCAACAGGAAAGCTCACACACTCTCACACCAAGAAAAGGTAAATAAAGGGGCTTTGCTTTCTTCCTGGGCATGCAAGCTCCCCTGTGACCTCTCTGAGCCAGGATCTTTCCCTCATCCAGCTGTTTCCTTGCTGTCTCCAGAAGGGCCTAGCTTGAACCAGTGTTGACTCTGCCCCTTGGCCCCAAGAAGGTAGCCAGCAGGACTCAGCTGGGGGCTATAGCAAGATAAGGACCTTTGTTCCCCTCCAGCTGAGTAAACCCAAATAAGTTGCAAGGGCAGTGCTAAATCTCATATAAACCAGGCCTGTGTTTCAGTTGGGTGGCCACTACTGAACAATCCCAGTCTGAGAGGTTCCCTCCACCCCCCCCCCCCCCCGCTTCTTGTTTGACTTCAAGGCAAGCCGAGGCTACTGAGGGGTTAAATGAACCTTAAGCAAATACGAAAGGGAAATGAATAGATGCAGGTGGTAGAGCGCCCCCTCCCCAGGTGGAGGTGTGCCTCATGCATTAACTTTTGATTAGAGCAGGGGATGCACATGACAAGAGTTTCAAACTACACTGCAGACTAAAGGACTGCTTGGTTAAGCCGCCCACCTTGCAGTACTGTCTGCTATGCTTTGCTCAGCTTTTGGCAGGACCCTATTCCCCTCCCAGAGCTACAATTCCCAGAGTTCCTTGTGAAGAGGGATTGGCTGTTAAGCCACTCTGGGAACTGTAGTTCTACGTGGGGGCATAGAGGTCTCCTAACACCTCTAAGCACCCTTAACAAGATGTCAGGGAAATAAATAACTCTCTGAGATTTAGAAGACAATTGAAGATATAAAGGTAAAGAGACCCCTGACCATTAGGTCCAGTCGCAGACGACTCTGGGGTTGCGGCGCTCATCTCGCTTTATTGGCCGAGGGAGCCGGCATACAGCTTCCAGGTCATGTGGCCAGCATGACTGAGCCGCTTCTGGCGAACCAGAGCAGCGCTGGAAACGCCTTTTACCTTCCCACCGGAGCGGTACCTATTTATCTACTTGCACTGCGTGCTTTCGAACTGCTAGGTTGGCAGGAGCAGGGACCGAGCAACAGGATCTCACCCCATCATGGGGATTCAAACCTCCAACCTTCTGATCAGCAAGCCTAAGAGGCTCAGTGGTTTAAACCACAGCACCACCTGCGTCCCTAATTGAAGGTATAGGGAAGTTTTTAATGTTTCCTGTTGTATTGTGTTGCATTTGTTGGGAGCTACCCAGAGTGGCTGGGGTAGCCCAGGACTCAGCTACTTTAGTAAAACAACAACAACAATGTTTGGAATGCATTATAAACATGCAACACCAGATGGTGCAAGAGAGCAAAAAAAATTCTATGAGATTTTTACATAGCGCTTTTTTCATAATGATTTAATTTCTGACTTATTTATAGTGGGTTTTTTTTCCCTATGTATAGATCCACCCCAGTCAGATGGGTGGCATCTGAATAAATTAGCATTAGCATTAGCATATTACAAACTGCAGCTCCCAGAATTCTTTGGCTGCAGATATGACTATTTAAAGTGGTATCATACTGCTCCAATTGTATAATGCAGCTGTATGGAACCTGCAGCCCTAAAGATACCACTGAACTTCACCAACCCCCCACCACGCCCAACCTGGCTGGGGTAGAGGGGAGTTGGACTCCACCAACATCCAGAGGGCCACAGATTCCCTATCCCTGGCCTCAATATCAAATGCTGGTGGCAGCGAGGAGTCTGTGGATATTCAGGAGAGTAGAACTTCTTGGTGTTTGACACACACAATCAAACTCACAGCAGCAGCTGCAGCCTGCGTACCTTATGCAAAGGCCTCTCATCATCTACAAGCAAGTACCCTCCAACGTACATTTGTTAATAGGATTCCTTGTAATCACTAACTTGTAATCACTTTAATTTCTGGGCCAGAAGTGAAAAGTATGTTCCATGGCTTCCTTCCAGGGATGGAAATCTTATCTAAAAAGCTACACATTCCGTTTTCTAGCAGCACAGCCCCCTTGGTGACCTTTTCTCTCCCCCCCCCCCTCTCTCCTGCATAGTTTGCACACCCACAAACCAAATAAACCTCCTTTTTACATCTTTATCAACCAGGTTCAACTTTTTTTCGTTTGAGGGACGGGGGTAGTATTTGTTTACTTCCCACTTTCTGGAAACACCTGGAGAGCCATGCAATGATTTATGAAGTGAAAGTGTTAAATGAGGCCGCCAGCTGCTAAGACTGACAGCGCTTTATACGATTTTATGAGGTGCCCTATTATGGAAAATGAACTTTAATCCGCCCATAAAAAGTGGGATCTGAAAACCATATTTACACTAGTAATCTGGCATGCTGAAAGCATTCTTGGGACACGCAGGGAAGGCTTTAAAGGGATAAAGGTTATACAAAAGGCACAATACACTGGTAGGCTTTTGCCATTGCAGCCTGTGGCCTGCTGCTACAAGTCTTATTTACAGTCCTGAATCACACGTGAATACACACACCTCTTGAGACACACAGGAGAATTGCATCATAAGAAGACAGCTTGCTGGAACCTTATTTACATTTTAAAACTACATTGGTGTAGCACTTTTTTTTTTGTATTGCGACCCTCAAATCCCTCCCTTATTCCAAGGGGTCCCATCTGACCAGAACAATCCAGGGACAAACACACACACAGATTATATTCTGTTGACTTTGATGCAAGGTTCAAGGTTGACAACTTTCCCCATTGTTCCTTTGCCTGATGTTACAGATGTTAAAACTCCTGGCACTTTTCCCACCCCCTTTTGTTCTATGCCATTAAAAAGTTCATTTGGATCAATAATAATAATAATAATAATAATAATAATAATAATAATAATAATTTTATTATTTATATCCTGCCCATCTGGCTGGGTTTCCCCAGCCACTCTGGGCAGCTTGCAACTCATATTCAGACATAGTAAGATATCAAACATTTAAAACATTTTTTTCATTTTTTAAAATGCATCTAAATGCTGTTAAAGGCACAGGAGCAGAGTCTTTTAAAAAGTTGGCAACTAAAAGTTTCAGAGATTATTAATACCAAACAGAGTGGATATTATACAGGCTTGTAACATATGCAATGGCTAAGGACAGAAAATCAGTCTGTAGAGACTTTCTCTCTACATTTGTATTTGTAAGGTGTTGTTTGTATGGTTAGCAAGCAAAAAAAGAACCTTATTTCTGAGAGGGACGTACTGACACCTCACTGCTTGTGACCATCTGTGTTTATTCACCAGATCTCCTCCTTATTCCACATTCATGATGATTTGTGCTCATTATGCTATCAGGGCAGTCACATACAAGCCCATTTTCAACACTGTTTTTGCCTGCAAAAGCTTCATTTCCCGTGAGAGCACATCCTATAACTTCCTGCTGAGATCCTGTAACTTTTTGTGCCACAAATGCTCTATTTCCCCCCCTATTTCTATAGCAATAATGTGGCTGCATTAGGAAAGCACAGAACAAACTAAATTCAGACACATCCACCTCAGTGCACTATTAAGGTAAAGTAAAGGTACCCCTGCCCGTACGGGCCAGTCTTGACAGACTCTAGGGTTGTGCGCCCATCTCACTCAAAGAGGCCGAGGGCCAGTGCTGTCCGAAGACACTTCCGGGTCACGTGGCCAGCGTGACATCGCTGCTCTGGCGAGCCAGAGCCACACACGGAAACGCCGTTTACCTTCCCGCTAGTAAGCGGTCCCTATTTATCTACTTGCACCCGAGAGTGCTTTCGAACTGCTAGGTTGGCAGGCGCTGGGACCGAACAGCGGGAGCGCACCCCGCCACGGGGATTCGAACCGCCGACCTTACGATCGGCAAGCCCTAGGCGCTGAGGCTTTAACCCACAGCGCCACCCACGTCCCTATTACTATGTGCACTATTACTATGTCAAAAACACATTGCAGAATATATCTGCAATAAAACACCAGTCTGGAGGGTCCCTCAGCAGTAAAGCCAGTATGCTGTAGTGGCTAGAGTGTTGGACTAAGACCTGGAAGACCAGGGTTCGAATCCCCACTCAGCCACGGAGCTCACTGGGTGCTCTCAGTCTAACCTACTTTACAGGGTGGTTGTTGTTGTAGAGATTAAATGACGAGGAGGAGAATCATGTATTGAGTTCTCTTGAGTTCTCTTGGTGTGCGTGCAATAAATAAATAAATTGAATTCAATCACGTCCTTGCAGACTGCCTCTCTGTGTGTGTTTACTCAGGGGGGAGCCCCACTCATTTCAGTGGGGCTTACCCCTAAGTAAGTGTGCATCTTTCGCCTCTTTGGTTTACAACAACTCCGCAAGGGAGTCCACTTTTGTCCCTCTTTTACATCACTGCTGTTATCCATTTTTAAAAGGGATAATTGGACGGGGTTGTAGAAGACAAACAACAACCTGCGGGGTGGGAGAGTTCCCTCATTCACACACCTGGAGTCAATCCGGAGTCACTCCGCTACGTTCAGGGAGGCGGGAACCTCTTTCCGTCGCCTCTTCGGTGGCAGTCGTTTGAACCCAGAAGCGCCTCGTGAAGGATGGCGGGAGACCGAGGCCAGATCGCCGACCGGCAGTAATTCACGGCACGGGCGATGAATGGCGAGCGGGGGCCCAGAGTTAGCATCGATGAGCCGGTGATGATATTTGAATCTGCTATAATTGATTTGGGGAAGCGCCTCGCTGACAAGGAGGAATTGATCATTCAATTTATTAGCCAGATAAATCCCAACGCTGCTAAGGGGCTGGAGCGGGGATGCTTTTGCTGAGTAAGACGTATGATTTAAATATATATATAGAAAATTCAAAAGGGGGCGGGGGAGCCAGCAACCCTGTGCTTGGGAAGCCTGAGGCCGATCCATCAAGAACTTGAGCCGGAATGCCAGGGAAGATTGTTTGGGTTTTGCACAAATCCGAGTTCTTTGTCCAGCAGTTGGCAACGTTGCGCCTTCGAGATGTTTGGGACTACAACTCCCGTCAGCGCCAGCCGACAGATGAGAGTTGTGGCAGCGTTTGGAGGGCGCCACGTTGCCAACGGCTGCCGCTGACCAAGGTGCTGAAGACGCTCGCTCCTTTTGAGATCCACTGCATGCATGTTTGATCGCAAGCAAATTCCTATTGATTTCTATGGCGCTACGAAGGGAGTTTTAGGATCGGAGATTGACCCAAGAGGAGAAAGAAGATGCTTTTAATTAGCCTGAAGTCGTTTACTCCAGAGGCGTTCTACTAACTTCAGCCGTACAGTGGTACCTCGGGTTACATCCGCTTCAGGTTACAGACTCCGCTGACCCAGAAATAGTACCTCGGGTTAAGGACTTTGCTTCAGGATGAGAACAGAAATCGTGCTCCGGCAGCACAGCGGCAGCAGGAGGCCCCATTAGCTAAAGTGGTGCTTCAGGTTAAGAACAGTTTCAGGTTAAGAACGGACCTCTGGAACGAATTAAGTACTTAACCCGAGGTACCACTGTACTTTTCTAGCGGGTTGGGAAGAGTTGGGTTGTTTATTCAGATCAGAGTGCATATTAACTCAGAACAAAGGTTCCACTCTTAACCCCACTTAATGGAAAGCAAGTGCTCTTGAATTCAATAGGACTTACTTCTGAGTAGACATTGTTAGGATTGCACTGGGGCTTCCTCCTTCGAGTGCTTAGGATTGCAAGCTTAATATTACAGTGCAGGGCACCTGGTGCTTCAGAAAGTAAAAGGCAAGTATTTCTATCCCCTTTTCCAGGTTTTCCATTTTTCATTTCCAACTGATGCACAGCAGTCCTCAGCTATGGACTTCTAACCTCACTGAGTTGCTTGGGGGGCTGACCCCTGAGGTGTTGGTGTTGTGAAAAAGTTTGTTGTACTTCTGTAAACCTGAGGATTCCCCCTGCCCATCCCCTGACATTATTCTCTTATTTCTCAATGGCCTCGTTGATTTTGCTTCAAAGCTATTGACGTTTACCACCTAACCCCGCTATTAAAGGGAATGATTTTTAATTATTTACCCAAACGTACCTCTTAAAGAAGGAAAGCAATGACAAACCTAGGCAGCATTTTAAAAAGTAGAGACATCACCTTGTCAACAAAGGTCCGTATAGTTAAAGCTATGGTTTTCCCAGTAGTGATGTATGGAAGTGAGAGCTGGACCATAAAGAAGGCTGATCGCCGAAGAATGGATGCTTTTGCATTATGGTGCTGGAGGAAACTCTTGAGAGTCCCATGGACTGCAAGAAGATCAAACGCATCCATTCTGACGGAAATCAGCCCTGAGTGCTCACTGGAAGGACAGATCGTGAAGCTGAGGCTCCAATACTTTGGCCACCTCATGAGAAGAGAAGACTCACTGGAAAAGACCCTGATGTTGGGAAAGATGGAGGGCACAAGGAGAAGGGGACGACAGAGGACGAGATGGTTAGACAGTGTTCTCGAAGCTACAAACATGAATCTGACCAAACTGCGGGTGGCAGTGGAAGACAGAAGTGCCTGGCGTGCTCTGGTCCAGGGGGTCACGAAGAGTCGGACACGACCGAACGACTAAACAACAACACCTCTTAAAGAATATGAAATATGTTCTGCATACAACTTGTTGCATACAACTAGTACTGCTTGACATTCTGTGTGTGTGTGTGTGAGAGAGAGAGAGAGAGAGAGAGAGAGAGAGAGAGCATGGTGCTGATAACACCAAGGTTACAGGCTCAATCCCCATATGGGACAGCTGCATATTCCTGCATTTTGGGGGGTTGGACTAGATGATCCTCAGGGTCCCTTCCAACTCTGCAATTCTATGTTTCTATTATTCTATATCCAGCATTACACAGTGCAGCAAGATCCTGAATCTACTTCAATATTTCTTTTTCCATTTGGTAAAACAGATAGAAAATGCAAGTTTAGAATGCAGCAGATAGAGCTGGGAAGTGTTTTTATTATTATTATCTGGGCTCAGAAAAAAAATCTGAATGGGGAAGGACAGTCAAGTGTGCTGAAAGCAGTGCAGCATCAGCATCTGGGCATATATTTGATCTTCGCCTGCAGTTCCTGATCCAGCTAGCGAGATGCGCAGAGATCAGTTTTCTCTGCTCCCTTGGCCTCTGGCGTGGGGTGGAATGGCAAGTTTCCTGCTAGTTCAAAATATCCACCCATTAGTTTTACACTCTGTTTTCTCTCCAGGCTGTACAGTGAGCAACACAGTTCAGTGCACAGGAAATATACGCAGTCTGTTGTAATCAGTTGCAGTTAACTTAAAGGCCTGCATACAGCCCTCTAACACTGAAATACTATAAAAACATAGATTTTATGTACAGTGGTACCTCGGGTTACATACGCTTCAGGTTACATATGCTTCAGGTTACACACTCCGCTAACCTAGAAATAGTGCTTCAAGTTAAGAACTTTGCTTCAGGATGAGAACAGAAATCGGGCTCCGGCGGCGCAGCGGCAGCAGGAGGCCCCATTAGCTAAAGTGGTGCTTCAGGTTAAGAACAGTTTCAGGTTAAGTATGGACCTCCGGAACGAATTAAGTACTTAACCCGAGGTACCACTGTATCTCAGAAGTTTGGAGTTCCATTTTCGGTGCACTATCAGTATATGTACGCATTTAATTTGAGGCATTTATGCAATGTTTGATCAGTATTGATCAATGCCCCCATTTTAAAATGCAGTATGAAAGAAAGCAGCATTAAAATCAATGGACCTGATCCAGCTAAAAATCAAACACAAAGGGACTTTTAGTCTGATCCAGCTAGAGTTAAGAATTGTGTGCTTATAATGGGGGAAAGTCCTTACTTAAGGTTATCAGCCTTCTGTGATATGAAGCCGTTTAGCAACCCTCAACCTATGCACTAGGAATGTCATCGCTGGTTGACTTTATACCTGACCTACAGTTCTTAAGGCACAGGTGCATGCACAAAAAACCTGGAAATCCTAATTCTATCCGCTTCATTTTAATTGAGTTGTGAATTGGTTTTGTTCAGCATAAAGCCTAGGAAAAATTTACACACAGAGCCTTAAAGCCAGCTCTTTGGTTCAAGGAATCCATGCAGATCTCAAGTACAAAACCGTTTTATTTTACATAACCTTTGGGACATTGGGAGAAGCCGATTAATAACTTAGCATGCATAAGTAGAGGTATTTCTTTTTAACTCTTTTTATAAATACAATGTACAAAAATAAAGACAATACAGTCCTCCCAAGATTCCAAGCTTCGTGGTCGTAGGTTTCCCAGATTGCTTCTTATAAAGCATAAAAACTCTCAATACTGTCGAAGAGAAGAGGCAAAGTGGTCCAAAGAGCCACAATTCCAGTGTCAGCTTTCAACACGGTGGCACTGGCATAACAGAACAGGGAATCATTAATCAGGGCTGCAGAAAGAAGACGACTCTAGCTTTCGGTACTGCAGTAGTACCTTGGGTTACAGACGCTTCAGGTTTCAGACTCCACTAACCCAGAAATAGTACCTCGGGTTAAGGACTTTGCTTCAGGATGAGAACAGAAATTGTGCTCCGGCAGCGCAGCAGCAGCAGGAGCCCCCATTAGCTAAAGTGGTGCTTCAGGTTAAGAACAGTTTCAGGTTAAGAACAGACTTCCAGAACAGATTAAGAACAGACTTCCAGAACAAATTAAGAACAGACTTCCAGAACAAATTAAGTTCTTAACCCGACGTACCTGTACTGGGTTGGGGGGGGTTGGGGGGTGCCCATCAGCTGTGCCTTGTGAACTGAATTTTTTCACTGAGACACATTACCAGGTCTGGAGGTTGGCTCCAGGACAAAGAGCTGGCGACTTAACATTCCCAACCGACCACTTGAGGACAATGTGGTTTTACACTCCTGATCATTGAGCAATGCTGAGGAGGAGCTAAATGAGTGAACAGTGCAGGGCAAAAATGGGGAGGTCAAGCCACCGGCTGATTAAGCAGGAATGAACTGTCAACCCTATTTTCCTTAAAGGCCCAGAAGCTTCTAGCCAGTGTGGTGTAGTGGTTAAGAGCAGTGAACTCGTAATCTGGTGAACCGGGTTCGCGTCTCCGCTCCTCCACATGCAGCTGCTGGGTGACCTTGGGCCAGTCACACTTCTCTGCAGTCTCTCAGCCCCACTCACCTCACAGAGTGTTTGTTGTGGGGGAGGAAGGAGAATGTTAGCCCCTTTGAGACTCCTTAGGGTAGTGATAAAGCGAGATATAAAATCCAAACTCTTCTTCTTCTATACTATTTATACAACCATGCTGGGCCTTTGATTCTTTTTAAAAATATGTTTTCTTGCTGGCTGTTGGAATTATTTGTTTTAGAGTGGTCGCGGAAGGGAGGTTTTATTTATAATATATTGTAATGTTGTTGTGACTTTAAATACTGTTTGCAAGATAGTGGGGGAGCTGTCAAAGAGCAGCCCATACATTTATTAAAAATCAATTTAAACAATAACAATCGGATTAAGAGAACTCTCATGAGAGCCTGTGGTGTAGTGGTTAAGAGCGGTAGACTCGTAATCTGGTGAACCGGGTTCACGTCTCCACTCCTCCACATGCAGCTGCTGGGTGACCTTGGGCTAGTCACACTTCTCTGAAGTCTCTCAGCCTCACTCACCTCACAGAGTGTTTGTTGTGGGGGAGGAAGGGAAAGGAGAATGTTAGCCGCTTTGAGACTCCTTCGGGTAGTGATAAAGCAGGATATCAAATCCAAACTCTTCTTCTTCTTCATGTGCTAAGTGTCAAGGACTGGCTGGGTGAAGAGGAGTAGTGGAAGTCACCAGCCAAGGATCCCTCAAGGGAACCCTAACCCTCAAGGGAAACCCCAGAGGAGGAAGGCTCAGAACCCAGGGATGCGTGATGGAACACTGAAGAGAGGTCAGAGGGACAATTGGGAAGAGGGGCTGGATGCTGAAGGGACAACAGGGTAAAGTGATCAGGAAGAGCCTGTGACAAGGAGCAGTTCAGACTCCGAGGCTGAAGCAGGGGAGTCAGTCAAGAGACTATTGAAGACTCCAGGGAGTCTCCCTCTCCTGTTGCGCCAACCTCCCCTCCCCATTGGTCCCCAAGAATGCACAGAAAAATGAGGAGAGCAGGAAAGAGGCCACAGGTGTGTAGACGCAGCCTGAGACTGTTTGTGAAACATCTGGGAGAGGAGAAAGAGTGGAAGGCAGAGAACCTTCAGTTCTGCCTACTGTTCCATAGGGGCAAGACCTACTGGGCAGTGTTGCTGAGTTGTATGCCATTTCCTCAAATTGTTAACTGCACAGACATGCTGACCCACGTCTGACTCGAACCCTGACACTAAGCCTGAGCCCATGGGGGGAGGAGGCAGGACACTGAGGAACATGACTGTGTAAACTGGGAAGAGCAGGCTTAGTTGCACATGGAGCGCCATTGGGGCCAGTAAATTCAGTTGCATGGAGGACAATGAGAGCATTTTACTTTAGACCAGCCTTCACCAACCTGCCACCCTCCAGATGCGTTGGACTACAACTCCCATCAGCCCCAGCCAGCATCACCATGGTCTCATATGGCCATGCTGGCTGGGGCTGATGGGAATTGCAGTCCCAAAACACCTGCAGGGCACCAGCTTACACACAGAGCAACAAACACACGTGGGGTTGGGAAAGGATTTTCTCCTGAACCAGTGCAAGGAAGGTGGCTCTTGGCTCTGGGATCCAAGTGTTCAGGGAGCTGAGGTGGGGGGCAATTGTGGGTGGGCTCCCCCATGCCGTCCATGGGGCTGCCTCCCATCCTCATCCCCGTCAGAGCAGTCGGGAGACCCATAGGAGCAGCAGTGTCCGGGCCGATCTTCCTCCTCCCCCTCCTCTTCATCATCCTCTTCCTCATCGTCCTCTTCCTCCCGGTCACTGTCCCTGAGTTCCTGCAAGCGGCGCCCTCCATTGTTTTTCTCTGGGGCCCCCGCAGGCAGCACCTCATCCCCCACTTTGTCCTCCCCAACACTTCCTCCTTTCTGCTTCTCCGCCTCCTGAGCTGCCTGCTCCTTGGCCTTCTTGCTCCGTTTCCACTTCATACGCCGGTTCTGGAACCAGATCTTTACCTGGAGAGAGGAGAGTGGAAATAGCACACAATGGGATCGGGTGACATACATGGGATCAGACCTATAGCATGAAGAACAAGGTCTGTCACAGAATGAGCCAGCAGTAAATCACACCATTCAAAGTTGGAGTCAACTCTTTATTAGCAAAAACACAATCTCCACAGACTTAGTTGAAGATCAGGCCTGACAAGCACAGAGGCTAATTCCCAGTTGCATGAAAATCAGCTGCTGAGACTGAAAGTCCCTGGTACCCTACAGCCATCTAAGTCCTCTCCTCTCCAGGGCTATTCCCACGCAATCAGAGACTATGCCTGCATACAGCCTGTCACTGCTCTGCCTGTTTCAGCCCCATTCTGGTTCTGGGAGACAAATGGGGAGAGGAGCTTGTTGCAGCAGGAGGGAGAGACACCCAGGACTCTTCACCAGCCTGACTCATCTCTGCCTCTTGACCTCCCTCCTCTCCTGCTTCAGCTTCTGCCTCTGATTCTGGATGTCTCTCTGCCAGCTTTGACTGTCTGAAGAATGAATGAAGAATGGCATCTGCATTTACCAAGACAGCATGAGTTTGGGCACTTTACTAATCAAGAGATTAGTGGCAGTAGTGGGATTTAGACACCTCTCAGGTGTCCCAAGTCATTCACAAACATTATGTCAGCAATCCTTACACCAGCCCTGGAAGTAGAGCCATTTTTATCACCCCTGGGCTAAAGCAGAGTGTGGTTTCACAAAGGCCACCTGGAAAATTTATGATAGAACTTAGATCTGAGCCAGGGCATTCCTGGTTCGCAGCGTCCCAGACTCCCAAAGATGGGGTAGGAAGAGCACCACCTCGCACGCTGCAAATGGCACAACCAATCAGTGGCTGTTGTGTGTTTTGACAACAGCTGGCAATAAGAAAAATCAAAAGGCAAAGATCTCTAGCATGATGTGTTGTGGATAGTCACAAGTGTATATAGAAGAAAGAGATCTGGGTCTAAGTCCTTGCTAATCCAGGAAGTTCACTGGGTGACGTTGGGGTAGTCACCACCTCCACGCACAGGGAGAAAATGGAGTAACTCCATATAGGCCACCTTCATCAATTTATGAGAGTGGGAATGAGAAACCTATGAGATACGTGGACCTCCCCCCCCCCCCCCCCAATGTTGCTGGACTCTGATTCCCGTAATCTCCAATTACAGGTTATGTTGGTCATGGCCTGTGCCAGATTTATGTATAAGCTAAACAAGCTGTAGCTTGGGGCCCCAAAAAACATACTTCTTCTTAATTGTACTTCACTATTAATATACTACTTCTTAATTGTATCTCAGTTCAACAATTACTTTGATAAAATACATATTTTGTTATGTGCAAATGGCTTTAGATACCTATTAGGTCCATAAATTACCATATAGCATATATTCAACACAAAAAACAGTGACAATTTGTTGTTGACAAAAGACAGCTGGACATATAAAGGGCCCCATTACCTTCAGTAGCTTAGGGCCTCATCAAACCTAAATCCAGCCCTGGTCGTGGCTGGGGGAGTTGAAGTCCAACAACTGCTAGGGGGGCACAGACTCCCATCCCCCCCCCATAATTTTTATTGTTTTTAATTCCAATAATTAACATATAACTACAGTAACTTGTCCAGTGATACATTATTAAGCTTCATATGCAGTACATAGTACACAAGCAATGTGTTTGTTTATTTATGTATTATCAATTCAAGTAGCCTCCGCACAGAGATTTTTGTGTTGAGGGTGGAAAACAGTATCTTCAGTCTCATTTATAAAGGAAAAGAAAGGAAACCAAATCTCACCAAAAGGGTCTGTCCTTGAAGTGCTTCTAATTAAGTCTTTTGTGGCAAGTAAGACATTCCAATTGAGCCACATTCCAAATACTATTTAACCAGATTTCATTGGGGATTTCTATAGGTTGTTTCCAATATTGGGCTATTGTTAATAGGGCTGCTAGTAACCGGCGGGGGGGAGGGGAGAGAGAGATACTAAATCTCAGCATCTAAGGTTATTGTTTAAATTTGAGTCTAATGATAACAAGGCAAGAGCCAACTTGGGTGAGAGGCGTTGCTATGCAATTGTGGAGATAATGTGAAAACCTGTTTTGCAAAAGGAGTATACCAACGTAACGTACAACTCCACAAATGCATGAAAACATGAGCCTATCTCTCCACAGCGTTTCCAGCACAGCGGGGAGATGCTGTTTTTTATTTTGGCTAGACATGATGGAGCCCAGTGCCAGCAAAACATAATTTTGAGAGAAGCCTTCTGCAGACAGGCAGAAATTGTTCATAGGGATGGGTGGTGCCAAACTGATTCCCATTTATGATCTGCAATTATGACCCCTATGCCTTCCTCCCCCCATAATGTCCAGAGGCCTCCTATATCGCCTGCATGTTGTTCTAAAATAATCCTTTAAATCAAACCCACCTTAGATTTAAAAAAGGAGGGAAGACATAGAGAAACATAGTACGCTACACCGAGTCAGACTATTGGTCCATCTGGTTCAGTTATGTCTACAGTGATTGGCTGCAGCGCTCCAGGATTTTAGATGATGCCAGCGATTGATCTGAGGACCATCTGCATGAAAAGCAGCTGCTCCACCCCTGACTCAAGGCCTTCCCCCCACGAAATAGCACACAGTACAATCCCACACATTCCCCCTAAGAAGTAAACCCTGTAGAATTCAGTGGACTCGGTGCCAGATAAGTGACAATAGGATTGCAGCCTAGATAGATAGACAGATAGATAATTCACTGGTCAACAACAAATTTGTTGTCTGCATTTTTTCAGATGATTTAGGACGAATCTGATGCGCTGAATCCAAAAATCACATTTGTTTTGCTCAATCAGGTCAAGTTTTTGAGCTATGGCCACATGTCATTTTTTTACGTTTTTGTTCACATGTACGCTTGTGTTGGGCATTTTAGAAGAAGTTGGTGGGGGTAAAATGTCACGTCGAATAATTGTTTTGATTGGAAATGATTATTTTAATGACAAGAATAGCACAAAAACCTGACCTGATGGAGAGAAACGGATGCCATTTCCTGATTCAGCAGTGCAAAAATACCCTAAATCAGTTGTAGAAATCTAGACAACATTCAAAAAGTAAAAAATTGTTGCCGAGTGTTACAGTCAAAGACCAGCTCGCATAACACAATAAAAACGGCATTCATAAAGATAAAATATACAATCAGAGCAGATTGCAGCAATAGCTCATAAGTTAAAATTGAGATCTATACATACACCCCTACAACTGAGATTTGGGCTACCATAAAAATTGACCCTGAGGCGCCCCAAAGGGTGACTCCAGCATTTCCCTAGTAAGCTATTTTTTTATAGAGGGTGATCTGTGCCTACAAATCTGGGCGCAGAATCTGGCTCCCAGCCAGGAGCCTTTATTGCATTTCCAAGTTTCCAAAAGGGCCTGGAGCACTGGAATGGCAGGGTGGGGTGCTTTGCAATGTAAACAGAAACGAAACGCTATTCCGCTCCCCCGTGTTAATATTTTGGCTGAAATGAGAAAGGAAAGCCTTAGACTCAAAAGTGGGGACCCGAGCGCTAACTTGGTGGTGAGCTGATTGGACCTCAAGGGGGCGCTTGTTTACGCAGGTTCCTGCTGCCTGCGGAAGATGTGCAGCGAGCCCAGCAAGGCAAAAGCCCCCTTCCTCTGCAGGTGATCCCCCCTCCTTTGCTGAATCCAGCTCCCTCCTCTCTTCCTCCTCCCTTCCCCAGCAAGACACTCACCTGCGTCTCGGTGAGCATGAGAGACGTGGCCACCTCGAAGCGCTTCGGCCGGGACAGGTACTTGTTCAGCTTGAACTGATGCTCCAGTTCCAGCAGCTGCTGGCTGGTGAAGGCCGTGCGGGGCCGCCGGCACTTGCCCAGCAGGTTGGACTGTGCTTGGGCTGAGGAGGGAGAGAGGAAAGGAGAAGGCGTGAGAGAGGACGAGGAGTAAGGAGCGCGCCACCCACTACATCCCTCCAGCCGCGCTCCGTTGCGCAAGGGCTTCCTCCATCCTGGGAACAGCGGCGGAGCTCAGGACCCTCCTGGAGAAACTGATCCAGTACAGCTGGGCGTGAAACGGAGATGGCGATTAAGGTGGGGAGGAAAGGCGGTCTAGAAAGACACACAGCAGCAAGATCGGGGGCGAGAGGACAGACTTCCGGCATCTTCTGTTTATGTAAATCAAGCTGGGAATTGTGATGGAAACTCCTCAAAATAACTAACCCTATGGAAACCCTCTCTCTGGGGTTATTTCCGTGCTGTTCAAGACCCCCCCCTCCTGCTGCCTTCTCTTCCTTTGTTTTCGCCCGAGTCGAATTTTGGACTGTAAGCTCCGCGGGGCGGGGACATGGTCGCCTGGACTCGACGGCGTCTTATTTTGCTTTAGGAACAGGAAAATGAACAGCCCCCACCTCCTCTGGGTCTCGGGTCCCACGGAGCGCTTTGCCCCGCTAGCCTCCCCTCAATTTCTTGGTATTCAGAGATATGCTGCCTCGGTCAATGGGGACTGAGAACACACCATATATTTAAATCACGTGGCTACCTCACAAAGAATCATTTTGCTCTTATGGCTGTCCTAATATCCACTAATCCGTCTAAAATCTGCTCTCTCTTTTTTAAAAAGTCATCTGCCCTAGTTGCCATCACTGCAGCTTGTAGTTCCGCGGGTTAGCGATGCATTTTTATTTTACATTTATTGCATCTATATAGCATTTACTGCATTTATGTTTCGTCTTTCCAGAACCTATCTCTCTTAGCATTTTTGAATGCGCCTCCTGTATCAGTGTATACACACCCACACCCACACAATGCCCCTTTCCACAGCACAATCGTATACATCTTTACTCAAACGCAAGTCCCTTCGAGTTCAGTAGTGGTATAAGATTGCAGCCGCAATCAATGCATGAACGAGTTGCCCTGCGCAGGAAAGTGTGGAGACCGCGGACCGGGCTAGGAGCAGCGGAGGCGGAGACATTTGTGCGGATCAGAGCGGATTATCTCACACCCAACTGCTCCTTATCATAACATCTTTCAGATCCATAATGCTATCTCACATCTAGGAAAGAGGGGGAGTGATTTAGCTGTATAGGTTGGGGCACAATAATTTAATTCTATTTTTAAGAACTATTTTTTAAAGGATTCCTTAAAAAATATTCCGGCAGAAGCACAATATTGGTCGCGGAAGGATGGAGCCAGAAAGGGGAGCCATCCTGCTACGGCTTCCTCTGAGCCTGTAGCCTCGGTCTGAAGTCATGCTCTGATGTCAAACGGTGATTCATGGACACGGAAGAAGAAAGTCAAAGGGAGAGATGTGCATAAGAGAAGCCGGCTGGATCAGGCCAATGGCCCGTCTAGTCCGAATGCCTGCGAGAAGCCCCAGAACAGGACATGAGCGCAAGAGCCTCCTCCTCTTCCTTAGGATCCCGACCAACTCATATGCAGAGACACATATGCGGACACGCGAAACCTTTGGAGCTCATTCTTTCCTTCAAAGGATTCTAGGCACTGTAGTTCATCCTTTGTAGAGTTACAATTCCCAGCATTCTTTAGCCAGCTGCAAGTGCCCAGAATTCTCTGAATGCGCCTTGAAGGTCTGGTGGAAGAGAACAGTGGCCTGCGCGGCGTTGCTAGCCTTCTCCTCCGTGAATTGGCCCGATCCGCTTCTCTTGCTCGCCTTACAGATCGTGAGGCAAGGACTGGACCGTCGCAAAAGCGCTAGGGCGAACGCCAAGGCAGGCAGCGGACAAACTCGCCGCCCTTCCGACGGCTCTTGGCTTGGCAAGTCCTAGGAAACCGCAACCAGGAGAAGTTTGCAAACGGGACTTCCTTCTCAGTTTCTCCTCCTCCTCCTCCTCCAAATCCTGGTCTTCACCTGGAAGGGTGATCCGTCCAGGGAGAGGCCTCGCTTCCCCAGATGGCTCTCGCTGACCCCGCGCCCTGGTGGGTCTCTAGACATCTCCTTTCTCACCGAGGGAGCCTACCTCTCCGCCACGCCAAGAGCCGCGGGAGAAGCGAGCCTTCCCTCTAGCTAGCCAGCCAACCAGTCCCGTCCCTTCGCCAGGCCTTGCTCGCCCCCGAAGAGCTCCTGGCCTCGACAAAGCCCGCAGAGCGCCGGGAGATGGAAGCGCGGCGCTCCGACGGGGCGCCCTGGACCGAGGGAAGCGCTTCGCACAATCCCAGCCGGAGGAGCCGGACGATTGGGCGGCCTCGGGGCGGGGTTACCAAGCCCATTCTCTGATTTCCCAAGAGAGAATAATTGGGAGAAAGTGAAAGGGGCGCGAACCGAGGGCTCAGCAGAGCTCGCCCCCCACCGCACTGAGGGAGAAGGGTAAGGGACAAACTGTTGGCGGGTTTCATCTAACGCCCCCTTTTAAGCAATGGTGCCCCTTTTATTCTCAAACTGACCCTCGAACCGGACTTTTTAATTAAAAGGAGGACTCTTGGGGAATCGATCTGAGAAGAAAAGGCCACAGAGAGCAGACTCGGAAATGACATTTCCCCCCCCCCCCTTCCTTGACTAGACTTAATATAGAACAAAAACATACGCCGCTACCATTCCAAAAGACTTTTGGAAATAAACGGGGGTTCTTCTGTAAGCGGCGTGGAAAACGAGAGATGTTTTCCTCGATGCAGTACGAATTAAAAGTCCTGTTTTCTAGGGCACTGTCTGGCAGCCAAACGAATGGTCTGCATTTGGGTGTGTTCTGTTCCGCCCGGATTAGGGTCGTCAGTTTCCACCAACTGATATCGGGGATATCAGTGTAACTCTCCTCTTGTTAATATTGCCCTGTAAATACAACCATGGAATTAAAATCCTGCTATCCACGGTGGGCTTTGACGCGACAAGCGCTCAGTCTTGAGAAGTTTCATCAGTCTTCTGCGACTTGTTTGTTGTTAAAAATGTGGTAGGCTTATTATGCTAAATGATTTTAGGAAAAACGTGGTAATTTTAGGAAAAACGTGGCAAGCTAAATAATTTTAGAAAAAAAAACGTGTAAAAGAAAAATGTAACAGAAATAAATCCTGATAATGTTCTGCTTTCTTGTCGCGTCAAATAGAGGGATCTAAACGCTGATATAGCTGCAACCCGTTTTTTTGCTAGAAAGCAAATTCGCGTTGCCTAAATCTGTTATCTAACAACCATAGCTTTTGTGATCGCCTTCTAAACTTCAAAGCCCCGTTTTTCTAACCGGAATTGAACGTAGGTAGATACAGGCCACCTTTAACCCTCGTCGATTTCAATATCAATGCTTAATTTTTATTTATTTTGTTGCTGTACTGAACCCGCTGTTTATCAGTCTCACCACCGCTTTGGGTACTTTAAGAGGATTCCTTTCAACAGAACAATTAGTTTTATTTGCAAGAAACCTCTTAAAATATCAGAATAATAGGCATTTTTTCTCTCTCCCTTAAATTCCCAGAGCCTCCTGCCACGTGCAAACAGCACCGCCGAGGCGGCTTTCGCACCCCGGCGCGATTTCCCCAAGCCTCCCGTTATGGTCTTTCTTCGGGCTGTTTGTTCACACGTGCGTTTTATTTGCGGGAGCAGGAATTTTGACAGCTTCCCTAATTATTACTTTTTCCTGTCGGAAGGGCCTCTTCTTTTCTTCGCCTTCAAAAAGAGACGGGGGGGGGGGGATAAGAAACAAGTAACTTTCCCTCCCTCTTTGACGATTTATCAAGAAAAGTAAGCCTAGCTCTGAGCTGCACTGCTTTTATAGCAAAGTGGACATCACGTAACCAACACGCCATTATATCTGCGAGGTCGCTTGTCTCGAGTTATTCTTAATATGAAATAATAATAATAATAATAATAATAATAATAATAATAATATGGATTTACTGAATGATTATTGCACAGGGAGGGGGAAATACAAGAAATAGCCTCACCGAGGCCTAGCTGCAATTTTACCCTAAATAATAGTGAATATTAAGAGGTCAGTCTTTTGGAGACACACCAGCCCCTGTGTGCAAGAACAGCTAATGGTTTGGCTTCGATATTCCAGTCCTCCCCATACAATTAAGAACACGTATTAGGGGTATTATAGAAGTGATGTCGGGCGCACACCCGGGGGGGAAAGTATCTTAAGACCCCGACATTCTCAAGGGGAGTCAGTCCAAAGAAAGCATAAGGTTAACCCTTAATGGACTTAATGGGGACTGAATCAAAAAACGAAGCTCTGAAATTGTCCCCATGAAACCCTAAATCAGTTCCTAGGTAGGGCGAAGGACAATCACCGGGCTGCTAATCCGATGGATTCACGGTTTAGGCTCCAGTGAGTCGGCCGCTGCCCTGTGCTCAATATTTGGCCTTTTACGCGCCACCCAACCCTTCCCACTGCTTCTCGTCTTCCTCCGTGCTTGAGTCCCAAACGAACGAACCCCCAAAGCGCGCGTTTTGCAGGTTTAAAGACCTCCCTGCTGGGAAATGGCCTTTTCCTTCCTTGTTGAGAGGAGCCGCTCCTCCCGAAGGCCACCTCGGCTTTTCCGAGGGAGACATTCCTTTTAGCGGGGGGTCCCCCTCGCTCACCCCCAAATCCCCATCCAAATACACCGTCCTGGATCAGCCAGGGAGCCTCTTTTTATGGCAAAGGAGGAAGGGCGAGGAACAGAATCAAGGCAGGCGCCATCGGCCGCATTTAGGCCCCAGCTACTGCCTGGCAGCGAGAAAAACGGATAACAAAGGAAAGATCGCGGCTCCCTTGTCCTTAAATTACATATTCCAGAGGGACAGAGTCTATATCATAGGTGTGTGAGCGTTCACACAATCGTATCGGTGTTGCTTAGCTATGCATCTTCCCCCACCCCCTCTCTCCGGGAAACCCAGCCAGATGGGTGGGGTATAAATAATAATATTAAAATTAAATATAAAACACACACACAGCATGAGCAGCACGCATCCAGCGGTGCGCACGCAAGCTCACACACATTATTATTATTATGGGTCTTTTGTCCAGTCTCTCTCTCGGTGCTACTCACAGTTAAAGTCCGGCATCTTCGGCAGGATCATGCCGGCGGTGGAGGCCCGCAGCCACTGGTCCAGCTGGAAAGTGCCGGCGCTGAGCTTGATGGGGTCGGCGGCTGGGTGCGACGGCTGCACCTGCGAGTAGGAGTAGGAGAGCGCCGGGTGCTGCGAGGCCAGCGCGGCCGCCGCCGCCGGGTAGCCGTACATGGGGTGGCCGTAGAGGGCGGCTTGCGGGTGGAGGCCGGCGCCGCCTTGCGGGTGCAGCCCCAGGGCGGCGTGGGGGTGGGCGTGGGGGTGCGGGTGGGCGTGGGGGTGCGGGTGGGGACCCCCAGCCGCGCCTCCCCCGCCGCCCAGGAAGCCCGGCTTGGGCACCAGCCCGCAGTGCGCGCCCAGGAGCCGAGGCGGCGAGGGGCTGTCGGTGCGCAGGCCCTCGACGGACGAGGGCGGAGGCTCCGCCGAGGACGGCGGGCTGCAGCTGGAGCTGGAGCTGGCGCTGGAGCTGCTGGATCGCGAGCTGGCGTGGCCCGACAGCGAGGTGACCAGCGCCAGAGGCGACGTCTGAGCCGTCGAGGCCGCCGCCTTGGGAGGATCCACGGCCAGCAGCGCGTCGATGCGGAAATTCTTGGATTTCTCCATCCCGGCGGCGCGGGCTTAGACGGCTTCGGAGAGGCTCATGGGGTCGCCTTGCAAGCAGCAGCTCCGGAGGAGGAGGAGGAGAAGGAGCGGAGGATCAGCCCCAGCCCGCAGCAGCCCCACCATCCGCGCAACTTGCGCCCCCGCTCCCCTTCCGCGGAGATTGCACGGATGCAGCGAATGTCTCCCCCACCCCTCCAGGGGAAAGCGCTCCTTCTCTCACCGCTCTGGCGAAAGCGCTCCGGACCTGCTGGCTGGGCTCACTTGAAGGCTCGGGAGAGTCTCCCATTGGCCTTCCGGAGAGGCAGGGCACCATTGGTGGCCGGAGAGGCGATCCCGAGCAGCCGATTGGCCTCGGCACACAGCTGTCAAGGATGCTGGGATGCTAGGTCCCGCCCACCGGGGGGGGGGAGCTTCCTGCTCCTTTTGGCCAGGGGGGCTGGAGGGAGAAGGAGAGAGAGCGCTGACGGTTTACGCAAAACGCTTCATCAGACGGATTTCCCATAGAAGGGAAAGGATATTTTTCCCCCTGCCTTCAACAACAGCGAAGGAATCGCGTCTCTAAGTTTCTTTCCTAAGTTAGGATGCTCCGTCTGGCTGCGAGAGCGACATGCTCTAACCTTAATTAGTGGGGAGAAGGAAACTTCTCTTTGGTTTTCTCAGCTACTGAAAGTTATTTGGGCAGCTCACGCAGCTAGGCGAGGGCTGAGGCTCTGTGTTTGTGTGTGAGAAAGAGAGAGAGAGAGAGAGAGAATCTGAAATAACACGGGGAGGTTCTGCTCTATTTAGAGGCTGGCTGTCCCGGGTGCTGAGTTCACAAATGCTCTCTTTGCTTTTCTGGGAGCCCGTGTGGCTATTATTACAGTAGGAGATACATAATTTGCCCAGAAGGGAACTCCCGGTTATTCCTGTATTTTACTTTTCTTCTTTAGGTAGCACAATTAGGATAGGACGAGGTGTATCACATCTGAAGCCTGATTATTTTGGGTCGGCGTAAAAGATTTCCCTCGCCCTCTTTTTAAAACCTTTCTTTTACAGCGGTCAACAGCCGACCTTTCAGGCATGCTTAACAGTAGCACCCGAAGAAGACTTTTGTGAATTAAGAAGGGACAACAAATATATACACCCCAGTTGTTCTTTAGTTTTGTTTTCCCACCCTCCTCGCATCTTGACCTGCATATGGAGCGGACGTCCAGTGTTTGAAATGGTGAATGCTGCCATTTATGGAACGTTGAGGGACTTCAGCGTTCTACTCCCCGGGAATGGAACGCGGATGCATTTTCCTCCAAGGATGATATCAAAAGAGCATCAACTCTTTGCTAAGGTGCTATATTTACTTACCTATGGATCAATGTTTAAAAATCGCATCCTTCGTAACAGAGTGGCAGGTGCAAAAATAAAAATGAGATGAAAGTAATAAACTCCGACTGTGTCCGTCTTTTAGAAAAGTTTTATTCGCGCTCGTTGTTCAGCTTTTCAGGTTCTCACAACTGAGGACCAGTTTGATCCCATGGTTGCTTACTTGGAAGTAAGCTCCTATCAGTTCAGTGGGGCTTCTCCTACATGCATGGGGCTAGAATCTCGGTATTATTATTTTCTAATCCTTTTCATCATTAAAATAAAAAGGATGCCAGAGTCCTGAATTGATAATTCAGTCCGTTGTTAACCAAACAAACAGAGGAAAACCTTAGGCATCATAGCCTGTACGCGAAACGATGCACGATCCTGGTTTTGAAGGGAATGAAAAAGTCTTTTTAAATCCCATTAAAATTAGCGCCAATGATGTTCTCTCTTCGTTTCCTCTTCAACAAAGATTCTTGTTTTTCTCGCCTCCACCAACTGCAAATTCTGTCGTCCTTGCCTATCGTGAAAATGCGCTCCTTTCATTTCTCCTCTCCTGCCTGTTAAATGTATTTAATGTGGATAAGTTCTTGCCTTCCAGCTTCTCCTCCGATTCCTGGACACCTGAAATTAAATATTCCCCGCCTCGACGGTGCCAACAGCTTTTTAACGAGCTGGAAAGAATAAACACGGCGAGGTCAAAGAAGTCAGGTCCGCCGCCAACGCATGTTTAGTCGATGGTGTTATTAAACCCACTTATCTTACACAAACACGGCTAAATGCACATATGTATAGACGCATATAGGAGGCGTTAAGAAAGCGAGCGGGAAGAGTTTGGGGTTCATTTGCTTTGGGGGAGAAATCAGAAACTGCCAAGGCGGCTGCAGCAGGTTAGAGAAAGACAGAGCCGCCGGCGGGAATGTGAACGGAAGGTCACGTAAAGTCGATACAAGGCTGGCAGAGAGAGAGCAAACATCGGGTCCTTTGCCTCTCTCTGCACCCCTTTTCTCGTCCCTCTCTTTCTTCAGAAGCTCTTTGTGAAAGAGACCAAGTTCGGCTGACTTTGTACCAGGAAGGCGCCCAGACCACGCTTGCTTCTGCTGCAGGAAAGACGGCAGCCTCCGGGGGTCAAAGAGGTTTATGAAAATGGGTTTCACCTTTTGGTGCCTTCGGGGGCTTCTCGGGAAATAGGAGATCTGGTCCCAAGGAAAGCGAAGCGTGTGAAGAAGAACTTCTGAACCCTCAAAAGCATTGGAGGATATCACCACAAATAAGCCAGCCTGCAACCAAGTTGGGCCTTGTTTTGTGGACGTTAGTTGGACGGCGGCTGAAGATGAGACTGTTTCACGGACATCATCGTGATAATCTCTCGGCCACGTCCAACTAGGCACCGTGTTTCGTTCCTACACCGCTTAGCAAATAGTCTTCCTTGTAGATTTGCTTGATGATTACTTACTCGTTTATGAATACAGGGCAGGGAACTTGGGGCTCACGTGCATTGGAGCATGTGCAGAGGGCCTCTCTCCTTCTGACCAGGTTTCCCGCGCGTTGAGGAAGGCTTCCCCAAAACACAACGACTTTGAGGATGGCCCCTGTCACTATATGGCAGATATCCCCATGAATTCAAGAGACCACCTTCATGGGCCTATACTGCGCTCCTGTGAGTCTTGTATTTCTCCAGATGATTTTAAGACAGGGAACCTGGTGGACTCCAACTCCCATCAGCCCCGGCCAGTACAGCCAATGACCAAGGATGATGGGAGTTGAGTCCAAGAACATCTGGAAGGTTACAGCAAAGGTTTCCCATCCCAGGAAGCTGTTCAATATTATGTCCGCTAACAATTTGTCCCTCTGACCTAGAATTGTCGAACGCTGAATGTTGGACGGTTCAAGGGCTCTCCATCTCTTCAAGCAGAGGCCTTTCTCATCTCTCACACACCTGGAGATGCCAAAATTAAACTTGGGACCTTCTGCCACTGAGTCACGGCGGCCACAGGTCCCCACCCATGTCTTCTTGGAGTGCTTTCATTAACTAGTTCTGTGTCTTCAAGGTTGGCTGCAAACGCACCTTGCAATTAAAGCAGACCCAATAATCTTGGGAACTTGTTTGGGGTGCTGGGGGTTGTAGCTCTGTCAGGGATAAACTACAGTTCCCAGTATTCTTTGGGGGTGGGAAATGTGCTTTCAATGTATGGTGTGTACGCCGCTCTCACACCGTGGTGACGCGACTTGTAGGAACGACCTGGCAACAGGTAAACGTTGTTCTCGTAAGATGCTCCTTCAGCCAACCCGTTGATAAAGGCGGAGCAGCAAGGCCCGACTGAAAAGCTGGCAACCCAATTCTCTGTTCAACATACCAGGATCGGGGCCAAGTCATAGAACGGTTTAAAGTTTCCTTCTGGAACACGGAACAGCACTGAGGCGTAAATAACACAACACCAATATATTGCATGATCATTCGTTTTGGTTACTTCTAATATTTTGTAAATATCCAGGGGTTCCCAATTAGCTAATTGCTGAGGATCCCCTATTTTTCGAAAGCCAAGCCAGGAACCCCCTACTTTTGAAAAAAAAAATGATAACTCTATGGTAGTTACCTCTGCAAAGCAATTTTCTGAACAAAATGTGGGGTAGCCTTAAATAAGCAAAGGATTTTAGGTATACTAAAATAAGACCATAAAATTTGTGATATTACCCTGCAAAAATGACCAAAAAAAAATTAGTTGGCAAGGGATGAGGCTGCGGACCCCCAGGAATCCCCGAGTCCCTAACAGAGAACCACTGATATAGACTGTTCCTTCTCGAGGAATTATGACACGTGTGAAACAAAGGAGGCCGTGTGCCCTTCCTGCAGCCAAGAGATCAGGCCATTGCACTGGATTTTTTATTCGCTAACTTAAGTGGGGGTGGAGGGAGCGGAGTCCCACCAAACCTTCTCGCGTGGAAAGCGGCGGATAAAGCAGGGATCGGCCCAGCCTTTCTAAGTGGGCGAAAACTTCCAGGTTTGTGACCTCACCATCAAGCTCTGGTGGGAGTCACTCAGGATTCTTCTCGGGTCTCTCTCTCCCCTCCCCCTCCCCGCCCACCCCCGGCCTATAAATTATGGGCCTGTAAAACACACCGCTTTCATTTGTATAATGCACTCTTCCCCACCCCTTCTCTCAGAGGCCATAATTTATCCATCAATCCCCCTCGCCTCCCGGCGCTTTTAAAGACGTCTTCTGATAGAACTGGGAAGATGGGCTTTTGCGAAGGTCCCAGGGACGCAAGGAAACCTCAGCAAATCACCGATTAACACTGGAGGGCTGATTCTCCCCCCCCCCTTAATCTTTTTAAGTCGTAGTAGTGGCAACGCAGGTCCGTTAAGCCAAAACTTCGAGGGCAATTTGGAAGCCACGCGATGATGAAGGAGGTCAAGTTCGCAAGCTGGTTCTCGCTGCGTTTAGACTTAGCCGCTGTTATTTATGATTGTTGCATACACCGACAAAGCAAAGCAAATATACCTTAAATGCAGGCTTCTTGCAGCGGTGCTCCAGAGTCTTTCTCCTCCCATGGAGGGAGAGGCGGTTGCCAGATTTTTAACTGGGCTCTGCAGCTGTGCCTTTAACTGAGAGGCTTTTAAAACGCAGGAATTGGCTGTCGGAGCTTTTCTCAAAGTGGAGATAAATGTCACCCGCCATCTGATACCTCCTGCAAAGGAAGGCTCCGAGTTAAAGGCACAGGCACCGATTTTAACCCCGGCAGCCCCCTGACAACGATCGGCATCCGTCCACCATGGGGTCTTTAGGGGAAAGGAGCGGGCTTCGGGTGCCCCCATCTACCCCGCCTCTCCGTTCTTATAAATGAAGCACATCTCCCAAACTCATCAGTTAAGACTGAACTGAGATCGGCCATGCCTCCTTCGGTTGAGCAGTCGCGACTCCGGATTTACAGCCGGAGCCGCTAATGGGGGAAAGTCGGAAGCCTTCTAATAGGAAGTCGTTCTTGTTCTCATTGCCTTTCCTTTAATCTGCTTTCCGTGCGGAAAGCCGGGAGATTAGCAGTTTGATCTGATTATATCCCTGTTAAAGTTGTCCTTCTGAGTTACAGACCCTGTCGGCAGGCTAAAGTAGAGGGGCAGGGAAGCCAGGCAAACACCTCGATCGTATTTCTTCTTTTTTGTTTCAATACTTTCACATCACGAGCAATTTGTTTCTGTAAAGAGGGAGAAGCGTAGGGTGGGGATTGTTGTTTAAAATCCCTCCCCCCCCCCAGCCTTTAACATAAACCAGACATGCAGTTAGCGTGCCAGGGCTCAATGGCACAGCAGCAGAGGCCGGCGGAGAAGGTGGCAACCCGTTTGTGCGCATTAGGTTGCTGTTAAAGGCACAGAAGCAGAGTCAGAAAAAAAAGTTGGCAACCCAGGCAGCATCTTCGTAGCCTAGGCTCCTAGGGTGACTCCATGTTTCTGACAAACCTGCTGGGCCTCTAAGAGATTGTTAGGTGAAGCTTCTATTAAAATTGAAGTGGAAGCAGGAAAAATATCTGAATCTATCTCGTGGCCGTCGCGAGGATGTTGAAGGCACCGACGCCCTGATAGTGGGGTTTTTTCTCTCCTGTATGATAGATCAGATGCCCTCTGTGGTGCAGAGGACAAAATGTCTGGATTCACAGTCTAATCCTATACATATTTCTTCAAGATGTTGGCCATCCTGAACAGGGGAGAGTTGGGTTCAATCCTCTACTCCATGAAGCTATTCTGTATAGTCTTGGGCAAATCTGATAGCATAATGCGTTTATATGCATCAACGGGAGTTTGAATTTCTGCACTGAAATACCTTGGAGGAACGCGCTTTCCCCTCCAAGGAATCGCACCGAGACCTTTAACTGGAAAATCAGAAAGCTTATTTTTATTATGGGACAAGCACACTTGGATAGCAAAGAGTCTATCTATCTAGTTGGCAATCCAAGAGAGCCGCGCGCGCCTCTATATTCTCAGCAGAGAAAGATCCAAGGGATCCTAAGAGGCTCGGAATAAGTGAGGAGCGAAACAAGAAGTGAAAGCTGCAACTAAGAATATCAGTCTAAGATCAAAGAAGAGGTCAGTCCAGAGAACCTCCTCATTCCAAAACTGTCACACACACAACGTAGGACAGTTTAGGAATGGGGAGGGAGGTTCCCTTCTCTATCCGTTTTAACCCCGTGCAAACTTGTCGGCAAGTCGGGTTGCATCCCCACACTTCCAACATTACATTATCACTATTTTTCAACCTAACTAACCTCGCAGGCTGCTTGTGAGGCTAAGCTAAATAAATCCTAGACCCGAATCCTATTTCCAGAGTCAGGAGCATGAGACTTCCATCAGCCCCGGATCGGTCAGCATGTCCAATGGTCAGGCCAGTAATCCAGTAATTTACAAAGGACCATCTCTGCACTCGGGAGTGGTTCAAGTTGCTTTGAGCGTCTGCCACGCGCAGCAGCCCTTCCCGCTGGCTACCTGAACTACTTCTATGTCGGCCGGTCGCTAAGAACTAGGGCTGCGTTTGCTTCTTTCTTCTCTGTTCCCATCCACCTTTCCTTACATGTTGTGCCCTTCAGATCATAAAACTGGGAAGACCATCACCCTTCCTCACGGCTGATCCCTGGTAACCTGCTGTTGCGAGGCATCCTGTCCCTGATCCTAAAAATCGGATATAGCCATCTTGACTAGCGGTCAAGGGCTTGTGGATTTCATCAAAGCCTCTCTCCCACCCTCCTCTCCACAGCTCCTTTCCCGATAATCCGTTCACTAGGCTGGATTGCCAGGGATACTATAGAAGGAGCAGGGATTATTTTTCCGTCCGGGGTAGGGCGCATTTCCTCCTGAGCAACCTTCTGGGGTAATAATAATAATAATAATAATAATAATAATAATAATAATAATTTATACCCCGCCCTCCCCAGCCAAGACCGGGCTCAGGGCGGCTAACAACCAATAATAAAAACAAGTTGATTAAAATACAATTTAAAAAACAAGATTAAAATACAACATTAAAACATTAGGATGCAGCCTCTTCACAGGAGGAGAAAGGAAAAAGAAAGGGGAGGGGGAGAGAATCAAACTGATTCTAAGCCAAAGGCCAGGCAGAACAACTCTGTCTTACAGGCCCTGCGGAAAGAAATCAGATCCCGCAGGGCCCTGGTCTCAAGAGACAGAGCGTTCCACCAGGTCGGAGCCAGTGTTGAGAAGGCCCTGGCTGTGGCTGAGGCTAATCTAACTTCCTTAGGGCCCGGGACCTCTAGGGTGTTGCTATTTATGCACCTTAAGGTCCTCCGTGGGGCATACCAGGAGAGGCGGTCCCATAGGTACGATGGTCCTAGGCCGTGAAGGGCTTTAAAGGTCAAAACCAGCACATGGAAGGAAGCACATACCAACTGGTAGGTGGGAGAAGATGCAAAAGTGAACAGAGCAATGGATGCCAGCACCATGCGCAGAAATGGGCATGCCTTGGTGCATGTGCAGAGGGCATTTTCCTCTGCAACCGCATTTCGTCCGGGATTTTTCTATATATGCTGTATGACTATATGAACTGGAATACGATTGTGCCTGAAAGTTCTGCGTTTGTTCTTATATCTCTGATGGCCATTTCATGTGCTCGGGGAGCCACCAACTGACATTACAGTCATCTCGTGAAGGGGCTTTGACGTCTGCGTAAGTTTCAGACCCAGCACCGAACGTGAAACCCCTGTACCCTGAAGACATGGCAGGCAGGCTGTCCAACAGGTAAAGCATTTCCGTTACGCGCTCCCGTGGGCTGTAGTGGTTAGTGTGTCGGCCTAGGGTGAGGGAGATCTAGGTTCAGCCAGGAAACTCGCTTGGGCGTCTCTCATCCTTTATACAAACAGACAAGCAAACCTTGCCTTGACTCGCTGGCCCTGTTGATTTCAATGCAAGAGCTGCCCGATCCTGTTCACGTTTCCTGCGAGGCAAATCCCACTGAGTTCAACAGTGCTTGCTCCCAAGTAAGTGTGCCTATTGGACTGCAGCCTTAAGCGCAATTAGCTGCAGCTGGGTCGACCAGGGGCCAGGTCTCTCCCCCTGCCAGCCGGCCTGGGAATCAGAGAGATAATCTAGCTAATGAACTCGTTTAAACGCTCCCAGGTGACCCTCTCCCTCTCAGCCGGACTGATCTTTGCTGTGCAAGAAAGCACCGCACTCTCCCCAGGGCGCATGCGCCCTCCTCACACCATTTAATCAATCATACAAAGGGGAACTTAAATCTCTCGTTTCTGCCTTCTGTTTAGATATGCTTCACATTGACCGTTTTCTCGAAGAAGAAAATTCTCGATCGTGTAAATTTCTCATCGCCTTTGAAATTGAGTGCCTCTTGAAAGGTTTAGGCGTTCGAGACATTTTTCTTCCGTTGAATCCTAAGTTTTATTAATTCGGGGAGTGGAGGTGGGGGCTTGATAGATGACCCCCTCCTATTTCATCGTAATTTCATTATGTGGGTTAATCATGGGGAGGGTTGCTGCTGTCATTGATATTATATATATATAATCTTCATACTGGGCCCCTGGTTCTCTCACAGGTCCGATCCTAAACCCATTATTAATTTGACGGAGGGGAGAGCATTGATTTAAGTGGAAATGAACCTGAGAGGCATGTAATGAATTCTACGTAACGAAGGTTGCCAACTTTTCAAGCGGGCCCTGATGCTGGGCCTTTAACGGCACCACGATTGCAACAGGTGGCAGCTGGTAAGGTTTTTGATTTCCGTGCCGTGCAAACCGTCCTCCTGCAGATCAAGTCTTTGTTAAAAACACAGCAGCTGAGAAGTTGGCAATATGCAATAATTGCCGTGGTGAATGGATGGCTAGATCTCTGTCTGTCGCAGAAAAAACAGTAAGAGTCTTGCAGCATCTTAAAGTCTAATTTTATTTATTTTAGTATCGCTTAATAAGCATGGTAGCATGAAATTATAATTTGCTCCGCATTGATGTCAATGGGCTTAGCGACTTCCTGCAAAATAGGATCCCCATCAGCATACTGTGCTAGAAAGAAATTCATCCGATCTCATTAAGTTCAACAAAAAATATAAGATTCCAAGTTCTTTGGGGGATCGGATTCGCTTCAGCCGCTTTGCCAAGAGAGCACGAGGAATCGTTGGCCGTGGGAGCTTCAAAGACCTGCCACTGACCCCTTTAGATCTGACCGATGCACCTGTGTTGATCCAGCATTTTGAGCCTTGTTCTGGGGGCGGGGGAAGCGGGACTGCTTTATCTCTTCCGAGATAGCTTTCTACATCCTAGGTGGTCCTCCCATTCAGGAAAAAGTTCCCAGGGCTGGACTGAAGTTCTCTGGGAAGCTTCGAAACAAGAAATAAAGTCAACAATCCTTCTCTGATATCGCTGCCTCCCCCCGCACCTACTGGTGTTCAGCGGGACACGTGGGGGCTCCATTTCACAGAGTTGGAAGGGTCCACACGGGTACAACCGCCTGCGATGCAGAGATCTTTCAGCCCAATTTGTCTGTTACAGGGGATAGCCGATGGTAGACTCGCCCGGCACGAATTTATTATTCATTCTTTTGAAAAAAAAGAGGCATCTTCTCAGAGAGTCGCTCACCTAAGGTGACTGCAAACCGCACAAAAAAAGCTTCATCCGCTGATTCCTAAAGATCCACCCTCTGTGAATGGCACATTGTGTTGAGTTTTGTTTTTCCCTTTTTTTTCTGGCCAGTTGGCAACCCTAAACCAGAATGGATAATTCTGGGCTGAGGAGACGAGGAGAGTCCAGCGCTCTTCATCACACCATGGTGACTGCAGCTTCTCCATAAGGCTCCTCTTCTGCCTTATCCGGTTCCATGACTTTGATCTGGCTTGTCGGCGGCCATCTTGTCGGCCCCAGAGACGCCTATTGTGCGCGACATTTTGCCGACGCGGCCTATGGAGCGGCCTGGTCGCAGGCGCCTTCGCTAGAGTAGTTGCGGGAGAGGGAGGCCGAGAAGCGCCGTTTCCAGCGGGAGGGAGGCCCCTTTCGTCGCCTCGCCTGGGGGCTGAGGCTCCGCAGCCCTCCCCGAATGGGCGATGAGGGTTAGGCGGAGGCGCAGCGTCGCTCGGCGGCTGCCCTGAACCCAATAAAGCTGATGGGCCGATCCATCATCCGCCAGCGCCGCGCCGCGCGGGCCCTTCCGGTCGGGGCCTCTGCGCCGTCGAGGCTTCGCTTTGCTCGGGGGAAATCAAGCCGGCCTCTCGCCCCCCCAGGGGAGGCTGCCGAAGGGGCTCCACCGGCGCAGCCTGCGGTGGGGGAGACGCTATGGGGCGGAGGGGTGAGCAGCTTTTCAACCATCCCTGTCGACGCGCCATTAAGAGCAGCTTGATCAGAAGCAGCAACAGAGGGTGAAACCGCATGGACTCAACGATTCACGCTGGCCTGAAAGTCGCTTTAGGAAATAGCTGGGACTTGGGAGACATGGCTTTGGGTTGTGCGGGGAGAAATGGAGAAACCTACGTGAATATAGAGGAGAACAGAAGGGATATATCACCGACCATCTTTGCTGATAGCCTCTTGCATTTAGAAGAAGAAGAATCTTTATTTGCATCAGCTACTAGCCATAGCAATAAAATAAAATGTGCTGAAGATAGAGGTAAAAGCTATAGAAAATACATTTTGGGAGTTTACATCAATAATCAAATAATAGATCTTATTCTAATTGCCCCTGCTAAAAACCTTGCATTTTTTTAGAGTGACCTAAAATGCTAAACACAGGTGACACATTCCACCCCACCCCCAGCTCCGGCCTCTTTTGCATCGTATTATATATAGGTACAAAGAGTGTTTTTGTATTTATAATTATTTAGGTAGGTAAGGTGCTAAGTGGCCCTTGCCTTTGCACAGCAGCTAGCAGGGTGAGAATGTCACCCCAATAATTGTCCACCTATCCTCTCGTTTGATTGGCAGTCCTATGCATTCAGATGAAACTGCAAAGGAGCGGATTGTATGACTTAATAAGTCTCATCGCAATCTGCTTTCCCCTTTTCTCTCAAGCACACTTTTATCACATTATCTGTAGCTGCCCGTTTGCTCCTGGTCCAGGACCGTAATAGTTCACATGCACACATGGGTCCTTGAGTGCACCAAAAAGCAGGGTAAACAAAAATAGGCCGCAATCCAGCTTTGCCCATCACTGGAACTTCAGAGGAAACGAGACCCCTTTGATTATTTGTTCTGATGCAGCAATTAAAGAAGATAAGGTATGTTCTATTGGGGGATGGAGGAGAAAGGGGGGAACCATGTGTCGCAAGCTGAAACGTTTCCTTGAAGCAATTCCTTTTGTTTTCAGTTGAATTTAGGAGTACTTCAGGTGTATACTCAAAACATTCCTAGACTCCTTCAGTGCTAGGAGAGGCCTGTTTACATCAAATAAATTTAAAACAAGAATCTAAATGCTATGAACTAATCAACACCATGTCACACTAGCAGCCACTGCAAATAAATCAAACGGAGAGTGGGTGACGGATAGCCTGTTAGTCCCTGCAGGAAAAAACAATGATGAGGTATCTACAGTAAAGCTTCAGGCTGCAATCCTGACCTGGGAGCAACCCCACGGAACACAATGAGACTTAGTTTTGCAGTTACTGTATTATCATCAGTTGGCAGAGCAGCCATACTGTACTTACATGTATAGTGGGAGGCTATAAACATAGGTACCAGATGGCCTTGAAATGCAAGAAATGTCTAGCCATTGGTGTCAGTCTAAGACATTTTGCTGCCTGAAGCAGAGAAGGAAAAGTCTCCTCCCACTCAGTCAAGTTCGGGTGCTTAGTAGCCAAGGCCAGTCCAAATTCTCGCCTCAGCCACTGAAAGTCTGATTAGTGTGTTGCCTCTTCCCATTGGTTACCCTTTTGTTGCAACCTAAATCCTCGCCTCGCTCCAATTAGGACAGACTGCTGTTCAAGATACAGTACAGTACAGCTGAGATGTATGCAAGAGGAAGAGGGCATTCACATTTAACATTTCTCTGTCCCTAACAGCTCAACCGCAGGGAGATAAAGTGGGAGGCTGGGGAGAGCTTCAGTCCTCCCAATTCTCTGTGTGAAACAGGTGCAGTGAAAGAGCATGGCATTGTCAGTGACACTGTCCCTGCCTGCAGTGCTTGTGGCCAGGTTTACAAGTGACTCTGAAAATCGGGCCACTTCGTTGGAGAGAGACCATCCTTTGATTACATTATTGCCCTCTCCTGCTTTCTGCCTTCTGCAACATCCCCAGTGCAGATTAAGAAGTGTTCACACATGACAATATATTCAAATTCCCTTGCAGAAATCCGCTGTTTAAATTATACTGTGGACTTTCAGGATTTTTGTGGACTACGGATACATATAATTCGTACTGAATGGTCTATATCTTCAAGCCTATGTTCACTTTCCAGGAAGCAACTGAACACAGCACCACTTCCTTCTGAGTAAACGTAGACAGGATTAAGGTGTAAAAAAGAGGGAAACTGCTAAATATTATATAACTTATTTTCTTCAAATAGCAAGGCTTAAGATCATTTTCATACTTCTCCTTGTATATTTCAAAATAATAGTAATAGAAATAGTGTTCCTATTTAAAAGCAGATGAGTATCTGGAAAAGTCATGGCTTGGCAAAATCCGTAGAAGAGAATTGAGCACAGAAAGCAAAGCTGTGTGACCCAGAGCAGCGTCCGTAAGCTCTCTAATGGAGGAACAGCAGCCAAATTCACATTGGCAGATGGCAACAACGGTGTGCGAATATTGCATCTTGCAAGTGCTCAACATCTTGCTTTTGATACCTATTTTTTAATCAATGAAAGCGAAGCATGGCTTTGCGTTACGCTGTTTACTGGCAGGTACTCAGATAAATACGGATGTGCTTGCTTGGTTCTCTTCCTTGAAACTGACAGGCATAGATCCCCATTTCACCAACATAGAAATGCCCATCTGCTCTCAAAGATGTTTAGACCAGTGCGTTTAAACAGCTTTTAACCCCCAACTGTTTGTACAGCATATGGTTGCCATGTTTTCAGCTGGCTTTTGCAGCAATGCCTTTAACGTCTGCTGAACCAGAATTCCAGGCGGAATCTCAGCCCAAGTTCTCGCTGGAGATGCGGGGTCTGAACCGAGGACCTTTCGCGGGTGCTCCGTCACTGAGCACAGGCTGTTCTCAAGAGCTTTCTGAGCAGAAGCTACCTTAACTTTCTGCAGCGAAGCAACACAAGAGTCTTGTGGCACCATTCAAGCCAACACATTTATTGCTTTCGTGCACGAGGGTCCATTTCATTGCTAATCTTTAAGGTACCACAATACTCTGCTGTTCTTGCTGGAATGAATTGAAAACCAGAGGACCACAATCGCCTTTCCTATAGTAACCCATTTTGCTGACCACCGTGGTCTCACTTCCTTTCAGCTTGTTGCTTTCATCTGTTGCAAGAACCCCCCAGCAATGCAAAATACACCGGGAGGTCCGGATTGGAAGCCCAACGCCGCCCTAAAGACGTTTGCAGGGCGGAAACGGGCTTCCATGTAGCTTCTCAACAGGAATGTCCGTGGGAAGGCTCCCTCCCGCCTCCACCAGATTTTGCGCCCAGTGCGCGGCGGTGGGGTCGGGTGGGTTTTTGGGCCCAGCCTGCCTGTTCTTCTGCGCAGCAAATAAATCACGGAATTGCAGAGTTGGAAGGGACCTTACGACCATCTAGCCCACCCTCTCCTTGCAATGCGGGAATCTCAGCTAAAGCATCAATGGCAAATGGCCGCCCGAGCTCTGCTTTAGGACCTCAGTCGGTTGCGCGTTGCTTCAAAGCAAAGCCGTCGAGCCCCAGGAGGATTTCAAGTTGGCACAACTTTTCTCCTTACCCTGCTTTCGGTTTCAAGGGTGTTGCGAATGAAAAATGGGGTTTTGCTTGATTCTGATCGTCTTGGTTTTGCTTGCATTTTAGTGCCACCCTCTTTAAATAAAGACCCACTTCCATCTTGCTCGCGAGTTTTCTGTGTGGAAATACTTTTTGGAGAGGGGGACATCGCAAGGCCTAAGTGGGGAGGGGACATAACCATGGGCGAAGCCAGGATTTATGTTGGGGGGGCAGGCTCAATGTTAGGGGGCAGAACCTCAGTTAAGTATTTTTATTGATTTTATTGATCTGGGGGTGCTGCCCCCTGCCCCTCCCTGGCCATTCCCATGACCGTAGTTCCGTGGGAGCCACTTCGGCTTTGCAGGTCCCAGGTCCCATCTCCAGGTAGGGCTTGGGAGAGACACTCCTTGTCTGCTGAAAGCCTGGGATGCCGCTGCCAAGGAAACGGTCCAAATGGTTTCGCATCGACCACCTCTGTTTTTCTAGCGAGCGAGCGCCTCTTGCAATTGCACTGGGGGGGGGGGGGAGCCCTACGTGGCTTTGGGCTGACGGATAAGCTGTTAGAGGGGCTATGTTATGCAATGGAAATTATTCTGCTTGCCTTAGCGAGTTTAAAAATCCCGGTCATTATTTCTGAATCTGCACATATGCATGTAAATTAGCGTGTGCAACTTGTGCGCAATTTTGTGTTCTGGGGGCCTTTGCCCTGGATATTTTGAGTGCCTATCTATGGACACCCCTTGGAATGAATCCAATTTTGTTCCCCGGGAAGGGTTTCTGATATCTCACATTCTGCGCGCAGAATTTCAGAGAAATCGCCGCTTGCACGACCTTTCGGAAAACACCTTTTGGAATTTTAGCAACGAAACTGTCAACAACTTAAACACCCTTCCCAAAACGTGGGCAAACCATGTAGATGTCCCTTTAAGCTCATTCCCCTCGGCTATTCCCATCCCCCCCCTCGATTTAATTTCATTAAAACGGAGCATGAATATTTCTATTAAACCTAAAATGAAATATGAAGCCATTTAGACTTTGCCTGCACCAATCATCCAGATTTATGACTTTTATTCATCACATCAGGAGCTGGGGGGTGAAAATGAATTTTCTTCACCCAGGAAGGAAATAAAAACCCAGCCTCGGTCATTTCCAGAAAGCTGTTAATTTGCCCGTGTGGTAATTACTTTCACAATTAACTAAAATACAAATCAACTTGACAAATTGGGTTAGTTTAGATATTAATTAGCCCTCTTAAATTTATTCATTATGAAAAGACAATTTAAGAGGACCCCGGGTGTCTGTTTTATTGCAATAAATTATGGGTAGGAAATGGGGCTCTAATAAAAGAGCAACGCGCGGCGAAGCGGGGCCCCGTGGAAACCTCTGGAGGAGGGGCTCTGGCGATTTCACCCACTCCACTTTGCAAGTGACAAGGCCTGGCGCATTGTTGCAGCTCCGGCTCGTGCGCTTGGAGACATGCAAGATTCCACCGACGAGGCGTTTGCCTGCGAAAACGTCCCTTTAGAAAGATTGGGCGTGAAAGGGCGGGTGGGAAAGCACTGATTACACGTGTCAAAATAATAAAAGCGGGAGAGAGCGCTAATGGGGGAGGCAGCATCCTCGGATTGGGTCTCAACGCCACCCAAGATGAGTAGCCAAAGCGCCCTTCCATCTCCCTCCCTCCCTCCCGCGCCAAGTTAGATCTTTCTGATTTAACACCATGTCGATAGAATCATTCCATGCCTTTTAGCTTGTGATCTTTATAAATGTCCCTCTATTAAATTAGAAAATGATTCTCTGCTCGTTTAATTGTATTCTTTCGTTTTCTTATTTCCAATTAATTAGTCCTATCGACGTTGCAGTATTTTAAACGACTGGAGTCCGTTTGCAATCTTAAAATATATGGGTCAGCACACGTAATTTGGTGCTAGACAGAACTATATAATGTGGGTTTTAACTACTGTTCTCTCATTCGTCTTCAACGGCTGTTTGAAGGCACCAAAGTCTTTATGGGGGGGGGGGTGCGATGAGAGCTGTCTTTTCCAGCACCCTTCGAACGAGTAGTTTTGAGATATAATACATTTCTTGGCCATGCATCTACTGGGAGGAAGGGAATGGAGGTGGGGGAGGAAGCAGTTTTCAAAAGGGTGGAAGGAAAAAAACCCACCCACTGCAACTTGCTTCTTACAATCTGTATGTAAAGTAGGAAGAAATGACACCATTGAGTAGGATAGTCTAGTTCACTGCTTGAAAGTCTTGTTTTAAAAACACAATGAAATCCTGATAGGCAGATACTAATTTTAAGCAACGGCCAATCTGGCAAAAAAACACACCCTACTGAATAAGGGACTGGGAGTGTCGGGGAAATTTATATTCAATACATTGTTTACTGAATACACATGCATTGGCTTGCAGGTTTTACACCGGTATGAGAACACAAATATGCTGGAATACATACATGACAGCCGCCCAGAGTAGCTGGGGAAACCCAGCCAGATGGGCGGGGTATAATAATAATAATAATAATAATAATAATAATAATAATAATAATAATATTTCTGTACTCGCATGTCATCTAGCAATTTTGTATATACTTATTTTTACATGTTTAAGCTATGCGTTGTGCTCCTTTCTTCCCAGAAAAGGGATTCCTCTGATTTCATGGGAACCCTGACTTCCGTGTAAGCGGCTCAAAAACACACACCTGTGGATACAAGTTCAATTATTTTCAATGCTTTCAAATACATTTATTTAGGGACTGGGTGGAATGATAACTTTGTGCGTTAATGGTTTAAATATCCCGTTTGGTCGTAACGTTCTTTCCATTGGGAGTTTCAAGCCGATTCTTTTATCCTCCGAATCTAAATGGTAATTACTTGCAAGTAAACGCCATGGATATGGAAACAAGCTCCATAGATTTCAGCGTGACTCACGTCCAAATTAAATATGGTTGGGTCTGAATCTGAAAAAGCATCTGTTTAAGACTGCGATTCTATATACAGTTACCTGGGAGTAAGCCTCGGTGACTTCAACGGGGCTTCCTTCTGAGTAGATACGCACAAGGCTGCTCTGTAAACGAGGCTTGCGTTCACTTCTGAGTACTGAACTGTATGCCGGAGACTTTGATTTTAAAAAGGAGACATGATCCTATTATATTTAAAGGTTGAGCACAGAGAGACTGACCAGCGCGTTTGTCAGGAAGAATTAATTGGGGAAAGGGCGACAATCTTGTCTTGTTCCAAATGCGTTTCTATCCTGATTTCTGGGGAAACAATCGTCTTGAAAGCTGTGCCACAAGCGAGGACCCGTTTTCCTGAAGGACTGCTATCATCGAAAGCTCAAACGACGAAAAAGAGCAACGTGCCGTTTCGATACCAATCCGATCCAATTGGCTGCTGTGACCTTTTCATTAAAAAGAAAAAAAAAACTGCTATCGCGAGGAGGCAAAGAGAATCCCAAATTTGACAAGGCGCCTTTTTGCAGGCAGGAAAAAAAACCCCATCAAACCTACCACATTTTAAAAATACTCATAAAAAACAACCGAGTTTAAATCCCAATTGACCTAACGTAGCTGTTTACAATGTAAACTCGACGGAGGTCAAAGGGGCCTTATGATTTTTGAGGAATTATTCGGTCATTCAGACACATGAGATTCTAGGATGCCGTTCAAAATGTTTAGGGCACAATGTGGGAGGGGACTAAGTTATTTTAAGTTCCTGTATTTCAGTGGCAGAGATTTAAGCCAATGCTTAAATCAGGGGTGGGGTGCTGGCGTTTTGGAGTTAAAATGCTCAGCGGAAGTTGAACTTAAAACTGAATCCCCATTGGAGAAGCACGCTAAAACTCTTGAGCATGGGAAAATGAAAAAGCCACTACATGCTTGATAGGAAATACCCTAGTTCTGTCTAACTACGTAAAGAAGAGCTACCCTAAGCTGTGCTTGGTCTTGCATCTCAGCAGAAGAAACACAAAAGAGGTCCCAAGGTGAGAACGATGAAGAAGAAAGTAGGAAATGAGGTCAGAAACTCTAAGAGTACAGTGGTACCTTGGGTTACAGATGCTTCAGGTTACAGACACTTCAGGTTACAGACTCCGCTAACCCAGAAATAGTACTTCGGGTTAAGAACTTTGCTTCAGGATGAGAACAAAAATGGTGCGGTGGCAGCAGGAGGCCCCATTAGCTAAAGTGGTACCTCAGCTTAATAACAGTTTCAGGTTAAGAACAGACCTCCGGAACGAATTAAGTTCTTAACCAGAGGTACCACTGTATCAGTCTTGCACCTGAGTGAAACTCAGCACAGGTTAAGACGTGGTCCCTTCCAACTCTACAGTTTTATGAGTCTATGAGAAAGGACAGTCTAGGAAATGCATAAGTTGCTCTCTATATCTACTGCTATAAATGTCCCTCTCATGCACACCCCACCCACCCACCAACGGAGATGACTTCCTCATTCTGTCTAGGAACGTAGGAAGTTGCCTTATATAGAGTTAGATTGTTGGTCTATCTAACTCAGGATTGTCAATAGTGACTGGCAGCATCTCTCCAGGAGTATTTCTCAGCACTACCAAGGATGGAGCCTGGGACCTTTTGCTTTGCAAAGCATGTGCTCTACCTCTGATCCATGACCCTTTCACACGCTGCTGAATGCTTGGGCTGGCCCTACAAAGTTTATGTTGTGATGGGGCTGAGACAAATTCCACATGGAAATACTTTTATTTTATTCTTACAGAACAGCAAAAAAATATGTGCAATTTTTAAAAAGGCAAAGGTAAAGGACCCCTGACAGTTAAGTCCATTCACGAATGACTGGGGTTGTGGTGCTCATCTCGCTTTACAGGCCGAGGGAGCCAGCGTTTGCCCGCAGACAGTTTTTCCAGGTCATGTGGCCAGCATGACTAAGCCGATTCTGGCACAATGGAACCAGAGCAGCGCACGGAAACGCCGTTTACCTTCCCGCTGGAGCAGTACCTATCTACTTGTACTTTTTGGGGTGCTTTCAAACTGCTAGGTTGGCAGGAGCTGGGACAGAGCAGTGGGAGCTCACCCCATCGTGGGGATTTGAACTGCTGACTTCCTGATCAGCAAGCCCAAGAAGCTCAGTGGTTTAGACCACAGCGCCACCAGCATCCCATGTGCAATTTAGGAAGCCTCAAATGGCTGAATGACCATAGCAGATACCCGAAGAGAACACAAGTTAGTGAGTATATTAGAGACCAAAAGAACAATAGTAAATCACTGGGATGCTGTTCTCCCAGGATAGAAACTCTATACAAGTGACAGGTCATAGGAGTTGGCTCCTATGCAAGGAGGTAAAGATGCAGTATGTGACAATGAGAGCAAAATACATCCCATGCATTGGATATCTTTTGATGAAACAAGCATACATCTCCAGGAGCACCATCCATAGACATCCCAGCTTATTGAACTGGAATATCATAGGAAGACTGTGCAGCTGCAGCACATGTATTCTGGTTAGGGTCAGAGGAATTATTGTGGTGGACTCTAATCTGCAACACACATGTGCTTGTCAGGGGCCAGTTATGTCATCAAGGTGAATCCACCCGGTCAGGGGGGAAAAATGCATGATAAAATTGTTCTATTAATATATTGCTTTAGCATACTGAATGCTCCCCCACATTAAAAAAAATCACAAAACTCTTAGCCCCAGAAGGCTAGTGGGTTAGAAACAACGACTGTTGTCCTGGTGTGCTGACTTTCTATGTACTTGGCCATTTTAGTAGTGACATCATTTATACCTTGCTTTATGACCATTTAGTTGAATGGGATCTATGTTGCTAGAGAGTTCCCAGAACCATTTCACACATGATCACAGGGACAACTCTGGCTTTGCCACCTACTGTGCATTCAGCATTAAGCTTTGACGATCCACTGCTCTTTGATGAGAGTTCCTATGATATGCATTTCACCTAAACCACTGAGCCTAGGGCTTGCTGATCAGGAGGTTGGGTGGTTCAAATTCCCATGATGGGGTGAGCTCCCGTTGCTCGGTCCCAGCTCCTGTCAACCTAGCAGTTCAAAAGCACGTCAAAGTGCAAGTAGATAAGTAGGTTCCGCTCTGGCAGGAAGGTAAATGGCGTTTCCGTGCGCTGCTCTGGTTCGCCAGAAGTGGCTTAGTCCTGTTGGCCACATGACCTGGAAAAACTGTCTCTGGACAAACATCAGCTCCCTTAGCCAGTAAAGTGAGATGAGCACCACAACCGCAGATTCGTTCGCGACTGGACTTAACTGTCAGGGGTCCTTTACCTTTACCTTTTAGCTAGATTCATATCATGCCAAACACCAAGGGGACAAGGCAGGCAGCAGTATGCACACAGATAAAAATGAAGATCACTAACTGCTCCACAAATTGTCAACCTAATAAAGGAATGTGGGGCAGGGAAAAACCCCACAACTTTTAACTCTGCAATTCTAAACATGGCTGCTGACTTACTCTCAGCTAAGCACAAATAAGATTTTAGGCTAGCTCTCTCTCTCTGCCTCCCATCTACCTACCCCAAATCTCTTATGCTCAAATTATGTTCTCTTCTAAAGCGTCAAGGTGCGCCACCCACTTCCCATGCAGATCAGACGTCTCTCTAAAACTGAGAAGTAAAACATACTGTTTCCAATGCAGAAAGTCTTGGAGAGTTGATTTATTTCACAGGGTTATTCTGGCACCTGCCACTTAATTTTGTCTCTTTCACTCTTTCAGAATGGTGGTGAGGGGGTCATTTTCTGGCTGCCAATTATACAGGGTGCCATGATTTCGTGAGATTTATAATCAAATATGATTTGCTCCTTTCTCACAAGAAAAGCATGCAAATAAGTATCTTCAAATTTAATGCAACTCCCCATGGGATTTATTTTAAGCATGCACTTAAATGTTCGATAACGTGTGTGAAGTGCATTGAACACTATAAAAGTGCTATAGAAATGCTAGGTATTATTATTATTGTTATTGGCAAATGTAGGAATGAATTGCCTCATTGTGCTCTGCTTCTCCCCCACAGATCAATGCAACAAGAGTCACGGCACCTTAAAACTTTTATTGTGGCAGAAGATTTTCTGGGCTAAAACCCACTTTTTCAAATGTACGAAGTATTAACTTTTGTTAAGAAGATATATACACACATGCACTGGCAAATGAAAAATATATAAATGTAAACAGAAAGGTCAAAAGACCATGAAATTTATGGTTATGTGAAATTTCTACAAAGAACTCACACTCAAGGTAGGAAAAGACCGAGCCATTCATAACTGTGGTTGTGATAATACAATATTTCTAGTTATGCTATGTTAGATTAACACACATAGTAGGAAAGAAGCCTGTTGCTCTGATTAAGCTCAGATTTAATAAGCATAAGATTTGCTTATAAATTCTAGTTCAGTCAAATTGAGTCTATTCATTTTAGTCTCTCTCTTTTTTAGCAGGCTTTACCAGTTCCTATCTGTTAATATTTGGTTCCAGTTGAAAACTTAGGATTCTTAAGACATGGGCACATATCCTTGGACTCGTATACCACTATACAGTGCTTTTTTGTGTGGTAAATAACTGAGCTGCTGGTACTCATATCTTTATAAATGGGCTGTGGGTGTCAGAACAAAATGGCTGCCATGGGCAGCACAAGAGGCAGTGGTAGAGTTCATGCCATTGAGTACAGTCACAAAACAAGCACAGCCATTATGACATAGCACAATTGGGTTAGGCTACAGTTTGAGGACTAATATGGTCATCTCTCACTACAGAAGTGATCAATAACCAAGGAAGGGGCAGTTTAATTGTCCTAATTTCGCCGCTCAGACATCATTCTGCTGAGGGCTGGAGGTTGACACTGCTGGATAGGAAACAATATTTAATAGGTGGAGGAGCAGCTGGCCTGCTAATATAGCAATGGATAATAGGTGGCGAGTTCACAGGAGCATATGATGGGAAATATATTGATAATGCCATTTTTCTTAAACTTTTGAAAATGTATGTAATGAATGTAATTTCGGGTTGAAAATTAATTTAAGGTATAAGAATCATTGGATTCAAACTCATGCTTTTTCCGCCCTAATGGCACTCGGTGCTAATAATATCTGTCTAGCCAGCTAAAGAGGTTTTAAAAGAGTAGGCCATTAGAGTAGCCATCTGACCTTGATTAAAACTGCATTAACCTTTACATTAAAATGCATTTAAAATGCAGACATGCTGAAAATATCAAACACAAATAACATAAATCTCAGAGATTCTGCGGCTTTACTAGCTTATTTGTGTGAACGGCAGCAATTTGTTGCCGTGACATCTACAATTTCCCAGGGAGGAGGTAGCATTTTTGTCGCATTAATTTCCGTGCTGTGAGTTGGCATTGCTCTGGATGGTAATTGGGAGGAAGCAATGGAATTAATGGCCATTCCGATGAAGTTTCACAGGACACAATCTTCGCTGGAGATGGTCCGGAAGATCGTTTAAAGTTCATTTTAATACTTTCCAAGTCAGCGGCATCATTTTGAAGGGCAAATCCCAGTTGTCAGGGTCTAAAATTATATAAGGTTGGACTGTAATGGTGTATCACAGGTTTTACACACATAAGGTCTCAAATTCAACCCCCAGGATCTCCAGTTGACAGACAACCCTGCCTGAAACTCTGGAAAGCCATTGCCAGTTGCCAGGGAATGGTCTGAATCAGAGGATTGGGAAATACATTCTCAGCCAAATCAGCTCCTCTTTGAAGGAGAAGGAGGAAGAGGGGGAAGATCCAGCGGTTTCAGAAGCAGAGGGAGACACAAACACTGAGCAGCTTAGACAGGAGTTGCCTAGCTAAGAGATAGTGGACAAGGAAACAGAAGGGAGGGAACAGCCAGCAGAGACGTCATTAGAGTTTTGTGGGGCCCTCCCTCCCCAAGAACTAGGAGGTCCATCCGTATTAGAGAACAAAGGATGTAGAGCGGAAGATGAACTTCCCATTGGCGCCTAGGATGTTGTGGGAGACGGAAGGGGGAGGATTTAGAGTAGCCAACTGCTCTCCTTGTGGAGAGATGTGGATTTTTGCTTGCAACCAGATGATTGAATAAAAAGGACTATAAAATGTAAACTGCTCGTTAATTCTTATCTGTGAAATTACCGAAGGGAGGGTAGGACTCTCCACACCTGACACCAGTCAGCACAGTCGATATGGAGATGGACAGACCAAATGGTCTGACTTGGTATAAAGTATCTTCCTGTTTGCCTAGTCGCACCACTACCTTTCATTCTGGAGCCCAAGGACAAGTGGCAATTGGAGCTGAGTATTCTTTCTCCCTGCAGCTGCTCTTCCATTGGCCAATGGATGGGACCAGGTAGGACTTCTGGTTGCTGTGATGTTGGTAGGAGGTGCAGCCATGCACCCAGTGACCCTTATTCCCTGATGGCAGAGGCCAGAGGCAGCTTCCCTTCAGGGGCGACAAACGCATCATGCTATTTATTGTAAAGAATTGGAAGTGATGTAACTTTATGTTGGCTCTCACAAGCAGAAGGTGAGGGTGCTACAACTGTGACTGGGCTGCACCACTTCAGGTGGGAAATCGTGCAATGGACTGTTCCTCCATACAAAGAGGCGTGTATGACTGATGCCACAAGCAACTCTGAGTTCATACCATTCACCTGGCTGGCATGTTTGCACAGGTTTGGCGCTGTGTTCACTCAGGTCAGCTCCTTGGAAATGTTATCTCAGCATAAATATCTCAGTCTCCTTTTAAAGAACTCTAAGCTGCTGAATTACAGAGTGTGATTAGCATAATGAAGGGAAAGACAATATTGACATTTCCTATGTCTGCACTCAGATAATGCTATATGAAAAGAGATATCTGAAATGCTAATGGAAATGTAATTGATGTAGCCTGGGCACTTACATTACCACCCACTGGAAAGGTTAGGAGCAAGCTTGTGAGGTAGATAAGATTAAAAAGCATTACTATTGCATTAACGCAAAACATATTTAGATTGCCAAATTTGGTGTGAGATGGGGTGCTAAGAATTGCTTTCTGAATCGGAGGCCTTCAGCAGGGAAATGGTGCTCTGTGAATGAGGCTAACGCTAGGACTTGCAGAGGGCTGTACTATTTTGGAGATTTGTTTTAGAAAAGAGAAGGAGAAAGAAAGAGAGAGAGATAAGGAAGTTGAGCAGAAAAGGAGAAGAAACACCAACCGTGCCAATTTATGCTGAGCCGGGTATCTCTAAGGCAAGTTTGTGGGAGTGGCAAAGCACATCCTGAGCATGTGTAGAGTGCATTTCACAATTGAGAGGAGCCTAGGAAGCTACATTAAGTTATACCAGTCAGCCACTATTGGTCCACCTAGCCCAGGATGAGGTCATTCTGACTGACAGCTGGTCTCCAGGGTTTCAGGCAGAGACAAAGTTCTTCCTTGTCATCTGTTACCTGATCTTTTAACTGGGGAGGCCCAAAATAATACCAACAGGGGGGATATAAATGCAGTAAACAATCATAAAGTTATAATCATGGGTCTCCCAATGTCAGGTCTAATTTGACTCTCAACAGCTGCTACCCCTCACTCAATAATCACCCACCTACTCAACCTGTACGGTAACATGACAATTAGGTTCAGAGGCAAAAATGCCATTCATGAAAATTGCTGGGCAGGGACTGAATCTACAAGCCAGATTCAAAGGTTATATGGGTCGCATTGGCATGTAGGTCACCATTTTCCCACCCATGCGTAAAAGCATTGTTCTTCAACCTTGGGTTGCCAGATGTGGTTGGGTGACAACTCCCATCATCCATAGTCAGCTTAACCAATGGTCAGGGCTGATGGGAGTTGTAGTCCAACAATGTCTGGGCACCCAAGACTGAAGAACACTGCTTATAGAGTAAAGGTAAAGGGACCCCTGACCGTTAAGTCCAGTCGCAGATGACTCTGGGGTTGCGGCGCTCATCTCGCTCTATAGGCCGTGGAAGCCGACGTTTGTCTGCAGACAGCTTCCGGGTCATGTGGCCAGCAAGACTAAACCGCTTCTGGCGAACCAGAGCAGTGCACGGAAACGCCGTTTACCTTCCCGCTGTATTGGTACCTATTTATCTACTTACACTTGACGTGCTTTCAAACTGCTAGGTGGGCAGGAGCAGGGACCGAGCAATGGGAGCTTGCCCTGTCGCGCGGATTCGAACCGCCGACCTTCTGATCAGCAAGCCCTAGGCTCTGTGGTTTAGACCACAGCACCACCCGCATCCCATGCTTATAGAGTAGTTCTGTTCTAATTCTTACTGCCTGGTTCAGAGTACTGGCATTTCATTTAAAAATAAATAGGATTGGCTTCCTTTTTCTTGATGCACCTAAACGCACTATCAGCCAAGGTTGTTTATTCCCACTGGCAACCAGGCTATTGTTTCAAAGGATGGCAGAGATCCAGTGTTCTCTTGGTTCACAGTGCAGCTCCAGACCAATCAACCTTAAGTTGTTTAAGGCTGCTGTGTACTTTAAGTGTCTATAAATCAGCCTAATGAATAAAACAGCACATGCAGAAATTCATTACATATTGGATACACTGGGGTGCGATTTTATAATTTGATGCATGCTTGTTTTGCAGCATAACATCCAGCATATGGAGGCAAAATTACAAAAGGCTGACATTTCTTTCCCTGTAAGTGGAAGGCATTTCCGAAATAAATGAAAGAAGAAAACCCAGCTAAATGTTTTATTATAATAAAGTTACTTGAGGCCAGAAGTTCAATAAGGAGGATTTATAAACGTATCATTCCAGCTCTTGGAAGGATTTCAACATAATTTGCTCGTGGCGTAGCAAAGTGAGGTGAAATCCATCTATGGTCCCTGCAGAGCAATAAATACACAAAAATGTCTATTTAGATTTGCCATTTGAGTTTACTGTGTCACACACACACAAATTGCTCTAGATCATCCCGACCAAATATTTCTGACTGTTGGGCCAGTAAGGAATCATTTACAGTGTGCGTTTTTAAAGTAACGAATGCCACTTTAACTGTAAGCACAGTGTTCATGTGTGCCTGCAAAAAAAAAGCCCTGGTCCTTGTAAATCGCTGCACTCAAATTGGTCTACTTCGATGTGTAAGGACTACCAATGTGATGGATGGTTTGCAGAGCTGGGCTCCAAGGTTTTCACCCTCCACAATAATGTTGCATACCCTTTTAGGCTGAGTTGACAGTGTAAATACATTACAATAATGGAGGCTTCATTTGATGCCCATTTGTAAAGGCACATAGATTTCTCAGTTTATCCAGGTAATTAGGTTTCTCTATTTTCTTCCCTTCTTTCTGCTGTGAGACCACAATCATTTTAGTTACAACCTGAAGCATCCTTACAACAACCATCTGCTGCTGAGAAATTTCAACACATAATATGGTAATTCAGACAAACAACAATTTGTTTCAGTAATATGAATAATAAAACTGCATTTCAAATTCTTTTTTAAAAAAATTTTTAAATTAATTTTCATTTACAAAAACCAAAAGTAAACAAATCAATAATACCCACACAACAATAAACAACAAAAAGATAATATAGTTTCCGTTACAATCCTTCATCTTATTTGTATCCCTCCTATATGTACATGTTGACCTCCTCCCCCCCCCCCCCAATTTCGGGCTTCATGGTAAAGCTTCTTTTTTTTTTTTTTTTTGCAAAAACTGCATTTCGAATTCTTTACAAGGTTAACTAACAATGCTTCACTTGTATCAGCAATTCTAAAAATCAGATAATCACGTGCTTGACTCTACAGCTTTTCGTATTGCATTTTTACCTGTTAGGTTTACAAACCATAAATTTGCTTTTGTCAAATGAAGCAGGTCATATCCGTCAACATTTCTCCACTGAAAATATCCTGTGAACTGCCCCTGAGACCTGTGGGTATAGGGCGGTATATAAATTCAACAAAAACAGGGACATCCTATTTCTTCTTCATCATCATCATCATCATCATTTTATTATTTATACTCCATCCATCTGACTGGGTTGCCCCAGTCACTCTGGAAGGCTTCCAACACATATAAAAACATAATAAAACTATACAGGGCTGTCTTTAGGTGTCTTCTGAAAGGTTGTATAGTTACTTATCTCCTTCACTCGGGGGTTGCATCTCCATACATTCCATCATTTCTCTGATGAAAACAGGGACATCCTACCACATCCTCCAATGTTTCTTATTTATTTATTTATTCTGCATTTTCAAAAACAGGAACAGAGAGCATATTTATCCCTGCTCCCCCTCCCTCCCCTCCCCCTGTTCCACTTTCAACTTAGTACCAAATATAGCATGTGTACTTATACCATATGACTTCCCTTCCACACTTTACCTGGTTCCTTTGCTTTTCTACTACTCCGCGCAATCCACATCTTTTTAATCATCCAGTTTGTTATCAATTAAAAACTCTTATCTATTTCAGCTCTGCTGGATTCACTCGAAACCTGCCAAGCTGTGTATTTGTTTATACTGGTTCTTAAAATATTCAATGAAGATTATCCATTCCTCCTTGTATTCCTTATCTTTGTTTGTAATAAATAGTGAAAGGGATTAGTTTGTAATAAATAGTAAACTTTGTTGGACTAGTCATGTCGTGCGGATGCCTGATTATCGTCTTCCAAAGCAACTACCGGTACTCTATTCTGAACTTATAATCGGAAATCGTAACGCTGGTGGTCAACAAAAGAGGTTCAAAGACTCTCTCAAGGAACATCTTAAAAAATGTATTATAAACACAGACAACTGGGAAACACTGGCCTGTGAGCGCTCCAATTGGAAAACAGCCTTTGCCAAAGGTGTCAGGGGCTTTGAAGACACTCGAACTCAGGAAGCAAGGGAGAAATGCGCTAAGAGGAAGCCATGGTTGGCAAACCCTCACCATGATCAACTCCTGCCTGGAAACCAATGTCCCTACTGTGGAAGGACGTGAGGATCTAGAATTAGCCTCCAGGGTCACTTACAGACTCACTGTTAAAACCATGTTTATGGAAGACAATTTTACTCGGCTATGAGTGATTGCCAAAGAAGAATAAATAGTGAAAGAGGCGAAGAGAGTACTCGGGATCAGGAAGTATGGCTGGGCTCCAGAACTGGTGGCAGAGAGAGACATGTGAGACATTGTGGGAAGGATACTGCTGTGCTCCCTGGATGACTGGTGGACATCACAGGTGCATCTTGAGGAGAACCTTTGCAGTTTTTCAGACAGCTGGGGAGCTTGTGCCACTTAGTATCACACAGACACAGAAGTGGGAAGAGAAGGACACAGAAACCACACACATCAATATTACCAAGCAGAACCCCTACAACTCATGGGAGCCTTCATGAAAATTCAGATGATGGCATTAATGCAGAACACCCTCCTTGCTTTTCCTTGCCATGGAGGGAACTATTGCCAGGATGGACTCAAGAATCCAAAATACCTTCCCAATTGCTTTCAGAATACCAATGGAGATTAATTGAATCAATGTCCTACAAACACAGTCATCAAATGTCCTACATAGACATTAATCAAAAGTGTGTAACACTTACTGTGTGATAGCTTTCCAATAGTTTCTCAAAGGTAATGAGAACATATTTTCTTCCCTTGCCAAGACTCAATAGGTTTTTAGAGGCACAATTTTTTATTTATTTATGTAATGAATTTTTATACCGCTTTTTATCCTAGGGTTGCAGGGTGGTTTACCGCATGAAAACACAAAAATACATAATATTATGAGGTTTATTTGAGGGTAGTGGTGGTAGACTGTATGCCAAGACCCTTCCAATTCTGCAATCCAGCAAGTGTTAAAATCTATTCAAGGATTCAAATTCTCAGAAGAGCCAGGCTCGCTTCGTGGTGAGGTAATGGGTCTTTAAGGTAACAAAGGAAGTGGATCTGTGCCAGAAGGATGATAGGTGGAGCCTCCTCCCCTAACTTGATGGTAGTTAGAAAGACAAAGGCCAAAGCTGAGAGTTGAGTAATGTGAGCTAGAAGCTGAAAGCAAAGTTGGAGGCTGTGAAGCCAGAGACATGCCTGATTTCTGTTGGAATCCAAGGCTCTGGCTATGGGGGAAGCAAGGCCCTTTTGAGTTTTTAATGCTGTAACCCCCCCCCCCCAAGTCACCAGGGCCCTGCGGGATTTGACATCTTTCCGCAGGGCCTGAAAGACAGAGCTGTTTCGCCAGGCCTTTGGTTGGGGTTCAGTCTGATTCTTTTCTTTCTGTATAAGAACAAGCATTAAAAAGGCCTCCTTGCCCGCTCATAGGTCCTTTATAAGACCAGTGGTAACAGCTGGCCCTGGGGAATATTAACCCCTCTCAATTTTACCCATGGACTGCCATCTGTCCAGATTTTAATTTGCTCTGAACTAATTTTAAGATGTATTTTAATTAACTGATTACCAGTTTTTATGTTCTTTGTATGCTGTGTTAGTTTTGTGATGTTAGCTGCCCTGAGCCCAGCTCCAGCCAGGGGGTGCAGGGTACAAATAAAAATATATTATTATTATTTATTATTGTAGACTCAGGTTGTATATCTGTGTAAATAAACCATATATCACAAAGACACCACAGTCTCTGCTGTCCTTCATGCCAAAGGAAACATGAACCTTCGGGGAACACCTGGAATCTCACACCACTCGAAGATTGGGGTGTCATGCAACAGTCACATAATAACAAACAAAACAATAACCCCTCCCAATATAGCTCTGAACCTGTTGACACAGCTCTTTATGGATCAGTTCACTCACAGCTATGACGTTTGTCTATCCACTCCACCAGCAACTGAGCTGGATTGGAAACCTTATAGTCTTTCCAATCACAGCACTGATGTTGTGAGCAAATACCCTTATGCTAAGTATACCATCCTAGAGACCTTTCTGTGGAACCAAGCTTGATGCTCCATGAATGGCAACATGAAGTCCGCACAAGTCTAATTCCGTTTCATTCTTCTCCACTACAATGGAGGGATATATGGCTTGAAGAAACCAAGTGATCTTTTTTTCAGCCTTCACCTTGGGTTCTAAGTGGTTGTTTCAACTGGAAACATTTTACTAAAAGCCCTTTTGATGGAACCGAGTCCTGTAGGAACAAAGCCAGCAATTAATGAAATATGATAAAATAATAAAAGTAGTAATACATTAACTATATTATCCTTCCACATTTGGACAGTTCTTTTCATTATATCCTCTTTATGGACATCCTCCAGTCACATTTGAAAAGCTGCTTTATTGCAGTTCTGCGACTATTTTGGTTTCCAGACATTTAACAATCTACTTAATACCAATGTTCTCATTTGTCCTTCCATTTTCCACTGCAAGACATTATGCAAATGTTGAAGAGGTTTTTCTTTTATTCTCTTTTTGTCCCTGTTGTGTTCTGGATATTACATCTGCACCATTCCTGTAGGCTTCTGAATCTTTGTTTTAAATAGATTGTGAAACCTGACTATTTCTCCCTCTCCATCAGTATGTCTGGGATGAAAATAGCATGCTTATGAGAAGAAAACTCACCTACGTATGCACACAAGTTGCGTTTTAGAAACGAGATTCAGATTCATAGTGGGAAGGGATCAGTAGATCACCTGGGCCTGTGTTAAGATCCCATCGCAGTCCCAGAGCGATGCAAAAGGGTTAAAATAAAAAAGTGTAGTCTTCTTTTCTGTAATTCATTTTCAGTCTTGCACAGCTTGTGCTTTACCAAGTCTAAATGCAGCTCAGCAGAGCAGAGATTTTTGGTGACTTAAATAAAGCACACAAGGAATCGTCTGCTTTTGCTTCCTGCTAGAACAGTAAAAACAGGACCGTGTGGAGCAACTTGCAGCCCACAGTACATTGTCAGTGGGCAGCACCTGCCTTGGTGGGTTCCACACTGAGCAAGAATGGAGTATATCCATGGAATTCAGAACATAGGAAGCTGCCCTATCAATCTCCCTTGGGAGGTTGTGGACTCTCATTCATTGGAGGTTTTTAAGGAGAGATTGGATGGCCATCTGTCACCTATACATAGAATCATAGAATTGTAGAGTTGGAAGGGACCGCCAGGGTCATCCAGTCCAACCCCCTGCAATATAGGAATCTGTTGCCCTAAAATGGGGCTCAAAAGGACAACCCTGAGATTAAGGGTCTTACACTCTACTGACTGCTTTAGCTGAGATTCCTGCATTGCATGAGGTTGGAATAGGTAACCCTTGGGATACCTTGAAACTCTGCAAATCTGTGATTCAGACTGAAATGGTTTATCTAGCTTAGTATTGTCTGCTACTTAGTATTGCGGCTTTCTCCCCATTGAAGTGCAGAGTGTTTGAGGACCAGGACATTCGCAGGGAAACCAAAATGCTGGTTTACAAAGCTATTGTACCAGTGGCGTAGCGTGGGGGGTGCAGGGGGGGCCGGCCGCACCGGGCGCAACATCTGGGGGGGCGCGCTCGCACTCACAGCTCTCTGCCCCTACCTGACTCACTCACTCTCTCTCACTGCAGTGCTGGCTGTGCGAATCCGATCCGAGCCGCCGGGTCGCCGCCCACTGTGGAGGGGGGTAGGTGTGCCAGGCGTGCGGTGCGGTGCGGAGAGAGAGCGAGGGACTATCTGGGGGAGGGACAGTGCAGCGGGGGGGGGCGCAAATTACTTGCCTTGCCCCAGGTGCTGACAACCCACACTACGCCACTGTAATGTACTACCAACCTTACTGTATGCTTGTGAAACATGGACCACTTATAAACGCTATCTCCAACTCCTCAAAAGATTCCATCAACGGTGTCTCTGAAAAACCTTACACATCACTTGGGAAGACAGGCGAACCAATACCAGTGTACTGGAAGAAGCAAAGATCACCAGTGTTGAAGCAATTGTTCTTCAACATCAACTTCGTTGGACTGATCATGTTGTGCAGATGCCTGATGATCGTCTTCCAAAGCAACTACTCTATTCCGAACTTAAAAATTGAAAGCGTAATGCTGGTGATCAACAAAAGAGGTTTAAAGACTGTCTCGAGGCAAATCTTAAAAAATGTATTATAAACACCAACCATTGGGAAACACTTGCCTGCGAGCACACCAATTGGAGAACAGCCTTTACCAAAGGTGTTATGGGCTTTGAAGACACTTGAACACAGGACGCAAGGGAGAAACAAGCTAAGAGGAAGGCACACTTGGCAAATGGACACTGTGATCAACTTCTGCCCCGTAACCAATGTCCCCACTGTGGAAGGATGTGTGGGTCCAGAATTGGCCTCCATAGTCACTTACGGACTCATTGTTAAAACCGTGTTTATGGAAGACAATCTTACTCGGCTACGAGTGATTGCCAAAGAAGAAGAACAACACAGACTGGCAGCAGCTCCTCAGGGTTCCAGGCAGGGGTCTTTCTGCAGCCCTACCTAGAGATGAAGGGACTGAACCCAGGACCATCTGCATCAAAGCAGATGCTTTTCCACTGTAATATGGTCTTTCGCTATATCATATCTCCAATAGTAGGCCCACCACCAATGACAAGGAAGTTCTGTAATCATTAGGAGTTGTCCTAATCAATGGAACACCAGCTGAAACTTAGTGCAAATGAGGACGGTATGTCTTATTTTACTTAGGCTTCATAGAAACTGTGTGGTATTCTTTATATATCTTTCATGTGTTTCCTCCTCTTCTTCTTCTCCTCATTCTGAAATAGCATTCTTCCACTCCAGGAAGTAATTTTTTTTTTAATTGCCAGCCATGATCTGCAAGAGCTTTGCCAGGCTGTGAGAGAAATGTCAATTAATTGTCAATTCGGAATACTGAGGAAATTGATTAATTGGCACCATGAAAATCCCCAAATCAGCAGCAATAAATAATTCTTTTCTAAAAAAGTTTTGACCCAAGAAGTGCTAAAACACCTCAGATTGCTGCTGCTGCTGTTAAAAATGACTGATGAAGCTGTATTCTCACTGTAATCTTTGTAGGTCCTAAAACGTCTGACTAATTGATCATCACAAGAATGACACAAAGCCAAGAATGGAACAAAGTGTCACCATTGCTGAATGAGAGACCCCACCTATAGCCCTCATTTCATTTCTATTTTTCCTCCACAGTTTTGCTGGTGGACACCCTTGATTATTCTGAGGTTGAGGAATAGCGCAAGGACCATATCTTCTTAACCTTTTGATGTCTATTGAATGAAATGCCATGCTTGGGCTGGATTCTTTCAGATTTGTATTGAGGGTAGCATCATGGATGCATGTTATGGGGGGTTTAGACATGCAGCATAATGAAGTGGTTGAAGTCTGAGATGGCTGAGTAGTGTAGACAACTCTGGACAACACAAGAGTATTCCAGGCTACTTCTTTGGAATGCTCTCTCATGCAGTTAAACCAAACAAAGAAAACTGCACATAGAAAACTCGCATGCCAAGAAGAGAGCTGGCTAGAACCTTTCTCCCTGATGAGCTACTACATTTCAAGGGAGATTGCTGTTGTTACAGTGGTACCTTGGTTCTCAATCTGTTCCGGAAGTCCGTTCCAAAACCAAAGCGTTCCAAAACCAAGGCGTGCTTTACCATAGAAAGTAATGCAAAACGGATTAATCTGTTCCAGATTTTTAAAAACAACCCCTAAAACAGCAATTTAACATGAATTTTACTATCTAACAAGACCATTGATCCATAAAGTGAAAGTAATAATCAATGTACTGTACTATAAAATAAATAAGACAGCATTGTAGATGATAAAAATTAAAACTATTTTTTTCTTACCTGCACTGATGATAGTCATTGTTTGGATGGGGGACTTTATCCATTTCCACAGTCACACAATCAATCAATCAATCAATCAATCAATAGCTGAACTGGGTTCCACACAGTCACAAAAACAAATTAACTGAAAAAGCCGCAAAAACAAAAATGCAAAATAAATAGCAAAAACAAATGCGCCAAACTTAATCTGTTTTGGAAGTCCATTCGACTTACAAAATGTTCGATAACCAAGGTGCAGCTTCTGATTGGTGCAGGCACCCTGGAAACAATAGCCGACAACCGCATTGGACTTTTGGCTTCTGAAAAATGTTCAGAAACCGGAACACCTACTTCTGGGTTTTCAGCGTTTGAGAATCAAGTTACCACTGTATTATTAAAAGGGACCATTCCAATACCACCCTGTGTATCTGCAGTAACAGGCAATCAGGGCTGAGTCATGGAAAGAGCCAGGAGTCTCTGCCACAAAACAATCAGGGTCATAGGGCCAGTCAGAAAGCAAAATACAGAGAACAAACCAGGGCTTGGTAATGAAGAGCAATTGGGATCAGAGGGCAAATCAAGAGGCAAGAATAAAGATGAAGCCACAGTTAAGGAGCAAACGAAACTCCAGAAACACAGAAGAAGAACAGTTCGCAGGTAGATGACGTTGCTCAAGCAATGATTGAAAAAGCAGCCTTTGTTTTTAAAGTCTGTTGACTTTATCAATATTTTCTTATGAATATTTTATACTATTTTGGGTAAAGCACTTAGATTTTTATTATTATTATTAAGTGTTCTGTAAATCTCGTTAAATAAATTACTTCCTCTCTATGATTGGCTTTCTGTGTAGAGGATATATTTAATGGTTTGTTTGTGTTTAAAGCTCTACATATATATATATGTGTGTGTGTGTGTGTGTGTGTGTGTGTGTGTATATATATATATATGTATATGTATATGTATATATATATATATTTATGTTCCTGGCACACAAGGAATTAAAGCAAGCTCCCCAAATCTAAATCAAAGAAAACAGCATTCCCATTTTTCAACACACAGTGAAAATAGCAAGTTGTAGCGATTCCTTATCATCTGAAACACTAGCGCTGCACTGATCTTTTCATCATATTTCATTATCAAACGCAAGGTTAAATTCATTATATAGACATTGGTGGTGTGCGCTTTGCAAGGTTAATGCTAGTACAGTGATAACTCCTCTTTGAATATAATTATATTTTCTTGCATTCGCTCTGATATGTATATTCCCTTGCTGGCCTGGATGATATAGGGAACCCATGTTAAGTCTTTAAGCCAGCTGTGTTATTAGCATTTGGCATTAGAATTCATTATATAAATTTATTGAAGGGAAAGTGGAATCTACCAAATACAGTGTGTAAAGGGCAGTTGTTGCCCAGGATATGTTTTCTACATTACGCTTGTAGCTAATGACTCGCGACGATCCATTACCAGTATATATTACACTTTGGGATGGTGCCCAAAAGCTATTTCCACTGAAAACAGTTTAAAATTAAGAATCAATTTACATGGGCCATATCAACACACATCAAGCTCAACATGTCTCTTCTCAATGGGAACCCTGGTTTTCTAGCCGAGGAGATGAATGAGTAGAACACTCAAAGTTCTGGTGACAAGAACAATCCTCATTCCTCCACTTACTCTTTTATGTGGATTCCTGGACGCATTGTTCCAAAGTCTCTCACTGTGACCCATTTGCCATATAACTCTTTACTACAAGGAAAGTTACACGGCTATTTTTTTTATTAATGTGGATCCCAAGTTGAAAGACTAGCATTAAAAGGTGGATGCCTGATCTGAAAAGATTCAAGGTTGCCAAATGATATCTCGGAAGGCAGAGGAATTGCTGAATATGATTTTCAGGGATCAAAGGGTGGTAATCCATAAAGCCATTTACTTTCTCCTATCTCCAGGCAGCGGGTGGCTGGGACGCGGGTGGCTCTGTGGGTAAAAGCCTCAGCGCCTAGGACTTGCCGATCGAAAGGTCGGCGGTTCGAATCCCCGTGGTGGGGTGCGCTCCCGTCGTTCGGTCCCAGCGCCTGTCAACCTAGCAGTTCGAAAGCACTCTCGGGTGCAAGTAGATAAATAGGGACCGCTTACTAGCGGGAAGGTAAACAGCGTTTCCGTGTGCGGCTCTGGCTCGCCAGATGCAGCTTGTCACGCTGGCCCCGTGACCCGGAAGTGTCTGTGGACAGCGCTGGCTCCCGGCCTCTACAGTGAGATGAGCGCACAACCCTAGAGTCTGTCAAGACTGGCCCGTACGGGCAGGGGTACCTTTACCTTTTACCTTTATCTCCAGGCAGGGCTGGATTTAGGTTTGATGAGGCCCTAAGCTACTGAAGGTAATGGGGCCCTTTATATGTCCAGCTGTCCTTTGTCAACAACAATTTGTTGCTGTTTTTTGTGTTGAATATATGCTATATGGTAATTTATGGACCAAACAGGTATCTAAAGCCATTTGCCACTGCTGCTGTATGTAGGTTTTATTTCATTTGTTTTTTATCTTATTTTTTGGAAATGTACACCCAGGTTTTTTCCCTTTAATTTTTTGGGGGGCCCCAAGCTATAGCTTGTTTAGTTTATACGTAAATCCGGCACTGTCTCCAGGATTAGCAAAAGCAGAACAAATTACAGTGGTACCTCGCAAGACGAATGCCTCGCAAGACGAAAAACTCGCAAGACGAAAGAGTTTTTTGTTTTTTGAGTTGCTTCGCAAGACGAATTTCCCTATGGGCTTGCTTCGCAAGACGAAAACGTCTTGCGCCTTTTTCTTAAAACCGTCAATGCATTCCTATGGGAAACTGTCAATGCACAGTGGTACCTCACAAGACGAAAAATTCACAAGACGAGAAAACTCGCAGAACGAATTAATTTCATCTTGCGAGGCACCACTGTATATGAAATAAACGCAGGAAAAAATGCTATGCAAAATTAGAAATAACATACGTTTTCATAATTGAAACAAGGTACAGAATTCTATTCCTGTTTTTATATAATTTGGTCTGCCTTGCTACAGAATGTCTCTCTCTCTCTCTGTGTAATAACCTGTGGGCTGCCTCTGCACTTCAGGGCTTTGACTATAAGTCAGTGCCAATTTAAGGGCAGGCTAAGCAACGCGCAGCTGTGACAATTGTCATCTGAGCAGCAGCGAAAGGATCTCCAGGGAAATGTCGCACAGGCGATTCAAAGGAGGCAAAGGCTGTTCAAGTTCCTTGGAAGTCATAAAAGGCAGCGGGACACTTGCCATTTGACTCCCACCAAGGCAGGATCAACTTAATAAATCTGTGGGGCAGACGTGGTGGCGTTTGGCACATGATTAACCCAGAGCATTACTCTAATTGGTTTAATTCATATATTTACTGTCAATCTTTAAAATACAACTTAGAGCTTTAAAGGGCTGAATGATCGTGGGGCAAAGCCACCCTTTGCAAAAAGCCTGCAAGAATGGTGGATGGCTTGTTCGTTTGGCAATCACATATTTTTTCCTATTTATGGCTTAGATTGTAGGAGTATAATGTGTGCTTAATCTCCAGACAGCTCTCCTATTTAGAATAAAGCTCAGGTGTCCTCACTGTGGCCAATGTTAGGCTCGCAAGTAAGGGAACACAGAAGAATCCTACAGTGCTATTATTGTGTGTGCAAGGAAAGTGGGGCTTTTACTGCCTCCTTTCTGGCACGACTGCCAGACTGGATAGGCCAGCCGGGAAAGGGACTCTCAGGTAGGCAGCCATGACACTCAATTTGTATTTGCCCCCCACACTGAGGGGGCCCGGCGTCATGTGACCCATCCCACCTCCACCCAGTGGGCCGGCACTCACCCAGGGGGAAGTGGGAGGTGGCAGCCCCCCTCAATATGGGGGAGGGGGCTTGGCCCCTTGCCCAGAAATATTGAGGGGGCTGAATCCCTTTCTGCCCCCTATAGTTGGCACCACTGAAACTGGACATGAGAATAGCAGCACTTTGCTTTGAAGAACACTTAGCTTCGAGAACACTGTCCAACCATCTCGTCCTCTGTCGTTCCCTTCTCCTTGTGCCCTCCATCTTTCCCAACATCAGGGGCTTTTCCAGGGAGTCTTCTCTTCTCATGAGGTGGCCAAAGTATTGGAGCCTCAGCTTCATGATCTGTCCTTCCAGTGAGCCCTCAGGGCTGATTTCCTTCAGAATGGAGAGGTTTGATCTTCTTGCAGTCCATGGGACTCTCAAGAGTCTCCTCCAGCACCATAATTCAAAAGCATCAATTCTTTGGCAATCAGCCTTCTTTATGGTCCAGCTCTCACTTCCATACATCACTACCGGGAAAACCATAGCTTTTACTATACGGACCTTTGTTGGCAAGGTGATGTCTCTGCTTTTTAAGATGCTTTCTAGGTTTGTCATTGCTTTTCTCCCAAGAAGCAGGTGTCTTTTAATTTTGTGACTGCTGTCACCATCTGCAGTGATCATGGAGCCCAAGAAAGTAAAATCTCTCACTGCCTCCATTTCTTCCTCTTCTATTTGCCAGGAGGTGATGGGACCAGTGGTCATGATCTTTGTTTTTTTGATGTTGAGCTTCAGACCATATTTTGCGCTCTCCTCTTTCACCCTCATTAAAAGGTTCTTTAATTCCTCTTCACTTTCTGCCATCACGGTTGTGTCAACTGCATATCTGAGGTTGTTGATATTTCTTCTGGCAGTAGTTTTGCAGTAGCACACTGCTAAGCAAAATCCCCTCCCCTTCTAATCCAGTCTTTGTGAATCATTTATAAACTTGCACAGGATGGGCTGTAGTTGAGAGACAGTAACTTGTGACAAAACACCCCGCAGGTTTAATACTGCCTTTTAAAACACTTAAATAATTCCTGTATATATATATTAAAAAAGAAGTTCTATCTTGTAGATACCTGCTGTGCGAAGTAATTAATAATGATTTTTAAGTGCCCTAATAAATTTGAGTTTCATCGCTATCGTCTTGCATATCACTGACTTTTTAAAACAAAGACCAGGAGCTCTTAAGGAGGACAATAACACATGTTAAAATGTACATTACCTGACATTTTCCCTTGGCACATCAATTATAATTAAAGAGTAATAAGAATGCCAAAATGGACCTCTCAGACACTTTCAGAGACAGGGTCTGGCATTAATAATTAAATCCATTAATTGTAACTACTATATTTTAGGGGTTTGTGTGTGAGCTTGAGCCTTCAGGTAGCGCACAAACTAATTCATGGCTTTTGCATTCCTGCCAGTCTTTGCTAATTAAGGTTCTTGATTTACTTAACTCCAGGACAGATGCGTGAGGAGTGCCCAAAAGTAAGCCAACAAAGGGCCACTAGTTCATATTACTGAAGACAGTTTGCAACCTCATGAAAAATGTTTCTGACGGCTTCACAAAAATTGATCCTCAAAATGGGCTATAATTGTTTTTTAAAAAGTTGTGGAGAGGGTGGAGTTTCTTTTGCTCATACTTGTGATTAACAGCGGGTTTCCTATGCACGTCCACTCAGAAGCAAGTCCTGCTGAGATTCAAGTGTGGTGGTTAGCTCTGGCGAATTTGTATTCATAAAGAATCCAAAATTGGAAACAGCCACTATGCTCTTTAGAATGTCCCTTTTGAATTGTTGATCGTAACCCATATGGTGGGTGTTAAGTTGTGGATGAACATATCAGAAGACACAGGAATTCTCCAAACAGCTCTTGTTTATTCACAGGTCAGAACAGAACTGAACTGAAGGGTTCAGCCAGCCTGCTTATATAGAGCTCCAGTACAACATAAGTGTAACAACTTTCTATAACTATCCAATCACTGAACATCACTTTTGATCCCTTATTTGCATATGTGGACCTGAACTATCTACAGTATCCCCCTGCTGGCCCAGGGTGAAAATTTCAGTACATAACAGTGGGGGCTGTTGCAATCTCTGGTTGACAAACTGGCAGGGCCGGCTGAATCAGAGTACAGCAAGTCTGCTTTCTGCTATCACGACAAGGCTCTTTGGTGTTTACCTTTTTGAACTGGTAATATTTTTACTAGATGCTGCTGTTTTTAGGCTATTTCAGGCTGTCATAATTATTTTAATTATTTCAAGCCTACAGTGTTAGATCTTGGTATGCTGCTTTGGGGGGTTTATTGGAAAACTGGCTTATAAATGCAAATAAATGAACAAGATATAATTCCTTTTAATAGGAACTAGATGTACATTGCCAAGAATAAAAAGTGTCGCGGTCAGCACGAAAGGGACACGTTGAAACTGGCCCAGAAATTTAGTTTATTTATAAGGGTGGCTTTAGGGGTTGTGTTTTTTCAGCTATGGTCAATCATACCGCTTTGAGTTGTCTCTACAAGCTTAGAGGTAAGGTTGGCATGATTAATGAAACCCTGAGTCTGCTGAATTTTATGTGAATTTTGTCAGTGAAATTGCTTCTGTGTAAGAACATGCCTATTCTTGCTGACTTGTTAGCATTTGGTTTTCGTGGGCAAGAACAGCAAATGTTCTTAAAGCATCCATTAATTAACTTCAATTAATTAACAGTAATGGCAATCATTCATCTAAACCCCTTAGTGGTAACTGCAGTCCTGTATTCTTGTTTAATGTAATTATCTATATTAATTTTTCTGATGCACAAATACAATGTCCCATATTATCTTCCAGCTTTCAGTTACCAGTCCTGAAAGCACTTAATCATGAATGTGACATTCAGCTGAATGGATTATGGGACTTGCTACATATCCTCCAACATGATGAGTCCCCAAACTGGGACACACGCTTTTCCATCTGCAGTGGCGTAGCGTGGGTTGCCAGCACCCGGGGCAAGGCAAGTAATTTGCGCCCCCTAACCCGTGGATTTTAGTAGGGGCAGAGAGCTGCGAGTGCGCCCCCCCAGATGTTGCGCCTGGTGCGGCCTGCACCCCCCACGCTACGCCACTGTCCATCTGTGCTCCCACTCGAGTCACATGACCCATGCGAGATCACGGAGCCCCAAAGGTGTGCTTTTCTCAGGGCCATGCTCTCATGGCACCCAAAAACTTCCCTGAACAGGGCTGCCTGCGTACTCATGACTGGTGCCCACTGGGGCAAGCTGGGAATGGAGAAGGAAAGGTTGTGGGCGTAGAAAGTACTTGTGGGGCGACAAAGGACAGCAAGAGGAAGGGGGTCAGAGCACAGGAACTAGAAGAGCAGGGCCCCTCACCATCACCAGAGGGGCCCATCTCTCTACAAGCATGGCAGAATCTGAGCTATTGCAAATCAGAGTTGTTAGAATACAACTCCCATCATCCCTAGCTAGCAGGATCAGTGGTCAGGGTTGATGGGAATTGTAGTCCCAAACCCAAGTTTGGGAAACCCTGCTCTAGGAGACAAAGACAGGCAAAGTCGCATAGCCCAGCTCCCTAGCTGGCCAGGTGTGGCTTGTTAGCTCTGGGAGCAGGTGTGTGATTCCTCAACTGGATTAGGCTCAGGGCAGCTGAGGGTCACACGCCTCATAAAGCCCAGATGTTACAATCAAGATTCAAGGCATAAAAGAGAATCAGAACCAAGATGCTGTGTCTGTTCAACTTCCCATACTGATGAACCATGGTTTGGGTATCTGAGGAGCTCCATGGAAGTGATCTGCAAGTACCCTAACCCTGGTTTGGCTGCATAGACAGGAACCTGGCTTTTGGACTTGGCTTGTTGTATTGAACCTGGACTGTGTTTCTTGACCTGTTGGACTGCCAGATTAGCATTTGCCCTTTGGACTGGTCACCAGGTACGCTAGGATTCTGGACAGATGTTCTCTCTCAGTTCTGGGTCAGACACCCATTGCTGTTGACAAAGATTCTCACTGAGCAGATTATTAGCACCATCAGCATTGTATGATTTGTCAGAGCTGTTAAACTTTTGTTTAGCGTTAATAATTTTTTTATGGTAAGCTCAGTGCGGTATTCAACCAATGATCTAATAAATTGTCCCAATAAAATTTATCAGTTGAATTAATCAGGGTGTAAAATGACTACTCCACACTATATTTCTTGCTGTTTGATTTTTATTTAAAAACGGGCTGAATGAAAATTTATGAAAACAATTAAAGCTGTCACGAATAGAGTCAGACTCTCTGCCTATAACTTAAGGTAACAGCAAGTCACTAACAGCTACAAGATTATAAAGTTAGCATGTTATTCTCGGGAAGTGTTACATTACAGTCATAAATTACCACTCAGCAGTCCATTAATTCCAAGTCGGTCTCTGAGAAAGAGGCTTTGTTTCCGTTGCTGCCAAAGCTCCAATTGTCACTTGAGTAGCTTGCTGCTCTGGTACTGGAAACCATAATGACTGACAGACCAAGTCCAGATTTTTCAGAAGAAGAGATACTTACTTTATATGTATTTATTATTGCATTTCTCTCTAAGGTGCCCAGGGTGATATACATGGTTCTCCTTCCTCTCTATTTTACCCATACAACAATCCTGTAAGGTAGCTTAGGCTTAGAGATGGCAACTGACCAGTGGCGTAGCGTGGGGGGTGCAGGGGGGGCCGGCCGCACCGGGTGCAACATCTGGGGGGGCGCTCGCACTCGCAGCTCTCTGCCCCTACCTGGCTCACTCACTCTCTCTCTCTGCAGTGCTGGCTGTGCGAATCCGATCCGAGCCGCCGGGTCGCCGCCCACTGTGGAGGGGGGGTGCCAGGGGTGCGGTGCGGTGCGGAGAGAGAGTGAGGGACTATCTGGGGGAGGGACAGTGCAGCGGGGGGGGGGGCGCAAATTACTTGCCTTGCCCCGGGTTAGGGGGCGCAAATTACTTGCCTTGCCCCGGGTGCTGACAACCCACGCTACGCCACTGCAACTGACTGAAGGTCGGCCAGTGAGCATCATGGCTGAGCAGGGATTTGGACTCTGGCCTCCAATTTCCTTGCCCAACACTTTAACCATTGAACTACATTGTTGGTGGTGGACACCACCACGGACAAAAGACCAACATATGCCTGCTTTGACAGTTTCTGGGATTATTCTCCACTAGCAAAATGCTCACTGTGATGTGCTGGATGTATGCAGAAGGGTGTATTTTGTCTTGTGAAAGCCTCAGGGTGTGTGGCTATGGGCTCTGACCCATCACACCTAGTATGGGATGGCTGTAGGTTGTAGGTGAAATACTCCCCCCCCCCTCCACACAGCAAAGATGAACTTCTTTACTTGTAAAGTGTGTGGTGTGTTGCATACCGCTCTAGGATATCCACCCACAGTTCAAATTTCTTTTTATTCATGAAATTTGCAAAATGGCGTTTGGCCGGTCATTATCACTTGGCCTAGACTACCCCACAGAGTTGTTGTGAGGATTAACAAAAAGTGGAGAAGGGGTAAGATAAAAGCATAATAAATACATAATTTATTTTTATTATAGCCACTTTTTCTCCAATAAATTCCAGACAACACACATGGTTCTTTGCTCTTTCCCTTCTGCAACACCCTTTAATCCCATCCTCACCCTGTCAGGTAGGTTAGACTACAGCTGATGTAGCCTTCGAAATGACAGGGGCTACAAGTCCACCCCCCTGAATCTTTGACTATGCTTTCTGGAGCCAATGGAAGTGGGGAATCTGTGGCCCTTTAGGGATTGTTTGACTACTACTCCTATCATCCCTGACCATTAGTTGTTCTGGCTGGGGCTGATGGGAGCTGGTCCAACAACATCGGAAGGGTCACAAGTCTCCCATTTCTGTTGGACTTCAAAACATCTGGAGGGAACCAGATTGTGGAAGGCTCAAGCATCATGTGATATCTCCATGTGTGAATTATTGTGTGAACCTGCCTTTAGTCTAATGCAAGAACTGGGAACCTATGATTCTCCAGGTGTTGGCGGCCTACAGTTCCCACCATCCCTACTCGTTGACCCTACTCGTTGACCCTACTGGGAATTGTATTCCAAAAAGACTGGAGGATACTAGGTCACGGAAGCCTGGGACGCATGGAAGTAGAGCAACCTGTGACCTTCCCAGATGATGTTGGACTTCATTCCTGACTGCTGTTCAGGACAGGGCTGAAGGGCAGTGGTTTTCTTTTCAGGGGGTACGCAAGGGTACGCAGTACCAACACCTCTTTTTTATTGTCATTTAAAAAAGTGTGGCATTGCTGTGACAACTTCATGGTGAGTACCGGCACCTATTTTTCTAGAGAAAAGGCGCTGCTGAAGGAAATTGAAGGGAGTTGCAGCCCGTCAACATCTGGAAAACCACAGGTTCCCCGCTGATGATGTACAGATGTAGACACCGTCCTGAGGTTTTTTCCTACACTCAAGTGGTGTATCAATTTTATTACATAAAAAAGTACATTTAAAGCACATGGCTTTCCCCCAAAGAATCCTGAGAACCGTAGAAAACTTTTCACAGAGCTACAATTACCAGCGCCCTTAAACAACGGTTTTGTTTATTTTACTTTTTTTAAAAAAAATTCATTTATTAAATTTGTATACCACCCTATGCCTACTGGTCTCAGGGCAGTTCTAAGCATATGGTGTAGATGTGTGTGTGTGGGGGGGGAATACAAGAAAAAGTGCAGCCTGCGACCACATCCCAATGAAACCTTTATTTGCGTGCAACATAAAAACAGTGGCCACACAGGACAGAAACCCCAAGGAGAGAGGACCCTTTTCTTTGGGAGGCAAACTGCCTTAGGAAGCCCGGGGCGAAAGGAAACTCCTTTCTCAGAAGAGGCGAGAAGCCCCATCACAGCTGAGGGCACCACGTTGCCTATGTGTGTGTTTTTGTGTTTGCACCCACGCCACGAGAACCTGCTCTAAAAACCCCGCCTTGAGCTTCCTCTGCTCCCCCCCCCCCCGCCTGTCATCCTCCCTCAAAAAGTGCCGGGCGCTCCGTCTCGCTCTCCCGCCTCCCTTTTCCTATAGGAGGCGCGAGCGCGCCCGCGCGCCCGAGAGGCGGGAGCGCGCTGAGGGAAAGCTGCAGTCGGCGGCGGCCATCTTCTTTCAGGAACCGGCTGATTTCCACCGCCCCCCCCCCCACCTATACCTCCTCCTGCCCCTCCGCTGCAAATGAGGCAGCCCCAAGCGAGACCCCTTGCCACTCACTGAGCCGGTGCCGGTGCCGAGGGCGGGGAGCCGGAGGCACACGGAGAGACACCCACACAGGATAATTTGGAAGTGGGGCGGGGGAAATCTCCCTTCCTGGCCGGTCGGGGTGCGGAAGGGGCTGAGGGAGGAGGGGGCGCCTCAGCCCTTGGCATTAGGAGCCCTGCGCCGGGAGTGGGCGGGTGGGCGTGAGGCTGGGGGCTTCCTCTCGGGGTCGGGCGCCCCTTCCACGGTCCCCCCACCCCCCGCTGGCTCTTTCTGCCCTGCCAAGGTGCTGCTGCTGCTGCTGCTGAGGAGGCGGAGGCTGCTCTCTCTCTCCCCCTCTGGATGGGAGGATAAGCTGTAACCATGTTCAGCTTCGAAGGGGAGTTCAAAACCAGGCCCAAGGTGTCTCTTGGAGGAGCCAGTAAGAAGGTAAGCGACCCCCACCCCACCCACAGTGCCTGCGCTGCCCGTCTCGGGGTCTCCAGGTGTTTTTTTGTCTCCGCCAGCCCCGTTTCCCAGCCTGCGTGCAGATTCCGGTGGGGCCCCGCGAAGCAGGCGTGACTAAGGTTAAATCTGAGCAACCCCTTGTGTCTAGTGTTTTCTCACCTTTCCTAATAATAATCATAATAATCATTTTTATTATTCCCCCACCCCAAGACCAGGGGCCTCTCTCAGACCTGCGGGTGCAGCTCAGCCCCAGTGTGTCCTGGGTTTGTTTTTGTTGTTAGGAGGAAAAGGCGCCTGGAGAGTCATTTATGTCGCCCGGCTTTGGTCTTTCCCGGAGAGGGTTTCCTTCAAGGCCGAGGGTTTTGAAAGGAGAAACTTGAGATGCTTTGGCTGCGAAATAGCCAGCAAAAAGGCAGAGGCGTGATTGGAAGGGGAGGGGGGAAGGGAAGGGGTCGCCGTCCCATTTGTGAAACTCTTGTGATACATGAGCTCTTGCAAGTGTCTCAGGTCCCTTGGCACCCAGTTGGGTGAAACGTAATTGTGGGAGGGGAGAGCTAGGGGGCAGCGGATAGGCCTCACTCTTGTGTTAGGGGGGTGAGTTTAAGAATTTAGTCTGTAATCCTAACACTGTTTACCTGGGTGTGATTGAATTGAGTAGGCATGGTTAGGGTTGCACTGTTAAATTCCCACATTGCACTCCTGAACTGTACAGGAGTCTGTGAAACATACTGATTCTCGACACTGCCTTTTTAATACACGATTTGAGGAAAAACCCACTCCAGGTTTCTGAAGGACAGCAGGGAATGCATTCCTTCACTTTGGCCTAGGTTTTGCTTTCCTTTTTTCATTTTCTTATCAGCACTCCCTTACTTAATTCGTAGGCCTCTCCTAGTGCTGATAAAGCGCATAGAGGCCCACTAAAAATGTCCATGCACAATATGGCATCTATGTATTGCTTTCCATTTTTTATTTAAAATAAGTAGCTGTAATCTAAATGAACGGATTAAATAGGGGTGTGTGTGCTTTTTAAGTATTGAGATGGCACAAACTGAAACCTGGCCTGGTTTCAAAACTGTCTTGTGTCTTTTAGTGGTTTAGAGACTATTTATGCAAGTCATTGGTTCTTAACATAAGTTTCCTGCCTGCAATGGGAGTAATAATGCTTATCTCATAGGATTGCTATGCAAAGGAACAGGTTTACCCACAAATGCAGTCATTTTGCATTTGCTTTAGTTAACTATAACGGCCTGTGTGTTTAAATGTACCCATCATTCAGAATTGAGGCAGACCTAAAAGCAACAGCTGGTCAGTCTGGTTTGAAGCTATTCAGGTAACAAATACAAGATCTCACGAAGCTTGTGAAGCAGTTTGCATACTGAAAGTATTGTGTCAGTTATTAATGAAAATATGCTTTATTTGGATTCTTGATTTTTAATTTAATTCTGAAATTTAAAATACTTCTCATGAATTGTATGAGATGGGGCCTTTAAATAATATATTGTGCCATAAAGAAATATCACAGCACACCCTTTTCTGCTCAGTGTTACCTAGGCCATATTTTCATGAATCAGATGCACATCAGAAGTATATTAGGTATGTGTAGCTATTCATCTGAATTATTGAGGAACTATCTACTGACACATTTCTGATGGCTAGAAGCCATTTACGTTCATTAAATCACATGTGCAGTACTGTTTTCTGCACTGAAGAAAGAATAAGTCTTGATATGCAAAGACTGCAATTGGCAGGGTATGTCCTATTCTTCAGGAATGTATCTTAGGTGCTTTACATCTTTTGTCATCAAATTAGGACTTAGATCAGGGATAGCTGATGATTTCTACACTGACCCAATAGTTAAAAAAGGTAAAGGTACCCCTGCCTGTATGGGCCAGTCACGTCCGACTCTAGGGTTGTGCGCCCATCTCACTTAAGAGGCCCGGGGTCAGCGCTGTCCGGAGACACTTCCGGGTCACGTGGCCAGTGTGACGAAGCTGCTCTGGCGAGCCGGCATCAGCGCAGCACACGGAAACGCCGTTTACCTTCCTGCTAGAAAGCGGTACCTATTTATCTACTTGCACTTAGGGGTGCTTTCGAACTGCTAGGTGGGCAGGATCTGGGACTGAAAGACGGGAGCTCACCCCGCCGTGGGGATTCGAACCGCCAACCATGCAATCAGCAAGCCCTAGGCGCTGAGGTTTTACCCACAGCGCCACCCGCGTCCCTACCCAATAGTTTGGTAATATGTAAAATAATTGCAGGAAAAAATAAAAACCCTGTTCTGCTGTGGTGCTGAAATATTTCTGCCTTAATTTATCCTGTGAAGACACCTCTTCTCCCTCTGGTGAAGCACTATTGCAGGAACGTTTTGGTAGACAGGAAACAGGAATAAGCACTCTTTAGTGTTACACTGGACCAAAGTGTGCTGACAGTAGAAGAACCCAGTCAGTTTATTGTCCTTAAGATTAGAACTGCCAGGAGAAAGAATGTGACTTTGGATTTCGCATGGAGTACTGGGGAAAACTGAGCTCTTGCGGAGGCTGAAACACTTGCCTTTGTTTGCATTTAAGCCGAAAATTTATAGGGATACAGCGTTATTATTACACTTATATACCGCTTTCCCCCCAAGGTTCCCAATGTGGTTTACAGTTTTAAAGTATTAAAACAAATGAAACAGAATGTAAGGTTGGCCAGGGTGGGGAAACAGTCTTACTGGAGCAGGCCCTGATTTCTTTGCCTTCCTCCCTTGGTGTCTTCCTCTTGGATTATTACCGAAATCACTTGAAAGGCTCATTGGTGAACTTGTAGCAAACTTTCCCTTCCTTTATTATCTTGTCTCTTTCAGTTTTCCCCATCCCCTGTAAATTTGATCCCACTCCCATCCCCACAGACTGCCTCCCATAAATTGGTTTATTCAGTGGAAGCTTTCTGTAAGAATTGCCATGTAAACATGAGGCCCATTCCCTCACCTCTGCTGTGACCCCCTCGATCCAGGTAATGGTGGTGGGGACAGCTAAAGTGGGCCATGGTAGAGCTTTATAAAATGATGCAGAAAATGGATAGACCTTCCCCCCCGCTCCCCCCCCCCCTGCACTCATAACACTGGAACACGGGGTCACCCATTGAAATTGATCCGCAGTAGATTCAGGACAGAAAAAAGGAAGCACTTCTTCCCACAACACATAATTTATGGAACTTGCTGTCACAGGATGCAGTGATGGCCGTGGCTTTAAAATGGATTTGGACAAATTCATGGAGAAAGGGTCTATCAATGACTATTAGCAATGGCAGCTAAATGGAAGTTCCATGTTCAGAAATGGTATGCTGCTGAATAACAGTTGCTGGAAGGAGACTGTATGTTGCCTTCATGCCCTGCTCGTGGTCTTCCCGGAAGCATCTGGTGTGGTGTAAATAGGGTACTGGGCTAGATGAACCTTTGTTCTGATTCAGCTGGTTATCCACACAGTCATCCTGGAATATGTGCTTGACAGATAATTCTGTTGAAATCAGCAGAATATACCTTCAGAGAAATGCATTTGAGATAAGGGTTTTCCCCAAGGATTTAGGAATGTGATGGATGCTTTAGTGCTGGGTCTAATGCTTACATACTACTTAGAGGCAGTTTCCGTTGCTTTAATGGTTTTGTCCATTTGAAACACCTTGGCATTGACTTCTTCACTAGAGCTCTGTGTGAATGGCGTGAAGGGAGAAGCAAGGGAGCCCAGGCTTTTATCCTCAGCTCCAGTTTGGCCTGAGAAAGTCACTTTACGTTTTATTTAATGTATTTGTTCTAAAATATTTTTAAAATTGTGAACCACCTCAGGTTACTAAGCAGAAAGGAGGCATATAAATTTAATAAATAACACACATTGGTAAGTTGCATGTCTGATAACTCGACTATACAGTGGCACCTTGGTTCCCGAACGGCTTAGTTGTCAAACAAATCGACTCCTGAACATCACAAACCCGGAAGTAGGTGTTCCGGTTTGCGAACGTTTTTCAGAAGCCAAACATCTGACGCAGCTTCCGTTTGAGTGCAGGAAGCTCCTGCAGCCAATCGGAAGCCGCGCCTTGGTTTTCGAATGGTTTTGGGAGTCGAACGGACTCCCAGAACGGATAAAGTTTGAGAACCAAGGTACCACTGTATAGGGAGATCTTGAGTTTGGATCCTCATCTGAAGTTTGAAATCTATTGGGTTGACTCAGCATTAGTAATGAGGATGTAAATCTGTGCGGTTTATTAGCCTTTTTGATTGGTTATTGTTAAGCCTGTTGTTTTCACTTTAAAAATACTAATAATCGACTTTGTAAAAGCCAGTGAAATTCACTCAACTTCCTTCCCAGTGCCCTAAGTTTTGAATGTGGAAACAAAGAAAAAGAAGGACGCATGGATAAAGAAGGATGCATATTGTAATGAAAGTAACTTTGAAAAGCAGAACTAGTTATAATTGCACCTGGCTTTTAAAATGCAACTTCATTTATGAATCTCTTCACCAAATTAGGCTTATTTGCTATTGCAAATGTTTAGTTCTGCTTTGTGTAAGCAATAGAGAAATATCTTAAGTGTGTAGGCTTCACCACTTCTTTTCTGATATTACTTTATCAAATTATAAAACCAAATAAGGCAATATTGTTAAACAGTTTTTCTACTGTAACTTTCCTTTTAAATTGCTTTGACTTAATTACATTATAGTTCCCTAAATACATTCTATCATGGTGCTCAAATGCATGAAATACTTTCATATGCACTTTTATTTTAGCACCTTCTCTGACATTGGGCTGTGGGTGGGTATTGTTTGGAGAAGATCAGTATTTATTTAGATATTGATATTTATATTTATGCAGTTTAATTGAATGAACAGTGTGTGGCTGAAAACTTTTTTTGAGACTTTGTTGGGAAAATCAGAAATTGTAATGGATGTTCGTTCATTCATTCATTACTGTTAACTGGTTGTGCCAGTTGAATCCACTGCAGTTTTAAATTGTGTTAATTACTGTAGTCTAGTTTAAGCAAAATAAAGAAATAATCATGCTCATATTTGTGATGGAGACTGTTCGGTAGAATGACTTTAGGCTGATTTGTTGTGTGTCATTGATTGTGTTGTATCTAAGCACATAAGGGAGGAAGATGCATGTTACTTTTCTGCAAAATATTTTGGAAAGATGTTTATCTTTATGCAAACTTTATGCAAAACATTGTTTAGGTAGAAACAGAATATAATTTATCGTCTTTTCCAGGAGGAAAAAGCATCTCTTTTGCATCGCACACAGGAAGAGAGGCGGAAACGAGAGGTATGATACAAGTAAAGCCTTTTAAAATAGCTTCCAGTTGAAATATTGTATGATGAAAATGCTTATGTTTGTATTTAAAGCACTGAACAGCTGGACCCCAAGTATCTGAGAGAATACTTGCTGCCGTTCAGTGAGATCCATGAACAGTGCCCTCCTAGGGCTTCCTGTGCAGTGCTAGGTATATAGGATTGTGTGTAGGGGGTGCTGCTTAGTGGTGGCTCCAGAACGGTGGAATTCCTTCCACAGTGAGATTTGTCTGCCTTGTTCTTTTACTCTTAGGCAGTGCGGATCAAGACACCCCTCTCTTGACAGGATTTTGAAGGAGGGGTAGGGTGAAGAATGTTTAGCTGATTTGCTTTATAGCTACCTCTTTTTTTGAAGCATTGATGACCAGTTGGATGCTGTCTTTCGTCCCTTCTCTGTGTTGGAGTTACGAACTGATTTAGATTAAATTAGTATTTTATTTTATTGTTTTGCCTTTTTTTATAAGTGTAACCCTCCATGGGGCCTACTGGCAAAGGATGGTATATAAAACTCGTAAATAAATAAAATAGCTTGGGTATTGGCTTTTTAAAACCTCCTGTTTTCCTCATTTTGTAGTTGCGGAATTTTTGAATGCTAAATAGTAGGGCCCCGCCCTTACATTGTTTTGCACCAAATTTAAATTTTGCTGGGATAATGTATGCAAGCATGGTACCTTAGAATTGCTAACATGATCCTGACTCACTAGCAGAAAAACTAGTTGTGGGGCTGATTCACACACTTGTTTGGCAGACTAGAGCAGTGTTTACTATGCCATTCTCCATAGGGATTTGTATGATAATGTTTCCTGATTAACCATGGTTTACTGACATATGCATAAGCAGGAAGGAGCTGCCTCTAGCTTTCATCCTCCCCTCTTGGACTCCAACAATTTGTTTTCCTGCTTCCTGTACATCTAGGCTTGTTGTGTCACCTGAACCAGCCAGTTCTTCTCACTTTCAAAACAAGCAAACTTCAAGCAGTGGTTCCTGACAGTCTGTGTAGAGTTTGTTAACAAACCACTTTTCTTTATCTGTATGATGCACCAAGCCTGCCTTTAAAGGAGAGTGGGGCTGAAAATTGATGGAGTCATGCAGGAGGAAAAAGGGGGCGCCTCAGCCTGAGGCTCACTGCAGCTTCTTCCTTCTTGGCTGCATATTACTAAGCCGTGTTTCTGTGTGTTGTGTGAACTGGACTTCAGTGTCATAGGCAGTCATGTGAAACACTGCCTATGTTTGAGACTGTACATCCCAACTGTCATCATAAAGTTGATTAACTACAACCATAGGAAATTCTTTTGTCAGCTCCAATGAGCAGATAATTTGCCCGTTTCATTATTTGTAAGGCTCTGGTGCAGAAAATGTGCATAAGAAACAAGTCACCCTGTATTTACAAGAATATATTTTGTTACTTTTGAAGATGTAGCATATATCGGGAAGAAAACATGACTCAGTCTATTGAGAATAAAATCAGACACAGCTTTAAAAAATGAGTAGTGAAATTGCTGCAGTGACCTCAGGCTTCAAACATTTGCAACTATGGGTCACTAATTGACAATTATGCATTCTTGGATGAAACCTATGCCTAATGAGGAGAATATAACTGTCTTGTGTTGTAATTCAGCTGTGTGCTGTGGAAGATCAGTTGCTGCTGCTGTTGAGATTGCTGTTGAATTTTCCTGTTTTGTTTCTGTTTTTTAAAAAAACCAGTACAAGTTGATCAGCAGGCTGCCCGTTTCCAGGGTCTGTCATTTGAATATCCTTGGCTCCCTTCTTGCCAAATCTTTATTCATTCAATTTCTTATTTCTGTTCTATCATTCCTTCATTTACACAGTAGTGTATTAAAATCTGAATTCCACCTCAAGTAATCTATCCCCGCCCCCCATTTAACTTGTAATGCCGTATTCGCATTCCACCAACATCTATTAAACAGATATTTTAGTAGCTTCGGGTCAACATTTTCTGTTTTGACAGCCATGGGGTACATAAGGGATGCTGGGGCACAGTTGTACATAGATATTGGACATGAGATGCGAGGTTTAGTTTCTTATTAGCTGGTGGGAAAAGCAAGGAGCTTTGTAGGGTGGTGATGCTCTGGTCTCTAAACAATGGACGACCTGCCCAAACGGCATTTGCCTTAAGTCTTCAGTATAAAGGCTAGGAACTTAGTTTTTCAAAAAAAATTAAAATAAACTTTCTTTTAAATTTGACAGATTCGACAGGAAATACATTATATGGTAAATTTGTTGGATATGCATGTAATAAAGAGAGCAGAAAAGCATATCAATGGAAAAGCACAATGTTCCTAATGGGCAGCAAGATATTTGTGTTCCTTTCAGTCTGTCTTGTTTGGCTATGGCTTGGTGTCGGGCAGCGTAAGCCCGTTAGGTGGAGAACCCAGACCTTCTCTACCACAAACTCCACTGCTCGTGTTCCTCTGATACTATTGAAGAGAGAGTTTTTTTGTGTGAGGTTATTCAGTGACTGCACAGGTGTTTTTCTTGTCAGTGCTTTGTTCTATTAACTACAATGCAGCAAATTTTATTTTGACCTTTGTCTTGTCTCCTTAGGAAGAAAGGAGAAGGCTGAAAAATGCAATAATCATCCAGTCCTTTGTTCGTGGGTACAGGGACAGAAAACAACAAGTAGGCATTTTTTTATGATTGACTTTTCTTATGTGCTTCTGAGTTTGCACAGTAACCACAGAAAGATATACCGTATTTTTCGCCCTATAGGACGCACTTTTTCCCCTCCAAAAATGAAGGGGAAATCTGGGTGCGTCCTATGGGGCGAATGCAGGCTTCGCGGACCTCTCCGCTAGCAGCGGGAACGCTCCCGCTGCTGGCGGAGAGGTGCCTGCATGCCGAAGCCTGCGCGCGCTGAGCTCAGCGCGCCCAGGCTTCGCGGACCTCTCCGCTAGCAGCGGGAACGCTCCCGCTGCTGGCGGAGAGGTGCCTGCATGCGGAAGCCTGCGCGCGCTGAGCTCAGCGCGCCCAGGCTTCGCGGACCTCTCCGCTAGCAGCGGGAACGCTCCCGCTGCTGGCGGAGACGTGCCTGCATGCGGAAGCCTGCGCGCGCTGAGCTCAGCGCGCCCAGGCTTCGCGGACCTCTCCGCTAGCAGCGGGAACGCTCCCGCTGCTGGCGGAGAGGTGCCTGCATGCGGAAGCCTGCGCGCGCTGAGCTCAGCGCGCCCAGGCTTCGCGGACCTCTCGCTAGCAGCGGGAACGCTCCCGCTGCTGGCGGAGAGGTGCCTGCATGCGGAAGCCTGCGCGCGCTGAGCTCAGCGCGCCCAGGCTTCGCGGACCTCTCCGCCAGCAGCGGGAACGCTCCCGCTGCTGGCGGAGAGGTGCCTGCATGCGGAAGCCTGCGCGCGCTGAGCTCAGCGCGCCCAGGCTTCGCGGACCTCTCCGCTAGCAGCGGGAACGCTCCCGCTGCTGGCGGAGACGTGCCTGCATGCGGAAGCCTGCGCGCGCTGAGCTCAGCGCGCCCAGGCTTCGCGGACCTCTCCGCTAGCAGCGGGAACGCTCCCGCTGCTGGCGGAGAGGTGCCTGCATGCGGAAGCCTGCGCGCGCTGAGCTCAGCGAGCCCAGGCTTCGCGGACCTCTCCGCTAGCAGCGGGAGCACTCCCGCTGCTGGCGGAGACGTGCCTGCATGCCGAAGCCTGCGCGCGCTGAGCTCAGCGCGCCCAGGCTTCGCGGACCTCTCCGCTAGCAGCGGGAGCCAGCACTGGGCTCCCACTGCTTGCAGAGAGCTGCCTGTTTGGGGGCTGGGGTCGGGGGAAGCTCGGGCTTCCCCAACCCCGCGCCTGGGGGGGAAATAATTTTTTTCCTTTATTTCCCCCCCAAAAAACTAGGTGCGCCTTATGGGACGGTGCGTCCTATAGGGCGAAAAATACGGTATCTAACAGGAGTTGACACTGTCACTATTTCAGCCTGCCTTCTAGTCACTACTATCAGCGTGTGCAGAAACAATGTATGCTGATATGCTGTAGAAAACCCTCTGATACTTACTACTTCCTCAAACCCACAATGTAATAGCCATGTGGACAAGCTTGTACTGTACTGTATGTTAGTCATTCTCTCCCTGTAGTATAAGACTCCTGTTCAGTGATTCTCTGGACTGGGATTATTGGTTGCAGCCTATGGGGAAACCATAGTCTTAAATTTAGTTTGGAACTCCATTTAGAAGGACTTGTGATGAATAAGAGCACAGTAAAAATGAAATATAACCAGAAATATCTATTGTATGGCTTTAAAGAACCCTGTGCTTTCTCCCAGGAACATCTGTTTATGCCCAGAGGTTTGCCAAATACCTTCATTTGATTGTAGCTCCTTGTGCTACATAGGAAGCTCTGGAGCCTGACTTCTGGCCACAGGCCAGTGGGCAGGAGCAAACTCTACACATAGCCCTTTCAATCCTTGCCTGTGTAAAAGTGCAATAAAATTATGAAAATATGTACAGTAGTTCTAATCGGGAACATTTATTCATATGTATAGTTGTAATGTCTGTTGGGAAACTTGTTTATTGTTAGTCTCAATTAGATGAATAATACAGTAGAAGATGAATTCACACAAAAGTACTTCCTTCACATTAATTTTATTATTGGTTCATTGTAGCTTTCAAAATGAGTTCTAATTCTTCTCTTAGTACATAGGCAGTTCTGCTTCCATAGGATTTGAGGGAGTTGATGTGCACAGATGACAATACTTGTACTGTACTGACTGATTATGCTTTTAAAATTTCTGAAAATGCTATGACATCACTTTGCATTTTTGCACCTTTGTGTACAAGCCAATTTAACCTCCACACTTGGCCTTGAGCAATGTACCTCAGGTTACAAACAAAAATCAATGCCGAAGAAATTATATGCATAAAATTGTTCATTGGCTTATCAATGAAAGCTGCAGCTTCAAATGATATATTGAAATCTTGCCTGTGTTTCATAATGTTGACAATACAGTACATTAACTTAAATTTTATTCTTCAATTTAAGTATTCCATTCAGAGGAGCGAATTTGATTACTGTGCTAATCTAGCGCAATCTGGAGGAAGTTTCTCCACCGCCAATGGAGCAAATCTGAGTCTTTTAGTTCGCCAACTTCTGTTTTTCTATAGGCATAATGAGGATTCTAAACGTTTGGTAAGTACTCAACGAGAGTGATTCCAGTTTCTTGTGTGTTTTTAGTAATTATTTTTAATTTCTTGGTTGTCAGTACTAAATGATCTGTTCAAAAGACAGTGAGGTTGAATCTGGACATGCAGAAAGTTACTTGTCCTTGCAGAGAGGGGGTGGCTTTCCCATTCTTCCTCCTCTTCTGATAGCAACCCCAAGAAAGGACTCCTCCTTCCCTCCCACAAGGTCAGGGTTTCACTAAGGCCAGTATACCATCTGCTACAAGAGAATGGTGCCACCCAAAAAAATCCCCACTTCCTTATCTGTGGGAAAACATGCTTTCAGTTTTCATGCTGAAGTGTGTGGATCCATCGAAATTTTGGAGAACATTACATCCTAATAAACATGCAGATGCTGTCATAAAGTCAGTGCTATCTAACCTTAAGGGCTTTATTTATTTCATAAAATTTATATAGTTAATGGAAGATGGCACAAGCTCATTTGGCTGAGTATGCATGGTGAGGTGGGATGGATGGACGGACAAGACTTAGGAATGTACCTGAGACTCATAAGTTTCTCTCAACAGTGCCTCTTCCACATAAAAACCTTTCTGCAATGCTCATGAAGTAACAACAAAATTAAATGTATATGCAACACCCAGAAATTAGTTTCTTCCCTTGGTACATGTTGGTGTTTAAATGAAATAAATCTGAAGTGTGGAATCTTTGGGGGTGGGGGTCAGTGTGATGAGGCCACATCACTTTCCTTCTCTTAAAAGCAGTTGCCGGGCACTGTATGTGTATGGTTGTTAATCCGTTCGCTTGTGCTAGTTCCTAATGTGCTAGTTCCTGGATTGTCCCTCTACACGCACTCCCCTACTCCACTGAAGCAGCTGTTAGCCATAGATGGTAAAGATCATTGTGGTACCTTTGTTTTTTACCCTCCATGGCTATCAGTAGCTTGGGAAGCGGGATTTAATTTAGGGCCAGAGCATAATTGTGTGTGTGTGTGTGTGTGTGTGTGTGTGTGTGTGTGTTTAGGGAGCGTTAGCCTCTTCATCCTCAAGAAACCTATCCAAATAGGGTGCCTTAGTGGCTGCTTTTACCAAAAAGAAAAAGATGTTCAGCTATCCTGTTGTACATCTTGTTTGCCCCTCAATTATTCCTTATTTCTGAATACAGATGTGCTTTTCTTAGGCATAAAACAGGAGAAAATAACATGGTCTATTATTCAAGCTCGGTGCAGGCAGATTTGGGACCACCTCGTTATGGACAAACTAATGTGCCACATAAAGATAGCTAACAACTTGCCCAAAATTGGAAGCTTTGTTTACCATTTCTTGCCTCTTCTTGGCATACTTTGATGACATATGACCAAACACAACACTATCCCCCAATTCCTAGATGCTTTGGCCGTGCTGATTTTTTTTTAAAAATCCTGTTTTGGGGTATTCTGCTTGGGGGCAGGTGGGGATTAACAGTCTTACATGATGCTAATGAAGAATTAGAAATAAAGGTCTGGGAGAGGAAAACAATCTCAGCTTGGCACCAAGCAGACATTATGTTGGTCATACGTTTCTAAGGAGAGTGTTCCATAGTTAAGGCCAGGGGCGGGGCACATCATGGCGAAAGCCCTCTCAGCATTTGAGATTAGAAACACTTGATTCATCTTGAGGTACAAGAGGTGTTCCTTTAGATCGGGAGGAATCTGTGGCCATCCAGACTTTAGCTTCCATCAGTCATATCCAGCATGGCCAAGGTTGGGTATGAAGAGAGATATAATCTGAAAACATCTGGAGGCCACAGGTCCGCATTCCTGCTTTAGATGCTCATGCATGCTTTATGTACATGAGCAGTCACAAAAAGCACCAGTGTTACTTTTTAGAGCATTTTAACACTTGTATCTGTGGATGTCTTTTCTCCTCATCTCCAGATATGGATATGTCAGAACTTGATTAAGCAGAATTCTCAGTTTGTGAAGCAGCTTGATGGCCCTGAGAAACTTACATGCCTGTTCCAGATAAAAAGGCTGTTGGGCTTATGTTGCAGGTAAAAACAAATAAACTTAATCAGCTCACTGCGGACTTAACCATGTTCCTTAACTGAATTAGCTCACTTAAGGCTACAAATCTATATTAAATATGCTAAATGGCCATCTTGAGGTCTTTAGCCCCAGTTGGCTCTATGGACAAGAGCACTTTACGTTTTCTTTTGAACTCTGAGGTCTGAAATCTTTCTTCATTGTTTGCAAGTTAGAACTGTATTCCTTTTTCGCTAGAAGGGAGAAGCTATACCATTTGAGTGACAAGTTTTATTTTTGTCATAGATTGCTGCAAAACTGCAATGATGACAGTCTGAATGTTGCACTTCCTATGAGGATGCTTGAAGTATTTTCATCTGAGAATACCTATTTGCCTGTTTTACAAGATGCTAACTATGTAGCATCAATAATTGAACAAATCTTGCACTACGTGATTCAAAAAGGTTTGTGTAATGATTACTTTTCAAAATTTTATTGAACTTTGAATATGTAACAGCTGTCAGCTTTGTGAATGAGCTACATTTACAATAATACCCAACAATTGTGAATATTGCAGTAATACTGAAATGAAACATAATCTTATGTCTTCAAAAATGCTGTTTCTTATTGAAATATTGTAAGTGTTAATGCCTTCCAGATGGTTGTATATGTTTTCAAATGTTTCATGATGCTTTATTCAGGGTTGTTTTTTTTTAATGTGTGTGTTATTTTTTACTCTTATTATTTTAACTTGTGATAGCTTTAATGTTCATATTGCCTTATTGTTAGCTGCACTGAGAACATTCATCCTTAAGAATAGCATGTAAGTGTTTAATGCAGAGTCCTTTTAACATTCTTTTTTGTAATTGTAAAACCATGGACTGCTAGGCTCAAATTCCATAATACTATGAAACACCAGATTTAGCTGGTGTTTTGAAGAGCCAGTGCTTTGAATTGGCACAAATTTTTGGATTTGATTAACTAGATGAGATCAGTTGCCAGTTTTTTTCCTAGTTTATCAGCTATGCTGCTAAAATTATAGTTACTATATTAAAGCACATCTCACAATGTGGTCTTTGGCCCAGAAAAGCTGGTACTTGGCATCCTGCAAGACTCTTAGTTGTGTTTGTGCAACCTTTGACATGCCTCTGCCTCTGAAATATATTTTTGTCAGTTGTAAAATAATTTTATTGTTTAAAAATAAATGTATGCCTTAAAATGGGTACAAATGCTTGAATTCTTTTTCTTTCAGGATACTACAGGTCTCTTTATCTGCTAATAAATAACAAGCTTCCATCAAGTATTGAGTATTCTGATGTGTCTCGAGTTCCTATTGCAAAAATATTGTTAGAGAATGTTCTGAAACCATTGCACTTTAATTATAGCTCCTGTCCAGAAAATGCCAGGTAAGCACATTTAGTTGTGCATTGGTATGTATTAGTTTAATTTTTTCCCCTTACCATGGCAAAGCACTAATAGGTACTAATGGAACAAAAATGTAAAGCTTTGTGGAATGACTAGATCATCTCTTTCTAGTCTTGAAACAGCCTCTTATTACTGTTCTGCAGACTTGTTTAGCAAAAATACAGTAACAAGAGGGTAGAAACAGATTTAATAAAATGCACCTTGACAATTACAAAGAAAAAAATCCAAATGGGTAAAATATATTTCCAAACTTGAATATTTTATTGTATTGTCAATGTAGTGGTGGAAAGGTATGTTCACATTTCCCATAAAGAGAATCCTTTCTTTACCTTCTGCAGGCAACAGAATTTTGCTGCTTTTACAGAAGAATTCCTGGCAGCACCTTTTACAGATCAGATATTTCATTTCATCATTCCAGCGCTTGCAGATGTGAAGACCTGTTTTCCTTATGAACTCTTTTTGAATGCACTATTGTTAACAGAAAGCAGGCGTTTGAGGAAAAGTGAGAGAGCTCCTTGGCTTTTCTACGTTGTTCTAACTGTTGGGGAAACATATTTAGGTATGTAAAGCATATTTAATCAGTTAAAGTATCCATTTGTTATATGCTGTCCCTGCAGTAGCTGGCTAGGTGCTTTACAGTTGCAAACATTATTATTATTACAACAACTATTATGCCTCTTCTACGACAGCCTATCTTTCCTCCAAAGGCCTTAAGGCTGATTACATTGCAATTCACTGCATTGTTCACCTTAATACCTTTGTGAGGTATGTTAAACTGAGAGTTAATTGACTGGTCTTTGGTCACATTCCTACTTTCAGCCTTGAACATCCCAGTGAAAATTTAGCAGGTTGACTTCATACTGTTATAAAAATGCACGGTGATCGTGATATTCGCAATAGAATAAATACGTGGTTTTGGTTCTTTACTGATCTCAGAAACCCAATGCATAATTTAATCATTGTTTTTAGGTTCTCATGTTTAAATATTGACAACAGTGAGCTCTTAAAAACTTAAGAAAGCCCAGAATCTCAAGATTTGAAAAATCTGCACACCATGTGGCCTATGAACCATATATATTTTACTTATCCCTAAAATGTGCACAGTATCAGCAGCAAGTGTGTTCAGTTTCTTACAAAGAGTCATAAGTGATCCCAGCTCAGTATTTCTGTGTTCTTTATTCTGTATTTAATCTTTTCCTCAATATAGGATCTCTTTCAGAAGAAGGGCTGCTTGTGTATCTGCGAGTACTTCAGACATTTCTTTCTCAGTTACCGGTGTCTGCGTTAGGTGCAGACTGCCAAGATTCAACCAGTGACTCTGAAGATGAAGATGAAGGAATTAGCAAGATGACTTCCATGCCTGTAGGTATTAAATGTCAGAAGAAATTGCACACTCAAGCTTGGAGTAGGCTTCCTCTTCTGTAATACTCCATTCGTCTTTGGCTTTTGCAGCAAAATATATTGGCAGTAGTTAACTTATATTTGGCTTGGATCTATTTACATGTGGACAGCTTGCAGTTTCCCTTGTATTTTCTGTGTGGGGAAGCACAAATGTTTAACGTTTTGTGTGTGTTTAACTTCGAATATTGTGTGCAGTGCCTCTCCCAACCCACCTCATTTCCAGGTGTTTTGTTGCAGACTGCTTACAGTGGCTTTTTCATGGCTAGGCATGTCAATTGCAGTCAAATAGCACATTACACAGGTGGCTGCATAATGTACTGTGATTTATTGTGGAAGAGAATGGAATTCTAATGGGGGCATAGAATTTAATGACTGTTCAGAGAGATCAGTGAGGTGGTGTATAAAAGCCTCACTGCTCTTTGTATGCATTTATAAATAGAAGCCTGATTTGTCAATTTCAGGTAGTAAAAAATATTAAAGTTGCTGGTATTAGGCATCACACATTGCACTTGGACACAAGTAGTCACTCTTTTTTTACAACAGGCTTCGAACTAGTCATTACTATTTAGGTTTTTTTTTAATAGATGTTCAGATTTGAGAATTAAGTCATTGTTATGTTTCTTATATGCTTTTGGAAAACTGACCTTGAAAATGCACAAATGAAAAATAACTCTGGTCTTTAAACACTATCTTTATTGGGTATCTTGCTTGAATATAATTTGTTAATAAAGCCAAGGACACAAAGTGAAATAACTAAAAAGTGAAGATCTGGCATAAGTTAACCAAGACTTGAAACCACATTTCTGAAGAATTTGAATACTTGGAAATTAGCTTTCAGTGGTTAACCAAAACATTAGGTGAAACTTTGTAGAACAAGAGCCGCAATACAGTGTGGAAAGTTCAATATTTTACTCTTTTAGGTCAGGGGTCCTCTGGCTCATGGCCTCTTTGTTGGAATCACACTAGATTTTGCATGGCTGCAGTGTGTGTGAATGGGTGTGTGTGTGTGTGTGGATGAATTGAATTATGTGAATGGGATGTTGCGTGTGTGCCTGCCTTCCTGGGTGGGGGAATGTAGCCCTTGGGCCGAAAAAGATTCCCAACGCTGTTTCAGGTTGTCCATAGAGTGATGCTTTCTTTACTCACCCAGGTGTGTGCAGAGATCCAACATACTGGAGCGGCAGGCCATTGCTATACTACGTTGTAATCTTCAAACTGATTATACAAGTATTGCAGGGCTTTTCTTCATGGCAGCCTTCTTTATTATTCATCTAGTACTAGGGTAGTAGACAAGGAACCCAGATAGAACAATGGAACAGCCCTTCAGAGAAAAGAGTCTAAATCCCCCCCCCCCATTGTGATTAAACTGCTCAGGCATACTGCATGGCTGGTGCTGATCTGTGACTGAGTTCTCTCCCCTCCACCTGCCTTTTAGGTGGTGTGGCTTGCCTTGAACAGAAGGACTAATATAGTACCAGCCTCTTCCATGTACTGTGGGATTCAGAAGCGTATCTTTGCATTTCCAAATCCATTTAGAAAGTAGAACTGATATCCTGCTTTTGCTGAAAATTGCAATAAGTGCTTTGAGGCTTGTTAGCTCCTCCCACCCAAAAGAGGTTAATATACATCATTATTTAAAAAGCACAGATTCTTTGAGATGTTAAAAAACCATTTTTTCCCCCGTTTTGCAGGGAGATGGAAGAATATCAGTCCAATATATAACTGAAGAGTGTCTTTCAAAACTGGATACAAAGCAGCAGACAAACACTCTGCTAAACATGGTTTGGAGAGATTCAGCTAGTGAAGAAGTTTTTACTCTGATGGCTTCCATCTGCCACACATTGATGGTGCAGCACCGAATGATGGTGCCAAAAGTCAGGTAAGTCTAAAAAAAAGAAAAGTGCATTTGCAGACATAAATCTACAAATTTAGGGGCAATTCTGGCTTTCTTTCCTGTGTGCCTGAAACACTGGTCCTATGTTAACTCAACTTCATCTGCAGTATGTGTTGGAATTATTTGGAAGTTCACTGTCCAGAAGCCCTAGAAATGTACTAAGGACAACAGGATATAGGGCAGTTCTCCTCTTTGATTTTGACACTTTTTGGTAAAACTGAGATCCTTGGTTGCTTTGATATAGAAACAGATCATTTTATTTCGTTGACTATGCACTTGCTGAGAGAACCTTCAAAACAAGGCTGTGGTAGGGATCTCTAGATGTTTGGGAACCAGGAGGCAAAGAGCTTCCCATCTTAAACTAATTTAGATCTTAACTGTTGTGGGTTTCCCATGTACAGTGGCGTAGCGTGGGTTGTCAGCACCCGGGGCAAGGCAAGTTATTTGCACCCCCTAACCCGTGGATTTGCGCCCCCTAACCCAAACCCCCAGATGTTGCATCCGGTGCGGCCGGCCCCCCCTGCACCCCCCACGCTACTCCACTGCCCATGTACCCTACCAGGGGTATTTAGTAGACCATTGTGAGAACAGGATGCTGAAGTAGATGGTCCTGCAGGCTCGTTAATATTCTTGCGATTCCATCTCTTTCTGCAGCTTAAGTGTAAGCTATTTGTTTTAAAAGTAAAGGTAGTGCTGTTGGTCAATAGGAAATTCCATAATGGGGAAATACCTCTTAGGCCAACCAAAATGTGACAAAAATAGTGCGCAAGCTTCTGAGTTCTCCAGAACTCATCTGGCTTTTAAAAAAAGATATTGCCCTAATGTGGATTTTGGAATTTTATAAGAATTTTTTTATGCCACCTTGACAACTTAGCCAAGCCGCTGACCATTACCTGTTGCCCACATTAGCCGTTAACCCTTCAAGCACTTATCACCTGTGAATTATTGGGCAGGACTCCATCCCAGACCAGTTGAACAACATTATTCACATGGGTATGGCAATGGAACGTGCCTTGCTCACTGTTTTTAAGTGAAATATGCAGGCTAGTTGCTAAAGCAGCATGAAGGCTTTCCATGCTTTCTATGGAATAGCCAACTCACATTAGGAATACAAATGCAGCACTACAAGCTTTATAAAAATTGCCGGTAGTACACTTGTTAGACGAGTGGATAGAAATGTGTAGTCTTATCACTCAGAATCCTAATAAACATGAATCTAGTTTTCTAAGCCCAAGAGTGCATTTTTGTTTATTTAAAATACGTGAAGCCACTCGTTGTCATAACTGATTGCAGGGCACATTACATGTATAAAACCATAAAATTTAATTATATCTAATACAGGCAGTGACCATTTTAGGCATGTCTGATATGCGCGTGACTATGCACATGCGCATTGCTCTGAATCTGGGAGTGCCCTGAAAATGTCGTAAAAACATCACAATGGAGGGCAGGGGTAGAACAGGGCAGGCCACCTTACGTGGGCCCTGCCAATGCACATGGGAGACTGGGACGTAATCCTGGTTCAAATTGGTCGCTGCCTGTATACAATTTAAGGGGGGGGGGGAAACACCTGGAAGTGCATAGGTAGTCTGCACAGTTCTCTCAGAACTTGGTGTACATGAATCCAGCTGGCTAAACTAAACTTTTCTCAAACAGCAGCTCCACATGCCCTATGGGGCTGTGATGGTGATAGGTTAGTTTCAAAAACAGTTTATTGATATATCTTTGTGGGTGGGTCCAGCTATTAACGCAGGGGAACAAACTAAAAACCCTGGCCCGCCTCTTTAAGGGGTTAGCTAAATGTGAGAGGTGTTGATTAGAAAGACTTAAACATTAAATGTAACTGTGGACCTTCATAAAATACTGAAAAATATAAGAGGTAGTGATTGGCATTGGCTGACACCCCCCCCCCCCGACGAATAAGTGGTACAGCAGCCTCTTTAATTTTAAACTCACAAGAAGTGGTGAATTGCACAGTTACTGGGAATACCATAAATACTCCTGGTATTTTGGGAATGCCCTACTACAGTTGACTCAAACTGCTTGGTAAACAACGATATAGAAAGCTAAGTGGTGCAGTCTCTTTAGCCCACTGGTGTTTATAGCTACTCAAGGAAGTAAGATGTCAGTGAAACTGTGATCACTTGATTAGGGTAATTAGTTCTTTGTCAACTAATGGCATTAGAACAGGATGTGAGACCTGGAGATCATAGCAGAAGCTGAATTAGTATGCCTCTCTTTATTGCAAGTGGTCTATTGCCTTGGATAGTAATTAAGGGATTTAAATGGACCATTGCTCTGACTTGTGGTTTATTGGTGAACTGTGCAGTAAAGGTGCTTAATTAGTGACGTTTCTATAGCCTTAATTGTATGACGACAGCCTCTATTTCCTCCAAGGAGCTGTGCTTAAAATCCTGTAGTTCTTTGTGTGAATTTATTTGGTTTTGCTTCCAGGTTATGAAAGTGGTTAACTTTAATTGTGTGCATGTTAGGCTGGCAGCCCTTTCAGACCCACAGCTCACCTTTAACCCAAAGGGGCCTGCTTTTAATTGTTTTACTGCCTGCCTTTCTCTTCTTTGGGTGACAAAGGAGAGATTTCTGGCAGGTGCACCTTGGCATGCAGGATATGTGTACCTGCATAAATTCACTTTTATGTAATCAGTCAGTAAAAATAAGGGCGCTCTACCTTCCTTTCTTGATCACCCCTTTCTACTTTTTATTTTCTAGTTATGAGGGGTGGAATACTAAATGAAAAATGGTGTTTGTATTGTTGGAATGCCCTACTACACTCCAAGACCAAAGTATTCAATTAGAGCAATATACTGATTTCCAGTTCCGTTTCTGGGAAAGTTGTTCTCTATGGAAGAATTAAAATATTGTATTTACTGCTCTCTATTAAATACATTTTTATTGATCTGTTACCATTAACTATAGCTGTGTGCTGCACCTGCTTTGGGTCAGGGCTAAGCTGGAACCACGGGTAGCTAGAACCAAATTTAGGCTTGGAAGGGGGCTCTCAGGAACATTGTAGAGGATTCTGGATTTTTCTGTTGACTATAGACAAAAACAGATTGAGACTAGTGCGGGGTGGCTAACCTTTGGCTTTGAAGATGTTGCTGGACTGTGGTTCCCATCATCCCTCACTATTGACTATGCTGTCAGGTGCCTTAAGAAAGATGCAGAGATAGCGCAGGATAGTACGCACCCTGGTAATGATCTCTTTCAGCTTCTGCCTTCTGGAAGAAGGTATAGGGTTATAAAGACCAGGACTAGCTGCCTGAGAAATAGTTTCTACGCAAATGCAATTCTGGTTCTAAACGCAGCATAAGGAGTCTTTATAGTATATTGTATTTTAAAATGGGGTTTCAGAGTTTTTAGGGGTTTTTGAATGTTTTATGTAGATTTCCAATTTCATTGTTCTGTATGGGACGATGACAAAGATATCGTATGTCATTGATTGGGGTTGATGGAATTTGTTGTACAGCAGCAACTGGAAGGACGTACAAGGGCTGTAGAGCACATGCTTTGCATGCAAGCAATCCCATATTTTTTTATTTAAATCAGATTTTTAAAATTTAAATTGAATTTTTAAAATAAAATGCTTTTGGCGGAAAAATCTTTCTAAATATAGTTTTCTATTTATGTTACATTATAGTCCAAAGGCTATTCATCAGGAAATAAGATTTATTTTAAGTTTTTCATGTGTGCTAAAATTCAGTCTAAGGTGTGGGGTTTTTTTAAAAAAAATTGTTTAACCACATCAGTTAACAAACATGGATACATATGCTGTAAAGTTATTGTTTCAGTTAAATAAATTGTTTAAATTGTTATTAAGGAAATGATTATTTTTCTCCTTCCAATAAAGTACACCATCTTGTTGTAAATATTAAGATTATATCTTTTTGTAAAAAAAAAGATTCGAATCAAGTCTTACTGACTAGTGATTTAAATTGTGATTTAATTCGTGGTTTAAATCAATTTGATTTAAATCAAATCCACCCTGATGAGAACTGCTCATCTTCTAACATTAAGCGAACGAGACTCAGGAATATTTGCCTTTCTAGTTAGAGAGAACCTATGTTTTCAGAAAACTGTTCAAGGCACCTCTGGGAAGCAGCAGTGCTCCACGGAAACTTTCTTTGCAAAGTGAAGAACATTTATCAATGTATCGTGAAATTACTATTCTGAACTTGTGTTAAAATCCGCATGCCACACTGCATAAAAATATCTAAAGAGCATCTTGCTTGTTTGTGCAGGATAGAAGTCCTGGACAGGCATTAGCAGAAAGGCAGCATTTGTTTACAGTTCCTTGCTGGTGTTTCTGAATGGCTCACTTACGGTAATCTTATGTAATTGCAGTCACATCTGTTATCTTCTACCTGTAGCACCTTCCAGTTTGAAGGAAGTGTCAAAATGTGTTGCCCTACTGTGGTGACCTTTTATCCAGCTGTATGAGCTTGTCTCATTCTATTGTATTCTCTTCATTAACTTAAATGGTCTCTGTGGGAAACTGGGCCCAATTTATGACCTAGCCAGAAAATCTTGCCTTTAACTAATTAACTTACAGCATCACCTCAGCTAAATAAAGCTTAATGGGTCATTTAATCTCTCCCATTCCAACAGAAATAATTTTACACTTTTTTAATAAAAAAAGAGAAGCCAAGGGTGCACAAGATACCCTTCTGCCAAAAACACACAAATCATGTACTCTTTGTGAACAACTAGATGCTTGCTTAGAGAATCTGCAGGATTCACATAAAATTGCTGTTCTTTACCCAACTCTTCCCTTAAACTTAAGAGATGTAAAATAAATAAAGACAAAGCCTTGGAGGCCTTTGGCAGCCCAGTAGTTCAAGCTGAAATTGGATACTTCCTCCTTCCAACTCCCCATTATTTGAAGCTAGTTATCCCATATTTGTTCTATTTAAAATATTTTTATTTTGTTTCTCAGTCAAAGACTCTCAAGCTGGCTAATAACATTTTAAAACAATACGTATATTCAAATTACAACAATTAAAACAAAATACTAAAACTGACTCCATTAGCAGACAGTAATAAAACAGCAGTACAATCAAATGCTACTAAAAGCTAGAGAAAATAAAATATCCTAACAGATAATATGTGTTGGGTGAGATGTGTTAATGTACATAAGTAATTGGGGTATGCTGCTTTACAATTGCTGCCAGAAATGGAAAAAGGCCATTTAAATCTTGTTTTAATTTCATTTGAATTCTTTAAGCGTTAATTGTTTATAGAGCTGTGGTTGTAGATAAGGGTGCACTTTGCTGGGAATTTCAAAGCTTTTCCTTTTGGGATTGGTAATAGTAGATGTAGCTTTGGAAGGAATTTGCTGGCTTCCTGGACTCTTTCCCTCTTAGTTGGGTTGGGAAGTGGCTCTAAAACACCACCAACTCAGGCCATTTTGACAGGTGCCTGGGGCCACCTACCTTTATTTATTTTCAGCTATAATTATTTATTTCAGAATAAAATTCAGTGCTTTAAATTTTTAACACCTTTTGCTGTTGCCACTGGGTGAGAGAAAAAGGTGCCAGTGGATGGAAAGGAAGAATTGGTGCGCTCCCAGTTCTTCCATTTCAGTTCGGCCCCATAGGAATACCTGTCCTATATCAGGTGAGCACAATTTTGGGGAAACCCCCTATAGACCAAATGGCGAGGCCTGGCAGTCCTAGTTAAGCCTGTGGACCTGAGGTTCTGCACACCTGCCTTAGGGAGATACACATTACAGTTACGGTAAGTGTTACAGAACCAAACCATACTAAGACCTTTATTCACTTTCTCAGTGATCTTGGAAATTCCATAGGCTCTTATGGCTTAAGATATGGAAAAATACATGTAGTAGTTCTTGAATATGTGAAACGTTTTTTGCACGGAAGCTCAATGTTTTTGAAAAGTTGCAGGAAGGTTATAATTCTGTTGAAGGGTCTTCCCATAATATCACCGTTCACAGCAGCTTTTGTGTAATAAATTGAATACATGTGACTAACTACAACTATAATTTGGAAGGGCCCTGTAATGATTAGTGAAGCACAGAAGAACAGGTTAACAGATCATCTCTGATTACTTGTAGCATGGTAAATGAGTGCTATCGTCTTTACATTTGGAAGGCATCTGTACAGTTAAAACAGAGATAAAATAAAGCGAGTTGACTAGTGCTGGAAAGAATACCTATTTAGGCATGTTGCTTTGAGATAAATATTGAAATGAAAGTTGACAAAGATGCTTTTTATTACCCACACGATATTCTTCAACCTGTTTCCTTTTTTCCTTTTTAGACTTCTGTACAGCTTGGCTTTTAATGCCAGGTTCCTGAGGCATCTTTGGTATTTAATCTCCTCAATGACTACACGAATGATTACTGGGTACGTCATATTCATTTATAATCTAAATGTAAATGGAGCAGTGTGTGCCAGTGCAGAACCAAACAGTGTGTGAGAATAAATGGGAGGTGTGTTGTACTTGGAGACAGGAGGTGCCATCTTAAGGGGCACTGCCTCTTATGTGAGAATGAAGAAGGAAGTTTCCTCTAAAACGATGCCTGATGTCTTGTTTGCGGGCTTCCCAAAGGCATCTTGTTGGCCACTGAGAACAGGATGCTGGGCGCTAGATGGGCTTTTGGTCTGATTCAACAAGGCTCTTCTTAGTTCTTAACACACCTAGGCATCATCTAAAAACAAAATACACTTTTAAAAAAGCATATTTATATGGATAACTGGGAATGCAGCCCAAGGTGAGTTTACTCATGTATGCTCTCTTTTCCATACCATGTTGATTATGTGGAGGAGCAAACACATGAATGGGAGTTATGATTTGTATAATGGGGGGCAGCCCTTTTACACTTGCAGAATTTCACTAGTGAGCTAGCTATTCTTATTGATGAACCAATTTAGCTTGCATAAGATGAAATGAAATTATATTTGTTAACCTTACTAGGCCAAAATATGGTTGTTCATGCTGGCTCTTGATCCTGAAGTTGCATCAGTCTCTATAAATACTGTGATGCACTGATACACCTATCACGTCTGCCCATCCACCTGGGAATTTACCATATTTTTTGCTCTATAAGACTCACCTTTTCCCTTTTAAAAAGTAAGGGGAAATGTGTGTGCGTCTTATGGAGTGAATGCAGGCTGCGCAGCTATCCCAGAAGCCAGAACAGCAAGAGGGATTGCTGCTTTCACTGCGCAGCGATCCCTCTTGCTGTTCTGGCTTCTGAGATTCAGATTTTTTTTCTTCTTGTTTTCCTCCTCCAAAAACTAGGTGCGTCTTGTGGTCTGGTGCGTCTTATAGAGCAAAAAATACGGTAGCTTTGGTTCCCCTCCCCCCCTCAACTACAGTGCACCTCATTTTTCCAATTAGAACATGCTGTTTAAGACTTCTTAATATGAATGTCTGTACATTCTGGTATGTTAGTGTCTTCTCTGTAGATATTCATAAAATAGCTTTTAACATTTTTAATGCCTGGCTAAGTGACAGAAAATACCTAATGTTCCGTTGGGATATTCAGCTGCGTGATAACCATCCTGAGAATATTATATAAACAGAAACATAAATGCCAACATTATTTTATTAGAATCCATGTTAAAAGATAAATTATGAATCTTCCACCTTTTAAATATAAGTAAGTTAAATAAATATTTATTTATTTAATAATTTTGTGTACCTCCCTTCATCCAAAGGCCCAAAAATATTATTTGCAGATTCTATAAAGCATATTTCATCATTTTTAACTTGTTCCATATTGTGGCATCGGGAAAATAAAAATCACCTCAAGCCCTCCCCCCCACCCCCAGTTTCCAGGTCCTAAGATTAAATTAATGACTGCTCTTCATCTTCTGTTCTGTTAAGGTCTATGGTGCCACTCCTTCAGGTGATATCACGTGGCTCACCGATGTCTTTAGAAGATTCTAGTCGGATCATCCCTCTCTTTTATCTTTTTAGTTCCTTGTTTAGTCACTCGCTTATTTCTATACATGATAATGAATTCTTTGGTGATCCTATAGAAGGTAAGAGTATCCTCCTCAACAGCTTTTGTCTAGTGAAATATTTCCCCTCAAAACTCATATTGTTGTTATAAACACATGGTCATGTATGTGTGTATGTGTATTATCCACACACACCCGGGCTGGAAGTGTACAGTATTTCCCAAAATTCTACAAAACTGAGTAACTGTTGGTTGTCTCATTGTTTTGTTGTTGCTATAATTATACCATAATTTTGAAATATTCTCCTGTTGTTTGTCTGTCCCTGCCCTTTAATATCTCTCAGGAGTGGAGGGGAAATGATGCTAAATTTGCTGGGGTTTTATTCAGGCCTGCCTGTAGCAACTTACGACTTTCAAGCTGGACAGAACCCATTGGACACACAATAGTCATCTGCAGGGTGCTTAAGCATCCTTTATTTTGGCAACTGAAAGCAGCCAGGCAGTAAAAAGGAGCATTCTGGTGCTTCCCTACATGGTTTGTAGGTGTGTTGGGCTTTTGGGGTTAGAAGTTGTATGGATCTGGTTAAAAATAAAGTGCCAAACTTGAGTTTTGAAATTGCTGCTGAATTGTCATAGATAAAACAACAGGGAAGGTTTTATTAGACTTGCACTGCTTGTATAAAATTGGCATGCAAAAATTTTAAAACCCAAGCCCTATACTTACTTCCGCTATATTAGAAATGTAGCTAACTCTTAGCTACATTGAAAGCAAAGAGGCATAATTCTAACCAGAGATATTAGCATAGAACCAAAATATCTCCTCTAGTTCTGTCTTTTTACTTTGGGTCCAGAGAAATAACTTCTAGTTATGTGTTGCCTAGTTGTAGGTCCAAGGCAGTCATCGATGATGCCTTTTACGTTAGAAGAACTGGTAATATTATCACGCTGCCTTCGAGATGCTTGCTTAGGAATCATTAAATTGGCATATCCTGAAACCAAACCAGAAGTTCGTGAAGAATACATTGCAGCATTTAGAAGTGTTGGAGTCACCACAAATACAGAAATGCAACAGTGCATCCAAACAGAACAGAAACGGTGGATTCAACTCTTTAAGGTACAGTATAGTTTTGATTTATATATAGAGCTTCCCTTTTCATGCACTTTAAACATGGAGATAACATATGGAGTTAGCACCTGATTTAATTACAAAGACAGTAAGAGAGATTAGTTTTTTAATTAAAGGGTTTTTTATAGAGTATGTTTCTCCTGATTGTAAAGGCTATTGTAAAATAGTATTTCTGGCAGTATACTTTTAATCTAATTGAATTTAAGTGGGATCTTAGAATTGTTAAAAATGCCATTATATCTTGGAACAAGTAGTTTTCTTGAGCTTAGATGCAGAAAGGAGAAGTGATGTAGAAAATGGGTGCTATATTCGTTTCTGAATCAGCTACTGATTTTCAGCTGTCAGTTCTTGCAGATATTAAATGTCCATAAATAATGAGTATCCTAGGGTCATCATTGTCCTATTGTCCTATGGATGACTATTGGCATGTTTAGAGCTTATTGCTCTGCTTTCAGACAGTTTGGAACAATGCAGTAAAAAAGACCAAACTGAGTAGGGCTTTAGAGCTGGGTCTTTTACAAAAATAGATGACATAAGTTGGTTTTTTATTTCATTTTTAAAAGAAACTATTCTGTTAACACAAGGGTGGGGAACATGGGACATTCCAGCTGTTGCCTGACTATGGTTGGCTGGGCTGATGATAGTTGTAGTCTAAGAACATTTGGAGGACACCTGGTTGGCAACCCTTTGTTAGTGAATCAGTAGGGCTAATAATGCATTCTTCAGTTTTCCCCTATTTTTGTTTTTTTCTCTGTTGAGACAAACAATCTTGGAGCTATGCCCATGATCCATACTTCATGTACTGTTTTTTTGGGTGTCTGTATGATCTTAAGCTCCTTTTTGAGTACCATACACATTGCAGAGCCTGGCTGAAAAGCTATTGTGTGGATATCAACCACCTATGGGTGCAGCAAATCAAGACTTTGTTTGCACATCAGTTACAGTGTTTCAGGGAGACTAAATGAATAGTCTTCTACCCAGTCTATTTTTTCTTTCTTTTTGGCAACCCAAGGTTGAACAACACTAAGGAGGTGGGTTAGGAATCGAGAATATAACGGTTGTGCAAGAAAGTGCTTGACTTGCCATGAAATTTCTGCAGCAAACACATATAGTCAGCTAAAATTACTCATTAAAGGAGTGGAAGCAGAAGAAATGCATTTTCCAAATTGAATGCTAGATTTACAGTCGGTTTAATACTGGCGACCTCTCACACACTAATGTTCAGTTCGAGTCATCAGCCGTCCCTTCAGGTCTTTTATCACTGCTTTTGTCAAGCTATCTATTTAATTGAAAGAAGTTAATTGAATGAAAATGATCAACTAAGCTTGTATTAATATTGCTAATGGAACTTTCTTCTTGGCCATGTTTGGAGAAAGATGTCATGCTAGACTTTAGGAAAGGCCCATTAATGCTTGCACTTAACCTGATGGGCTAATTAAGGAATGCTTATTCATTCTACAAGTCTACAATAGCCTCTATCCCGCCCATTTTGCCCGATTTTTACAACACATTTCACTTACGAGCATGAACATTACGGACATTACCAGTGATGAGAGTAACTGATAATGTTTTGATTGTGTTGAATACGGTCCTAATGCATCACTAAAGTTAGAATTTTTGCAGATTGATCTAATATCTGTTTGCACAATTTTATTTAATTAGATGTCCTTTCATTATCCTGTTACATGCTCAGTTTGTTAAGCTGGGCAGAGAGGCCCAACATATGTTTTTGCATGTTATGAAATCATGCCATGTCCTTGCGCTGTACATCTTTACAACCATTTAGCAAACTATCTGGTGTTGAAATCTACAAAAAGAACTGTTTTAACGCCTATGTCCTGTGGGTCTTGATAATTAATAATTGTACAAAGAAAAGCAAGTTGCAGAAATTCACCAAAGAAGAAATACATATAATGCATTTCTCTTAATCTGTGTGTATTCTGTGCCTTTAAAAATGGAACTGCACAAGATACACCTCTGTGGCCAAGGGATGGAAACACGTGGTCCTCCAGATCTGACTCCCATCATCCTTGAACATACCCCATGGCTGATGGGAGCTTGAGTCTAACATATGGAGGGCTACAGGTTTCCCATCCCTTTTGCCCAACACAAAAATGATAGAATCTCAGCTGGTTAAAGCAGAGTGCTGATAACGCCAAGGTTGCAGGTTAGATCCCCATATGGGACAGCTGTGTATTCCTGCATTTAAGGAGGTTGGACTAGATGGTCCTTGGCTTCCCTTCCAACTCTCTGGTCTATATGTCAGATATAACATAAACCCAACCCATTATAATTTCACTTCTGTCATGTTCTGTGAATGTAGGAGTCTATGGTAAACGAATTGAATGAGATTTGTAGAATATAGTCTGTACTAAAGGTTTCAAGGCCTGCATTTTTGCATGAGATTCAATTTTTCGCACAAAAGTTGTAGTGGGTGATGCTCTCACTGATAACCCATCACAAAAAAATTCCCATTACCTAGACATACATGCACAGTTCAATCCTTCTCTTTGAACTCTGCCCCAAGAAGGGAAGAAATCGGTGTCTCACTCAAGCAATGTGCATTCCTACTTCTAAAGTACAGTACAGTAGTAACTTCTTACATAAGGAACCAGTTTGCAACAAATTTACTCTTCCTTTCGTGCCAAAGGGCAGCTGAAAGAGAGGGATTGTAGATGCCACTTCAAAACAAATAGTTTTATCCTTGTTTGTGTGCTTCTGCTGTTGACAAACCTGACCTATCCTTAGTTTCCACTCTCCAAGAATTTTTTAAATGAAAAATTGGATACAAACCTATTGAACTAACAAACTTTATGAATTTGTTTTGTTTCTATCAAAAAAACAAAATGCTTTCACTCATATTCTAGTTCTAAATGTTTTCCAAAAGCTCAAGAGATTCGTAAAACAATTTGTAAAAACAACGGAACCTTACTTAAGAGAATAATTTTTAAAGTTACACTGTTACATTTAGTTTTAGTTTCCAAATAAAGAGGGGACAAGATAGAAATTTAGATAATTATTAGGCATGGTATGGAGAAAGTGGCTCGAGAATTATCCCTGTCTCTCCCCACCCCAATATAATAGGGCCCTGATCTAGGGCCCAAGGTCACCCCATGAAGCTGGTTTGTAGAAGATTCAGGTCAGATAAAAGGAAGTGCAGCACATAGGAATTCACTCCACAGGCTGACAACATGGGTGGCATTAAAAGGGGATGAGACAAATTAATGGAGGATAAGGCAATCAACAGCCAGGCACTACTTCTATAATCATACACCGCATGCTTCTGAATACTAAATTCAGACAGATTCAAATTACAAGAAGATTTTGCCTAAACATTAGGATCAACTTTCTGACAGTGTTAGAAACTGAGATATGAAAGCTAAGAGCTAAATGGCACTTTGAACCTAGGTTATGGGCGCAGCAACTGAATGTCTAGGCACATCTTTTTAATAACAAGAATACAAAGCTTGAAAATGAATGAACGGCAGCTAAAATACTATGTTCATTTTTCACATGGCCTAGTCCTTCCCCTGCCCACCCCTCTAATATTCTTAAGAGGGTCTCTTCTCCAGTCTTCAGAGAGTGGCTGGAAGTGGGGAGGCAGAAAAAGGTAACCCTTTCCTTCCACTCTGCAGTTTAATCTGAAATCTTAGGCACAGTCCTGCGCCCAGAGCTCAGAAACTGCTCGCGCTAATGAAATTCCCAGTGGCAAAATACACCTAGAACAATGGGAGTTTCAAACACTGTTCTGACAGTAAGAGCTGCATAGTAGGGGGGTGGACTAGATGACTCGTTGGGTCCCTTCCAACTCTACAATTCGGATTCTTCATCCTGCCTTTGCACTTCCCATGGGCTTTTAATTGGTCATTGTGAGAAAAGGGATGTTGGACAAGAATAGATAGGCCTCTGGAATAATCCAGCAGGGCTCTTTATGTTCTTGCCTCGTTTTTAGAATAAAGAATGGTTCCCTTTTGTAAATGCCCCCCTGCTCTGGTGTGTTCCTGAGCAGGCTGGTAGGAAATTGGTCAACCCCCCCTTCAAAAAGAAGAAGAAGCAATAAAGACTATCTCTGCCTCAGATTAATTTCTTTGAATGTCTTTCAGATTACTTCCCTCAGTGCTTGAAAGGTTTCACATGCAATACCTCATGACGTTTGCAATCAGGGCCTAATGGAATCAGTGCTTGAGTGACCAACTTGGCTAACCTGCATTGAATTTTACAAAGGGCAAAAAGTGGTGAAAAAGATTCTGCATAATCATGCAGATCTCCTAATGGTCCCCCCACCAGTAGTTTTCTAACCTGTAAAAAGTTCACTTAATAAACCAGGTCATTAAAAAAAATATCTTCAGTATGTGGAAAGGAAACCTTTTTGATTGTCCATTAAGTTCTTTTGCTCCTTTTGGCATCTGCCCACTAATGCACCAGTTGAGACATTATTGAAGTAATTACATTTTTTTAAATAAAAGAAAACCCCTATTGGCTCCATACTGTACAGCATAGTGCCATACATCTACTGCGCTGCTTTCAAACTTGATATAACTGTATGGGAAGGGCAGGGATTTTGTTTAGTCTTATAAATTAAAGATGAGTGTCTTAAAATGTTCAATTACGATCTGGGTCTTGGATCATCATATGCATTCTTGGATCTTGTGAATGTCCCAAGGAAGGGAATATGTGACATCTTTTTTCTAGCATTATTCTTTTTCCTCCCTCCAATAATCACCTGTGATTTAGCACTGGTAACTGTTGGAGGAACTGGATATTTGCATAGGTGTTAATTTCTTTTATGGTCACAAATCACCTGATGTATGAGATAAATCAACAGGCAAGGTCAACTAAGCCAGTTAGTTACTATGGCAATGACCCAGTGTTTAAGTCATGTCAGCTCATTAGTCAGTCAGTCTGTCCATGAGTTGGAGTCTGTGTTATGTCTTGATACTTTAGGCTTGTATATATCTGTATCTGTAGAGCCGACAAGCTGTATGTATATATGAACACCTAGAACTGTATTACTAAAGCCTTGTCTTTAACAGCCGTAAACTATTTTGGATTTTAAGCTGCCTCTGGGTGGTGACTGGAACTGTGGGGCAACTACTTCTATGTGGATATCTTACTCAGATCTCCTGCCTCCTGAAACTTTGTCCTTATATAATAAGGAGTAGATGCTGGCCTGTCCAAATGTAAAACCTTTACAACAGTGAGCTGCAGCAAGCCTTGGTCTTGTACCCGTCCATCTCCTCCTTGGGTGCCTTTGTAAAGAGGAGTTAAGAAATACTCGGTTCCATTTTGAAATAACTGCCGCTTGTTGTGACATCTGAAGTGTACAAGCTGGTTAATCTTAACTATGGCCTATTCCAACAAACTATAGTAAAGATTAACCACAGTTTATCTGGGTTCAGATGTCATGACAAACGGCAGTTAATCTGAAATGGAAGCAATACTTTGCTGAGGCTTACTGTGGCTCATTCTTGTAATGCTGAACCATGCTTTATTAGTATATCCGAATACAGCCACTGTTTAGACAATGACTGCAGTTAGTGCAAAATGAGGTGGTGCAATTGTTGACAGGAATGAGAGTCTGTCAGAATATTATACTTGTGCTTAAAGATTGGCATTGGCTGCCTGTTGGCTACTGGGCTGAGTTACTATAGGTACAAAAGGCTCTTAATTGTTTGGGACCAGATTACTTAATAGATCACCTTACCCCATACATACTGATGCGATCACTTTGATCTGTGGAACTTGTGCCATGTCTACATTTGAAAGGATAATTCCCTTAATGTGGCAGCACCTGTCCTTTGGACAGTCGCCGTGACTGTACTGTTTTAGATGTCTGCGGAAAACCTTTCAGTTTCAACTGGCCTATCCAGACGTGTAATTTTGTTTTCATCTGCTCTTAAATCTGTTTTAGATGTTTTATTGTATGTGGTTGTTTTTATGTTTTAAAATTGTTTTTAATTTTTTATTTATTCATTCATTTATTTAGTGTGTGTTTTCTGCCCAGAGAATGGCAGGATGTAAATTTAAGTTAATAAATTGTACAATTGGGTATTGTATTCTAAATTACGTTAAATGAAAACAATTTAGTTTCCTTGACTTTCCTCGAAATCCGATTTATTTTTTTTACATGTTGAGAGATTTCAGTTGTTTTGATGAAGAAGTAATTTTAAGTAATTTATCTAACAAACTTTGGCCAAATATTTGATTACTTAAACATGTCTCTTAAGAACAAAAATACTGTAACACTGTATATTTTAAAACATTGCTGCTTTGTCTGTGGTATTTTGAAAAACAGAAAGTAACAATCTATATTGATATATTTCTGCCATCCAGGTAATCACTAACTTGGTGAAAATGTTGAAATCTAGAGACACAAGAAGGAATTTCTGTCCACCAAACCACTGGCTTTCAGAACAGGAGAACATTAGAGCAGATAAGGTAATACAGATGTGGCTGTTTTAAAAAACTATTTAGAATCAAACACTGTACAGATTTAAATTCAGTTTCCTTTTAAAATCAAACTCCTTGTATTAATAATCACATAGGTAAAGGGACCCCTGACCATTAGGTCCAGTCGCGGACGACATCACATATGTACTTTAGTACAATTCTGGTGTGCAGGTGTTAACCTGAATCCTTGAAGCATTTGGCATGTTTACATCACTTGTTCTCAGTTCTCTATTTGTGATATATTTGCCATGTCCTATGCATGTTTACTAAGAAGAAAGTTGCACTAAGTTCAGTGGTACATACTTGGGAATAATTTTGTGTAGGATTGTAGCATTAATACACAAGATATTTGTCATATCCCCTGATAAACTTGTGATGCCTTGCTCTGTGTCCCAGTGCATATGTAGAGTTAATCAGAATTTAGGAATTGGGAGTGGTGTTTTATTTGAGTTGAGCACTATTTTAATACATGGTGTCTGTTTTCCTAGAACATGGTTTGCAGTATCCTAACAGAGCTGTATGTCATTTGAAACTCTGTTTCTGATAATGATCACGATTAAACTGCAGGAAATACTTTTGTCTTAAGGTTTTGACATGAAATATCTAACTGTTATATTTAATAAACAACTAGGTTACACAGCTTTATGTGCCATCAGCCAGGCATGTATGGAGAGTGAGAAGAATGGGAAGAATAGGACCTCTCCAGTCTACTCTAGATGGTAAGACAATATTGCTTTGCCTCGGAAACTGAGGATGTTGCATCTTTTCTTTCTTTTAATAAATGGAGAGCCTGTTTCTGGAATGTGAGCTTTCCCAATCTGTTGATACAGCATTTAAGAGAATTTGTGCTCCAGTCACAATGCAGTTCATTGGCAATAGCATGCTTCTGAATTGTAGTTGCTGGGAAACAATACAGTGGTGCCCCGCAAGACGAATGCCTCGCAAGACGGAAAACCCGCAAGACAAAAGGGTTTTCCGTTTTCAGAGGCGCTTCGCAAGACGAATTTCCTTATGGGCTTGCTTCGCAAGACGAAAGGGTTTTCCGTTTTCAGAGGCGCTTCGCAAGACGAATTTCCTTATGGGCTTGCTTCGCAAGACGAAAATTGACAAAAAAAATTGAGTTTTTTCCCCGCTCCAAAACCCCTTTTTCTGAAGCGCTAAGCTGCTAAAAGCCTTTTAGCAGCTAAACCGCTAATCCCTTAAGCCTTTAATAGGCGTTAATAGCCCTTAAACTGCCAATAGTGCTAATAGCGCTAATCCGCTAATGGGCTTGCTTTGCAAGACGAAAAAACTGCAAGACGAAAAGACTCGCGGAACGGATTCTTTTCGTCTTGCGAGGCACCACTGTACATTGTGCTCATGTTCTCTTTGGGGCTTCCCCAAATATCTGGTTGGCCACTGTGGGACAACTAGACAGGATGCTGGACTAGATGAACCCTTGGTTTGATGATATAGGACTTTTCCTACATTCATGCCAGCAGTTGTTAATATACCAACAGCCTCTGGGATTGAGTGAGCTAAATTTTACCTAGACAATTGATGGTACCCACTAAAGACCAGTACCTTTTTACATGGCCAGTTGGTAGGTCCTTGAAATTCCACTGTCTTTGATGTCCTCTTATCTGTGCAACTGATAGATTTGCATCCAAAATCGGTTTTCTCTGCCTGTTCACTTTAATTTCTTGATGAAATAAAGGCTTCATCTTCCATAGGTTGTTCCTCTACCTTTCTTGACTGAATGCCCTTGAAATGAAAAAAGATGTGATCAACATGATTGTGTGAAGAAGGGCACATAACAGTGTGTTTATGATTTGTTTAATCCCACTTGACTCCATATGGGCTAGAATCAATTAGTGTGAAAGAACCACTGACTCACATATGGCTATGTTTATTTGTGCTTTTTCATTTACTTAAATGGCAAGCTCTTGAGTTCTAAATGTCTTGTGTATTGATGACTCCATCCCATATTTCTCTTTAAAGATGGAAACGTTGATGGGGCAATGTAGATAAAATTGACTAATTGACCAGAATAATTGAACTGCTGAAGTTAGATAGTGGTTTACCTTTGCTGTACATGCACTTTGTTTTAAAACGCTTTTAACCCTTAGCTTAATAGATAGCATACGTTGACTGTAATTAAAACTGTTTACTGAAAGTTAGGAAAACACTCATTCCAAGGGCTTACAATATTGGTATTTGCCAAAAATTCCCAGCTCTGTTTCTGTTGCACTAAATAGGCACTCTTAATAGCTCTAGTTAAAAATAGCTTGAGGAGCTCAAAAGTATAGTATCTGTTACTGCTGATGCTTGCTATTGAAAGGACAGCTAGTCACTACTACCCTGCAAACAGATGATGATGATGAATTGCTTCTGCTTTAATACTCAAGTCATACATACCCAGTCTTCCAAGAATTTTTACCATTCCTGCAGACAGTGTCTGCCTGTGCTTGGGAATAGATCTTTCATCATTTACTCAGATAACTAAAATTTTGTACTTTTTTTGTTTGAGGAGTTTTCAGTTCCAACCAAATTGGTTTGCCTTTGTCCACATGAACATTTATATGAGGTGTACAGTTTAACACAGACTACACCTCTCTTGTTCCAGTGACTATAGCCAGGACTCAGTTAGGGCTATACAATCAAGTGTGTGCATTTGTATACCTGGTGGGACTTCCTACAGTTTCATTTCTGAACTACAGCGTCTCACTTTGCATTGGAGACCGCTCCCAGTATCCTTTGAGTTTGGGAGCTATGTGTTGAACAGCACAAAGTATGTGGATGGTTCAGTAGGAAGAAATGCCACCAAGTCTAAGTATATGAGCAGTAACTCCCCACACAACTATTTGGATCTCAGTTTATCATTGCTTTATACAGTCAGCAAGCTTGGCTCTTTGTATGGAGTGGTGTCTTTACCATCCAGAGAAGAATGGAAAGGTAGTATATTGTATTGTGCACTAAAACTGAGCTCTCTCTCCCTCTCCCTCTCTGACTTTCAATTTAAAAAGTGGGGTTGGATCCAGCACCTCTTTCCGTGTCTGAGGAACGACAGCTGGCAATATTGACTGAGCTACCTTTTGTGGTTCCTTTTGAAGAAAGAGTAAAGGTACATCGTCTCTTTAAGTATTGTACTTTTGATAGTTAGCATAAACCAATGTATTTGCTAAATACAGAATCTTGCTACATGATTTGTAAAGGACCCTGTTCTGCAACACAGAAATAGGCGATCTTTCTGGGTGATCCTATCATTCCAGACGCCATTTTAAAATCATAAGTGAGTGGTGGCATGGTTCAAAGGTTCTTCAGTTTTAGTGCCTCTGTCTTAAAGTGGCTGGGGATGTTTGTATGTGTCTCGTGGTGTGATATTTTCTTTTTAAAATCCTAGGTGTGCCAAAGCTATTCTTCGCACCTCCTCTCCCAACCTGGTGTGATGAAGGTGTCTTGGACTACAGCTTTCATTAGTGTGCCTAATGCTCACAGATGATAGGAATTGTGGCCCAAAACACCTGCGGGCACCAGGTTGGGGAAAGTTGCCTCATGTGATCACAGCTGTGTATGCCTTGCTGGTGTTTAACAGTCATTTGTTGTTCTGGTTGCAGAGGATGGGCAACACTAGAGAAACAAAGTCCAAAGCGCTGTTATATTTCAGAATGGGGAGTGCCTTTTTTGGGATGGGGTAGGGGGATCCTGACCTCGACCTATAATTTAGTTATAACTTTGAAAATCATCAGCCCTTTGAAGTATACCACAAAGTGCCTATTGTTTAAAGGGCTGTCTTCATCTTCTTGGTTTAAAAAAACTGTAATAACTTTCTAAGGTTCTTTTGTTGACTCTACAGCTTTCAGCTAATTAGCAAACTGAATTCCCAGAATTGTGCTGCCATCAATGTGTGCTAGTCCTATCAAGGAAATGAAAGATAGTTTCATGGGAGAAATAAATCACTGTTTCCCAAAAGGACAATGATAAATGGAGGGGAAACGTGTTGTTTCGCTTTGGTGCAAGACTTACAAGTGGCACAGAACAGAATTATAACTTGAAACTTGCATTCGTCAAGTTTCTTAATGCAGGCATAATACTTTTTTTAACTATTCCCTATACTAACAGTTTACACACATTAACAAACTCTCCAGTACATTATCATTAAACACAGTTTCGAAAGCAAGCTGGAATGTTGTGAAGTTGTGGGATATTGAAAATCCATATTTAAATGGGATTACTTTCTCTCTCCCTTTTACTACTCGATTTATACAAGATATTTCAAAGGCTGATCTATGCTGACAAACAAGAGGTTCAAGGAGAAGGCCCATTTCTGGATGGAATTAATGTCACTATTAGGAGAAATTATATTTATGAAGATGCGTACGACAAACTTTCCCCTGAAAATGGTAATGTGTTTTTAAATTAATGCTAAAATAAGTTCATGGTAATAAAATCACTTGCCTTGGGAACTATAAAAATATGAGCCATATACTATTTTCTTGCATGAAAAGCTTACATCCAGATTGTGGGCCAATTTGGTTAGTACACCATATGAAGATGAATAATTTTCTACCTTGGAATTCCACCTATCTATCTATCTATCTATCTATCTATCTATCTCCACCGGGCTCTTGTGAAGCTGTGTTCTATTTGGGATTTTAAAAAAGCTTTTTTTTATTAAAAAAAAAAGCCTGTTGCACATTAATTTTGCCTAGATTTCTTTGATGTGTTACCTGTTTTTTCACATGTTGTGAGTGGATATTCATACTTTCAGTAGGATTTCAAACATTTAATTTGTGAACAGCTTACTGGTGGATAGACTGTTGTAAGTTGAAAGAGCTCGTGATCTGAATAAAAGAAGGCAGTTTTGCTTCATCTTTCAAGGTGAAGATTTGGTGGTGAAGCTGTACATGCTTTCTAATTAAGGACAGAACCACTGTAGAAATGTTAAGTTCAGCGAGCAATAAAAACAGAGGGGCTTCATTCAGTCGTTGAGTTCCAGAAATAAACCTTGTAAGTCTTAACATGGAGTCATCTGATGGGAGTTATCTAGCAGCACCTTACAGGGGCGCAGGTTCCTCATCGCTTATTTAGAACGACTTGTCCTGCAGAAAGCCTGAACCAAATGCACGTTTAATTTTTGTTTAAGTGGAACTGCAATTCTTTTATAACATTAGGCATGTCAATACGGTCAACAGACTTCATAACATGTTTAACTTTACCCACCAGTGGATTTTTGTAAAAAACAAAACAAAAAACCAACATGAGGGAATCCATTACACTGGGACAATATTGATGAGTTTTAGCTCATGAACTTTTAGATTGCATATTTTATTAACCCTTTAGGCACACCACTGTATAGTATTTCTTCAGAAAGTTGTCTTTAAATGCATGCATGTGTAAAGAGTTGTGCATTTGCAAATTCTTACATAACTTGTTTTCTCTTTCTCTAGAACCAGATTTGAAAAAACGAATTCGTGTCCATTTACTTAATGCCCATGGTCTAGATGAAGCCGGTATTGATGGGGGTGGAATATTCAGAGAATTTCTGAATGAACTGCTTAAATCAGGATTTAACCCTAACCAAGGTTTTTTTAAGACCACTAATGAAGGACTGCTTTACCCTAACCCTGCTGCACACATGCTCATCGGAGAGTCATATGCAAGGCACTACTATTTCCTTGGGAGGATGCTTGGAAAGGTAAAAATAAATAAAATTGCAGATATATATGAATAGGAGCTGCTTGTGTAGTATATGAGATAGAAGTGGATTTTTTAATGGAAAGTTTTCAGAAATGGAAAGTACTTGGGAAACAATAATGGGTTTGTATCCATTTTCTTTGCCCTTTCTATGAAGAGAAGGGCGTCTTCATTTTGATCATGTGTTACATTTGCTTTAACGATATTGATGGCTAAATGCGCACAGCTGCATTCTTCATGCTTGACATTCTTACCACTTGAGGGGGTTACTTTCCTAATGCTCCATGTTTTAAGTGAAAAGATACACACACCATTTTTGGCTAAGATATTTTCCAAGCTGAATCTCCTTCACACACAAAATTAACTGTTTCAGGCAGACAATGATAGATAGATAGATAGATAGATAGATAGATAGATATGATAATGAACTCTCTGATTTGATAGGGTTTTATTCATAGAATCTCAAGCCTGGCCATGGTGTCAAGTTTTAGTTTTACAACATCAGGAAAAATGCATATGATTTCCACCAAGATGATTCATTTTCCTTCCCAACCCAACCCAGCAACTTTTTTTCTTGTCTCTAGTTCATGGAGCAGGACCTAAGGTTCTGAGCCGTGATAAGTTAAACAAAAGAACAGGATTATATTAATTACCATTGTTCCTGATTCTCTAGTTCCGCCCTTAACTTCCAGTATTGACAGTCATTTCATTGAGCTCCCACAGTGACACCAGTTGCACAGAGGGGTGAAGGTGCAGTAGAACAATTTCACACATTGTTTTTAGGTGTACACCTAAGATATTTTAAGTGTACATCAAAACATGTAAATCACGAACCTCACAGGTGTGTCTTTGCAAACTTGTGTCATCGGGTGCCTTGTTGAATTGGAGCACTCTTGACTGCACACTCTGGATTTGTCTCAACATGGTGTGTGAAATGGCCTTTGCCATCTGGCCATGTCAAGGCTCCACATAACAACACTAGAGAACAGTTTGTGCTGATCTCGGAGCTACTTGTAACTGCTAGAGAAGACATGTATTGGATATGGAAGACTTGCCTGTCCAACATCTAAAATACAGAAGCCTCTGTATTTTACCTGGATATTAACAGGTTAATTGTAGTATTAAAAGGGGAGTGGGGGAAGTTTGACTTTGGGTTGGGAAAAGCTGAGTGTCATGGCTGTTCTTATACTTTGAGATCAGAAGGAACCCAGTTACTTGTCATTTTGAAAGCAGTCAAATATTGATGTGTGTGTGTTCTGTGTTTACATAAGGCACAAAATGACTACGTTATTTAATAATTAGCTGTACCCAGGTGCAGAAACACCCTTTAACTGGCATGTTTGGAAAGCTGATGAATTCAGTAGCAAGATAAGGCACGGTTTTACTATTTGGTCCCTGCCAGTATTGTGGTTTTAGTTAAAGACTTCATTAAATTCTTCGGTTTTATAAAAATGCTTACCTTTTATCCATTTGCAAATAATTTCTGAAATGCTGCAGTTGTTTAGTCTTTGTATAAATAAACTGCATGCCATACAAAGGAAGCCGTCTGAAATCCACAGAAATTTCTTATTTGTATAAATAAAAAATGCAGAGAGTGTTGCTGCTAAGAGCTCTATTTATATGACAGTGTTATCAGAAAACAAATACATTAACATTGAATGATTTACCTATATTCTGTGTAGCCAGCCATTCAGTGGTAATCACCTAGTATAGTTTAGTTAGTGTTGAATATTTCTTACCCCAAATATTTCTAATCCCCCCAAATGTTTACTATTAAATAAAATAAAGAGCATAAATAAATACTAATACAGCAGGATGAAAGCAGCATAGGGTAGGACATTATCATTGATCTTGTTCTAAAATATTACAAAAATACCCATTTTACCATAAACATGGCTTATATGTATTCTTTTGTAATAAGTTATCTAAGTTACTATGGATCAAATTTTCTCAACCCATGCAGATATCCATTTTTTTTTTTAACTCTCTTGTTCCAGTTCTGTCTTGAATAAATTGTATTATATCCCTGGCAATTTATAATAATACACATTAAAAGCTCTTCATTGTGGTAGTTGCAATTATTACCCCCTCCAAATATCTTTGAACTATAGATGCTTTATATCACAGTCCTACCTAACCATGTCTACTAAGAAGCAAGTCCTATTAAATTCAGTGGGGCTTACTCCTAGGTAAGAAAGGTTAGGATTGCAGCTGTAACTATTTAGGATTACCACATTTATAGAACAATCCTATGCACTTCTACTTGAAATAAGTCATATTCAGTTCAGTGAGGCTTACTTTTAGTTATGAAGGGTATAAGGTAAGAGATTCATTGGCTCAATAAATCAGTTTAAAATTTTTGATAGACTAATATTGATCAAATAGGCAGCAGATTTTGAAAATAAATTCAGGTTGAACTTTCAGACGGCAACAGAGACATTATGAAACTGCAGGGAATATCTTTAGGTGATGGCAACTACAGCAGAACCAAGTGTCTGAAAATGTTGAGTTGCTGTTTCAGAACTGTTTCACTTGCATGCTTTTCAGTTTTTAAAAATCATTTGCCTGAAACTCTCATGATTAAGTATGGCTGCAATCCCAACTCCACTTACCTGGGAGTAAGCCTAATTGAATCTAGTGCTTTGGAGCAGAGATGGTTCATTTTTGTGTGTGGCAATATTACTCAACTTCCAAGAACTTCATGGCAGACACAAATTCTAGAAGGGAAGGTTTCCTCCAGTACTGCATTTCCACCATGGGAAAAGCATGTTGAACTTTCATGTCATGCAGTTGATGAGGGACCAGGTGATTTGCTAGAAAACTAGACACTCCTAAGGGGAACAGGAACAGATCAGATATCTGAGCCTACTCTATGCTTTGAAGAACTCCTAGGTTGGCTCTATCCTTCTTTATCGTCACCTCAAATAGATGTCAAATAAAAACTAGAAATCTTTTTTTGTAATCTTTTTAAGTCTCCTAAAATAATTTTTAAAAATGGCATTAAGTAAACTGGCTGATATTCTACTTTGGTTGTTTGGGCCTTTTTATTCAATATTTTAACAGTACAAATAAATGTGGTATTTGAATAATTTCAAAATAATATGAATTTGCTAATGATTCAGTAGTATAGGAACTCAGTATTGTTCAACAGATTTTAAAAATTCCCTAATACTAACTTATTTTTGAAATGGTTTTAACATAACTAATATGCCTGTCTTCTGTATACCAGTTCCTTTCACATAACCAATTATCTTTTCATTACAAATGGCTAAACTTAGTACCAGCATTTATAAATATGTGTCCAGCACTAAAGGACTACTAAAAGTGTGGTATTTTAACACTAAATCTTTGAAAGGGAAAAGATTGTATTGATTGATTGTGATATTTATTGGGTCATAATGTATTTAAATTTTCTTTAATGCATATGTTAGTGATTGTTTACTGTGATAAAGTGCACAAAGGTCTCTGCAAGCAATTCTACATGGAAAGAATTACCTCATGTCAGTGGTCACTTCTCAATTAAAAGTTCCATTAGCAGATGATTCCAGCTTCTGGTTTGTGTACTGATTGCATTTTATAGCTCCTAAATCAGGCTTCCTAGACAGGGAATAAATAAACAGTTAAAGTATGTGGTAATGGCATCCTGATCTTCTTTTGCCTTTGGAAACACCTAGGTCCATTTAAGTCAATTAAGTTCAGAATATTTAGTGGAATAAATTGTCATGTTTGAACTCTTACTGAAAATGAGTACTCTGCTGATTTGAAGATATTGATTCCTCTCAATACATGTTCCCACCACATGGATTAATTATAATTACCTCTGCCCACTTGTTGTTTTTTTAAACAAATGGTTCATATAGAAAAGTTATACTTCTTGCTGGTAATTTTATTCTAAGAACTCATCTTCATGAACTTGCAACAGGATAATTCTTTTGAACAAACTAATTCTGGGACACTCGTGCTCTTAAGGGCCTGTGGCTATCCGTGCAGAGTGGCAAAAATGCTTCCTTAATGCGGATCATTATAGGAAATTGTAGTCTTGTGATTCTTGTTCTGTGCACAGAAACAGATGTGCAGATGTGTGAAATATGACTTTGAAACTTCTGCTTGGAAGATAAGCACAAGTCCTCCCATATCTGTTTGTAGTTTTGGTTATCTGTAAAAACGACTACAGAAGCTGCTGGAGAAGTAGCAACAGCAATTAGTATGATTATTGTAGAATATTTAGAAGCAAATCTGTGTAATTGAAACACCAGAGGCTCATAACGTTGTCCTGTGTGTCTGCTTATAATAGAAGTACGTAGCTATTTTTCTGTTTAATATGTGTGAGTAATAGTTTCTTTCAGTGTAAAAGAGTAAATTAATCATTCAGGGGATCGTTAATTTGATGAAAGGAGCAATAAATGAAATAAATAAATTCTGAGGATTGTATGCAATCACTGTGTGAGCTGAAGGCAGTTTCTACAACTGTCTTTTTCTGTTCCCACGCTCACCCCTGAAGAGTGGGGCCATGCCATATGGGGACTGCAGTGTGGTTGTGGTTGTTGTGGATTTCACGTGAAATTAAGTGGAGCACCATTGGGTCAAGATCCCTCCATCTGCTTTCAGGTGATTCATTTTCCAATTGCAGTGCCATATGACACCCCCCCCCCCCATTAGCCTGTGGTTCTGGAGAGGGGTTTGAGGGGTAGAGAGAGCTGCTGGCAGAAGGTGGGGGGGGGGCGGTGAGTAGAAAAGTTGGCTGCACAGTTTTCCACTTGCACAACCATTGAATATAAGTATGGGTGTTTAAGTAAAAGGATTTAAGTAAAAGGATATAACAGTGTAATACATCGGGGGAAATGTGTTTGAGACAGGACAAAAAAGTATGATTTAACAAACAAATAAAATAGAATGTTTTATTTTAGTATTGTATTATTTTTAAATTGTAAAAATACCAAGTTTGTCTTAATATTCTGCTGTATATTAAATCTGAACATTAGGCTGCTGTGGCTGCAGAAGGAGGCCATATTAGGGGAATATTTAAGAAAAAATAAAAAGTCTGTTAAATGATACAATGGATGCATTTGAATGTCTACATTAAATCACAACTTAGCAAGACACAACTGAGCTTCAGCAGACCTCAGACTTGCATGCTTCTTCTCCCATGTGGTCAGAATGAGTTCAGAAGCAACCATCTTAGCTTAACAGCATTTTGCACGCTTAAGAAAAATCGGTACCACAAGCTTCCAAACTTTTCTTCCTGGCTGCATGGGAGAAGGAGCATGGAGTGCTCAAGCCTGATGTATTTTTAGTTTTTAAATTTGAAAATGAAGGACCAAGGTGAGCTTGGCTTGATCAAGAAACCCCAGAAGTCTGGGCATGTGTGCACCTACTGCAATGTGTGGCTTATTATATTTTGCCATGTAGAAAGAGAAGAGCTTAACTGTGACTAACTTATCAAAGAACTGCTATACATTTCGCAGATGCCTATTTTAAAAACTTAGCTTTTACACTAATTGGAATATTAACTATTCATCTCACCTTGTTTATACAATGAATGTTTCTTTTGTCTTTTATATTTGGAGAAACTTGGCTATGGGAAACTGTGCCATCTTGATTATAATTTTAATTAAACACAATCAAGGTGGCCTAAAAATGTTTTATATAGTTTTTAGATTAAGTTATAAATGTTTGCTGTGGAGCTACCTGAAGATTGATAGACCTGCATTTGAAAAGCATTATTTTTATATTGATTCTTAATGTAGTAAATTACTAAAGTTATTTGGCAGCAAACAGAAATGGCCTGTGATGTTGTTCACATTTATTCTCCTGATAGCACCACAATTTGCATTAATTGCATTGCTAGTGCACTCACTTATATTAAAAGGCTTCTACGATAATTAATCCTTTTTATTTCAAATCATTTTGGCACAATTTCCAGCAATAAACACTCATAAAAGACAGACACTTGAAAAATAACGTGCAGGTTCTTTCAATATACCTATTGCTATTTTCCCTTGACAAGGAGTTATTGATAGGCTTCTAGGAGCCAGTGTTAACATGTGGCTAAGAATTAAGACCCATATGAAAAATGGTAAGTGGATTATTTTGCATAAAAAATAGCCAGTTCTTGAATCTGTGTAATTAACCTGTGTTTAGAAAATACCTTGATTTATGCCTACATTTGTATTTCAGTTGCATACATTATGGAAATTTAATTTATAATCCATTTAGCTGATGTGATCATAGTGTTTAGGGCCATCATTTATTAGTGCTTGTATATTAAATGCTTTAAATGCCTAAACCTGACTTGTGTTGGGGTGGGGAGGGGGAATATATATATAAGGATGCAGAAGTATTTGGTGAGTCAGTGATTAAATTCAGCTTCAGATTTCAGGTAGCTTTGATATATTTACCAAAGTTGTGGAGTGTGTGTGTGTCTGTTACTAATTCAGAATAGCAAACTGTGACCATACAGATTGCAAATTAATGATTTACACTTGAAGTTTACTTTTTCAGCTACACAAAGAAAGGTTTCAGTTTTCATCCCTTTCCTAAAAATGCCTCCTTGGCTTTGATCTTGTTATTCATACATTCTTGGGGCTAAACTGTCACACAGTGTTTGTGTGTGAACGTATTTTGATAGGGCATCATTAGGAGATTTGTGCTTTTTACTGCCCTTCGTGGTTCTTTAATTTTTTCTTGACCCTGAATACAGAAAGTTTATGAAGATTTGCATTTGGAAATAGAAGGAAGGAGCCCCTCTGTGCTCATATACATGCTGTTAATGAGAGTAATTATGGCAGCTCATCCAAGAGCAGAAACCTAAAGACCTAGAGCGGAGGAGTATAGGATATAGAGCTAATTACAAATGAAACAAACAGACAAACCTAGAGTAGCACAATCTGCAGCTTCCAGTGTTTAATTGAAGCTGTCATTAGCTATCACTTTATGGTCAGATAGATAGGCGCATTGTTCTGAATGTCTAGGTGAAAGCAGTATATGTCTACCATTGATAAATAGGGTGGTACATAATTCAGTTTAATACTATAACAGTCAGTAAATGCATTGGAATTAAGGACTCTTAGCATATAGAGCGTGGGGTTGGTGTTTGCCTATCCAAAATCCTGGTGAGGTATGGAAAAGAAAGGCGGTTATATTTTAAGGGCCAGAAAACATTCTAACAGTGAATTGACCGAGTGACCCAAGGACATTGGTTCACTTGTAGGAGAACTTAGAATCATAGAATCATAGAATCATAGAGTTGGAAGAGACCACAAGGGTCATCGAGTCCAACCCCCTGCCAAGCAGGAAACACCATCAGAGCACTCCTGACATATGGTTGTCAAGCCTCTGCTTAAAGACCTCCAAGGAAGGAGACTCCACCACACTCCTTGGCAGCAAATTCCACTGTCGAACAGCTCTTACTGTCTTTCAAACTTGAATTTGAAGCTTCTAGATAGCAGCCGTGGTGCATACCTACTTTTGAAGACTTTTTCTAACTTTGATTTTAATGCATTATCAGTAGATAGCACACTGATTTTTTAAAAATGTGCAACCTTTCTGTTAGACACCAGGCACCAAGGCTACCTGAAAAAAACAACAACCCCTAACTTTACTGCATTTATAAAATAACTGTAAAACAATAGCAATACCCATAGCCTTGTAATATTTCATACAATGTAAATGCATTAAAAAGTTTGTACACAATTAACCATATGCCTCTCTCGCTCGGGGTTTGTTACTGCATTTAGCTCTTCTGCCCAAGTGCAGAATTTGGCATGGATTCCCATGTTGTGAGAATCTCTCCTTTCATGTAAATAAATGGGGGGAAGTGGATGCATGTCTTTTCTGGGTGGAATCACAAAATATAAAATGGGGTGGCTGGGTGGATGAGAGGGGAATTAGATTCAGGGCTGGGAAGGTTAAGCATTCCTTAGTTCCTTTGCCCCTTTCCATTACTAAGGCCATACAAATCCTCAGAATTCACCTTCGTATGGGGAGAGGTGGTCCTTGAGGTTTTGCAGTCCTGAGCTGTTTGTTTATAAGTCAAAACCAGCACTTTGAATTGAGCTCAGAAACTAATTGGCAGCCAGCACAGTTCAAACTCTGTGGCCCCGGTGAGTAACCTGGCCACTGAATTCTGCACCAGCTGAAGTTTCTGAACTGTCTTCAGAGGTAGCCCAACATACAACACATTAGAGTAATCTCACCTAGAATGGGGCTAAAGACAAAATCAAAGTTTCCAATGTAAGTAGAATTGACTGAATACACACAGGAGATAAGCTGCCATTTATTCAATAAGGAGATGGTCTTTTTCATTTTGACTTCAAATAAAAACATTCAGGTTTTCTTACATAGTGTTTTGGCAACTGTTAAATGACGGAAAGAGATTCTCTGCAACTCTACCATGGCACAGCTTGATTAAGTCATTTCTGAGTTTTGATGTTGCTAATTACTTTATTTATGAGACTTGTTTTAATGTTTTTGTTTATGCATTTTTTGTATTGCCTTTTCTGATACATACTGCCTTATACTGATACAAACTGCCCGATGACCACTTTTGGTGAAGGGCAATATAAAAATATCGAAATAAAATATTTACATGGGATGGATGATATGAATGGGGGAACTTGTATAGCACTCCCATAGATGGAGGAGATGTCTTGCTAAGTTTCTGAAGTGAAAGGACATAGTAAATACTTAGCTTCTGAAGTATATAAAAATAATTCTCAACTTTACATTTTTTTAAAGGCTTTATATGAAAATATGCTTGTCGAGCTTCCATTCGCCAGTTTTTTCCTTTCAAAGTTGTTGGGAACAAGTGCAGATGTGGACATTCATCACTTGGCTTCACTAGATCCCGAAATGTACAAAAACCTACTTTTTCTCAAGAGCTATGAAGGGGATGTGGAGGAACTTGGGCTGAATTTTACTGTGGTGAATAATGAATTGGGGGAAGCACAGGTAAGGGACTTCGGCTTTTAAGTTCTCAGCAATGTTTCTATTCAGATGTCATAATGATAAAGCATATGTTCATCAATGACTTGGAGTCAAAGCATACAGGCACTCTTTGTATTGATACTCATCAAACTAGCTTTTATGGCAAGTCACATATGCCTTTAGATACAAGCTTTGGTTGTTATAGGGGAAATTATTACATAATTTTTGTATTTAAATTAAAAATGCTTTGCATCAACCTCAAGTTCTTCAGTTTCATCAGAAGCACTTAGACATTGGGATATGCAGAGAATACTGCTTTACAAGTGTCACAAAGTGTTTGCCTGTTTGACTTGCCTGTTGAATTGTTTTCATAAATAGTTGTAGTTGATGACTCTAAAATGTTGGTATGGAATACTGAATTTGTAGACATTCAGGATGCTATGAAGGGCAATTCTACATGGTAGGTAATGACTCAAATATAAAACCCTAAGAGTGGGTTTTCAAGAGTATATGAGCTTGCATACAAAAGAACTGGACAATTAGTTCCAGAGGAACTTTGCATTGTGCTTTTCAAACAGGAACCCCTGCTATGCGGCAAATCCTCACTGAAACAGAGGAGAATTTGAAAAGCAGTGTGTGATGCACTAAGGGGGTCCTGCTCAAGCCCTTGGGTGCACCTAAAGTATCTTGTTGGATCTCTGCCATTGTAATTACTTCTGCTGGGTGCTTCTGAGAATATCCTTGTGAAAGAATTTAAGAAGAACAATTTCATATCTTAATTGACTGTCTTTATAAGGAAGCAGTTCAGCTACCAATAAAGGAAAGCTATTATTACTTGGAGAAAATCCAGTCTCAGGCACAATCCTCATCATACTATTCAGATCAAGGGGACTTTTATGTAAATCCAGTTAAAAGTAGGGTCTTAAATACAGGTGACCCATCTGTCCCCCTGAAAGTCTGCTGGATATTGGATAGAGAAGTCCGGTAAGAGGCCACTGTTAAAACAAAGTCAACAAGAGCATCAGGTAGTTTAGCCATTGTACTGTTACTTGCAGAAGATACTTGTTGCAATTGGCCACGCCCATGAACCTCACCCCCTGCTCATTGTGTCCATTTTGCTAGTTGAAAACATTATCTACCAGATTCTCGGATTAAACCACAATATCCTAAATTTGGGTGTAATGATAAGTACTGAGGTAGAAATGGAGGTGGATTTCATTTAGAACCTAGCTTTAATTCCTGATGATTGCTTAATTGCTTAATAATGCCTAATAAATGCATCCAAAATCTATCACCGTCAACCACATTGTTCATGATGGGGCTCTTCAGGCCTTGGACTCTGGCATAGGAACTTGTGTTACATAGTCAGACCACTGGTCTATCTAGCTGTTGGTTATATATGCTGGCAGCACCTCACCAGAGTTTCAGATGTTCTCCCTCTTAGTTTACAGCCCTTCCGTCCTTTCAAAAAACTTAACCGTTTCAAGGAAAACAAATTGGAAAGTGTGATGATGCCGTTGACTTCACAGAAGTGTTGACAGTGTTCAATCTGTGTTGATTAAAACTTGGCAATGGGAATTGAATGGTATATTGGAGGGCACTAGAATAAATGTGTGTGGCTATTGTGCTCGGTAGTCTTGACACAAAAGGCATCCAACCACAGAGGCCTCCTCCTAGACTAGAAATGTTTGATAATGGAGCAAAGGGCTGCATTAATTGGTAAATCTAGACCTGAGTGTCAGCAGGGGCGGCTTGCCCTGTTTTGCTGCCTGAGGCAGAGCGGGAAGGGGCCATGCCCTAGATAGAGCCTCGCTTACCAGTGCATGACTCCTGGTGAGATCTTGTGAGAGGTCAGTAATATCTTGCTGGAACCTGGATACCACAACCTGGGATTCTGCCATCTTAAGGGTAGACTGGCCCCAAGTGTCACAATAGATTCTGGTGACTGGGAGGTCTAGAACAGGCTTCCTCAACCTCAGCCCTCCAAATGTTTTGAGATTACAATTCCCATCATCCTTGACCACTGGCCCTGCTAGCTATGGATCTTGGGAGTTGTAGGCCAAAAAAACACCTGGAGGGCTGAGGATGAGGAAGCCTGGTCTAGAATGTTCTGAGTACCGTATCCAGTTTCTCTCACACACAGTCCATAATAATTTTCAGCAACAAGGGGGTTGAGCTCTCACTTTGCACCTTGGAATATACCAGGCAAGATCTAGCATGGCTTGGAGATACTCCACCTGGTGCCATTGCTGAGACTTTGCTGTATCCGAGATCTTGGGGCCTATAAAGCACTTCGCTAGCCTGGTTGGGTGACATCCTCAGCCCCACCTTTCATACATGCGTAACGGACCCAGAATGTGCCATCAACAGATACCCACAATGCTTTTTTTTGTGGGGGACAATGCATTTTGAATTCAGGAATCTTCTCCAGAATTTTGGCAGAGTAGAACTGATTCATTCCTGGCTCTGCCAAAACTTCACTGACTGGAACTCCTTGCATTTGCTCATCCCTAATTATATATTAAAATATTTGTGGTCAGAATGTTAAGTGTATTCTTGAAATAGTTTGCTTCTATATTGCAGCTGAATCTCGCTGATAAAGCCTCTTTAGGGGAATGTTGATTTTTTTATTTATTCATGGAATAAGTTCTTTTGGGTTTGGGTGTGGTCAAAATGAAAGGAAAAGCATTTAAAAAGGTATATTGCCGGTTTAAAGACCTGTGAACTATGGCCTGCATAATTTTAAATAGACTTTATAGTTATGCCATCTAGTGGCAGAAGGTGCAACAGAACTCCTGCCTAAATTTAGTTAGTAAGGAAGGACTGGGTTTTTAATTTCGGCTCATATCACGCCGTAAATGCCCATCTGCATTGATATTTCTACGTACAAATAATTCATGAGTGATCAACAGTAATATTGGGTGATATATAGGCTGATATGCCACCAGATCGTCATCAAGGATATTAGGATTTAGGAGGAAAAACAGTTCATAAGACTGACATTTATTTCATAGAATATTTTTATGTTTTACAGGTGGTTGAACTGAAGCCTGGTGGAAAGGATATTCCTGTCACTAGCGCCAATCGAATCGCATACATCCATCTTGTGGCAGACTACAGGTTAAACAAACAGATCAGGCAGCATTGCCTTGCATTTAGACAGGGTCTTGCCAATGTTGTTAATCTTGAGTGGCTTAGAATGTTTGATCAGCAAGAAATTCAGGTACTGTTGCATAGCTCTGTGGACAAAATAATTTAGCAATATAAACCTTTGAAAATCCTGCCTGAAACTAAACGATGCACCTATCTTTCCCTATCTGTTCTAGGTTTTGATATCTGGTGCACAGGTTCCTATTAGTCTAGACGACCTTAAAACTTTCACAAACTATTCAGGCAAGTATATTGTAATTCATATGATAAATAAGATAAAATCAAAGGCATGAGCCAGGAAGGTTGAGCCACAATTTTCAATTGAAGAATTAACTGTGTTTAACTTTTCCCCATTTCATGGGATTCAAATTGGTTCTAAATTTTAGTTGGATCATTTTCCACATCACAATTTTAAAGAGCAATACTTAAAACAACAGCAACCAGTTACCACAAAGTCCTTTATTGGCTCAGTTTTATATTAGGGAGCTCTTGGATTATGCCCAGTGCCACAAAGAAGACTGAGAACACCAAATATATAATAATGTCATACAAATGTACAATAATTCATGATGATCAGAATGCCTAAGAACATCTGCTACAATGAGTTTTTAAAGCTACATTAATGCTCTCATAGGACATGAAAGAAAATACTCAAATGTAGTCCATTTTCAGTATATGATCTTGGATTTTAGTGTTTCAAAACCTGTGACAGTCATTGGTGGGAGACCATGTCACACTATGTCTGCTGTTTCCCTTCTACTAATCTGGGTCCAACCCCATAAATTTAAATATGCATATGTTTAATGAAAAGATAGTGAAGGCAGATAACCTTGCAGCTGGAAACTCTATAACTGAAAGTCCTGCTTGCTGTATTTGGTATTGTACCCTTTCCCCATGGCACTGAGGCTCCCAGCTGGGTCTTCTTTCCCCATATTGGCCTGGCTCAGACTTGCTTAGTCTTGGAGATGGAACTATCCAAGGTGCCTTCTCACTCATGCCTTTGTTTTTCACCATTTCTGCTTAATGTGCAAATGTTGCATTGATTGAGCTCTGTTTTAGAATGCTGGGCTGCTTCCGAAATGTGCTGAATCTTATGATGTTCCACATTTATTGAATCCCTGAAAAGGCTAAGATGGAATGGGGCATGCCATTCTGTTGCTCTCAGTGCCAATTTATCAGGTGGTTCAGAATACGTTGGTTCTTTTGCTGGCACATGTGGGCTGTATAATCTGCACATCTGATTTTCTGCAGTGAGTACTGTAAGATGTTTGAACAAAAGAAACCAGTATTGAGGAAACGTGCAGCATGGCTGGCATTAGATGAGATCTGATTGACGCATTTCAATCATTCAGATTTATCAGTGTATCCGGAATGCACTGTAGCTGTCTCCTAATAGTATATTGTAATAGCGCTGTTCAACACTGACACAATTTGTTTTTCTTTTGGAAAATTGTAGGTGGTTATTCTGCAGATCATCCAGTAATCAAAATCTTTTGGAGAGTTGTAGAAAGTTTCACCGATGACGAAAAGCGTAAATTGCTTAAATTTGTGACAAGCTGTTCACGGCCTCCACTCTTGGGGTTTAAGGTATCTGTGTTCCTGAAATTGGCTTAACAGAAGCATAATCTGATATATTGCAGCCATTCCCATGCTTTAGCATATTAAGAAATAATTGCTCAACAATTTAAGGGGAAAAAAGCCACAATAAATAGGAGTACTCAACATTTGCACACAACATTAAGTGCTCATCAGTTCTTCTGCCTGATTTTTGGGGGTTCCTCCATGCCACTGACACATGGTGAAGTATTTTCAGGAGACTAGAGTAGAGGGCATTGAGGGATTTTGTGTTCTTCATTGAGTAACTATTTCTAGACCTTGAGAAATAAGGTTTCACTGATCCTCTGGCTTATCACATATTCTATGCTGCCCATCTCTATTTTTGCATTTTCTGTTGTGTCTGGAATGATTAGTTAACTTCTTGATACTGTGAGCTGCTTTGAGTATGGCTTACCATTGGGAATCGGCATACATATACATGACGATGTACAGCTTTGTATTTCTTATAAGCCCGTTACAGGGACTGTTCCTACCCAGAAAAATCCTACCACGTAGTGCATATTATTTGACATGAGGAGCAGGAAAGATGCTTCCTCCATTTATGGGCAAAGATTCCCAACAGCTGTTACCGCTGTCTGATAATTGTGTAGGTTGATGAATAACTCCTGTCCAATGCCAAGAGCTGTTATTGTTTGCCCACCAAGCTCAGGGAAATCTACTGTTACCATGCTGCGCCCAAGCAGCATAGGAGCCCTGAGATAAGTAGCATAATTCAGTGTGACTATTACAAATGCTGTTGCAGTGCTTTTTTGAAGATGAAGAGCACCATGTACTGTAAGTAGTAATTAGTATTTGCAATGAAATAAGTGGATTCATTTAATAAAATATATATATATTGAGGGCAGCAATTAGTACAAAATGTCTTCGGTAATTAATTGTACATAGCTGCATTAAAGTGGAAGATAATTAAATGCTACTGTTAAGAACATAACTTTCTAATAGCCTGGCTTTGAAATCTTGTCCATGCTACATTGTGGAACCTTCACCTTTGCTAAAGTTAGTTCAGACTCATTTAGAAGAATGCAGTATGTCTTGAAGTACTTTTACTTATAAATAGCACAGTCACGACTTGCACTGTTTAAAAAAAGGGGGGGGGGGAAATGGAAGCCTTTACTGCCAGCAGCTTCAGCTCACAATAACATATGCTCAAGCTAATTAAAGTTTAATAAGTTTAATAAATGAGATTGTTACAGACAAAAAAAAATCATTAAAGTGCAGTTGGAAACTGTTAAGTTCCAATCAGGTCACACGATAAATTGATGATGCTTCTCTCTTCTCTACTATTGCAGATTCCCGTTCCACAGTATTTAATTATTCAACAAATGGTGCCCTTGGCTTGACATTTCAATATAGAACTTCATTTTTAACATTTTTAAAGCTTAAAGTAGGAAAATTCAATTAGCATTTTGAAAGGAACACTAAAAATACAGCATTTTATCTATGACATACATTTTAAGGCCTCCATTTAAACAATAATTTAACTTAAAATCTCATTAACCTTCTGGCATGGGGTGTTAGGATTTTTAATTTTTATTTTTTTTTGCAGTTTCTAAAACCAGACAATCTATTTTCACTCACCAAAGAATTTGATTAAATTAATAAACTCTTGTAAAGAAAAGGAGAGCTTTGGATATAATGTGGAAATGTCTTAGGCACCCCTAGGGTGGGGTTGGGGGGTTGGGAGGAGAGATCTTGTTTTCTAAGAACTGAGGAAAACCTATTTTCCTTTTTTTTTGGGGGGGGGGAGGGGTAAAACCATTTTACACCTTGGGAATGTTCTTATTTTGTTAGAGGCAGAGTTGTTAAGTACAGTGGTGCCTCGCAAGACAAAATTAATCCGTTCCGCGAGTCTCTTCGTCTAGCGTTTTTTTCGTCTTGCGAAGCAACCCTATTAGCGGAGTAGCAGATTAGCGCTATTAGCGGTTTAGCGGCTATTAGCGGCTATTAAAGGCTTAAGGGATAAGCGGATTAGCTGCTAAAAGGCTATTAGCGGTTTAGCGGCTTAGAAAAAGGGGGTGGGGAGCGGAAAAAAATCTCAAGACTCGCAAGACATTTTCGTCTTGCGAAGCAAGCCCATAGGGAAATTCGTCCTGCGAAGCGCATCGAAAAATGGAAAACCCTTTCGTCTAGCGGGTTTTCCGTCTTGCGAGGCATTCGTCTTGCGGGGGTACCACTGTAGTTAGATAAGAGCTTTCCAAACTGTGTGTCGTGACATGTTAGCATGTTGGCTGCAGTGTGTAGGTGTGTCTTGCAAACGCTCCCTGCACTTCTCCCGGTGCTGGAAAGGATTGTTTTCACCTCTGGTTTGCTAGTAAAACTGAATTACTGTGTCACGAACTGACGCATGTCTAAAAATTGTGTCACCAACATGAAAAGTTTGAAAAGCTCTGAGCTAGATGAATCGGGAATAGGCAGCATGTCTGTGACCAAAATGTTCCTTCAAAGCACTTTGATACGCTTTGACATTTTTGGGAGTACCAGATAATAATCTCTCTGTGTGTTTGTGTGTGTGAGAGAGAAAAAATGTATTTGATTCCTCAGATGTTAGAAAATGATTACTTTCTGCTGAGAGCTGACCTCTGGACTCCACACAACAATCTCCTCACCCTACCCGCCATGCTCACAATGGTGTAACGCAACATACTTTTTCTCTAAGTGTTCTGTAAGAAACAAATGGTTTGAGGATTATTTAAATGTATGTGTAGATAAACACCAAGTGCATATTACAGATTGCTCAGCTTCATAAGACATCTTGATTCCTGATAAACACATGCAAATTAGCTTTTCGGTGAATCAGAGTTAGGCTTTTAACGATAGAATATGTGTTTTGTGGAATAACAGTTGTGTGTTTGTTTTTAATCTATGGGCCAATAATCACATTGCTGTGTTAAGCTTACACAAGAATCTCAATGCGAATCCAGTTTTACTTTAACAGATGACTTCCGTGCTGTATCAGAAGCTGCTTTCGATTTCAAAATTTCAAAACTCCTCTCGATTTCAAAACCAGCATTGGCTGCTTTTAAAGAAATTCTGCTTCTTCAACCTTTCTGTGGGTCCTGGCCAAAATCTCAAGCTGGCAACTATCATTCCACAACACTGTTGAATAGTAAAATTATAAAAATGAACTGATGTGGGCAAAATAGCTTGTAGTTGCCCGTTTCACATAAAATTCCACAATAGGAGGTTATTGTGACTTCAGAAGCTAAAATAGTGTACAGTGGTGCCTCGCAAGACGAAAAGAATCCGTTCCGCGAGTCTCTTCGTCTTGTGGTTTTTTCGTCTTGCAAAGCAAGCCCATTAGCGGATTAGCGCTATTAGCAGTTTAAGGGCTATTAACGGCTATTAAAGGCTTAAGGGATTAGCGGATTAGCTGCTAAAAGGCTATTAGCAGCTTAGCGCTTTAGAAAAAGGGGTTGGGGAGCGGAAAAAAACCCCAAGAATCGCAAGACATTTTCGTCTTGCGAAGCAAGCCCATAGAGAAATTCGTCCTGCGAAGCACCTCTGAAAACGGAAAACCCTTTCGTCTTGCGGGTTTTCCGTCTTGCGAGGCATTCGTCTTGCGGGGCACCACTGTATCTCTTAATATATGTTTAGGGGCTTCTTTAAGGCTACAAAGAAACTTTTATTTGGATTGTTTTTTTTCTCCTTGTTTGGATGTTTGCTCTAATCCTTGTTTCATCGTTACATCTTTTCTCCTGCCCCAGGAATTGTACCCTGCTTTTTGCATACACAACGGAGGCTCTGATTTAGAGCGGCTACCCACTGCCAGTACCTGCATGAATTTATTGAAGCTTCCAGAGTTTTATGATGAGAACCTTATGCGAAGTAAGCTGCTTTATGCCATTGAATGCGCTGCTGGATTTGAGCTGAGCTGAGCTGAGCTACTCTAATGCTCTGTTGAGGAACTAATCAGTGCCTACTCCCACACCAAGCAGATTAGGAGAATCCCACCTAGGTTTCTGCAGCTCATCTTTCCTGTCAAATACTCTCAAGTAGGTTTCAGTTTCAGTGCAAGATGTTATTTCTCTGTCATTCGTTAAGCATTTAACTGTATCAACGGTATCTTACTCTGATTTCAAAATAATGAAGCTGTGTGCAGTTTGGTAGGCTTTCCAAGAAAGAGCATATTTGGGGGCACAGTAACATCATTTTGAAAATAACCAAAGATGAAGCTTTGGCTTTGCGCTGTTCAAATACAGAATAATCCCATAAGCTGGCAATAAAGCAACATACAAAGCAGCCCACGAGGAATAAACAGGGTGATGACTTTGGAGAGGGAAGCAGGCATTTTGCAAGTGGCTCGGAACTGAGAGGCTAAAAGCAGTTCCACTTTTTTTTCCTTCAAGCGGCAGAAATTGTTTACAAACCTTTCTGCAACTGCAGTTTGTTGCAACTGGGGGGGGGGGGAAATGCATTTTTATTACCGTGGTAGGCATTGAAAGAAAGCGTTTATTTCACTTGTGTGCGTGCGTGTTTTTTCAATACCTTCAGTTATCTGAATGGGCATGCCTGTTCTTCAGTCACTACCTTAACCCGTGTCTTGATTAACTGGACATTTTCTTTCCTTCTTCTGTTCCATTTTCTCCTATGTGCCTGTAGACTTTTTAACGCGACAGACTTCTTTGGCATATATAACACATACGATAGCTGTGACTTTGGAAAAGAAATACTTGTAACAACTATTAAAATATATTTGAACCGGAAGCTCCAGGCTTTTAATCTTTTGTATCTGAAAGCCTGTGGGTGGGCGTTCACATACCCTCTTTAGCTTTCTCTGTCAGGAATAATTGTGGTTGGTGTAGAAACTGGGCTTTCCTTCGTTATTTGCCATGATTAAACAACTACGAATCCATTTGCTCAGTTAGCAGTTAGCTGCTTGGGCACGGGGAAGGGAGTGCATCACTGGACTATGTTTGACTGACAAGGCAAACATTTGTTTCATGTGGTTCAGAAATGGTTATGGCACTGGGTCAACATTTGTCTTCACGTGCAATTCTCACTAAATTATTTTTTTAATAATATAATTAGAACCTAAATCATTAACGGGCAGAATCAAGTGTGTCCTTTATTGTCAGTTGGAAAAGGCCTGAGAACTTTTACATTGGGGGGCCCTTCCACTTCCGGCCTCCGAGACCGAAAGCTATTTTACTGCTGGGGAAGCTTCTGAATTTCATATTTAATTAGCAGTAAACAGCAATATATTTTAAATGTGCAGAAGAGCTCTTGAGTGATTTTAAGATGTTTACTAGTGTTAGTACAAAAAAAAATGTATAATTTCATGATTTGGATAAGAAATGAAGTGTTAAAAATACTATTTGTAGTCACAATGTACAGAAATAAAACAATTGTTTTCTTTTTGGTTTTGTTCTAAGCTGCTTTATTTATGGTAACATTTACAATGCCCTGCCTATTCTGTTCCTGATAGCTGGCTGCCTGTGTTCTTTTTATTTTTATTTTTATATAGATTATGGAACTTAGCACAGAAGGACTATAGAAACCTTTAACAGGACTGCTGCCTTCTCTAAAAAGCAAAGCCTGGACATTTCCTTTAAAAAAACACACACCATTATTTATTCTATAATCCAAAGTATTGAATATTTTGAAATTATTTTTTCAACTGAATTAATTTGTTGGATTAAAAGCTGTCATGTTTGTAAGTTGTAAAATGTAAATTAAACTCTTTTTGTATTGAGTCATAGTATTTCCAGGGTTTTGTTAGTTTTAGGCCACATTATTTTAACGTCTGGTAAGTTACAATTTACTCTTGTTGTGCAAGCATAATGCACAGTTTCTAAAATGTTATCAAGGAAGCCAAAACAAGAATGGGGCTGACACTGGCCAAAATCAAATGAGCTATTCCCCGCACCTTTCTCTTGCATGCTACATTGCAACCATTTTTAAACAAAATGTTTTTGCAGGCGGTCTGCCATGTACTAGAAAGTGCTGCTCTTTGTGCTTTTGGATTGGGATGAAGTATATTAGCACACATTTGACTTTGTCCAGTATGTTCCTGTGGGCAGGACCTACAGCATGGGCGGTGTAAAATTCCAAGGGCTAAAATCTTAATGACAATCAGCCAATGAAAAAAAGCAGGGAGCAGCAGAGTCTGAAAGAAATACGGTCAGTTCTTTCCAGCCTTGGAAAATAAAAAAAATGTATTGCAACATCATGCTGCCTGGGAGCTGGCAGTCATATTTATTATGCAAATGACTAGCAAGATACCAACCAATTGTCAGAATCTGTACAGAAATGTCCATGTTGAATTGGTAGGTGAATGCAGCCCCACTTGTCATATAGCTATTGTATCTTTCCTGGGGCCTCATTTCCATCTCTGTATCCCTTGCAATCCTTAATAATAATAATAATAATAATAATAATAATTAATTTATTACCAGGCCATGTTACTGAGATGTCCACTGAGCCACAGAATTGTGTTTGTAAATATGACCCTAGAAATGGATGAGCCCTGGAATAAGGGGCAGAGTTTAGTTTTGTTCAGAGAGAAACTTTGGAGGGTGGCATCCACATCTCCACAAGCCTTGCACTCACTCAAACTGTGTTCGCACTGGTGGTGTGAAGGGAGAGGTCACTCATAACGCCTTAGCAGTCGACCGTTTGGGCTCCTGAACGCCACAAACCTGGAAGTGAATGTTCCGGTTTGCGAACGTTCTTTTGGAAGCAGAACGTTCAGCAGGGCTTCCGATTGGCCACAGGAAGCTTCTGCAGCCAATTGGAAGCTGCGCCTTGGAAGTTGAATGTTTTGGAAGTCGAACGGGCTTTTGGAATGGATTATTATAAGGCTATGGTGGTTCAGAGCCTGTTACCTGGCTCACTGGGCCAATTCTACACATACTCTAAATACACATTACTAAAGGATTGGTCTGTCTGTAATGGTTATACACACCTTTTTGCACCCCCACTTGGAGAAGTTTGAGGCCTTGCCATCATTTGCATGAGTGTCAGAAAAAGCAAACTCCTTCAAGCCAAAAGATTACTCCAGAGTGACAGGTAGGTTGTCCATGGTCAACTCCAGCAACTGAGTCTCTTCCCAAATCTCAAGTGTTTCTTTTTACACAAGAAGCTGCTTTATACCAAGTCAGATCACTGGTCCATCTAGCTCAGTACTAACTGGCAGCAGCTCTCCAAGCTTTTCACATGGGACGTTCCAGCCCTACCTGGAGGTGCCAGGGAGACCTTCTGTATGCAAAGCAGCTGTACCACTGACCTATGGCCCTTCCTATTTTTCTTACTGCCATCTCACCTTTTGCATTAAAGATAGCTTAAGGGTAAAGGGACCCCTGACCATTAGGTCCAGTCGTGGCCGACTCTGGGGTTGCGACGCTCATCTCGCTTTATTGGCCAAGGGAGCCGGCGTACGGCTTCCGGGTCATGTGGCCAGCATGACTAAGCCACTTCTGGCAAACCAGAGCAGCACACGGAAACACCGTTTTACCTTCCCGCCAGAGCGGTACCTATTTATCTACTTGCACTTTGACGCGCTTTCGAACTGCTAGGTTGGCAGGAGCAGAGACCAAGCAACGGGAGCTCACCCCGTCACGGGGATTCGAACTGCCGACCTTGTGATCGGCAAGACCTAAACTCTGTGGTTTAACCCACAGCGCCACCCGCATCCCTTAAAGATAGCTTACACAGACATAAAAGCCATGCACCCTGTTCTTTGACTAAATTGTTTCGAAGCTATTTTTTAATTGCTGTAACTCACCCTGGGACCTGCTGGCGAAGGGTGGGTACAGAAACAACAAATTAATATGGCTCGTAGCAAATTAAAGCCAAGTCCAAGAACAAAAGTTTCTCCTCCCATGCACCTTCTGCCCACTCTCTTCAGCTTGAAGGTTGTCATTTGCTAAGTAAAAAAGCTGATGGGTATCTTATTCAACAACACAACCCAAACTATCAGATGGTCACCTGTTTGCTCCTAAGTGAGGGAATATCAGATTATCTGGGACTATTAAGCACCTCTCTACCCAATCAGTTGGCCACAGGGCCTGTGCCAGTCCCCTGCTGAAGCCCCACACGAGCCTTTGGCTTCCAGCCAGATCTTGCAAGAGATCCATGAGATCCCACTGCAATCCAGAAGCTGTGACTGTAGCCACTTCTCTGCCAATGGGTGGGAGAGAGAGGCATGGAGGTGCCAGATAAGTAAGTAGTAGTGGTGGTGGAGGTGGCAGCTTCTAGTGACATCTTGCAAGAGCCCCCGCAAAATCTTGTGCAGCTCTCTTGAGATCTACCTGGAAGCCACTGCTGCTCCAGCAGTGCAGACGGGCACTGCCCCTTGGATTCCACCGCCCGCGGTGGCTGCCTCAGTCCACCACACAGATGGGACAACTGGTCAGCCAGAAGCCTATTGATAGTAAGAGAGCGACAGCTGCTTCTTAAAAACGATGACCAGAAATATTGGGGCAGCAGAGAGGAAAGGTGTCCACTGGCCTCACCCTAAATCAGGCACCCCCCAAACTCAGTCCTCCTGTTGTTTTGGGACTACAATTCCCATCATCCCTGAGCACTGGTCCTGTTAGCTAGGGATGATGGAAGTTGTAGTCCCAAAACATCTGGAGGGCCAAGTTTGGGGGTGCCTGCCCTAAATGCTACCTGGGCTTTGCCCAGACCAGGGTTGCTCAAAAGCTTTGGTCCCCAGATGCTGTTGGACTACAACTCCCATCATCCACCCTTGCTATCCGGACCAGTGGTCAAGGATGATGAGAGTTGTAGTCCAACAGCATCTGGGGGTCCCAAGGTTGAGAAAGGCTAGAGACGTTGCTCCCGCTCCCCACCCCTCCTTTTAATGGCGCAGCGCCTCCTCACAGCCGCCAGGGAGCGCCCGCCCGTGCCCGAAATATCCCCCCTCCCACCTGCGGCAGTGGAACGGGGGGGGGAGGGTGGAGATGCCAAAAGGCAGAAGGAGTTATTCTAGAAACTTCCGGAAAGTAATAAACCCCGGCGGAAGTGAGAGCTGAGACTTCCTCCTCTCGCGTTCTCTTCCTTCCCTTTCTCTCCAGGTTTACGGTCACAGAGAAACGAAATGATAGAGAGATGACCGAATCTCTCAGATGGGGAATTTCCGGGTCCACGTTACGGTAAGTCAAGAGCTGCGTTAATAGAAATGAATGAGGAAATTTTAAGATTCGACCATAACCGTGAGTGAGCGACAACGTATTCACCCGGAAAGACGGCAGCAAAGAGAAGATTTATTTATTTATTTTATGTATTATTTAAACCCAGTTTTTATTTTGGTGTGCACAATTTTTTTTTTAAAGGTTGAGCAGAGTGGCTTACGACAACCGTCCAGCGATACTTCGAACCTTTTGCAGGCAGGTATTATAACTATCATTATTATTATTTAATATCATCATTTATTCCATATGTATGATTAAGTTGAGATTCCTGGATTTCAAGAGGTTGAACTAGATGACCCTCGGGGTCCCATCGTAATCTACAATTCTATGATTCTATGATTATTTTGTTATAAATTATTATTGTTGTTGTTGTTGTTATTACCTACCTTTCGCCCTAAAGGCCCCAGGGCGGGTATACATACACACATGCACCTCTATCTCTGAAAATAATAAAATGTCATAAGCCGGGGGGGGAAAACTAAAACAATTTTAAATGTGTAAAAGCACATTTTTACATGAAATATTTACATGAAATTAAATGAGAGATTAGAACACTGGTGAATTCCTGGTGGCCTTTGTTTGGGAGGGGGAGGGGTACGCTGCTCCCCAATCATACATTATATCAAAATTATTTCCGCCAGGCGGGCTGAGTTAGGACGAATGAGGAGGAAATCGAGAACCTTTCGAAACCTTGGAAGTTCCGCTATAACGTGTCACTCTTCCATTTCCTACATCTAGGGAGGCGCGCTGGTCTGGGGAGGGAGGGAGGAAACAAAACAAAAAACCCCCCACCAACGGCTCTTCCGACGCTTTCAGCGTGTGACGCACTTCCTGTTTGCGGCCCTGAGAGGAGGAGAGGCATCGTCTCCACCGTCACGGCTGCCGCTGCTTTATCAGAAAGCGGGAAGGGACGAGACGGGAGCTGAGCGCTGCAGTCGCCGGCCTTGAAGGAGACGAAGAGCTCGGAGGTGAGGGGAGCGCTGAGGGCGCGGGGAGCCGTGAGGGAAGGAAGGTGGCGGGTATCGGGGGGGGGGGGAAGGAAGGGGGTTGTTCTGAGGGGCGGCGGGGGGGGGGGTTGGTATCTCCACCGCGGGGTTGGCGCCAGGGGCGCGCGGACTCCCCCCTCCCCTCATACCCTCCTCCGCCTCGCGCTCTCTCCTGATTGGCTGAGGCCCGCTGCAGGGGGTGGGGGGAGGATGGTTATCTCTAGGCTCGTGGTGGGCTTCGCCTTGGCTTCCGATTCTCCCCCCCTCCCCCACCACGAACACCCCCCCCCCAAACACAGACTAGATTCTCTGGGCATTTGTGCCTCCTTCGCCCTCAAAGGTCGCAGTGGCCTAGGCGCCTCTTTCTTCTTCTTCCTTTGTCTGGTCTACCTCTTCTCCAGCCCCACCCCCACCGATCCGCTTCTAACCCCCCCCCCACCGTCCTGGGGTTGCCACCCCCGGGAAACTCCATGGGGTGTGTGTGGAAGTGGGTAGCCCCCCCCCATAGCGCCTTCCGTGAAACGAATCAAAACAAAGCGCAGAAAAGGGGGGCGTCGTGGAGTGGGGGCGCCCCATAGGAACGCGTGGCGTGTCTTGTCTGGGTTTCGGAGCGATTCCAGTCGTCCGAGGGCTTCAAGCTTTAGCGTAGGCCCAACTTCTAAAAACGTTTATTTTTCCCGTCCGAAACAAACGCTTAAAAAATCAAAGTAGATCATATTTGTTGTACATGCAAAGAGGGGGCGATAAGATTTTCATTGGCTACATGCAGCCTATTTCAGCTGCGGTCCACGAAAGCTTATCGTGCGATAAGTGAAGGCACCGTAACGCTTTTAATTTTATTTTTCCGTTTGCATTTTTGCTGTGTAGTAGGCTAACATGGCTTGTTCTCTGGAATGGTATTGCTGTTAGCGATTTGTTTTCTGTGGCAATTGCCTGTTTTGTCTCTTTTTTAAAAAAATTCTTGGTTTTTACACAATGCTTTGCAATTACAAGAAGCCTGCCTGCTTTTTTGTAGATTGTTTTTAACGTCTCTGTGCAAATGTTATCACTATTTAAAAATAAATACATTGAATCCTTGGTTTCTTTCGAAATTGCTCAGTGAACAAACTGAGCTGAGGTCAGAAGCTGCCATTTGAAAACTATTAGGAGGAATAGGCTAATGGTGCTTTGCATGTTTACTAGGATGCGACTCCTGTTGAATATGGTTGGCATTGCAGTCTAGAAGATGTAGAAAGAATAGTCATTAACTGGCAGCTGTTAAATTGCTTTCGGGGGAGGGAAACTTTTGAAAGTTGGAATCTTAAGATTTAAAAGTTAAGTAGATGAATATTTTGTATATCTGTTAAAGCATAACTAATAATACTTTTAAATAAAAATATCATTTCTAAAATAAAATAAAAAGAGTATTAGTGTAACTTTTAAAGGACAGTAAATCTCAAGCAAACAGTCCCTTGGTTGGTTACTTGATTCAACTTTGGAAGTTGTGTAGAGATTAGATATGCAAATACCGTATTTTTCGCTCTATAAGACGCACCAGACCACAAGACGCACCTAGTTTTTGGAGGAGGAAAACAAGAAAAAAAAATATTTTGAATCTCAGAAGCCAGAACAGCAAGAGGGATCGCTGCGCATTGAAAGCAGCAATCCCTCTTGTGTTCTGGCTTCTGGGATAGCTGCACAGCCTGCATTCGCTCCATAAGACGCACACACATTTCCCCTTACTTTTTAGGAGGGGAAAAGTGAGTCTTATAGAGCAAAAAATACGGTATATGGCTACCTTGGATTTTGTAAAACTAGTGCTGGGTCCAATATTTCATATTTGGCCCAGCTTTTTGTCAGGAGTGGGTTAACAAAATACCCAAATTATTATCACATATTAAATTGTTGATTTTGTTCAGCCTTGTGTAAGCTGCCCTAAGTAAGCCTTATTTGAAGAGCAAGGGATAATAAATTACTGAAATATGTGTTACTTGCTTCAAGTGGGTGGCTTAGCAGCAATACTAGACTGGAGGCCATTTATGTGGTACCTCTGTTGGGCATCTGGGATTTTCCGTGTTTCTCTAGAAATTTCCAGACGCATAATGAAGGAGATTAAGTAGCTAGGGGAAGGATAGTAAAGTGATGATACATTCTAACAGTACAATTTTATTTATTCTTTACAAAGCATACATTTTATTACTCATTAAATACATTTTGTTGCACAGTTATATGTGAACCACCCTGAGATCTACAGGTGAAGGGGCAGTATACAAATTTAATTAATGTTAATAACACATTAGATTTAAAAATGGAAATTCATTTTTTTTCTTCACTGTGTGAAGAAAAGACCTTTAATCTTAAAGGTCCAAGTAGGAGGAAGACACACTATATTTGTCCTAGAGTTCATTTGTATTCCACAGCAATATTATCTTAAAGCTAAATTTGAGAATTTAAAAATGATGGTTAAATGTACATACCATGGTTGAATTTCCATTGGCAGATTATGATGGCTGGACTTTAGTAATTGTTTTAGGATTAACTAAAAGTCAAATGCTACATTAGTTTGCATTATTTTCTGTATTTCAATTTTTTTCTTCACTAAGCTAAAGCTTACTCACCTTTTAGTCTATATTTCTGAATAATTTGGTCCTGGGAGTGAACTTAAGAAGCTGTTTAGTGCAAAATCAGGCCATTGGTCCATAACCATCTGTTTCCATTTTACTGTTCTCACATTGGTTGTCCTATGCCTTTTCAAATATTGCTTCTTTGGTCCTTTTTAAATGAGGGTTAAACCACAGAGCCTAGGGCTTGCCAATCAGATGGTCGGTGGTTTGAATCCCCATGACAGGGTGAGCTCCCGTTGCTTGGTGCCTGCTCCTGCCAACCTAGCAGTTTGAAAGCACGTCAAAGTGCAAGTAGATAAATAGGTACCGCTCCGGCGGGAAGGTAAACGGCGTTTCCGCGTGCTGCTCTGGTTCGCCAGAAGCAGCTTAGTCATGCTGGCCACATGGCTGGCTCCCTCAGCCAGTAAAGCGAGATGAGCACCGCAACCCCAGAGTCGGTCACGACTGGACCTAATGGTCAGGGATCCCTTTACCTTACTGAACCATTTATTTGCAAAGCATATGGTTAAGCAGACATCACTATACTTGCTAGTCAAACCAGACTGAACAAGAAGAGAGAAGTTGGCCTTGTAATAGGATCATTTGCATCCTTAAGTATTTAGGACAAGAATCATTCAGGAGATAATTAGAAGGCTAAAGCTCAAAGGTCAAGATTAGAAAAAAGGTTGGGTGGAGCATCAGCAGGACATAGGAGTATTCTTAGGGTTTTCAAAAATTCCCAGTAGAGTGCCAGTCTCACCTTTATGCAAGGATTTCAGCATCAGGCTTATCCGATGTAGTGTGCGAAAAGGCTGTTCTGGGAGACCTTCCCTTGTAATGAGGAAAATTACACAGGAGGCTGCGATGAGACCAAGAGCAAGTACCCTGTTGCCCAGCAACTATTGTCTCAACACACAATCAGTAGAAAGGCTGTTAGCCAAAGAACTCTTTATATTTCAGTTTATCCAGTAAAGTTATATAGTCATTCAGACAGAAACAGAGTTGTGGCCATCTTAACTGTACTCATTCCAGTACTGTACCTGAGTTCAAAATACACTAGACTCTCAAAAACATTTATGACTCTGGTAAAAACCTCGATTAACATAGTGTAAGCACTACCTTTTAAGTGGAGCTTTAATTGCTTTTCATATTAAGGCCTAGATTATTTTTGAAACCTGGAAATTGTGGAGCAGGAATATAACTTCTTATTTTTTATTGCAAGCCCTCCTGTACAAAAGAATCACTTTCACCACCCCTCTTTAGCAGAGTATTTGCCATACAATTTGGATTGTTGGCAGTTTGCTAGTTTTTAAAATTAAGTTAATTCAAAGTAATTTATTATAAACTGGAATAGCTAGAAGACCACTTGATCAAAAACTCAATAGAGCCATTATATATTATGAATTTTAGAAACATCTATGCTGCTTCCCCCCACCCCCCAAAAAAGCAGAACTATATCTTCATAAGAAGAAAAAGCTTTTAAGTTGAATTCCTGATTAAGGCTTCTTCACCTTTCTGATGTCTACTTCATTACAATTTCTGCTCCCTCCCCCATCACATGCCACTTCATGTTTAACACACTTTCTTCAAGGATGGCATCTTTGTAAATTAAGCAAGACATATTTAAGCAAAACATCAAAAATATACCTTGCATTATGCTCTACCAGATACTATATTAGTACACCTATGAGGAAGATGCAGGACAGTTTTAACTAGTGCTGGAAACTTGCTTGGTACAGGTGTCTTAATCAGGCATGGCTCTTAACATGCAGTCATTAATGTTATGGTCCCCAGTTTATATTTATGTGCTGCTGTGAGGTGCAGAATTTTTATTTTATATTTACTTGTGAAACTTTTGTTGCAAACCATTTAGGCATCTTGAAGTATGTAGTTGCTTGTAAGTCATTAAAATATAACATGCTTCAGGTTGCTTGCAAAGTCATTGTGATTGGGAATTATCTCTGTTCTGCAGATGCCTTAAAAGGTTAACTGAAGTGTCTGTTTCCAATATGTAATTCTGTAATATCAGAAGATTGTTTACTGAAGAGTTTAGATGCAAGATGAATTCAGTTGACACATTTGCATTAATAAGTACAAAATAATTTGTAAGGTTGTTTCATTTGATGCTCATTAAAAGGGCTTCCATGTTGATTAGTTTGTGGAGACATGGTCTATTAATAGTTGAACAGTGTTGATAAAAATAGGATAGCCTTTAATGTCTTTTTTGTAGTACTGGATATTTTTGTTTTATAAACTCTTAAACATAGAAATAAAAAAGTTCAAACTGAAAATTTATTCAGCCTGACATCATTCTTGCTCTCATTTCTGGTGTGATGATGGTAAGTCACCCAACAACTACAAGTTTCTATTCCAGGCATAGGCAAACTCGGCCCTCCAGATGCTTTGGGGATACAACTCCCATCATCCCTAGCTAACAGGACCAGTGGTCAGGGATGATGGGAGTGGTAGTCCCAAAACGTCTGGAGGGCCGAGTTTGCCTATGCCTATTCTGTTCACTACAAAATGCTGGTACAATGGTACCTCTACTTATGAACGCGATCCGTTTCAGGGTGCCGTTCACACCCCAAAAAGTCCATACGTAGAGCGCCGCTACTGTGCGTGCCTGAAGTTCGCACAGTACGCAGATCGCTTCTGTGTGCGCGGCGAACCCGGAAGTAAACATAACCTGAAAAGCCACAACATGAAGCAAATGTAACATGAGGTATGACTGCATCTGCCATTTATAATCCACTGTGGGTGATTGATATCACCTTATCTGAATTGCCCTTGTTTGCCTTCAGAAAACAGTTTTGTTTACTTGCCAAAATCTTTCTAACCCATCCTCTATTGGTTGATCTCAGGACAGGATAGATCAGTTAAAACAATCCCTAAATACTGACATACCACCCAAGATTCACAGCTGGAAGTCAAAGAAGCAAACTGCAGCAGACCAATGGCGATTCTCAAAACATTAAAACATTATAATTGTACTCTGTGCAAAATGTTAAATGCAGAACACCAGAAGCCAGCATAAGCAGTCTGTATACCAATCCGCCCTCAACACAGCCAGTTTCTAACTTTGTGCTGAAATATAGCTAGTGTTAGCATCAGCAAGGTGCTCCACAACAAGGGGGACCACAGAAAAAAAGGCTGTCTTTTGCATTTCTACCTAATAGGCCTGTGCAATATATCAATATACTGTTTAAAAAGGATATTTAGAGAAAATTGTGATAACCATTTTTTTAAAAAGGACCTGGCAATTTATTGTGAATCAAGCATGGTGTTGGAAAAGATGGGGGGAACCTATGCTTTGTTATGTGCAGCCCTTGCTAACTCCGCCTAAGCTCCTCCCTGCCTCCTGAATATCCAAAAGTGTGACACTGAATTGGCTTTTTTTCTTGTTTAGTAATGTAGTTAATTTTTAAGGGAGCATTCTCTCACTTTACCTCTGATATCTCTGCTGCTGATTACTTCTACAGCATTTATTTTAGAGAAAATGTGCTAACTTAAACATTATTGGTATAGTACTATAATGTAACAGTTGTAACAATATGCTAAAGATAAAAGAACATTTTTTTCAGTTTTATAGTTAGACCCATAAGTAGTAGAAGTTGCCATGGCATTATCATGTTCACCTCTACATGGCTCCTGCCTTATTTCAGATATTGTGATAAATCGAAATATTGCAATGTGTAGCTGGTGATATATCATGATTTTAAAAATCACATATCGCCCAGCCCAACTACCTAATACACAGTTCCCTGAGGCAGGACACAGAGAAGTTCCTCACACCACATCTTACTTCTGGATTTAATGACTAAATAATATTATTTAATGGTTGGAATTAATACACTTTAATTAGGGGTACAAAAAGAGGTGCTTGCCACTAACTCCTGCTGTTCCATTTTTATCCAAATGAACGTAGAAAGTTCTTCCAAGTCTCCTGCAATTGCTAGGTGCTGAAGGAGATGCACAGTCTTCTATCACTTGCACAGTAGTGAAGAAGGGAAGAAAGAGCAGCATAATGTGCCTTGCTGTTTCTAATTTTATTGAAACATTTGTAAAAATGGGAGAAGACTGCTTTCTTCTCAGACCTTCTTCTCACTGTTAAATGCTGTTTTGCTGGAAAGGCCACTGTTCTCAGTTGGGCCTTTCTGCATATCCAGTTCTTTGCTCCATATGTAGCCTCAGTTCTGGATGATGAAGTTAATCTATAACAATCATGTGTTTTTATTGAGGTTCCTGAACTTTCTTTTCAAGACCCCTTGAATTATTCGAAGCACATAGCATTTGAAATAATTTACCTGGATTTCCAATAAGGCATGTGGCTAGTGCAGTATTGTGTCGCTTTGTTGGGCCATAAACTTCAACATGCCATCTTGCCATCAACTGTCATCTATCAGCAGTCATTCATTTGGCTGCTGGAGAGAGAGGAGGAAAGTAGGGTCTACTCCATTTGCTTGCCTGAGAAACTGGTTCTATTTGGTTCCTATCTCTGAATTGTTTATATTCAATTTGTTTATAAAAACATTGTAACTTTTAAGAGCTGACACATGAGTTTGCTGTTTTGCTTCTTGCCTCCATGCTGTTTTCCTTTTGTTCCAAGGTTTTTAGATTAGAAGGCTGTAGGCAGGGACTGTCTAGTTAATCTCACTATTTAAACCAATCTGAGAGTCTTTTTCAGCTGACTAGCATGGTAACAATGTCTTAAACAAATTCCTCCCTTTTCTCCCTCAAGGCCATTGGCAAGTAGAGGGTTTAGAACAGTGTTTCCCATGCCTGGGTCTCTAGTTGTTTCTGGACTATGATTCCCATCATCCCTGACCACTGGTCCTGCTGGCTAGGGATGATGGGAGTTGTAGTCAAAAAAACAGCTGGAAATCCCAGTTTGGGAAACACTGCTTTAGAAGAAAGACAGTTTTACCCTGCTATTACTAAAGCTGTACTCTTTAAAAAAAAGCATAAGAACTGTATTCTGCAGCTCTGCTGATGGAATGCGGCATTGTCAAGTTTTCGCTCCTTCTGTGCCTCTTCTGTGTACTTTTTGGGAGCCCTTGGAATAGTATAGTAGAGGGGGAAATCAGTAAAAATAGGATTGTATCCCAAGCATTGCCGGCGGAGTTCTGCTGATGCAGCAGCAGTTCTGTTTCCTTTCCTCACCCTGCCCCCTCCCCTGGGGCATCCGTCCAATCTTCTCTGGAGGGTTCCCCAACCCTTTGGAGCTGAGTTTGAAGGTGCAGAGAAGAGGATAAGAAAATCCCATACTGCTAGGCACGTTTCTTGTACTAGTGGAATGAGAACATTGGATGCTGCCCAGAACCTGCCTGTGAAAGCTTCTCCTTGATCATTGTCTCTTCTGTGAACAGAAGAACTCCTTTGGCTACAAACCAAAATCTTGTATATAGATGTGTGTTTCATGATGGGTGTCTTGGTAAAATTCCCTTGGATGTACCATCAGTTCTCCCCCGCCCCCCAATGTGTAATGTTTTGTACTTTCATGAAATGGTTGTGTAAGATTGGAGACATGTCAGTGTAAAGATACTGCATGATATTTAAGTTCTATCATGCAGCTGTCTTGACTATTGCATTCTTTGCATAAATCCTATGGCCACTGCTGCTGCATACCAGCGCCCTCCTTTCTGTTCCATTTCCCTTAGTTTAATTGGCCTCTGTGATTCTCTTGATTTATAATTACATCCCACTAGGTGACAACCTGAGACTAAAGTGTTAAGACTGAATGAATGGAGTTGTTGTCCGGCACCCTTTATCTTCACTCTTTCCAAATAGTGGTGGTGGATGGCTTTTCAAAATGCTGACAGATATAAATTCTAATGAAGCAATTAGCATGAATTTTCTTGATGGCACAGAATTAGCATGTTTACTCCTTAATAGAATTCTAGTTTTGCTTATCCATAAGCAGCCTCGAACAAATTTTGTGAAGTGCCACGAACTATTGATAGAATTGTTGGCTTTTTAAAAGTATGAAATGTCGGAGGTACCACATTTTGGAATTCATGAAATTCAAAGTTACCAATTTGATAGCTTCCCCTTGCCGAAAACTATATTGTTAACTTATAATTCATGAAAATTGTGACCAGTTGTTTGCCCTGCTGTGTAACAAGCTAGTCCCTGAATAAGTTGACTTATATTTTTCTGGGTTTTGCTTCCTTGATGGATTTTTCTGAAGATACATTTTCCAGTATTGCCTGCACTGATACTAGTTTATGTAACAAATGCACATACTGGCTGGTACCAACTTTTGTTAGCATTGTACTATAACTGTACTTAATCTTAAAATATAATTAGAGTGACTTTTGGAATTTGTTTCATGAATACCAGTAAAGCATGTAAGGTGGAGGAGCTTTACACATTGTTTAAATGTCTTTATACATATATTTATTCATTTTGTATTCACACGTCAAGTTTGCAAGTGTAAATATCTGCTTATATTTTTTTTTGCTACAACTCTGATTAGCTTGTTCAGTAGTGATATGCTTTGCCCACAATGTGTGGTGGGGCACTGAAATCTGCTTTCAGTTTTCCTTTTGCATTATAGTTGGGCTTGTAAGATTATGACTTGCCAGAGCAAAACACATTAACCATTAGTCATATGAAGCCTATACTCTTAATCTAATGAGGGCTAGAAATTAATCATTAAGTTATTTGTAGAGCCATAGTCAAAGGAAATCCTTGTTCTATTTACTGCATAATGGTGAGGATATAATTTTCAGCACATTTTGCTGACGCATACTGAAAGGATATCCCTTATCAGGCTGATAAATGCTGAAATGGATTTTCTTTTGCTTGCTGTTCATTCCTTTCCCCCCTGCATTGCCATTCTGTTCTTACTTGTAATTTGTAATCTTACATTTCTTATGGTTAGCTTTTCCGGTATATTCTGTACAGGTATTGGTTTAAAATGGAAATACTTTCCAAAAACCACTTGATACTTGATATTCAAAAACTTACTGGCTCCTTTCTAATCCAGGCTTCGACCTGAGTTTGGTATTGAAACAGGCTTGGTTTCCCTGGTGGATAACGTATGCCAGGAACAAGTATGCAGTTCTTTTGGTCCTTTTGGACTCACCTACAGCATTTGATACCATTAACTATGGTATGCTTCAGCTGTCTGACATTGGTGGTAAGGCCCAGGGTATCCAGTTCCCTATATCTCTTGAATCCATTCTGTCATTGCTTTCTTCCCCAGGTGAGGCCATCAACATTTTGGCCCATCGAGCGCATTTTGAATTTTAGAAAGTGCTGTGGGTGCCAGTCAGAAAATGGCTGCTTTGGGAGGCATGGCTTTGGCCCAGCCCACTTCTGTGCCTCCCCTGCAACATTACTTTCCATCGAGGGCATTAGGCACTTGGGTTAATAAAGTTTCTCCATGTGCCATTAGGAAATGGTGCAATGGAAACTTTTCTGATGGATATGGATGAAAGGGGCCCTTCTGTTTTTCTCCTAGAGCTCTCTGTGACAGAAGGGTGAAGGGTTCATTGAAAAAGGGTTTGGAAGAAACTCTGGTAGATACAGGAGAAATGAATGCATGCATGTCCAGTTCATCTATTGGTTAAACTGAAACCTATGATTAAAGCAGATTTGTTTCTATCATGCAGCTTGTCTTTTCAACCAAAATTTCCAGTGTTAATATTTGTTAAAACCTTGTTTTCTCCCCCAAGGACTATTGTTATCAAAGCAATATAAAACATGGTGGATTATTATGAAGTTCTAGGAGTGCACAGACATGCCTCACAAGAAGACATTAAAAAAGCGTAAGTACCAATCTTTAAAACTGTAGATAAGCTGCAAATATGTTTTGAATTTCTTTGAATGTAATGTCTCCTCCACATTTTGAGTGGGTAACATGGTTTCATACATCAAGTTATTGTGTTCATTGCTTGTGATCACTGGAATTATTTACTGTATCAGATGATGTTCTGTACCAGACAACTGTCTTGAGAATCGTTAAGTCATGAGAAGAATTCTTGAATGTGCTCTTCCAGCAATTTTTGGGCTATATCCAAGCCTAGTTTGCTCTCGGACTCAATGCATCCCCCCCCCCCCCCCACTTACATCCTGAATTCAGAAGATTTTGCTTTTAGCTAACACAATTCTCATTTTGTCAAGACTGGGAATTTGTGGGTAACATTGGCTATGGTTACTTTAAACAAGCCAACTTCATAAAGGATGATTTGAAGTTGACTTACTTTGATACTAACATTATTTAATCACAATTCCTAGGTGAGAAGCTTTTGCTTTGTCCTCCCTCAACTTAAAGGGAAGGAACAGGTGTATGTGAACTGGGGAAGAGGCTAGGCTCCTTCATATAGCATTAAATCATGATTTTGCTTTCAATCCAATACAGCCTTTCAATTCAATACAGGCTCCTGAGCGCCTTGGGAGTTGGAACGTTCTGGCTCCTGAACGATCGAAAACTGGAAATGAGTGTTCCAGTTTTCGAACTTTTTTGGGAAGCCGAACATATTGTTCACTATTGTTTCCAGTGTGCCTCCGCAATGGGGAACCAATCAGAAGCCGCACCTTGGTTTCTGAACTTTTCGGAAGTCGAACGGACTTCTGGAACTGATTCCGTTTGGCTTCCGAGGTACATCTGTACAGCCTTTATACTATGTAGGACACTGTTCCTATTTGCTTGTTCTTATGACTGTCCTACGTATGTTGTTGCAGTGTTTCCGAGTTAAAACAGGCCTGCATTTCCTAGAAGCAATCTGCCTATTTTAGCAAAAAATGACTGTCCAAATTTTCAAAAACATATCTTAATGAGATACTTTGATCAGTTTGGTTTGCTATTAGGGGTAAAATTATAAATAGCATTCACTTCCTTATTCCTTCAGATGAACTTTTTCTAAGAGCTTTGGAGGATCTTGAGAATGCTGCTGGCTGCTTCTTTTTTCTCTATTTAGTATTACGAGCCGTTTGCTAAGATAACTGAATTGACAACTATTAATAGTATTTGCCAGAATCATGTACTATAGTTTGGAGGGCAGGAGCCTATTATTGTTTTTCAATTTGAATATCATAGCAATCTATGGTTAGTGACAATTGGGAAATGGAGAGGGTTACTAAAAGGTTATTAAAAGTATCTTAAATCTTGCAAACCTTAAAGCTTATCAACTTAGGCTGTATTATATTATGTTACTGTATCACTGCCTTCAAATAATTCATATTGGGAAGTTACATACCATTTTATTAAAAGCTCCTGTAATCAGTAAGCATCTTTGAGTCCAGTGCTGCAGTAGGAGAGGGGAATTCCCTCTGTGTTTGTGTGCTACATTGGATTACACCCACTGCATTTAAAGTATGTGTTTGCTGACTACTTTAACACATTAAAGGTTTACCTGGTGCCTTCTTTACACACCTTTATGCACCAGTCAAAACGTTCCTCTTTAACCAGGCCTTTGATTGTTTGGCATCCTATGCCCTTTTAAAATTTGGGGGGGGGGGAGTTACTGGGTTGTTTTTGTTTTTATTTTGATTATGTATTTGTGCTTTTATATTCTGATTTTATCCTGCGAACCTCCTTGAGACCTGCGAGTACTGTATACAACTACTAATATAACTTAGCCAATTGAATTAATCAATTTTCCCTCTCATTTTGTATGTGTTGTCCATCTTGAATAAAATCAGCTTACACAACTTCCCCTTTTATTTCAGGTACCGCAAACTGGCATTAAAGTGGCACCCTGACAAGAATCCAGATAACAAAGAAGAGGCTGAAAGGCAATTTAAGCAAGTAGCTGAGGCTTATGAAGTTCTGTCCGATGGTGAGTATTAGATAAATTTAAAACATGTTTTTTATCTTCCAAATCTGACTGCAAATTTGGCTGAAGCCTTAATTTTGCAGTTTGGGAAGTTAAACTTATTTTTAGAATTGATTGCCATCAAAATAACTCTGTGGTGGAATTTTACAGCTTACCTTCCCAGTTGGGATGAGACCATACTACTTGCCAAAGCAAAAGCTGCTGCTAATCTGAGCTAGCAGTGAAACATGTTACACAACTTTTATTTCTTGCCAAAGAACTGGCTGTGGCTGTCTGTGCTGTTTGTTGCAGAGGAGGTTTTTTTTTTACAAGGAATGCTCTCAACTACTTTTTTTTTTAAAGAAGGGACAAACAAGGGTTTGTGTTCTGTGTGCTCTTATCTGTTAGTATATTGAGTGGGATTATATTATTAACTATAGAACAAAGCTTATATTGGACATAAGTTGGTCACACTATTTAACAAAAGCAAACACCAAGGCTTAGCATTCATTCTGTATCACGGATAAAACTGCTTTGTTCTCTGCAAAATATGTTTTATATTTAGGGAAACGTCTGGACCCAATAACTGGATCCTCTCATAGTGTAGCATACTAGCTCTTCATTTGCGAGATTAATAAGCCATCAAGTTTATTAGCAATAATAAGATTATTGCACTCTCTCCCCACAGAGGAGTACTGCAAGTTTTTAATGGGTTTTTAAAGTCTACTTTTTTTGAATTGCTTTGTTAAATTGACCTTTTTTAATGCTTCAGGTTTCAAATAATTAAACTGTTTTGAAACCATTTTAATATTACTAGTTTTTTTGGATTTTATGCTTTTTATTTTTAAATAATTGACATGTCTGGGGTTTTTTGAGCTTTTCTATCATGATGAATTTTCTTACATGGTCATGTTTAAAAAGGACAGCCTATTAATGCTGCTGTTGATTCCAGTAGTGTTTGGTTTGAGAGATTCATCAAAGTTATATCAAACAGATTTTTTTTATTTGAAAATTTCCTGATATTTCTAGATTGTATTTTTCTGCAACACATGTTTTTAAGTCATATGGTTAATTTATAGATTTTGAAGGCATTTAGTTGCAATTTTCAGGAAAGAAGAATACTTTTTGCTTCATGGCTGAATAATAGAAAAGGGCCTTGTCAGTTAGCAGCTTGAACTTGAACACCATTAAAAATTCATACTAAGTAATGAATATGCCTCTGCTTTTTGTTTTATTTGGATGATTACTGTTACATATAGCTGCGTCAAAATAATGTAACTAGTTTTATATGCATAGCTTACATATTGAGGCCCATTTTATTACACATTTTGATCCTTTTGTTATAATGATTTAAAATAGAATGTATTCTTAATATATAACCTTAATATATTTTTCCATGTTTCATTACTTTCATATCAAAGTAATCTATTTCTTATCTATTCTCTGTTCTTCATAGCTAAAAAACGTGATATCTATGACAAATATGGAAAAGAAGGCTTAAATGGAGGAGGAGGTACGTAGGGATTTAATGCTTTCTCCTATTTTAATGCTATGAATAACTTTTTAGCTAAAGATGTTTCTGCCATGCTAATACAAACAGGTTAATTTGGAAATCCAGTGAATGCCACCAGTGCCTACCATACTGAATTCTGGCAAATTTACTAACACTCATTGGATCCCCCAGTCAACATTCAGATTTGTTCAGCAACACAATGGAACAGGGAGTGTAAACCACAGAATTAAGATTGTAACTGGAATGATTCATTCACTATATTGTTGTACAAAGCTTAATGGAATGTTGCTATGGAAAAATTGATGGGAAATAAAGTAAGTTAGTTGCATGAGATAAAATATGTGAAAATCAAAACAACTTATATATGATGAAATCTAACCCAACAGAGGAATTTGATTTAATTTGCATTAACTAGTGAATGGGATGAACTCATAAGTAGCATGAGACTCTTATCTCAAGTTGTGAGTTCAAGCATTGCAGGGGGTTGGACTGGATGACCCCGTGGTCCTTTCCAAATCTACAATTCTGTGATTCTGTGGTTAAGAAAGTGATCAATATGAGTAGGTAATATACTCTTCTCTTAACTCCCTGTAGCCCATCTGGATAGTTCTAAGTTCCACAGCATATTTGCCAACCTGAGCTCCTTTGATAGGAAGGGCCAGATGATAGATAGATAGATAATTAGATCAATAAAATTCTCAGTTACCAATCCAAGGCAGAAGGCCTTTGTGGTCTTCAGCTGGGTGAAGAACTAAGAACTAACTACAAAAACCACCCTGAATATACATTTTATATTGATCAGGAACTGAACCGTGGGGAGGGCTTTCCAATTGATTTTATTCCTCGGTGTGGTCAGACCTACTTAAAACGCAAGCTATGAATTTACCATAATCTGGGAAGGGTGAAGAGAGTAACTGGGAGCCCTGCTTCATCAGTGGCTTTCCACGCAGGGCACTCTGGCACATTCAAGTACTGGCCTGCCAAAATACTTGGCAGCCTTTTCTTTGGCTTCATAGCTGTTTGCTGTGATTCTTATCATGATGCCAGAGTCACAGTAAATTTAACTTAAAGCAGCCATTGTTTGCACAAAGTGCCAAGCAGCTTGCACAAAAATGACACATGACATTCTGTCACCCATCTTAATGTGTCATGACTGCTGTACATTGTGGGGATTGCTGGGTACGCAGGTCTGGTAAAGCCCAGATGAACAGTATAAGTCCGCGGTGTTGTAATTACTGTATTGGAGTATGACGGTGGAGATCGAGCTTCAAATCACTACTCAACTGGAAGTTCACTGAGTGACCTTGGCTTGCTACCCCTTAGTTTGGTTAAGGGTGAGCTTGGTGGTAATCAGGAAGAACTATATATGCTTCCATGGAGGAAGTAGGCTGAAAATGTAATAAATGACATGCTAATGAATTTGTCATTGCTAATTCACACAATGACTCAGACTTTGCGGAAAAGCTTTGTCCTAACGTTTAAAAAAGAATATTCTAGTCCTCTTAACACAACTTTAAATACTTTAGAAATGAGCTCAATTTATAGTCTAAAATGTGTGTTGAGGATATTGGGATCTTTAAAGCATGGAAAGAATTCTAGGGAAGCCAAATACAGTGGTACCTCAGGTTACATACGCTTCAGGTTACAGACTCTGCTAACCCAGAGTACCTCACGTTAAGAACTTTGCTTCAGGATGAGAACAGAAATCGTGCTCCGGTGGTTTGGCAGCAGCGGGAGGCCCCATTAGCTAAGTGGTGCTTCAGGTTAAGAACAGTTTCAGGTTAAGAACGGACATCTGGAACAAATTAAGTATGTAACCAGAGGTACCACTGTATTGTTCTAAGATTTCCTGATCCGGGAGTCTTCGGTTGCAGTTCTTACAATTGTAGTAAAATTGTCAACATGCCTCAAGAAAAATAATAACTTTGACAGGTTTCTCATACTGAACCATTACTGAGAACAGTATAAATGAAAATAAGTTGCAAATGTTAAGAGATTTAGATGTGTTAGGATCCTGAAGAACTGCTGTGATATTGAGTGCTCTCTTGTTGCAGGTGGAACTCATTTTGACAGTCCATTTGAATATGGGTTTACATTCCGGAATCCGGAAGATGTCTTCAGGGAATTCTTTGGTGGAAGAGACCCATTCTCATTTGATTTCTTTGGTGAGTATACAACATTGACATTTTTGGAAATATGGATATGCAAAATGTTGAAACGCATATGTTGGTAATAAATATGCTGCATTTTTTTCATATATGGATCCCAATAAGGGTATGTGATAACATCTGCACCTTTTATACTTACTGTTGGTGTTGACAAAAGGATAGCTTCAGTATACAGAGTCTGGCTTTGTATCTTTAATTGGATATTTCAGGGCTACTGTGAATTTGTCTGCATCAGTTGTTGGAAAACCATAGGAGGGGAGAGTGTCGCTGTCCGCAGAGCCTTCTTGTGGGTTTCCCATAGGCATCTGGTTGGCCACTGTGAGATGCTGGACTAGATAGGGCACCGGCCTAATCCAGCAGGGTTTTATTACTTTACATTCTTGTTGGTAGCACTGCAGCTACAGCAGTGATTTGCTTTCAAGCTTTCCCCTTTGAAATTGACTTACTTATTCGTATACATTCTGAGGTCTTATGGAGCTGGTTACCTCCGTTGTAAACCAGCCTGAACCCTTTTATTTCTTTTGTCTTGAGGTGACATGGGTAGTAGTAAATAGGATTCTGTATAGCTAAATTTATATATTGCGCTCTAAATATTGTGGGACGAGGGGGGCAGGCTTGTTGTAAACACTGCTTGGTGATGGTGGATTCTTTGAAAAGTGCAAGATGGGTTAATGCAATCTAGTTGGCACCCCTGCTTGGGTAGAGGGTGCTTTGATGGTATGGGAAAGTGTATGGAAAATTGGGTAGCAAGGTGCTTCTGAAAGAGCTGGCCACTTTTTCTCTGAGATGGCACTTTAATGACCAGCTAGAATACGCATGTGGTAGAAGTGTCTGAATCATAGGGATGACAGAGTTAAAATTGCATTCCTTGTAAGCAGGGCATATTTAATGTCTTTAGTGTTATTCCAAAAAAATAGAGTGGGAAACTTCTGTATCTTTACTAACAAGTGTCAGAAATCAACTTGAGCAAAGCTCTTAAACTGCTACCTTCATTGAGATCCACCAGTGTGACAATTGATCACTGAACTATAGTATATAATTTATCATTCATTGGTCAGCTAGGGTAGTTCAGTCGTTAGAGCATGAGACTCTTGGTCTATGAAAAGAGTTTCAGTTGTCAAAGCTTAGTATTACATAACTGTTTAAAGTTATGAGGCTTCACATGTAAAAGTTCATTTAATTCATAAATTAAGGTATTGCAACTCAAAATATTGAATAACAAATTAATGAATTGACTTAACTGCAATTGGTACTTTTTGTAGATACCTACTCAATGATTATCACTTGGCTACCAGAGGAGTCTAATGAAGGATCAGAAGAAAGGTCTATAGAGGAGCTGGAGGATGAGTGTAGTTATGAGTCAATAGAAGTGGCAGAGGAGCTGGAGGAAGTGCTAGAGGAAGAGCTTTATGAAGAATATTGTGAAGATTTTATTGAGGTCTTTGAAGAATATGATGAAGGATCTATTGAGTTGGAAGAACTACTAGTGGAGGAGGAGGACTCTGAAGGAGTAGCAGAAGAGTCATTTGAGGAGGAAGTGAGTTTAGTGTCAGAAGAGTGGACAGAAGAGCCTAGCAGTATAACCTTGGAGGAGCTGGAAGAAGAAATAAGTATAGGATCAGAGTTGGAGGAATTCTACTGAAAGGAAACATTAAAATTAATAAATTATTTATCTAAAATGTCTCTTTACTTCTCTTAGGGTGCTTAGTTGTGGAGTACAAAGTAATTTAGTAATAGTTTGGTTTGAATACAACAATACTTCAAGCTCTTACAAGCTTTGGGAATGCTCAGAATATTTAGCAGATCCTGAATGCTTGCTTTTATGTAGATGGCTTTGTATGTTATATAGGCTTATGGTGCCTATTATAGCCATTTGCCCCTCCCAATTTTATTTTTGAAATTGAGTTCTGCCTTTTTTTGTAACCATGGAGGTGTTTAGCTAGGATTGTTGTTTTTTTTAAGTTGTTTGGGAGGGTGTTGTGCCTATATTTGAGGAGATGTTGCCTCCTTTTTTTGGTCTGTGCTGTTTGTATTTGTTAGTAGTTCTAAGCATCGCCAGTTTTTCTCCTGGGAAATGAGTATTTGTGGTGCACAGTTTCTTAGATTTCTAAAAGTGCCTCTGTTTGGGGACCCCTTCAAAGCAGTGTAGAATAATATCCGGTAGCCTGAATAACGAATTGGCCTTCTGTGTTGAAGTACTGTAAAATTACTTATTTTTCCTTTGAGGTTTTAATAGAGTGGCGCAAATAGATCAACATTAATGAATGAAATTACTTTGTGGTGGTCTCATTCAAGCAGTCTGAGAGCTTGTATATAAATGTGTTCAAATCAAAGGAGTTGTAATCAAATTGTATCCCCTTCAAAATGGTTGCTGAAATTGCTCCTGCTTTGGTTTTACAAGTATTTCATAATTGTGCTGAAGGGGTGTTAACAGATGAGCAGATTTTCACCTGCCTTGGTTTAATTGCAAAGCTTGTTTCCTTTGGGGACAAAATAACTCTAACCATATTGAAGAGTATCTTTCTACACAGGTGGGTTTTGGTGGGGAGAGTTGTCTTATACACTTGACACCTAATTAATCTATTTTGTTGCCTTATTAAGCAGATCACCAGTATGTTTCTGTTGCGAATAAAGTAGCACATTTTTGTGGTCAACACAAACATCAATATTGTATCTTTTCTGTGATATGGAGGTTTCTTGATACTGTTATAACAAGTGCCTGGATTCACATGTGTGCAGCACTTGTTATGGATGTGTGTTAACCCTTAACCTTATACCCACAAGAAACTCTCACACAGGAATAAAGAAAGTTTGGTTTATTATATGACATAGGAGTGGCAGAGTAAGTAAATGCAGCTTAAGACAGCAAAGTTACAAATTAAGCAGGTAGCCAATGTCTCCTAGTAGGACGGGCTTTGAGATAAGGAAATTCTGTCTTTCCCTCAGAGTTCCTGCACATTTCTCACCTTGCCCATCCTAGGCAGAAGAGGACTGAAAACTGGCCATCTTGTTTGTTTTAACCAACTTTGATAGTGAGCCATTTATCTGACTCTGGCCATCTGTCTGCTATCTGCCTTCAAATCACCTTACCATTGTGTAGATGGCTTCCATTGAGGAGTTGAGTATCCTGTGCTTGGCAATTAAATTTGCATGTGTTAATCTTTAGGACAGATGTGGGTGAACTCAAAATATGTCTGAATGCCTTTCAGGAGGCCTGGTATCAGGCTTGCTCCAGGGTCGCCAAATTTTATCCTGGACGGTTTACTGTCATGTTTAAGTTGTGCCAACCTTGTACGTATGCCATGCTCTACAGAGAGCAACCTTATCACAAGTTCAGATTCACACACTCCTGTTCACACTATGTGAGGCCCATATCAATGCAAAGCATTATTTGTGCATTTGCTTTCTCTCACACACCTTAATCGCTGTCCATTTTAGCCCTACTTCATTACAGAGCATACACAGGTGAACTTTTCAGAAGCATTGCCATAGAAATAAAACAAGTTGGCTCAAAATGAACATGTGGTAGGTGAAGTTAAAAAGGACAAACATGCTGACTGCTATCAGCTAAGCCAGCTTCATGTTATCTTCATGTTATCTGTCAATTCAGTGCATCCCATTCAGTGGAAACTGTCTTGTTCCTCTACTAACTGCTACTGGAAGGACAGTGAGAGATTTGCAAATGGATAACTCACTTAAGATAAGGTATTGCCTGCTTCAGTATATAGTTGCATGGTATCTGCAATTGGTGGGATCTGCAGACAGGGGAAGAGATAAAAGATCCCCAAATAATTTCCTAAGCACCTTGTTGTGACCACATAGTTCTGCATTGCATACATTTAGTGTTTACAAAAAGTTTCCACATTAATATTATGGATTATCCCTGTAGAGTGGGATACTTCACTCAACACATGTCAAAATCAGAGTTATTTTGGGTTTTGATTTTAGGACATGCTGAGCTGCATAACTTGAGCATCTCACAGAAACAAGCACAAAACAAAGGTTAAAATTATGTGCAAGTTAAGGTTTCAACTCTGTTCTACTCTACAATTTAGTTTTTCTACAAATCATGTGTATGATATTTGGAGCACTATCACACTAGCTGCTAGGCATGTAGACAGATAAGGTCAAATAACTTGAATGGAAAAGAATACCTGGTGAATTAAGTGTGTTGATTCAAAGTGATAGAACTGAATGGGATGAAGTACACTTTTCCAAAGAGCTCAGTGTTACTGAATAGTAAGAGAAGGTAATTTGGTGTTCCTATGGAATTGAAGGCGTGAGTCTTGCCCAATTACAGTAATTTTAATATGGACAGAATAGGGGTAGCTTCAGGCCTCCTTCCACTTTACATTCATAATCCTATAGGGTTGAGTATGACAATGTGTTCTAAGCCAGCTAAGTTACCAGGTAACTTAAAAGAAAAAAGCGAAAGAAAACTTGGTTATATATAGATGCATAATAGTGGGCAGTAATATAATATTGTTCATGTTTACACAAGTGACCTTCATAGTTTGCTAGTGAGTCAAATCACTTTAGCAGGAATAATTTAGACTGTTGCATTAGTGGTTTACCTGATAGTGCATTCAGCTGAAAAGGGATGTGTTCTCAAGTTTTAATACATGAACAATCTTTCCAAGCTTTTTGTCTCATTTGTAGTGCTTGGGAAACATCCTACCAAAGTACTAATGCTTGTTTTCATGTATGAGATAGTTTAGCTAACATTGTTACCCTTTATGATGATAGCACATAGATGCGCGCTATGCCTTTTAGCAGTATGCACAAGCACTCATATATGTGCATACCCCTAATATAATTGCAGTCAAAGGGTCGGAGGGCTACTCCAACTCATTTTTCATTGACCCTTATTTTCATATTCATACAATTTTACAAGAAAATATTTAACTTGATTTATCCAGAATAAATCCTCTAGGGAAAAATGTGTGCTATGTGGAATTAAGTCTCGGTTGCAGTTAGTTGGTCTAGATCAGGCATAGGCGAACTCCGACCCTCCAGATGTTTGGTACTACAATTCCCATCATCCCTAGCTAACAGGACCAGTGGTCAGGGATGATGGGAATTTGTATCTGGAGGGTCCACTGTATTGTTTTCTTGGAAATTTGATTAGGTTTACTTGGTGCCGTGGTCTCTTTAGGGTTCTGTGTCTTTCTAAGCCAGCCGCATTGCCCTGCAAATACATTTTGGTAGTTTTGAACCTAATGGGTTATAAGTTCTATTCAGAGTAGAGCTACTGAAATTAATAAACTTAAGTTGGTCGTGTCCATTAACTTCAGTGCATTTATGTTAAGTAGGACTATACCACCCAATATGGATTATTTGAGAGTTAAGTGGATTCAGGATTCTGGGCAAAATCTTAAACAGTTGCAACTGAAGGCCACTGTTAATTCTTTTGCCCATGTTGCTGTTGACTTAGCCTCAGGCTTATCCAGCAGAAGAGATTTTTTTTTTGCAGCTTTCACTTCCATTTTTCAATTTGGACATTTACGAAGATAAGAATTAGCAGTATGGGAGCTTGAAGGTTATGGGCTTGTTTGATTTACAGATGTACTGTTAAGCCCTATTGGAAAGATGTTGGTCAAATTAATTAGTGTGATTAACAACCAAGTGAATTGTGTAGCAGCAACAGACACCATTGTTTTTACCAACAGTACAACAGTGGTTGAAAACCTAGAACCATTATGATGCAACTGCATTTGGAAAACACAACAGTTCTGATTGCCGCACCTCAAAAAGGACACTGTAAAGTTGGAAAAAGGCCTCCAAAATGATTGATGGGGTCGGGCAACTCCCCTGTGAAGAAAGATTGCAGTGTTTGGGACTTTTTAGTTTAGAGAAAGGTGAATAAGAGGTGACACAATTGAAGTTGATAAAATTATGCCTGGCATGGAGAAAGTGAATAGGGGAATTTTTTTCTCCCTCACCACACTAGAAATCATGGGACGTCCAAGGAATCTGAAGTTCGAAGATTGAGGACAAGTGAAAGAAAGTACTTCACACAGCAGATAGCTATATGGATTTTACTCCCATGGGAGGCAGTAATAACAGGAGTAATTAAAAACAAACTCACTTAATTTGACAACTAATTCTAGATATGTTCCATATTTTGTATGGCTGGTTTTCACTCATGAACAAGGCGTTCTTCCTCCTCTTTTGAAATGATGTATGATTTTGGAAGTAGGGGAATGAGTGACCTATCAGAGAGGGTTTTTTTGCTTTGTTGCCATTGTCAAATTAGGTTGAAGAGAAAGAGTTACCAAAGAAAACTCCCTTGAACAAAAATTTAGTATACACCCAAGACAGACAGATGGTATTGAACATATATCACCCCAAGAGCATAATGGTCCCAGGTTTTTATCCATCTTGCTCCCCTTACTTCTGAAGGGGATGGAGCACATGTTCCCCATGCTGTAAAATGATGTCACTTAAGCCCAAATAATTGGATGCCTATGAGATTATGTATCTGAATCTGGGTATATAAATTAAATCCTAGTAAGTACGTTTCAAGTTGCAAATTTCAGGAATGCCTCCCTAAGGCCTATTTTGTATGCTGTCAGCAAAGCTGGGGTTTCTGTCACGTTTTCACAGCTGCAGCCACATTAGGCTCCCTGACTAGTGAATGTTCATCATGCCTGCAGACATTGACTACACTTTATATGCGCTCAAACATGTACCCTTGTAAGATACATTACGTTTCTAATGTGTGAACAGGCAATAATATATGCAGGGATGTCCAACAGGTCGATCGCGATCTATTGGTAGATCCCTGGGAGGTTTTGGTAGATTGCGGTTGATCGCTTGCTCCCTTTCCTTAGCGGTGGTAAAGTAAAATTGGGCCTTGGCCCGCCCTCCATTGTTCCACGATCCCCAGAACAGAAGACGGAGCTTTTTTAGTGAGATCTTTTGGTGTTCAACTTTCCCCCTAAGAAAAGCTCAGCAACTTTTCCCTGAGCCCCTAAGAAAATGGAATATATATATATAGCATCCAGCTTGGAACTTGTTATCAGGCACTCTTTGATTTAGATAAGTTTTGAAGCTGGGAAAATAAGAGATGCTTCTGATACCGGAAAACTGCATTTTAACTGGAGTGACATAATACATGTGGAAGCAACGAGTTTCTCCTGTGCCACAGGGTACTTTTGACTTGGCACACGGACTTTTTCCTCTGCCAAAAGGTTCCTGGGTGTTTTGCATATGTAAATGCTATGCATTCTGGGTAGGATCTAGATTGCTGATTGCATGTTAGTCCCGTTGAACTCATTGCCTAATGTTTCATAACTTCAGTGGGACTCTGATTCAGCTAAGGTAGTCTGGATCCAGCCTTCCATGTTCAGCCATTCATCTTCATGTAGTTGTTGAATTCCATTGCTTAACCTGTTTTTCCCCCCTTTGGCCTTGTTCATATTTTATAAAATGTTCCTCTCAAAAATCTGCAAGGACTGAAAACTCACTTTTTACAAATTATTTATTTATTGCATAACAACATTTGTATACCACTTGATTGTAGAAAACACCTCAAAGCACCTACAAGCATATAATTTACACAATTTCTTTGTTTTATTTTAAAATGGTAAGCTTCATTGGATGCTTTGGCAGAAAAGCGGTATATAAATGAAATAAATAAATAATGCTACTTAGCATAGCATACACATAAACTTCAAAACACTGCTTTACAAAAGTTTCATGAAAATACTTCCCCTATCAAAATGGGTGCATGTGTCACTAAAATGGTTTTTGTTTTTTAATAAAAAAGTTACAGTAGTATATAATCAATTCCTGTTTGTTATTCCTAGTATGTTCATAGTCTGCTTAATGCATCTTCAAACACTTCATGCATATTGAGACAAGTTACTTGTACCCACTATGGTAAAGGGCTTGGAGTATAAGTTTAGCTTTCAGGTAGTACTCAAGGATTTCATATACGCTCACAATCAGATGTAATGGACCATTTAAGTTTATTTCGAGAAGACATGGCTTCTACAATAGATCTGGTTTCAGAGAGGAAAGACTAGCTCTCAATTTTAAAAGAGATAATGCAACATAGAAAATCACCATTGAGCTTTCAAAATGCCAACTACTTTAACTTCACATTGCCAGAAATTTTCTTGCTTGGTTTCTTCAAGCACATCCATTGTGGGTTTTCTAATACTCTTTTATGATCTGTAGTCTTTATGAAGGCTTTTAAGATATTTTGTTAAAGTGAGTCTAGAAAACCAGATTCATCTCCTTTAACAGAGTTTAGTAGTTATACTTTTAGGATTTTGAATATATAATGTATTTCACTAAATGGCAATGATGAATTAAAAATGAACTACCTGCAGTGACATTGAACCTTTCCACAAAATCAGCTGCATCCCTTCCGATAGGGAGAAAAAGATCACAAAGGCTGTAAGCCTGTGCAGACTTTCATGAACACAATGAGATATACTTCTATGTATACATGCATAAGGTTGCACTGAAAAGCAGAGACCACTCCATGTATCTGCCAGTTGGAGAACTAATGTGTGTTAAAGATGGAAAGTGTGTGATATTGCAAGTAGACAGCAAGCACTGGCTTGGTTGTCTTTAATACTTAAAAAATCACTAATTTTGTACCTTACTTAGAGTGTTTAGTACTGAAGCTTACCGGTATATGATTTTTAAAACTTTATTTTTATTTGCAGAAGATCCTTTTGACGACTTCTTTGGCAATAGGCGAGGGCCACGTGGAAATAGGAACAGAGGTGGTGGATCCTTTTTCTCCGCTTTTGGTGGATTTCCTGCATTTGGGAGTGGTTTCTCTTCATTTGATACGGGTAAGGTGAATTAAATTCCGTTTAATCAGCGAATGTAGACAATTTCCCAATTACAGCGAAGTTTAAACTCTAAATGGTAGGATTGTTCGATGAGCCACTAGTTAAGACGTGAAAATTTGGGAGTCGTCATCCCTGAAAATTGGCTGTGCTTGCCCAAGGCTGGTGGGAGTTGTAGTATAGCAACCTCTGGAGCACCACAGATTCCCTTCACCTGAGCTACAACTGAAAGGAAACAGTGCTGAATCAAGAGCACATAAAGGCTTGAATTTGAACTCGCCTGTAGTTTGTTTTCTGGAAAGTTCATCAGTTTCAAAAGTGATTTTCCATGTGACAATGGGTAAACTATTATTAGTAATACTAATACTAATAATATACCACCCTTCCTCTGAAGAGCACAGGGTGGTTTACATCATAAAAATAAAATTACAGTTTGGATTCCAGCTAGCTTTTAGGAAATGTGTCATTATGCTGTCTTCAGCTCTTCAAAAGGCTTGCAGCATAGGTTTAAACCAGTGAATCACATAATTTTAACTTTCACAAGCAATACATCATGTGGTTTACTGTTAATGAAATTTCTTAGTATCATTATATTAGAATATCATATCAAGGACCCAAACTTCATTTTGAGTTGGAGCATCGAAAGCTAAGGAAAAACTACAGCTAAATTTAAGAGATTGGCGGTTGTTTAAAATTGCTAGAATCAGGATATAAACTGGTATATGAAGTTAATAGACTTGGTTACACATAGTGGCCTGACAAATCAGTTCTGAATTTTACTGAGTTTATTAATCTGTGGAAAAAGCAGGAGTGAAAAACTGTTGGTCCTTTGGGGGGGGGAGATAATAATAATAATAATAATTTATTATTTGTACCCCGCCCATCTGGCTGGGTTTCCCCAGCCACTCTGGGCAGCTTCCAACAAAGATGAAAAATACACTAAAAAGATGTACCCCTTTTTTTGCCTTGGTTCAAGTACATTCTGACACTTTGATTCCCTTACTAGGTTTTACTTCGTTTGGTTCTCTGGGACATGGGGGCCTTACTTCATTCTCCTCCACATCGTTTGGTGGCACCGGGATGGGCAGCTTCAAATCTGTATCGACTTCAACTAAAATAGTTAATGGCAGAAAAATTACTACAAAGAGGTACAGTGATCTAAATTCACATTTCTTAGTAGGTTAGTTATGTAACTGGTTTTCTGTAGTCTTAATAGATTTTTAAAGACATAGAATTATAGAAATATATTGCTTCTCTCTTTATTACTTACCCAAGGAAGGAAACAAATGCTTTCACTAGGCAGAATTATGTAACTTCAAAGTGTGTATATACTCTGTTTACATTAGTGACACACTCAGTTCCCAGTAAGCTTAGGTTCTCTGTTTTCAGGTTGCTGCCTCTCATTTTCCCAAGTTTTGAGTGTGGTGTTAGTGGTGTTTGAATTAGCTGTGATTGAGGTGCCAAAGGTCCAGTCCTAGTGGATTAGAGATGTGATAAATATGTGAAATTGTGATGTCGGATCTGGCTGAAATTGGAATTGTGCTAAAATGGTGGCTCAGGATTTCATAATCAGTTTACATAAGCAGTCAGAATTGTTCTAAGCTTTTGCATAAAATGAAACTTTCCAGTTTAGCTGCTGCTATTTGATGCCAATCAGTGGTAATCACTTTATGGACAAGATATCCATGTGCCAACTGGTTGTTATTTTTTTAAAAAACACACTTCAGAAAAGACTATTAAATGGATTTTTATCCTGCAGAATTGTTGAGAATGGACAAGAGAGAGTAGAAGTTGAAGAAGATGGCCAGTTAAAGTCTTTAACAGTAAATGGTAAGGAGCAGCTGCTACGCTTGGATAACAAGTAATTCAACGCACGCATTTAACAGAAATGTTAAGCTATAACAAGCACCCTTTGAGGATTAACAGGAACATTTTTTTGAAGATTTCAAACGAACTCTTTTCATTATACTGTACGTAATCTAAAGTATTTATAAACGGCTCATCGGAGCTCATGATACTGTCAGACTTTTGCGTTTATTTGCTGGGACCACATGAATAGGACCATTTTTTGTCCTTAAAATTGTTGTAAATTTCTGTATGCACTTTGCTTTTTATTAAACCTGATTCTAGGTGGACAATTACCCTGCATTAGCGCTAGGGCAAAATTGTACACTAACATTAGCATGAATCCTGCTTTTTTTGATTTTTTTGTTTGTTTGTTTGATATGTGAGCCAACTAGTAGTTTAAATCTACTGTGAAGTTTAACATTTCTGAGGCAGATTTAGTTTCAAGCTTTCAATATTTAGTAGTGAAATAATGTTAATATGTTACAGATGGTGCATTTTTGGTTTAAACGAATTAAGGATGTTTTCTAGTTGTGCATGAATGCTGGCAATTTAGTCAGTTTTGACATCTAAATGTGTAATGTTTAAGCCTAGGCTAACAAAAGTTAAAACTAGTGAGCTTGGGTACTTTGTCATTTTTGCTAAAACGTTAAAAAATGAATAAATGCTGATGTTTGTGGTGCATTCTTTCATGGGTAACATTTGTAGCTTTTTTTGTGCGCCTGTGTAACTTGGATAATAACTATACTCTGCTTTTCAGTACCTGCTTACTTCAGACTTTCTTCCTTGCAAACGTTTCCCTATATAAGAATTGGGTGCCACTAAACAATTAACCACAACATTCTCAACTAGACAAGTATTATTTCTCTGGATTAGGTAAATGTCACACCATCAGATGTGAAACAATTGTTTTTTCCCCCTCTGCCTGCAAACCCCCGCCCCCCCATCTGCGCCAGAGAGTTCCCCGAACCTTTTGAAGCAGATTTTGAGAATGTGTGGGCAGAGCAAGAGTTAAGTTCCATTTGCACGAAGCTCATTGTTCAAGCAGGACATCAGAGATTGATATTACCCCCTAAATTCATTTTTTGTGAACTGACATAAATGTAGTTCTAACCATTATTTTTCAGTGAGCAATGCTTTTTGTTTTTTTCCTGAAACAGTAGATGGCTGCAAAAAGCAAAATAGGAAACATGTATTTGTTTTTCAGTTTAAGTGTTGCATTTTTTTAGACTGCCATTCAGTTGGATAAGAACATGGGCGAGTCCCTTATTCGGTATAAGCTAGGCTCCAGTGAAACCTATTTAAATTAAGCTACGAGACAGAGGATCACACTGGAAGTGTGGGAGACAAAGAGGAAGGTAAACCTTTATCAGGGCAGCTTTGCTCTAAAACCTTTAGATCATCATTAGTTGTAATGAAGTTGTTTCCTACTGGTGGTTAACCTGTAGCCTTCTGGAAGTTGTTGGACTACAGTTCCCATCCCATTGTTGTTCCTGGTGGCTGGGACTGATGGGAGTTGTAGTCCAATAACATCTGAAGGACTGTAGGCTAGCCACTGTGCTATATAACTTCAGCAGAAAGTCAGTACCTATTAATTTAGGACGTGCAAGTGCACTTTGTAGCCATTTCTAAAACTAACCATAAGTCTAGCTTTGGATATCCTGCCTACAAATTACAGAAAGCAGCATTCCTGCATTGCAGGGAATTGGACTAGATGACTCTTGGGGTCCCTTCCAACTCTACAATTTTGTGATTCTATGATCATACCCTTTTTAAGGTCCTTCCTAATGTAAACCTCTCAATGGTTGGCACATGTTCATATATCTTGGGCTGTGTCCTCCAAATTGACTGTCCTTCTGTGATTAAAGAGGGGAGGGGACCATTTCACCAAACTCCTTCATTGGGAGAAGAAATTCTCCAGCACTTCCTTGTGGATGTGGAGCTCACCACTAGCAGTGGCTGTAGCATAGTTTCTTTTCCCCTGAGTCCCCCCCCATCACTTTTGTAGCAGCAGCCAATGGCCATGTTGACAGACTGACCACCATTTTGCATCCTCCACAGTGCCCCTGGCCAAGTGCCATTCTAGGGCATGTGGGACAAAGGAATGAGAAAAGGTCAAATGTATTTTTAACACAAAATTCATTAATCAGTAACCCATTATGATCTATATTTCATTTCTTATTTCTGTTCTCTTTGGGAAACATCAGTCTAGAATGATGAGGGTGAATGATACTGAGTTAGGAAAGGCTAATCAAACTTGCTATAAACAGAAGCCTTTAACTGAAACAAAAACTAGCTGCCTTGTGCATTTTTCATTTTACTCCTCATAAATTCCATCCAAATTGCTAAAGGAGAGCATTAATAGGTTACTTTCATTGAAGAATCAGCCCCTGGTACCTTCTCAGCATTCACAGTTTAAGAACTATTGACAGTGCTAGTTGTAGCTTATTTTTAAATTAGAATCAACCTGTATAGTTGAGCAAGACTTGACAAGAGTTAGAAGACTATAGCCCATCGACAACTGTATTATGGTGATAAAATAAGTAGAATACTGTACATTATTTCATATTTCAAAACACAATGTGCTTAACTTGCCACATGGGTGCTTTTGCTGGAATGGTTCTATGCAGGCAAACATGGGGCTGTGTATATACTGTGGTTGAAAATCAGAACTGTGTGCCAAGAATTGTCAACATCCTGCATCCTGCCTTGCAATTAAAATTTACATATTTGCTTATTTTGAAGCCCTCTCCTGTATCACCTGAAATCTCATGAGACTTCACCAGGCATCAAACATATGCATTATCTGCAAAACCTTCACCACCAACCTTCAAGTGGGGGCATAATCCTATGGGAATTATGAGAAAACATGTAATTTGCATCACTGACAGACATGCCGCTCATACTTTGTAGCCTATCAAGAGCTGAGATTTTCAGGATGCTGAATTCTGTGCTAGATGATTTTTGTACTTGCGCAATCTGATCATAGAATGTACACAGCCCCTGTATATCAACTTGCCTGGCAGTTCTATCTCTTCCAAATGCGCTGCATCATATTTAGCAGCAGCTAGTCATTTGGATGTCAAATCTAACTCCTAGCTGCTAACCTTTCTGGTATTGCAAGCCAAGCTACACTTTGTGTTGTCTGTATGTACAAGGTGTTAAATTTGATCTGGCGAAATGTGGTTCTTACTGCTTAGCATTTGTGTGAATAAATCCAAACCTTGCCTGGGGGTTGGGTGTATTGTTTTTAGCCCAACAGAAACCTGTTAGTCCATGCATCCACAAAAAATTCAGTTTACCTGTTTCCAGTCTGGAAAGGGTAAATGGTGCTCATTTACTTTCCTGGGGGTTGGCTTCATGGCATGCACCTCCCCTAGATAAAGAACAATAAAAATGAAGGTCCTTAGAAACCAAAGCAAGAACAATTGCAAGACCCAGAGTATATACATGGGCTATCTATCTATCTATCTATCTAATGTAGCTACATCATTGAAGATACAAAAAAAATATCAATCAGAAGACTGCACACTAGTAGACAAAGAAGTGTTTTGACTGCTTAGTATTTTTCAATTGAGATTGTTTTATCAATTGTCCATTATATGAGTGATCAACTCCTGAAGAGTTGGCAGTTCTTGTGCTTTTTTGAAAGGCTGAGCAGTCAGAGTGGATCTTTGTCTACAGTTGTGCCATCTTCTGATTTATATTATTTGTTTTTTTGTTTCTGTACCTTCATTGATGTAATTAGTTTTCCAGCCATACATCTCGAGTACAATACAATACCATTTTCCTATTCCGAGTTGTGTAATTGTTTTTGCTTATGCAACTCCCCAAACCAGTGCCATTCCCCCTTTTCTGGAATATGCAGTGTAAAATGTCAGGGACCTGACAAGTCCATTTCCACTCGCCCTACTTTTTTTTTCTTTTTTCAATGACATGAAATTTTTGTTCCAATTACTTTTGACCATATATTTAATTTGTAGACTTCCACAGTATGCCTAACAGTTTATTTAGAGCCCCCCCTCAATATACTCACCTGCCACTAGCATTCTGTAAGGTGATAGGTTCTTGTCGAAGAAGCTTTTGCATTTTTTAAAAATAAAAAACCCTTTCATTTCCAAGTATGTATATTTCTGCACATGCACACCTAGAAAGTTTCCTGTAAAAACCACTCCCCTGCCTATTTATGGCTCTGTTTCTCTTCCTAAATGATAAAGCATTCAACCACCTGAGTTCTCAATTAGAAGGAAGAAGTGAGACCTACAGCAAACTATTCCAGTGTGGATTACTCACAAGTATTCCAACCAGCCATGTTCTCTTCCTGGATATTGCATTCTGCCGCCACCCTGGCTTTGTTCTCCCCTATCCTAACAAGCACTCAGCATTCTGTGACTGCTGAACATCCGTCCTCATGTGGATTTTCCCCACAAAAAAATATTTTTTCAATTACTGCAAGTTTTGGGGTCCCCATGAACCCACTGATAGCTCTATTTTGTTTCTCAGTGCACTCACGTTTTGGCTAAAAAATACAACCCCTGTCAGCACTCATCAGCTGAGATTGTTATTAGATGGGGTGATGTAATGAGTAGGATGGGAAAAGGAATTAGAGGTGAAATATTCAACAGTGATAACAAATGGGCAGGTTATGGATTTATACTTAATTCCTACCACCCTATTTGTTTTAACACGTTGGGTGTTGTTCCCTCTTCCTCAGTGTTGTCCACACTGAGTGGCAGAACATGGACATTCCGCATGCAAGCAATGTGCTTTTTACCACTGACCTATGGCACTTCCTGACTACAGATTCTGCTCTATTAGCACACTATTACGGAATGATAGTTTTGACTTGGTCACTTGTGGGTTTTTCTAGCTGCGACTGGCTGGTGTAGCTGATCATCTAGTCTTGAGAATAGCTGATGGGCTACATTTTACAGCTGCCAGCAGAGAAAGAGAAATTTATCTATTGGATCCAGACTTTGTTGCACTTTGAAATCAATGGAACGAAGGCATGACTTTATTTGTGCTGTTAATTTCAGTGGGGTGTATGTGCAGCTAAGTCTGAATCAAGCCTACTATGTGTACTATGTTTAAATCCTGTGGGTAAGTAGCTGTATCATAACTTTCTGTAGAACTTTGGCATCCTTTATTTTCAAAGCTTGGTAAGTCTGGAAAGTTGTTTCTAAGGGCCACTAAATGCATGCTGTATTTGTGTGTAGGTGACAAGGTCTGCAATCTCCTGCATTAGCATATGAAACACATTCCCCCCCTTGTTTGAAACTTGACCCAGTTGCTGAAGCATTCAATACTGAGACATGCTAATGCCAAATTTTCTAAATTGTGAAGTTTATTATTAAATACATTGTATTAACCTGTCTTCTGTCTAGTTACTAGATTGAACGCTGTCATTTGTACCTTGGGATTGTTTTCCAACAAGGTATTGCTAAACTGTCCCCTTTAAAATGTTGTGTTTTGTAAAGGTATAATTTATGTGAGTGTTTTGAGACGTCTGATTTAATTTTGAAAGATTTAAACATTGACTTATACATGTCATTCCCATGTCTGGGCTTTCTCTGTTGCCTATCTGCCTGGCTGAACATATTGGTTTGTATGCAAATGGCATTTGTCTGATGTCTTGTATAGTGTTGTGTCCCAGTATGTTTTGGAGTCTTCATTAACCATGTGTGTAGGTTCACATTAGACCCAAATGCTCAAACATAAAATCTGCTTAGCTCTTGCTTAGCTGTTGTTACTAGATTAGTCACTTAACCTCAGTTTCTTCATCTACAAAAGTGTTTTTTAAAAATGCTATATGTTGAAAATTGATAAATGAGGCTGCAGTTGGGTATCTTAGTGATTGCGTATAGTTTACAACCTGTGCCCGCATTGTGATGTGATATAGGGCAATGAGGCCTTTGCCTTAATTCTCAGTTCTTATTGGTGGATACTTTGCCAAACCTTCAATCTAATGTACTCCATACAAGCAGGGTTTGGGTATCTCTCTGCTCCCAGTTCTGATTCCCATGATGTATCATAAGCTGCATTCGAAACTAATTTCATTTTCTGTAGTACTGTGGCATGTGAGACTGCGGTTTGGTTTCTGTCCTCCACCCGGAGTAACTCTGTTTCAAATCCTTCTTTATGATGGTCACTGTCATTCTTTATAATGCAAGGGCTGCATTAGTCTTTTTGCTTACGATGCTCGGCGGAACACCATTGCCATCTGGCTTCCCTATAACAATTACTTTGCTCTTTATACAAAATGCTTTTTCCGAGCCTCAGAGTTGAGCTTGCTTGTAATGAGATTTCACATGTCAAATAACGGACAGTCGACCCTACGAAACTTCTCTTCTTCCTTCACTCTTCATAATGAGTTGCTTGGTAGCACCTTCATGTACGTTTCTTGTCATTGAGTTGCACTAGCAGAATATTTAGGTTACTTTTTAAGTTACATGCTTAGGATTAAGGTCAGTTGAAAAAGAATTTGAGTCACAATCTCTATTCAGCATATGCTTTGAGGTTGTCCAGGGCAGACTGCATTTTTAAACGTCCTTCTATTTTGCTGGCTGTAGAATTCCGAATTTGTTTGTACTCAGGTTTTTGAAGAAGCTTTTAATACTAAGGCTGTGCATTGGGTTGCTCACACTGGCCATATTGATGCCTGGAACTGCCTTATATTGAGCCAGATCATTGATTCACTTAGCTTGGCATTGTTTACTCTCACTGGCTTCCCACTATGTTCGATAAAGATCTTTCCTAGCCCTGCTACTGTGTATTCAATACAGTAGTTCTCTTGAAAGATCAGGTGAAAAATAAGGGAATTACAGGAGGATAAGGCTGCCAGTGGCTGTTAGATAAGACGTCTATATGTGCATGATACTGCCTGTGACATACAGTCACATCTGCACTGACATCTGTTACTTTCATGCTACCTCACCACTGGCTCCCCAGCTCAGTAGACTAGAGGCAGAAATACACCAAGGCACAAGGGGCATATGCATTACAGCACACACTTGAATGTGCTCCATCTCATACTTTTGGCGTTGACTGGTTTATTTGTTTATTTAAGGCTCTGGTATACTGCTTAACCATTTGCATTTCTAAGGGATGTAAGGGACATTTGTTAAAAGCAAAAAAACTAACCCAGTTAGTTAGCCACTATAAACACCAAGCCACCAGAGATTTTGAACTGAACTTAGGCAAGAGCTGATAGCCACAGAAGTTAAATCAAATTTTAAGTTTATTTGGCCTTAGGCTGCAGCCCAATAATTCTAAATGTACCAGAGAAAACAAATATAAATTAGAAAATGCTCCTAGGCAGTGCTTAAAAAGGAAGAAATTGCCCATTCTAGTACTGACTAGACCATTACGTTGCTGTATGAGATGCAACCATTAGTCACAAATCTGTAAAAAGTACTGAGCAAACCATTTTAATGTTTGGGAAGTTTATTTGGAGTATTTTTTATAATGCACAGGTTTCAAAAGCTGTTGACAAAGGTCAGAATCCATGGTCGTAGGGTTTCCTCATCTAAGTCACCTCCTTAGACAAAAACAAAGGCCCTAATGTGCCTCTCAAATCATAATTCCACTTGGTACTTAAAAGGGCATTCAGCTGTGTTTTCATTATGTGCGTCGTCCCAGAACGTTTACATAAGATTAGATCCATGGTAACTCTGTTTTCTCCCATAAATTGCTGCAGTTGGATACACAAATAATGCCTTCCCAAGCAGCATATCTTCTGTTGTGGGAGTCTCTCAAAAGCACTCCAGTGACTTCGATTTCTGATGTGTGTACCTAAGGTAAAAAGTACTAGACTGTCACGTAATTAAACTTTGGATGGAGATCAAAGTTCACTGCTGGGTGTGGTGTTGAAAAATTCCTAAATTGCTGTGTGGGCCTGTTCGTGGCAGCTGGCCAGGATAAGACACTTCAAAATAATAGCATATTATTCGAACAATGTAGGTCAGTAGGTGCTAAACAGACACCCCCTGGGACAATCTAGGGTGCCGCCAGGGGCAAGGCGTCACGCATGCATTTCTTCCTTCCTTGGTGTGGCTGTCTTGAGAGTGAGAGACCCAGAGAGGCATGTGCCCTGGGAAAGGGAGAGCAGTTTCCGGAATTATGGGTGGCACAGCCTAATTAACGGATCACTGCAGATGTCATATGAATTAACAAATGTCGAACATGACAGCCTGTTGAAACATACAGGAAGAATTCCTTGAATGCTAAGTAGTGACAAAACTTGGGTTGAACCTTCTGCATTGAAAACAGAATGGCAAATCAGTAGCAGCTACTGATTTTGTGTATTTCTATATATCAGGAACAAACAAGTCTTTTATAGGATGCCGTTGCTATTTGCATTTCATCTAATGTGCATGTTTTCGTTGCTCCCCACTTTCTCATTCAAAGAGCGCTCTTTGTACTCAACGCCATCTAATTTTAGCCAGAAATCTGTGCAAATGCATTTGCTTAATCTGATTATGGTTGAAAATGGGTGAGAACGTTTTAGTATTCTAAAAGTTACTAGTGTTCAGAATCCTGACTCCTATTGATGTGATTGTTTCATTGTGCGAAACAAGTATCAAAGGTATGTTACTATTTTGTAAGGTTTGCCTGTGTGAACACAGTATCTTTAGGAAGATGGGAAACTTTATTATACCGAGTCAGACCATTGTAGCAGGTTGGACTGGATGACACTTTGAGTCCCTTCCAACTCTACAATTCAACAATTCTATAATCCATATATCTCAATATTTACAACGCCTTGTTGACTGGCTTCTTCCCATCTGTGCTTCACACACAACATTCTAGCTGTCACACAGTGCATAAGGACACAGTGGAAATTAGTGTGGGGAAAAGGCAGGAGACAGTTTCCCCTTACCAGCTCAAATTTAGGACTAACCTTAGCTGGGGTGGGGAGACTGTATTTCCATTGCTTTTGTTCCATCCAACCAAAGACTTGGCTTTAATATGAGAGGAAAGAAGGGGATGCATCAGGTGGCATGGCAGTAAGGGCTCAAGCAAGAGAAGTGAGAAAGGATAGAGGAGCCACCCATCTCACTGGCTCTGAAATGTGAGGCATTTAGCAATGCAGTCGTGCCTTGGATCCCGAACGCCTTGGTACTAGGACGTTTTGGAACCCGAATGTCTGACGGGGCTTCTGACTGGCTGCAGGAGCTTCCTGGAGCCGTTCAGAAACTGCACTTTGGTTTCTGAACGTTTTGGAAGTCGAACCGTTTGACTTCCAAGGTATGACTGTATGTAGGCAGGACTTGTCTTTGTTTTGTTTGGCAAAACCAAAAAAAGGTTGCCAGGACAAGACTGGGCAAATGAAGGACCCAAGCCATTTTGATAGGCATTGGCATCGTATTATTATATATATACTATTACATTTTCTTCCAAGGGGGACAAGAGGATGTACATGGTTCTCCCCCTCCTAACAACTCTACAAGGTAGATGAAGCTGAGAGACAGTGGCTGGCCCAAGGTCACCCAGTGAGCTTCATAATTTGAATCTGGTCTCCCAGACTCTAGTCCTGTATTCTAAACACTATTCCAAATGGGCTCTAGGCAGTGCACACTGCATTTTATAGCTCTGGCCTTAGCTCTAGACTTTCAGACAGAAAAGTGTGTGTGTGTGTGTGCATTCCGTGTTTGTCTGTTGCAATATACAAGCAATACTGCAGCAACAACCATGTGACCTGGAGCAGGGCAGCTTAATAGTGCTCCCAGTCTCTCAAGATAAATAGTTCGATAGCTATTCTGCAAGTTGTGCAACAATAAATAAGAAAATGTGTTGAAGCGTACTGCTGCTTTTCATGAACTTGCAGACAGTTTAAAGATGCTTACCTGGCCAGAGTGAGTGATCTAGGGCAGATGGTGCAAGCTAAGACTTGGTGGCTTGTCAGCTGGTGTCTGCATTATGTTAAAATAGTTTTTTTCGAGACCAGATGACACCCACAGTCTGTACACTTTCTGCCATATCAAAAAAGAACTGCACATTCACTGTGAAGAAATTTTGTTTTTCTCCGATTACGATAGCTCCCTGAAGAGTAACCTCCTCGGTGCCAAAGGGTGGAAATTTAGAACATTATGTGTATCTCCTTCTGTGTCCAGTGGTTTGGGAAAGTGGCAAAGCAGTCAGATTATTGCCTCGGGAGTATACCTCCGAGGTACTAGCTTGCCTGTGTGTTGGGTGACAACCTGTGATAAGCACTTTTGTTTAAAGCTTGAAAGCTTGTCTCTTCAGAGCAGTAACCCTGACAGTGAAGGCAATCAAGATAATCGTTCAGGTAGTAGAATTTTAAAAATGAACATTACTAGTACTGTTAAGAAGCATTTCCAAGAGGCCTGTTTGCAAGCTGATGGACTAAATAAAGGCTGCTCAGTCAGAGGTAAAGTATTGGCTTGCTTACTCCTCTGGTGGAAGCAGAGATCTTTGATAAACAGCCAAGAGCTCTTTTTCAAGCCCTTGATGCACGGTATCTTTTCCTAGAACTGTTTTTCTCTTATAGGATTTTTTTGGGGGGGAGTATTGTAGCTCCTTTGTATGTCCTTCCCTGAAAAACATTCCCTAAGTTTCAAGTTTTCTGACCCTCATCACAAGCTCCAGCCTTCCTCCCACAGTTAGAGCTGGAGGGGGGAGCAGGGTGTTGTTATCTTCACAACTGTGCAATATGAGAAGCGTGAGATTCAGCCCCCTCTCCAGTTTGGAACCTTGTCCCAGTAGCTATGCTGCACTTTGGAGGCACTCAACCTTCAGAAGGAAGTCAGGGATATTTGCCACACGCCTCTCTATAGCTAACTCAGCATAAGGGTTGGGGCTTGCCCTTCTTTCAGCAGGAATCGGACGAGGGGAGCAGACCATTGTTTCTGATCTCGGACTGTACTGACTTTTGGAACTGCTGTGCAAGGCAACCACAAGGCTTCTGGCAATAATACATTTCTAGACAAGGCAAAATGTGTGGACTCTTAGTCATCATCTTCAGTTGGATCCACCAGAAGTCTGGCTTACCTTCAGGCTAGAAAACACTTCTGTTAGTATTGACAGGTTTTAGGAGAGCACCGTGAATTAGCACGCTGTCTTTAAGCCCCCTTCCAGTGCTTTTTTTTATTAGCTGAAACTTACTTAGGGTCTGCTTATTCTCCTTGAGAACAAAACCATTCTTAGATTTGCTTTGGGTTTTCATTTAGTTTTGTACTTTTATTATTAATGCTTTTATTTCCACCGGAGCCAAGTAACTTCCTCTTTGCATGGTGTCCAGTGTGTGCAATGCTCTTTGGGGCTTTCTAAAACACGGCAACACTTGCCTACAAGGATAACTGGTTTGCTTGAGAATGCTGCCAGGAAAGGCTTCCTTGCTTGCCAGTATGTGTAGGTGTGACTTGGTACAAGATTTCCCTAGATAGGCGTTTGCTGCGTTGTATTTGATTGATGAGGAAACCTGCCCTCTATGTCAGACTACTACTTTTAAAAAAACCCATTCATTTGTTTCTGCAGAATCTGAATTCTGTTCTGCTTCATGAAAACTGGTGGGATTTTAAGGCTACACTAAACTTTGCTCCTTCAGCCGTTGGCGGCTCCTTTTTATGCCACAGTTCTTTCCAGCATTGCTCCAGTTTCTGAGAATTGCAAAGCTAATGTGGGAAGGAGCTGCAGAGCAAGTTTTTCCCTATAGAGTGGTACCTCAGGTTACATACTGTCAGAGCTGGCTCCGGGTCCCAGCTCACCAAGGACCAACGCTAGCCGATCGTACAGTATCAAAGTCTTTATTGAAGAATAGTCTCCATTTACAAGTCTCAGCGTCCCAGCCCTACGTCTGGACTTTAGACCGGCGAAGCTCTGTCTGGATCTCCACCCCCTGTGCACCAGTTTAATACTCTAATCTTACTCCACCTCTTCCTTCTCTCTCTCTTCCTCTGGGTCTTACTACCCCCCGGGGTCTCATTCCTCCTGGACTCTTCCGACGCAGAGCTTGACCCCTCTGACTCCTCCCCCTCTCTTCGGCGGGCTTTAGGACCTGGCTCCCTACCCGGGCTGCCCACCTTGCCGCCCTCCTGTACATTTGAACTTGGCGCGCGCGCGCGTTTTACTTTCCGGATGACCGTTTCCTCGCTCCCTGACGAGGGTGTGGTCAGTCCTGCCTCACGTTCTCCCTCTGCCTGCGCGCTCCCTGATCCCGATGCCTTGGACTCCTCCCCCCTACTGCACTCTGGGGGGGACGCTGGCCCGGATTTCCAGCTGCTACTCTCTGAGTCCCCTCCTTCCCGAGGTGTCCCCCTGGGCACTCCCCTTGCCCTGACCATGGGGGCCCCTTTCTGTGAATCCTCCGAGTCACTGGAGAGACTCAGAGACCTCGGACTACTGTCGCCGCTGACATTTCCTTCCGACTCCTCCCCCTCGCTCTCCGTTTCTTCCCTCTCCTGTGACTCTGCTCCTGAACCCCTGACACATACGCTTCAGTTTACAGACTCTGCTAACCCAGAAATAGTGCTTCAGGTTAAGAACTTTGCTTCAGGATGAGAACAGAAATCACACGGTGGCGGTGTGGTGGCAGTGGGAGGCCCCATTAGCTAAAGTGGTGCTTCAGGTTAAGAACAGTTTCAGGTTAAGTACGGACCTCCAGAACGAATTAAGTACTTAACCTGAGGTACCACTGTATGACCATTAATTTCTGACATTACCAAGCAGTGCAGGAGTGACTCTTATTCCATACTTTACCCGAAGAAGATGCTTGTGCAACCAGAAAGTTTGCATATCTTCTATATACTAATGGGTTGCAGCAGACTAATTCTCCTTGAGGAAAGTAGCCTTTAAACTACGAAGGGCAAATAATTTTGCAATTTACTACTTTTGCATAATCTTAACTCAAGGTCTTAAGCAGTCCCAAACATTTAAAAACATGCTAGCATAATAGCACAAAGCTACTTTTCCCCAGCTGCTTATAATCTCTCTCTTTATTCTTGAAGCAAGGAAAAACTGTCGTTCAGATTTTATGGTAAACATATGTGCAAGTTTAGGAAGAATGTTAACTTATCAGTCCTTTCTTAGTTTGACAATAGAACATTCTTTCTTTCTTAAACGATTTTCTATCCTGCACCAGGGAACAAAATTCCCAAGGTAGCATTACAGACATTTAAATACGTTCCAACTGTTGAGACAATAGAAAAAAAGTCGCAATAAAAATAGAACATCATAAGAATGTGCTGGATGAGGCCAATGGCCCATCTAGTCCAGCATCCTGTTCTCACAGTGGCCAGCCCGTTGCCTGTGGGAAACCAGCAAGCAGGATTCAAGCGCAAGAGCACTCTCCTGTGGTTTCCAGCGGCTGGTAGTCAGAAGCATTGATGCATCCCAACTGTAGAGGCAGAGAATAGCCATAATGACTAGTAGCCATCAATAGCTCTCTCCATGAATTTTAACACTTTTCAAAAGATCTTTAGGTTGGTGCCATCACCGCTTCTTGTGGAAGCGAGTTCCCTAGTTTAACTGTGTGCTATATGAAAAAGTCCTTTTTCCTAGAAGAAATGGGATAAAGGCACAATATCCACAGCAACTAACTAGCCACTTTTAAATGGTTGGGAACATTTAAAGGGCATTGCTGTTGAAAGAAGCCTAAGAATTGCACCAGGCGAGCTTTTCCTGAGTAGAACATTCCATAAACAGTACTGAAGCTGAGAAGGTGCTCTTTGCTGTTGCCCCCTACCTAATTTCAGTAGAGCACCAGGAGAAGGGTATCTGATGAAGCTCTTAATGTACCGGTAGATACATGTGGGAAAGAATATCCTTGAAGTTGTCAGGTCTTCAGGTTACTGCATGATTTCCATACATGGAAAGAGAAAGATGCACATCGAATAGACAACATGAAACATCTTGAAGCAAACCCCTAAAAAGCAAAGGGCTGCCTTCTGTGGAGACCAGGGAGTGTCATGCCTCTTGTGTGTGATGCACTATCTGTGTGAGACTACTTGTGTGTAAGGTGTGAGACCTTCTGATGGACATGCAATCCATAGCTGCATATTTAGCTTGTTACACTTGGTGGTTGTGGGCATTCCTTGTTTTATCAGACCTTCCAGCCACTGAGAAGTTACAAAAGGATGATTGGTGTGAAATGGGTGTCTCTCCAGGATTTTACTTCTTCAGTGCTGAGGAGGCTTCATTCAGTGCCCACCTATCTATTCCTCCCATTTCATCCTTGGAATGAGAGGTCTGTGGCTTGGCTGCATTTCTTAAGCAACCAAGCTTTCTTCTAAAACTTCCATTACACCAGACCTGTTGGCTGTGCTATAATAGGAGTTGTGCCTTTGGCATCTATCCTGAGTACTTATGGGACTTGTATGAGGTTTCACAGAATTATAAAGCCCGGATCAGCAAACTTTGCAGTCTGCTGAGTAAACATAAACGGGTTGGGACATCCCATCATGGCAATGAGCAATTCTTTGAGTGCCAAATAACCGTCAAAAGATACCACTGCAACGTAAATTATTGAGCTTAAGACAGGCATTCAAATAAAAGGCTGCGGTTATCAGAAAGCAAGACCTTCTTACTGTCGATAGCAGCCGGTATTTATACTGTGCATTCCAGTGTTCAAAGCACTTCAAATGCATCTTCTGTACAATAACCTTGTTACCATGTTGTAGATGGGGAATCGGAGGGTCAGAGAATTGTGGCTTGCTTAAGGCTAACTTAAGGGAGACTGTGGGTGTCGTGAGATTGAACGGAAGGCTTTTCTATCAATATACTTAGCTGTGACAGTGCACTACAATTTTGGGAAAGGACGCTGGATTAGTTTTACTAACAGCTTTATACTGTGCTGCTCAGCAGCGGTTCTCAACCTGTGGGTCCCGAGATGATGTTGGACTACAACTCCCATCATCCCTGAGCTCTGGCCTTGCTAGCTAGGGGTGATGGGAGTTGTAGTTCAACAACATCTGGGGACCCACAGGTTGAAAAAGGCTGGCTTAGATGGCTGCCTGCTACTTTTGCAAGCCACTAGTCTTGGGCTACGTGTCCACTGGATACCCTATCTGTATCTTTGGCTGGTGGATCAACAACTGTGCCCTTCAGGACACAGATACCTTAACCATTGTGACTCATTCACTGATAACCTCTCTGCTGCAATAAGGGAGGCCCCATCTGCATTGGCGTTCCGCTGGCTTCTGAAGACGCACCTGATTACACGCATTCCCTTGATCTCTTGACCTGTTTTAATTGCTGTGTTGTTTTAATGGGGTTGTTTTATTGCGTGCTTTAATTATTGAGGCTTATAGTTTAATGTTGGTGAAATTGGCTTTTAATCCTGTAAACCACTTAGAAGCCTTTTTCGACCTAAAGGGGTATATGCATTAATAATGAACAATAATACTCTTGGGGAAGGATTGCTTGGCAGTGATGCTGGGCAGCCGCTGTTTGACTGTGGCCTCCTTTTCATTAGGCACTCGCTGCCTTGTCCTGGGACTGATGATTTCTTCCTGTCCTTCATGAGGAGAGTTGATGGAGTGCAGACCTGGGAGTAGCTTTCTGTAAGGATTTATGGGGAACAGTTGTCAGGGGTGCATATGTGTGTTGTATATTTACCACCTGAGTAGGGAGAAAACTGTGCACAACCATCCTGGAGTTAGTGGGCTACTTGCACAGCTGAAAGGAAGGGTCTTGGTTCTAGTATAATGGGATAGGATGCTGATTAACCATACCATACATATATCCATGCCTGTCACTGTGCAGTGTTAGAAACTCGGATACATAAGCTAATTGCCAAATGACACCTTAAAACCTAGGTTATGGTTGCCACAACGTACTGTCTAGGCACCATTTTCCCCTCCAGTGGAGGAATGAATAATAATAACAAAAAAAATTGTTCCATTTCTATACTGCTATATATTTTAAATAAATAATTTCAAAGCTCTTTACAACACATTAAAATGTGAAATAGAACAATGCAGAATAAAATAAATTCAAGCTTCAAGGACAGGGGTCAGCAAACTTTTTTAGCAGGGGGCCGGTCCACTGTCCCTCAGACCTTGTGGAGGGCCGGACTATGTTTTGGAAAAATATGTATGAATGAATTCTTATGCCCCACAAATAACCCAGAGATGCATTTTAAATAAAAGGACACATTCTACTCATGTAAAAACACGCTGATTCCCAGACCGCCTATGGGCTAGATTTAGAAGGCGATTGGGCCGGATCCGGCCCCCGGGCCTTAGTTTGCCTACCCATGTTCAAGGAAAATATTTCAGATCCTTCCCTAAGTGACTTTTTGCTTTCCCCTATATTTATTTACCAACTTAATTTATATAGCTGCCCCATATCAGAAGTACTCTAGGGAGCCAGTGTGGTGTAGCGGTTAGAGTGCCGGACTAGGACCTGGGAGATCAGGGTTCAAATCCCCACTCGGGAAGGAAGCTCGCTGGGTGACCTTGGGCCAGTCCCAGCCTCTTGACCTACCTCACAGGGTCGTCATAGGGATTAACTGTGGAGGAGCACGAACCATGTACTCCTTGGAGGAATAGGTGGGATATGAATGCAGTGATGTAGCTCTTCTGCTTACCTGCTTAAGACAGCTGGAGAGACCAGATGGTTGAAGGTGTCCATTGCTAATCTGGCACCTGGGAAATTTTGGACGCTGGCACTGTGTGCGTGGACCTTAATTTGACTAGTAGGCCTTTCTATATTCAGGGTGTGGTGCAGGTGCAGAGGTGAGGTGGGGACTACAGCGCTTGCTTCAGTGTAAGGGTACAGTGTCTGCTTCATATCCATCTCAGTCCGTCCCTGACGTTAGGGCAGGGGCCCAAGAATGCATTATCTTCTAGAATTACCACAAGCATGCTTGTTTTGTTTGTGCTGCTGCAATCGGTTCAGGGTACGAAAAGAACTGAGCTCAGAGGAACATACTGAAATGAAACTTGTCATGCTCTGGCGGCGACCTTTGGCACGTCACCTATCAGGCTGCCATGCCTTCATTGGTTCGGCAGAGCTTTTGTTTGGCAAACGGCTAGGCATTCTTCGACCATAAGAGTGAGCTTGGTTTCAAAATAGTTTGTCTGTGGCTTAGGCCTGCCAGATCAAATCTTCCAAAAATAGGAGCCTGTAACAGGGTGCTGCGAAAACTACCAAAAGGGCCTTGCTTTCTGAAGGTGAGACATTGGGTGTTCTGTGTTGTGGTCTTGTGTAATGTTTTACGCCACACCTGCAGTTGAAAATTCATTCTTGGAAGAGCTCTTAGTAAATTTATACAACTTAAAAGCAGAGAAGCATCCCGGAAGAATGGGAATTTCCCTGTTTGTCTTCTCTGAATTGCTCAAGGCTGTCGGAACACAGTGCACTGTCACAAATGTAGACTGAAAGTCATAGGGTGAGATCACCTGAGATTTCAGAAACCAGGAAGGAATCGCCCATGAAACACCAGCCATGTCTCCATAGCGCAGAACTTTATTTCCTCTAATTTACTACCCTCCACCATTTCCATTTTCTGCTTCCCACTCTCATTTCTCTCAAGTTGTTCTTCTCATTCTGATCTGTCTTCATACGATCACAAGCTTATATTGTCCAGTCAGAGACCACCTAGGTTGTTTTTTTTGCAGATCTTTTTGCAGATCTATAGATAACAGAGGAAGGTGGCATCATCTCCAAAGCTGTTGCGATTATCTAGAATGTGACAGTGTCCTTAAATGGTTCAGCAGGCGCTGCAAGAACACTGAGAGCCAGGGTGGTAGAGGATAGAGTGTAGGCTGGAATTGGTTTCAAATCTGGTTTCAAATCTGCTGTAGTTGCCTAGGTCTCAGCTTTACCTACTAGTGTCTTTGTGATGATAAAACTGGAGGAAGGGGTATATGTACTGCTCTGAGTCCCATTGAACTTTGTGGGGTTTACTTCTGAGTAAACATAGGCAGGGGTGAGCTTAAAAAAACAAATAAATCTCTTCCAGACTTGCAAAATGCCACATGCTAGTGATTTCACAGCTGCTTTGACATTCCTTAAATGGTTCCTAGATGATTTCAGTCTCATGTCTACCAAGCATTGTTTGGCCAGGAATTTTTAAAAAAGTGACTTTTCACATAATATCAGACCCTGGGATATTTCAAGTGTTTTTTCTTAGTAGAACATGTATCATCGTAAGTTCTTGTTTAAAAAAATACATGATGGGGTATAGCAAAGCATTCGTGTTTTTGAAAAAGCAAGTTGATTTTCATTATAACTTTGCCTTATTTGGAAGTGCTGCAAGTGTTGTGGGTTTTTCTGGAATTTCAAACACTTGCTGGAAAGAAATTTTAATATTCAGAAGCATTTGTACGAGCTATGGAACTGGCAGTATTTTGAACTCTGAAGGTTCCCTGTGTTGGAAAATGCTTCAGGATTTTTAGCGTGCTGTGTACTGCCAAATCAATAGAAGGTTGCAGCCCCCCCAAAGCAGCTCCCCATTGGGCATTTAGTCTACTAAAATGAATGCTGAATGCTATTGAGAGGGAGGATGGTCTTTGTAGGACATGGGTTAGCACAAAATGTAATAAGAAAGTAATGGTTTTCCAGTTACCGAAGCCCATGGGTAGGCAAACTAAGGCCCGGGGGCCGTATCCGGCCCAATTGCCTTCTAAATCTGGCCTGCGGATGGTCTGGTAATTAGCATGTTTTTACATGAGTAGAATATGTCCTTTTATTTAAAATGCATCTCTGGGTTGTTTGTGGGGCATAGGAATTCATTCATTTATTTTTTTCAAAATATAGTCCAGTCCCCGACAAGGTCTGAGGGACATGGACCGGGCCCCCTGCTGAAAAAGTTTGCTGACCCCTGCAGCCTCTTGGCTTCATTAATTCAGTGTGTTTCTAAGCAAATATCGTAACTAGAGCTTCTCGGTATATAAACATTTGATTGCACATAGTGATATGCACACTGCTGTAGTTAACACCGCGATGGCAGCGTCTGGCACAAAATGGCATCACTTGGGAATCTGAGCTATCCTTTTAAAAGAGTTGACTTTTAACGTGCATAATTTAAGAGGAAACCTTAAAAGCAACAAGGCAGCTCTCCTAAACTCTCTGGAGCTTTTGGTGAGGTTCTCAGTATGTAGCAGATGGTATCTAACTTTGCTCTGCCATGCTTAGAAGGATGCTGCCTCCTGCTTGTTGAGGCTGAGGAAGGCAAGTCTTTGCTGTCCATCCATGATCTTTGCAAAATATTTGGCCAAAAGCTTCCAAATTTTGCTCAAGATTCTCAAATGCCGTTGCAGCAAATGCATTGTAATTGGTGCAGATTTTCATTTTCTTCCACGCAGAACTGTTCTCTGGCGGCCACCATTGCCAGACCATTCACTGGGGTCCAGTTTACTGTAGTCCTTTGTTTTTCACTATCCTGTTTTTGAATCACGCCAGCCTTGTCATATGCACTAATTAATTTGGCAAAATAAATATTAATCCTTGATTTGTCTACGAAGCTTTGATCTGGAGGCGCAATGATGTAACCATGTCGCTGAAGCAAAACGGCATTAAGTCTGCTTTGCAAATAGAGGCAGGTTTCAAAGAGATATATAAATTGTACACTGGGGAACTTGACAGAGAAAAATGTGAAGAGTGGGGTGGTGGTAGGAGATAGCCTGACACCAGCATTTGGAAGCAAGTTCTCAAAGAATCGTGGTCGCTTTTTCAGTCTACATCGGTATTTCAGCAATGTCGTATTAGTGTGAGTGGGAGCAGGGCAGTATTCTGGGAATGCATAGTTTTGGGAGGTGAAAGGAAAGCTATTTTATTAAATTGTTTTTACAGTGACATCTTCTTGCTCTCTCTCCCCCCCCCCCCCCAGCATGGGCTGAACAATAATTAGAAATAACTGCTGTGCTCCTGCAGGATAGATGCTTAAAAGCATGTATACCTCTTTCCATTAGGTTGCACAAAGGTTCATTTGTAATGGTGATCCCAACATGAGACAAAGCAAGCTCTCCATTCTCTTTACACCCCCCCCCCCAAAAAAAGTACAATGAGATGTGATGCAGCCTGAGGCCAGGGTGTGAGAGAAGAAGCTGTACCATCTTGTCAGAGCTTTGTCCCACAGTTGGTGTTTCCCTGCTTCAGTCATACCTTGTGGTGGAATACATTTATTGCTGCTTCACCCTCAAGAATGGCAAGCTGAGTCTTGCTTCACCAGTAAACTCCCTCTCTCTTAACTCTGCAACGTCCTATGAGAAGGAGTCATTTCTCCTATTAAGTGTGCAAAGTTCTTTACAATCTTAGAACAGATGTTTACAACAGTTCTGAAAAAGCGCCCATTTTACAGATCTAGAATTGAGGCTAAGGTGTGGGAGGGGAGGGGAAGGAGATTTGCCCCAATCACTCACTGCTAGTTTATGGCTGAACTCATCCCAAGCCAGTACTGTCTGTTGAATGCCTTTCTCTGTTGCTTGTCTCCTACATTTGGCATTTTTTAAGGGACTCTGGATGTACTGTCTCTGAAAATGAAGGTTTATTTTGGCCATCTATGCTCATATCCATCAATAGACCACCCTCTTCAGTTTCGCAGGTCTTTTTGCAATGCATCTAATCATCACTGTGTCATCGCTTCTTTAATGCTGTTGCAAATGACCCTCTTCTCTTATGCTCATCGCTATGTTTTGGTTGCCCTCCAAACCTTTGTTTCACGAATATCGGTTGCTAATTGCCTCTTTGCCCTTCCACAAAATGCAGATCAGATGCATGCAGTTTTGCTTCTGACAGTGAAGAGTTGTCAGTAAATTTGAAGTACGCATCTTCAGCAAATGTACTGACTTGTCAACATGCCTTTTACCCTTTTATAAGGCATACACTGAAAGCCTATTCCTTATTAAGAGTGTTGACAGATTACTTCACTGTTGATCTTTCTCAGTTGATCTTTCTCAGTGTGTAGTACTGCCCTCTGCTGGCTAGAATGTATATACTTCATGATATCATTTCCCCCCTTCTAGTTAAGAGTGTTGTGTTCAGACACAGGATAATATGGTGGATTGGGGATTTTCTTGTCCTACCAGCCAGGCTAAGCTAATTCATATTATTGCGACTCTGAAAGATGTTAAGAGAGATTCCTGTTTATTCAGGTTTTATCATGCAACCTGAACAGACCTTTGGGAATATGCCTCGCAATGCTGAAGATTCATTTAACACCAATTCCAACAAGTTATCTAACACCACGTATTGCCTTGTAAATGCTTCTGCAACATTAGGCCTTGGATCGACCAGTGGTTCTCAAAGGGTGTGTGACCTGCCACACTGGTGTAGCAGAAGAGGATGTCAGGTGTGGGCAGGAAGATTCAAGGACAACCAAGGAAACACGTAAACATTTCAGTGTAGCATAGCAAAGTATAATTGTTTTATTTTTTGGCAGAATATGGATAGGCATTTTTCAAAATGAGAGCAAGAACATCAAGTGATACTGAGGACAATCATAGTTGCGTTTCCAAATGTATTCCTTATATACATAAAAAAATCTGAAAGTGTGGGCAAGAGAAAAAAAGTTTGAGAGCCAATAGGTAAAGATAAAGGGACCCCTGACCATTAGGTCCAGTCGTGGCCGACTCTGGGGTTGCAGTGCTCATCTCGCTTTATTGGCCGAGGGGGCTGGCGTACAGCTTCCAAGTCATGTGGCCAGCATGACTAAGCTGCTTCTGGCGAACCAGAGCAGCGCACGGAAATGCCGTTTACCTTCCCACCGGAGCGGTACCTATTTATCTACTTGCACTTTGATGTGCTTTCAAACTGCTAGGTTGGCAGGATTGAGAGCCAGTAATCTAGGGGTATTACAGGAGACGTTTGGCTCCTGCTTTGCCTCACCTCTGGATCTGCTTAATTGGCTGCTGCTCATGGAGCCAAGAAACTCAAGAGCATCAACATCACACGTTGTCTTCTGCTAGACATTAGCAGTGAAGAAACATGGTTCCTAAACAGCAAGTCAAGGGATCAAGGGGATGGAGCAACCCTGATCTAGTTCCCAGCCCATACTTTTATATTCATATATTGTACACTTCCATTTCTTCTTCATGCCACAGTTTAAGATACTGCCACAACTTCTCAAAGTCTTCCTGTAGCTCTTAGGTTTCCTTAAGATGTCCATTAAATAGTGAACACTTGCTGACCCTCAGAATAGAATTGTAGAGTTGGAAGGGACCATGAGGATAATCTAGTCCAACCCCCTGCAATGCAGGAATCTTTGGCCCTGAGATTAAGACCACCTGCTAAAGAATAAAGCTCTGCCCCTTTTTGTTTGATTCTGGGCCAGCCCTTTGGGGTAAAACGAGGTTCTTGGTTAAACATAAGTGCAAACTCCTATCCAAAAGGGACTTGCATGACTGAATGAAGAAGTCAGATCCAAACAACTGAGCCACACAAGTCTCTTTTTGGAAAAGATCTCCAGCGTTGCAGTTAACAATTAACACATCAGCATGATTGGAATTACCTTTTAAGTCATTTTACAATTAAATTTGGCTATAACAATCAGATGAAAGAAGCAGCTAGTTTTAACATTCAAATTATCAGTTGCTTGTGTGATAGCTTTGAATCCTAGCCGTTCTGCCTAAGAACTCTTTTCATAAGAGAATTTTAATTGGGTTAGAGAGGAATAAAGCCAACACTGTTAATTGCATGGGGAGAAGAAAACCCTATTTCAGTAAGCTGGGGGGAAACAAATATGAAACTTTCCCCCCAGTATAATTACTGTAAGGAATAACTATTCATCACTGTGATGCTTTGGCGTTAGCATGCTTTAATTATAAGGAACATATAGCAGTGCTGGTTCTAACTTCTAAATGCTAATTTTCAGTAAATGTCGCAGAAGATGTTTTGGGGACTGGTGGGTGCAGGAAGAAAGTCTCTGTTGTCACCTCCCCCTAAAAAATGGATCTACATTGCATTTCTTCAAGCTACTGGACATGTTGTGGTGGCCCATGGGCAGGGAATTAAATGAGACCTGGCTGAATGTATGTAGGAATATACAGGTAGTTCTTTGGTTCAGTGGTAGATCAGAGCTCTGCATACAGAGCTTCCATGTTAAAAGCCTTGGCATAGGTGGTGATGGTAGAGCTATTTGCTTGACACTCCCAAGAGCTGATGTGAGTCAGAGTAGACAGCAGCCTGACCTATCACAAGCCAACTTCCTACATTTCTGTCCCTGAACTGCAATCTTTATGGAGTGGAAGAGAAACCGGATCAATCAAATCACATTCCTACTCATCATCATCCAGACCTCATGACTTCCTGTGCATGGTGGTTGGTGGTTGAAACCTTTCTTTGACCTGTTGCCATCTGAGCTGCCTTTAATGGTACCGCTGGAAAACTAGTCTTCAAACATGGAATGAAAAGAGTGTTATAATTTAGGAACTGGTTAGGCTTGAGGCTCGTGAGAGAGAGAGCCTTATCATTAAGCAGCCCTAGCTGGTTGCATAGATATGATGATGACTTATTAAATTTGTATACCACCCTTCTTCCAAAGATCTCAGGGCTGTTCGCAACAGAAAAATACAAAATACATAAGAAAACAAACAAAACCAATATCCACCCCGCTTCCCATGAACACATTTAAAAAGCCATAGATTGTTAATCAGCAGAATGCCTTGTTGAAGGGAAGCAGTCCTGAGCCGTTTAGCTTTATAGGTAAAAACCAACCCTTTGACCCAGAATTGGCATCCAGGATCGGTGTAAGATGCTCAAACTGTCTTGTCCAGGGGTCAGCAACCTTTTTCAGCCGTGGGCCGCTCCACCGTCCCTCAGACCATGTGGGGGGCTGGACTATATTTTGAAGGAAAAAAATGAACGAATTCCTATGCCCCACAAATAACCCAGAGATGCATTTTAAATAAAAGCACACATTCTACTCATGTAAAAACATGCTGATTCCCGGACCGTCCGCGGGCCGGATTGAGAAGGTTGCCTGCCCCTGGTCTTGTCACACTGAGCAACCTAGCTGCTGAATTCTGCACCAGCTTAAGTTTCTGAACCATCTTAAGAGGCAGACGCCTTGCAGTAATCTAACCTAGAGGTTACCAGAGCCTAGACAGCAGTAGTTAGGCTGTCCCTGTCTGGATAGGGCCACAACGGGGCCACTAGCCAAAGCTGATGGAAGGCACTCTGCGCCACTGAGGCCGCCTGAGCCTCAAATGACAGCAAAGGATCCAAAAGGACTCCAAAGTTGTCTAGCCACTCCTTCAGTGTCGCCCCATCAAGAGCAGGCAACCTCTCATCCATCCAGTCTAGGGAACCACCCACGAACAGGGCCTCAGTCTTATTGGGACTGAGCTTCTGTGTAGAAGAAATTCCTTTTGCTATTCAGGGCTAGCCCTACCATTAGGCAGAATGGGGCATCTGCCTCAGGCAGCAGACTTTGGGTGTCACGAAAGAGCAGCAAGTTATGAAGTTTTTTGTTGTTTTTTTTGTATCACTATTTATTGCCTTTCTTTTTCTCCTAGGAAATGGGAGAAGCGTTTTGGGGATTTTCTGATTCAGGTGCCAAAATCGGATACCTTGCACTTTGATTTGGAAGGAAGGGGTGCTGTTTCCCTTCTGCCACAAGTAGCAAAATATCTTGGGCCAGCGTTGCTACTGAAGCACGGGGAAGCAACCTTCATTTCCCTGAGCAGCCTTTGTACATGTGCTTCTTCTTCCCCAAACAATCATACCTACCCCCTCCCAAAAATATCCCCATTAAACTTAGTACAAATTGCACAATCATATAAGTGCACAAGCCACAACACAGTGACATTCTGTTCTGATGTAGCAATAGGCTGGCCAGACACATACTAGCTTCCAGGGCTATATAGAAACAAATCTGAGCAACCCACAGGCTACTTTAGGATAAGGTAGTGCTGACTGTGGATTTGCTGTCCTTAAACGAACCGAGCAATTACTGTGTCACCTAAATCACAGCAGAGGGCCAGCAGGTCAGATGTATCTTCTATTCTGTGAAAAATCAACTGAGAAGTTCTCCCGTGCAAGGATGAGACTTGGTCCTATTTAGTGGGGACTGGTGAAGGAGACATTATGTTCTCTTACAGCTGAGAAAGGGCACCTCCTTAAAAAGAAAAGTTATGGGCAGTAGAAGAGGAAGTAAACATCCTTCTTAAAATCAGTTTAATAGTGTGTCCATGCTTCACTGTTTAATATTGTCCTGATATGCTCCTCAAAGCCTTTGTCATTATAAGAAGTCCCCTTTGTTTTGTAGATTACTTCCATTACTCAGAATTAAGACTGAGGACAAGAGAATATGAGTTTGGGCAGGGTTATGTTATGTCTGAACTTGGAATTAAACTCTAGTTTCAAGCTGGCACTGGGTTCTGCCAGTTTTCCATGTTAGTCCTGTTAGTGGCATTTGAGAACTATTGTCATACTACTTTTCAGTGCTGTGATCCAAAAGCATCCTAGATTTGCACATACAATAGTTCTTAAGGATTTCCTTTCCCTTTCACCTGTCTCTTACTTCTTCACGCCAGTTCCTAGTGCTCTTTGTCACAGGACTCGCTTGTAACCAACTACATACAGCCATCTTGCCATCCTTACCAAATGATGCATGAGCCAGCAGGGAAAGCATTCACAAAATGTGGCACCACCTTGGATGACACCATGCCTTTATGAGCGCTCATTAAATCTGATTAACGAGATGAACTAAGCAATGTGTTAGAAATTCCAGCACCTCTTTCATATTGTTTAATGTCTCTGTGGCGGTAAAGGTTTTCCTCCTGGCGCGCTCTGCCTGCCTTTTTCATTTCTACTTTTATGTCTTGCCTCAAGAACTAATCCGTTCCTTAAAATTGGGGCAGCCCTTTGGGGCGTCTCCTGTGGTTGGTTTATAGCTTGCCGCATGAGGATTTTATTCCTAGTATCTGAGGTTCCTTTGTTTTTAACCTACAACACTTTGTAGTGGCAACAGAGGGGCTGCCAGTATCTCTCAAAACCTTGGGAAAATCCTTGGTAAGTTATGCAGGTTTGAAACAGCCAGATTTAAAAGCACAGAACTCTAAAACAGTAGATTTACAAACCCAAAGGCCTAAAAATGAAGGCTTTTTCTAACGGTGGAACTGAGCTGGGAAGTTGGATAAGCTCAAGTCACAGAACAAAGGAGCCACTCGCTATGCTTATCTGTGTCTCTGTGAAAAAGGGGAAGGCCTGCAAAAGCAAGTAGGGGACTGTGTGATGTAAGCAGGTATGTTCAACAGCCACATTGAGTGATGCCCTATATAGTGGTACCTCGGGTTACATACGCTTCAGGTTACATACGCTTCAGGTTACAGACTCCGCTAACCCAGAAATAGTACCTCGGGTTAAGAACTTTGCTTCAGGTTAAGAACAGTTTCAGGTTAAGAACGGACCTCCGGAACGAATTAAGTACTTAACCCGAGGTACCACTGTATTCATTGAACATGGCTGCTTTTTTATACTCTTGCTCAAATGTGTATGAATGGATGGATGATGACAGCTCCAGATGGTCATCACTTCCTTACGGATAACTCAAGCTTTGTTATGAAGGCACCTCTGGTGGGTTCAGTTGCTTTCTGGAGAGTTTATGCCAGCAAGGCTGAAGGTCAGAGATAATAGAATCTGCAGTCTAAAATATCTGGACGACACTAGGTTAGGAAAGACTGGTTTATGCTGGTTGGAACGTAAGGCTAGGCTACACCGAGCTTTAGTACTTCCTTGTAGTAGGAACCTTGAACTTCTTGCAATACCTCTAGTAAAATGTCAATTCTGCCATGCCGGTGTGAACAGTTACCCTTTTACTTGGCAAGTTGCTTGGACTCTTTGGTTCTTGAATAAGGTGAATGAACCCCAGAGTGCAGGTCTCAGGATTGCATGATGCTGGTAGTCTCTTCTAGAGGGTTGCGGACTCCCATCAACCTTGTGCTTCAAATCCATGGGCAGCCATTTAGGGAGACATGGCAGTCAAGGGCATCTGAGTGAGCTGATCCAAAGAAGTGGGTGCAGAGACCTGGTGGGTCCTGTAACCTCTTAGCAACTCACCATCTATGAGGATCACAAGCTATTGATGTGATGTGAATTATGGAAGCTGCTGTGTATCATATCAGCTCATCACTGGTCCAGGAGAATAGGAAATGGGACCTTTGGAGAGTCCTGAGAAGCATGTCTTCTATTTTCTTTACTTTAGACTTTATGGCTGAAAAGATTAGATATGTGTGTGGGACTTCTTTTTTAAAAAAAGAAAGATGTGGAAAACACAAGTTCTGCCTTAAGGTTTTTGTCTCGTTACATCCCAGGCAGTGGTCAGGATCACTATGCACAAATCTCTTTCTCCCTATGCATGATCGTATTCATCTTTGCATTCTTGCAATCCTCAGCTTTCCTTTTGCCTCCCAAGCAAGCTCTTTACTTATTGCCAAAGTCCCCCTTTAACAGGCCTTGAGAAGCTAGTGTGACAATCAATTCATGATCTGTTGGTGCCATTTCTGAACACTCAAAAAATGGTCACAAGGATCCAGGCCTGCTTATGTTTTTAATGCACCTGAGTTTACATCTTACTGTGTTGCAGATTTTAGCAGGACTTTTTCTTCCGGTTACTCTTGGTGGTCCCTTCCAACTCTACAGTTCTGGGATTCTAATGGCATTAGATGTGTTCAGAGCATGGGATCTTCTGGAAAGCAGAGTCTGAGTACACCTGTTTTGTCTTATTGCCTCTACATCCTGCACATGCTCAAGGAGAATTTAGAGAACAGAGCACTCATGTGTGTCATTTCCTTCAAAATGGAATGTAGTATGCACTTGCAACAATCTTTGTTAGGAGTTTCGACTTGCAAGTACGATATTCTTCTACTTGCCTCACTATTCTAAAATGTAGCTGTGCAGTTACCCTGGCACAGTTTGTGGTCTGTGCCAATATGATGGGAGATACGTGCCAATATGATGGGAGAGCCAGTGTGGTGTAGTGGTTAAGGGCGGTAGTCTCGTAATCTGGGGAACCGGGTTCGCTTCCCCGCTCCTCCACATGCAGCTGCTGGGTGACCTTGGGCCAGTCACATTTCTTGAAGTTTCTCAGCCCCACTCACCTCACAGTGTGTTTGTTGTTGGGGAGGAAGGGAAAGGAGAATGTTAGCCGCTTTGAGACTCCTTTGGATAGTGATAAAGCGGGATATCAAATGCAAACTCTAGAAATACTCATAGGTTGCAGATGGAGAAACTGAAGTGGGAAAAAAAATGATTAAGTGACTTGCTTGGGACAACAGCTAAAGTTACGGGACTGGCTTTTCTCTTGTTTCCATGGGAGACAGAGCCATCCTGGGTGACCCCGCTCATTTCTTTCTTGAATGGTCTGCTTTTTCCCCCCTCTCAGGTGTAGCTGACGATGAAGCTTTTGCAGAGGAATGCAGACGCAGAGGACAAAACGCCTTGCCTTTCCAGCCGGCTAATGCCCGTTCTCCAAAATCGGCCCTGAAGCCTGCCGCCTACCCCAAGCATACCTTTCACTGTAATAGCGATGAGGATGATGACTTGGTTATGACCAACTGGGAGACGCCCATTTATTCATCAGGTGTGCACAAAAAGGTGACGCAGGAACCGGTAAAAAGGCAGGAGCCAGTGCTAACGCAGGAGCCCGTAAAAAAAGTCACGCCACTTAGCCAGAAGCCTAAGTCAAAGAACCCAATAAGATCACGTTGCTGTGTACTGATTTAAGGCTAACATTTCACATGCTCTATTCCTCTGCATTCAGACTAGCTTCAGGACTACGTTGCCCTGCCCGTTTTCAGAAGATACCCAAATAAAATTCATTGCCTGTGCCAAATCGTGCATACAGCTCACAGCAAACAGCAGAACTGTGTTTCGTAGCTGACACGTTGCTTGCTTTCCTTGTTCCAATTGCAGGTTTCTAGTAGCCCGGATAGATTTTGTTCTTTGCACTGTCAGGTAACTAGATTTTCAAACTTTTGAGGCCTGGTGGAATCTCCTTGGCAAAATGGCTTGCCCTCCTCCTCCTCCTCCTCGTTTACTTTAGCCACGTATATGTTTAGCAAGGGCTGACATAAGCAGCAGCCCGTTCATCGTTTTGCTCATTTCAATCGGTGCCAGATCCAAAACGTCTAATTTGCAGGTTAATACTGCAAGATTCACATTTCCCTTGGTATCCAGTATTAACAAGCTCCTTAATGTGAATAATCCATTGTTCATACCCTATTTGTTTTTTACCGCCTGCCGTCATGGGAGATGCAAGTGCACTAAGTTGCTGATCCAGTCTGTTTCATGTGCTTACTAAAACGAGAAGCTGCGGTATTGTAGCTTAGTAACTGCACAGCTGAATTTTTAGGTGCCCCCCCCCCCCGCTATGGCTTAATTTCAGAACCAGTTTTGGGAAACTATTTTCAGGAAACCTCAGTTCACCATTGCCAGGCGGTCACTCCCCACTTTCCACACTTCTTTGAGTGCCAACGCAAGCAAAATGAACACGAACTGAGGAGAAATGACGATGTGAGGAAGATTTCACATAGCATGGTTTTTAGGTGCACACCTAAAGTAGGGGGGTTGTATCCAAAGGTTTTCTCCCTCAGGTGAAAGGAGGGAGGGACTGTTTGGATCCAACCCCTGTCTCACAAAGGGAGGTGTGTTGGGGAGCCAGGATTGGTAGGCTCAAGTTGCCTTGTGTAATATGAGAAACTGCCCTGAGTGTAGAAGTTCTGGGGTGGATTGTGTTCACCTAGTCCCTGACAGAATAGAAAGGGAAATGTCTTTGGGTCTTTCCTTGCTATGGCAGGTAGCACAGCCAGATGGGGTGAGTTATCCTCTCCCATGTTGCTCCTTGCCTGCAGGCACTTCTAGCCTCAAGCATCTTATTCATCATCCCTGCTTTATGGAAAGGTTTGGCTGGGATGACTATTCGAGGGCTTCCTTTCAGCTCCCATGACCCATGGAGACCAGAATCGAGAGCGGTGACCACCCTGGGAAGCTTTCATGGTACAAACTTAGGAAACTTCAAACAACCGAGAGGGAAATCCTTGTTTGCTTAAAATTAAGCACTAAAGTCACTTGTCAATCGGTTCCCAAAGGGCTGTCATTTTGGTTTGCCCTCAGACCTTTTCCCCTTTCCCTCCCGTTGCTTCTGAGGCCATTGATACGCCAGCCTTAATGGCCATGGATGGCCTCCTACTAAATTCAGAGTAGATCCATTCACTTACTTTAGTCATTTCTGTTTGTTTCAATGGATCTACACTCTGGCTAGCGCTGATACCTCTCCATGTTTTCTCCTGATACTGCACGTATCAAGGATGCGTTGTGGTCTGGGCTGGCATGTGAGCAGGTGCTGAACAGGCGAGGCAACTCCTGGTAACAGGAAGCTGACCTTCCCCACAACTGGAGTAACTATGCTTCGACGGCTAGTCAATTGCAGGACGCAGGTTTTTTTTTGAAGTGGCTCTTTGGAATAACACGAAAGGGGTCTGCAGCTGCAGCAGCTACGCCGTTGTCTTGCTGTTGTTTGTAATCTGACAACGTAATATCAGAGCCATCTGTGCTTTTTGCTTTGCAAGTAAAACGGGGGCTGTCAAATCCCCGCCCATCTCCCGCAGACTGGGGCCCATCATTTAAAAATGCTAGACATAGCCCAGTTTGCTAGGTAGCACATCCTTGGTCATTAGAAAAACACACCAGGGAGCACTTGTGATTGAGGTAAAGTTCCATTTTTTTTAAAGGGACCAGAGGCTATCAGATGTCAGATTCAAAAATTACAATGCTTCCTCATTTAAAATCTTTGCATCTTTTTACAAACTTTGTTCGATCAGGTAAGTATCACTATTCCCTGTACTGTGCATGGCAGAGACAAGAAAGTTGCCAAAAATAGACTTCAGCACTGGTCAACTTTTCCCAGCATCAGTTATGGGGTGGGAGATAGGGTGCATTGGGCAGTGTGCATAGATGCCTTGCATTCATCAGGCCACAGGTTCAGTACCTGGCATCTCCCATGAAAACTGATCTCAGGAGCAGGAAGGTGTATATTGAAGCGTAGTGTGGATGTGTCTTGAAGAGCAGCTGGACGACATAGACCAGTGGTCAGATGAAGATCGTTTCATATATTCTATGAATCATGTTGCTAGAACTCTAGTACTTCTCACCCCATTGGGTCCTCACTTCTTTGCTGAGACAGACACCTGTGCAGTTTTGTCTCTCCTGTGAGATCCAATGGTTGGTTGTAGCCTTGTATCTGGAAGTGGTGGAAGTACCAGCTTACGTTGCCAATATTCACCCTCTGTTGGCAACCTGGTGCTCCACTTACAAGGCCCCTTCTGATGGGCCCTCACCTGTGATTTAGGAGTCTTGCCACTACCTTTGTTGGGTTCATACTGTCTCTGAATGAGATCGTATGTTCTGCATCAGGGACAACTAGGATTGAGCGATACCTAACTTGCAATAGTTTGTCCCCCTGGTTAGGTAACTGACTGAACTGGTAAATGGCAGTAGTTCTGAAAAACTGGTTTGAGCAGCTCCCCCATTTTTGGAGTAGCAAAAAGCTGAACTTGAACCCAGTGAATTATTTCAACCTTGGATCCGAGAGAAGAGAGTGCCCGTTGGTAGGTAGTGCTCAAAACTGTCGGTGGCTCCCTTTTGGGCTGGATATTGCCCACGAAAAAAAAAACCCCTATCTGTTCTCTTGTTTACCCTACCAAATTTTAACCAATGCAATTAAACCTGCATTTTCCTTGTAAGGACAAGAGGGTGGTTTCTCAGTGTTTTATCTCTTGGGTTTTGCATGCAATTTCCCCATTAAAATAGTTTGTCAAAGAGTTTAGAAACAGAGCAACCACTGTCCACGGAGCAGCCTTCACATGTCATAGTAGGTGATTTCAGCTCTAAATAATTGGTTGCACTGCAGATTTCTGTAGAATTCAAATGGAAAACTACCTGTTTCTGCATAATTCAAATAGAAGCCCACTTATTCCATGCAGAGTTGCTTCCCCTGCCTGCACCAAATGTTTGGCTTGCCTTCTGGTACAGGGCAATGCATTAAACTGCTGTAAGTATATCACGGCCCAAGTATTCTAGTGCAGGTTAGTCTCCCGATGACTTAAGCACTATAACTGCTTAATCCCCATTGAAATGAGCTAGTGCTCTTTGCGTCGTATACTGTCTCACTTCTGCAAACAGTACAGATAATTTAAAATACCCGCCCACCCCATCATTTAAACTTGTACACATTTGATAAGAAAATAAACAAGGCCATCCCGAATTCCTTTGAATGTTTTGTTAACTCTTTTCCAAATTTCAAAGGAATGCCTTCAGAAACGAGTCACAGAGATGACCTTAAAACAGCCTTTAAAAACTGGTACACATTTAAACTTGTACACATTTGATAAGAAAATAAACAAGGCCATCCAGAATTCCTTTGAATGTTTTGTTAACTCTTTCCCAAATTTCAAAGGAATGCCTTCAGAAACAAGACACAGAGATGACCTGAAAGCAGCCTTTAAAAACCAGTAGGGTTGTTAAAAGCCAAATTAACAAGGGAAGACTTATTTCGACGAATGTTTTCAAAACCTCAACTGATGACAGGCAGGCTTGCTCTGAAAGAGGACCGAGTAGATCACAGGAGAAGGGAGGGAGCTAAATTCACAACCTAGCCTGCAGTTTTTGAGAGGGAGGACCCAATGGAAGCAAAAAGGGCAATTTCAGTTAACAATATAGTTAAACTATATTGCATTGATTTAGGGCTGGACGATGCACTCCTTTTTGTTTTTTGTTTTTTGACTCACAGGTGCATAGTAAACAATCTCGTCAAGACCTAGCCATAGCCTTTAGAGATATTTACAACAGGGAACCTTCAGAATGATGGATAGAGTGCCTCTGAAGTGAAGGCTAATGGGAACTTTTGATATGGCCAGGAGGCCTTTGCATTGAGCCTGTGGCCGGTGGTCACCTTTTGGAAGTAACTTAACATGTGGAGGAGCTAACTTTGGTAGGCCAACTGTTAAGGAAATGTGAGTGGCCTGGGAGGAACCTTGCACTTGCTGAAGCCATTTGCTTGTGCTCCTCAGGGGAGACCTGCCTTGCATTTTCAAAAGGCTTAAAATCAGAATGCTTCTGCTTTAATGAAGGGAAATCTATATGCACAATGTTTTACCAGCCGTGTCTCCTCAGGATACAAAGAAGTCAGCAAGAGGAAGAAGCAGAAGCTGAGGGAGGAGCAGAAGAAGAAGAAGTCAGCCAAGGCACCCTATTAAAATGGACTTCGATGCCCCCCAGCACAGACCCTCTCGCTGTCACACCACTTGACCCCACCCACACTCCTTCCCTGGTGCTTATATTTTCTTACGGCTAATCTCACTTAGCAAGGGGGGGGGGAGAGACTATGGCTCCTCTCTAAAGTGCACTAAACTTGCACTGTTACGCTTGAGCACCACAGATTTGCTTGAGTTTCTGTATGACACCCCTGTCAGAAACCCGCTCCACGTAAGTCACTTCCATTGAAATCAGTGGGTTTGGCTTTTGAGCAGCGTGTTCCGATGCATCAGATGAGCAGATCTTGGCTTGAAATGTGTTTTATTTTCGAAAAAGGAATAATAATAATGTGGTAGAACCTTTTCAACCTCTTTCCTTCCTGGGGCTAAAGCTATCTTAGTCTAGTGTGCTTCTTCTAGAACTTAGAAAGGTTGTAAACGATGTGTCTATATTTCAGAAAAACCCAAACAGTTTTCATCATGGGATATTCTGACCTTACTATGTTTCTCATTTCGTATGACCTCAGTTTTCCTTAGCTGGACTCCCCCATAATGACTGAGGATCAGTTCTCAGGAGATTCAGCCGTGCATCTTGTTTTCCACCGGGGAACGAAGCAGTTGATTTTCCTTGCTTGCACGTGGCATTATTGATGTGCTATGCATCACAAGCAATGGGCCGTGATTGTGAGAGAGCAGGTCCCCCCCCCCCAGCTTCTTCGTGAAATCAACCCTTGCGAGTTCATTATGACCCCCCAGAACTCTCTCAAGCCAAATAATAAAAGGCATACTTTGAAATACTACCTATGTCCATTGGCCAAAAATCAGCAGCCTTGATGATGTGTTCATGTCAAGTAGAGCAAGGGTCACAGCACCCTGCCTCACTTGCCGGAAATCGCCCCTCTTCCTAGGGTGGCATGTGAGGCTATACAAGGGTAGAGTGGAGCCTTGACTAGTCGGAAAGAGCTTACGGCCTGTATTCCTTGGTCAGATCTAGAATATGTATTTGTACATTGGGTGTATACAGTGTGTGCTGGTTCCCATTTGGTCTAAATTGGGGTTGAAGGGGCGAATTAAGGAGTTGGATGTAGCAAGGCAACTTCATTCCCCTCCATATAAATGTTTCATTTGCATGGTACATGGCTTCTGTTAACCTCATAAAAACTACTAAGTTGGAGCCTTCCATTCCTTTAACTTTTCCCAAGCATGGTTACTGTACAAGCAAGTTGCCTCCTTGCTGCTTAATCTGCGATTTGAAGTTCTCAGCTGCTTTGTTCTCCTGTGTGTTCTCCCCTCCCGTCTCTCCCTGATAAATTATGTGGCAGTTCTCTTCCTTGGCACTGTTGGAAACCCCAAATTTCCTGGAGAAATCGTTGATTAGCCCCCCTAATAATGTATCTTAGGTCCAGGAAGATTAGGATGCAAGAGGATTTGGGGGTACTTACTTGGATTAATCTTTAATGCTGGTATTATGAAAATGTAATCTTGTGCAACTCATTAGGTATTTAAAACACAATATGTCTGAAGTTTGATGCAGACCCCCCCCTTTTTTTGTTACATGAATACCACTGATTTGTGTCGTGCCGTGTTACTAATATTTAAAGAAATAAAGCAAGTTCCCCATTCCTTGGCTTTTTATTTTTATTTGAACAGCGCAAAGAATGGACTTCTGACATATACATATATAAAAGTCAGGATGCTAAACTAACTCCATGGAAGTTTCTGCAAAGAGGGGATTTTTGCGTCGCTAACAAGATGAAGGGTGGATTTATAGCTCTCAGTAGAAATGTATATTAATTGGAATTGCTTCTGAGGAGGTAAGAAGAGACAGCAGGAGAGGACAGAAGAACAGATAGCTTAAGTCTGAGAAACATTCTAAAAACCTTAATGTTACACACATACAGAGAGAGAGATTTATTCACACAATAAATATAATCACATAACATTTTTAGAATCTATCCAAATATATTCTCAAGCACTTTAATGATATGTAGTGCCACCTTCATGCCATATGTACATTACAATTTCAATATACCATTTTTGAAAATTGGAATGTTTTACTGCACACATTTTCTGTGATTATATTTCTTGGCTGAATAAATTTGTGCGTGATTGCCTGAAATGGTTTTATACTAGGTTTTTTAATACTATTTTTATCTTGAGTTTTAGCTCTCTGTTCCAAGAGATGCCAACATGACTGTTGTTCTTACGGGCTGCAGAAATAAGTGAAAGAACATAGTGACTCTGTTTCTCACTTACTGGAGCCCAAGAATGGATTTCTCGATGACACGTTAGGGTTTGGTGCCACTGGCCAAGGGAATTTCTGGTGTGCTGGGTTTTAATTTAAAGTCCAATAAAACGCCCTGGGGAAATTTGATCGTGTAGGTCTCGCTTCATTCACAGCCTGAGCCTTGCCTGAGATGATGGGAACTGTTGATTTTTGCCACCTTGGGTGCAGCATCCCATTAATACAAGCAATTGGGGATCATATAGATCCATCATGACTGCAGGTGGGCTGGGCTGTGACCACAACCTGAATGCAGCCCCCATAAGATAGCCTAGGAGAGAATGTGGCCTTTGAATGGGGAAACATTATCCACCCTTGTTCTAAATCAGGCATAGGCAAACTCGGTCCTCCAGATGTTTTGGGACTACAATTCCCATCGTCCCTGACCACTGGTCCTGCTAGCTAGGGATCATGGGTCAACATTGATGCCAAAATCCAGCATGACCTGAGCTCCGCGAGTGCGGCTTTCTCCCGATTGAAGTGCAGAGTGTTTGAGGACCGGGACATTCGCAGGGAAACCAAAATGCTTGTTTACAAAGCTATTGTACTACCAACCTTACTGTATACTTGTGAAACATGGATCACTTATAAACGCCATCTCCAACTTCTCGAAAGATTCCATCAACGGTGTCTCTGAAAAATCTTACACATCACTTGGGAAGACAGGTGAACTACTATCAGTGTACTGGATGAAGCAAAGATCACCTGATTCTTCAACATCAATTTCGTTGGACTGGTCATGTTGTGTGGATGCCTGATTATCGTCTTCTAAAGCAACTACTCTATTCCAAACTTAAAAATGGAAAGCGTAATGCTGGTGGTCAACAAAAGAGGTTTAAAGACTGTCTCAAGGCAAATCTTAAAAAATGTAGTATATACACCCGACAACTGGGAAACACTGGCCTGTGAGCGCACCAGTTGGAGAACAGCCTTGACCAAAGGTGTCATGGGCTTTGAAGACACTCAAACTCAGAATGCAAGGAAGAAATGTGCTCAGAGGAAGGCACGCTTGGCAAATCCACACCGTGATCAACTCCCACTCTGAAACCAATGTCCCCACTGTGGAAGGACGTGTGGGTCCAGAATTGGCCTCCACAGTCACTTATGGACTCATTGTTAAAACCATGTTTATGGAAGACAATCTTACTCGGCTATGAGTGATCGCCAAAGAAGTCCCAAAACATCTGGAGGGCCGAGTTTGCCTATGCCAGTTCTAAATCTTACTTGCTGTGCATAAACTGGTCCCACTGGAAGAGCTTATACTTCCTGTCTGGAGATTCAAATGTAGATTTTAAAAACACACACATCGTAGAAGGTCCCTCTGACATGCTTCCTTGTACAGGTGATTTAACAGGACAGACTGTTTCTGCAAAGTTGTGACCAGCAGGTTTTACTGGCTATATTGGAGTCATTTCAAGGAAATGATTTAGGACAAAGCAAATTCGGGGCCTATGTGATTCATTTGTGTTGGAGACAATTCACATCCCTTCTAACTCTGATTCTATGTGTGATGGAGAGAGGACTGCTTCATGCCACTTCCTTGATTACTGTTCATCTGGGTGGAAAATATAATATATGAAGCAATTCTGAATGCTCATCCAGATGAGCCTAATGTAAGTACAGGGTTGGTGGCTGCTGGGATAGCTCAGTCGGCAGAGCACGAGGCACTTCATCTTGGGGTCGTGGGTTTGAGCACCACATAGGGAATAAGATTCCTGTGTTGCGGGGAGGGGGTGGACTAGATGACCCCCATGGTCCCTTCCCACTTTTATAATTCTATGTGTGATGGAGAGAGGACTGAATCCAGGCAGGCATGCTGTTTCATGTTTGGGGCATGCTTCTTGGCAGAGTTTAAGCCAAGCATAGATAAACTGTAGCCCTCCAGCTATTGTTGGGACTACAAATCCCATCATCTCTGATCGGTGGCAATGCTGGCTGGGACTGATGGAAACTGGAGTCCCACATCTAGAGGACCGCAGAATCCCCATCCCTAATTTGAACGAAAGAGTCTGAGTTAATCAAGGCAACATTTCCAAAAGAATTCTTTGTGAGTATTCAGTTAGTTTCAATACCTCGTATGAACTATAGTATTGTTTATACATTAGCATTCTCTCTCCACCTGCCCCCCCCACACTTTGTTAAGCAATGGGTTGTTGTTTTTCCTTTTTGGCATGCACACTTAGTGCGCAGAGAGGATTTTTATCCACAATAGTCACAAAACAGCAGGGAACTGGCCCAATAATTGCATGTGGGTTTGAAATGCAGTAGATGTGTGTGTTTAGTGGGAGGTGGTTAGCAATAGTAACCCCACTTCCTCAATGCCACTGCCTGGATCCGGATGACTGGAAGGAGAAGAGTGTACTTTGCATCGAAGATCTGAGAAAAATGGTGATCTTCTGAAAAGAAGTCTCAGCCGCAAAAATACTCTGAAATCCCCGGTTTTTCAGTGGCATTAGTTTCTGCTGGTGCAAGTGGGAAGAGATGGGTGTTTCTACTTACCAGCCGTATTACTTATGCTTGGGGTTAACATTAGTGGAAAATTCCTGCAGTGTTTAGTGAGCCTTTCTTTCCTACCTGTTAGCAGAATGCTGAAATGGAAAATTACCTGAGAGTGATTCAGTAGGCATGAGTCCAGCTGGGAGCAGAACCAAGGAGAACCTGCAGAGCTGAATTTTAGCCACACAATTCCTTGCATACATTTGTTTCAAGACTATATCATCTTACAATATGCTAAGGATTTTGTACACCTGCCTTATAGGACACACGCTTGACATCTTGCCTGTTGGAGCCAAGCAGAAGCAAATTATTAAATTAAAATTAAAATTGCCTATAAGGCAGCGACAGCAGCAAACAAAATAATCCCGTGCTGGAGTTCTGGCTAGTCAAAATATGTTTAATTAGTATGAATGTATATATATATAAGAAGGGCAGCTCTCATTCAGAACATTGAGCAGCCAATGTGGAGAGAAAACACTCAGAACTGGGAATCTGACAGCATCATAGGAAACACATCTGGCAAGTGGGGGGGTGAAGAGGAGAAATTGATATGATTGATCTAGGTTTGGGATTCTAGGCAGGTCTGGGTTACTTAATCCCTATCAACGTCTTTTTACATCACCTACCATAATAAAACATTTGCATGGCTTAATAATAATAATAATAATAATTTATTATTTCTACCCCGCCCATCTGGCTGGGCCTCCCCAGCCACTCTGGACGGCTTCCATAGAAACAAAAAATACAGTAAAATATCACAGATTAAAAACTTCCCTGAACAGGGCTGCCTTAAGATGTCTTCTAAATGTCAGGTAGTTATTTATCGCTTTGACATCTGATGGGAGGGCGTTCCACAGGGCGGGCGCCACTACCGAAAAGGCCCTCTGCCTGGTTCCCTGTAGCTTTGCTTCTCGCAATGAGGGAACCACCAGAAGGCCCTCGGCGCTGGACCTCAGCGTCCGGGCAGAATGATGGGGGTGGAGACGCTCCTTCAGGTATACTGGGCCGAGGCCGTTTAGGGCTTTAAAGGTCAACACCAGCACTTTGAATTGTGCTCGGAAACGTACTGGGAGCCAATGTAGGTCTTTCAAGACCAGTGTTATGTGGTCTCGGCGGCTGCCCCCAGTCACCAGTCTAGCTGCCGCATTCTGGACTAGTTGTAGTTTCCGAGTCACCTTCAAAGGTAGCCCCACGTAGAGCGCATTGCAGTAGTCCAAGCGGGAGATAACTAGAGCATGCACCACTCTGGCGAGACAGTCCGCGGCTTAAATGTTTGAACTGCCTAAATGTTCTTCTTGAATTCTCCTTTCTGCCCCTGCCATTGCTAATGTAGCTGTCCTGTTTTGAGTCTGGCTGCCTCCCTTTAAAAAAATAAAATAAGCCCCAAGACTGCATGACAAAATTGTTTTTGAAGCAGAAGAAAAGCTGTAGGAGTTTCTTCATACGCGATCCCTTCTGCCTCTGCATATGTGACAAAAACGAAACAATGCAAATTACAGACGGGCAGAATTTGCGGCAGTTTCCATGACGGCAGCAGTACAGACATGCACATGGTATCTGGGTAATGAAAGTGCCTTCCCAGTTAAGTGTTACATTTATTTCTAGCAGTTTGTGATCCTGTTCCTAAGGACAGTTAGAACAGGCACAGGCAGACTCTGCCCTCCAGATGTTTTGTGACTACAATTCCCATCATCCCTGACCACTGGTCCTGTTAGCTAGGGATCATGGGAGTTGTAGTCCCAAAAAATATCTGGAGGGCCGAGTTTGCCTATGCCTGGGTTAGAACTTACAGAAAGGGGAACCTTGTGAATGATCTTGCACATCTCAACCAGCCCCGAGTGCGTTTCAGATGTGCTGTCTGTCGTTCTGCTGTCTCTAGACACCACTTTACTAAGGTAAAGTTGTGATCCGTGTTTGTTCCCGTCACCATGGCAGAAAAATCTGTGGTATGGCTGTGATTAGAAGTTTTGTGTAAAGGCGCCCCCATGTGGTGAACGCATGCATTTCAGGCAGAAGACAGAATTTGCTGTTTCCAAAATATAATCCAGTGTGTTTAGCCTTGACAGCAACATATAACAAATAGAACGAATTGTGCTGCTGTTTTGCTTTCTCTTTCTCCCCCTTTAAAAACTGGTTAAGTTCACATTCTAGGACAGTATTTCCCAACTTAAGCAGTTTTGATATCTAGGGCACAGTGGATTTTCCTCCTAAGTGAAAATTGGATGCCTACCTAGTAGTAGGAGTAACAACAACAACAACGCATTTTCTACAGAATGCAAAGACTTGGCAAATTAGCAGAATATAAAAATATATTTCCCAAAACAACATCACTACAAAATATTGTCGTTACAATATAATCCTGATGACTGAAAAAGTACCATCATTCTTATTGGAAGACGATTTACCTGCTTAGATTTTTGGTACACATTCCTCAGGCTAGAAATGTTAATAGCAATGGTTCTGATACATGCACCTCGCTTTTGAATGGTCTTGCAACAGAAGACACCATTTCCTCTTAAGCAGGTACATTCCCTTATTACCTGCTTAAAAAATAAGGTTGCATGTTAAAGCATGCACTCAAAATGCATAAAGGGGTAAGAATATAATAATTTCCGCTTTAAATGAATGCCACTCTTTGAGCACTTAAGGACTAATACTGGGCTAAGACACAACTTGAGTGTTTCCTGCTTGGCAGGGGGTTGGACTCGATGGCCCTTGTGGTCTCTTCCAACTCTATGATTCTATGAGTGGAGAATCTTCTGTGCATCCACAGTTACTCTTGTTTAGACAGGTGAACATCAAGCCTGGGAGCGGCTGGTTTTTCTGTTTTCAGGAGAAGCTGCCCGTACTTTATTTGGTGCAGAAATGACATTTAAATGCAAGAGAGAGGGGGGGGGGAGGCACGTTCCGAGAGTGTATTTAAAAGCATTGCCGCGTTGGAAATGAAACTATTATGCTCTACACAAATCTGCAAAGCAGTGTCGTGGTTCCCATGCCCATGGTGTCTGCTCTCATCACACCACCAACAGCCAGAAGAAATGATGTTATGCGTTTGCTTCTATTTCCATGGGGCCAAGGCTGACATTTTGCAATTTGATTTATATTGTCGGTGTCATTTATTAAATTTGCATACTGTCCTTCATCCAAAGATCTCAGGGTGGCTCACAGTATGAAAATGCAGAATAGAACCACAAAGTACAGTACATAATAAAAACAAGAACAAAACCAATAACACTGCCTCCCACAAACACATTTAAAGGACATAGAGTGTTAATTAGCCTAATACCTGGTTTAAGAGGAATGTTTTTGCCTGGCGCCTAAGAAATGCTGGGAGAATATTTCCAATGTGAGTAACACATGGTTTTCTCCTTTCCTTTTTTTAATGTAGGGAAGTCTTTATTTCTGTTTCAATGTTGTCCTCTTTTGTGCAGTAAGAATTTGTCCGCATACTTCTGATTTCTACTCATTCATCTGCTGATGTCTCAACAAGAGAGTTTGGGTTTCTAACTTTAAAGCATTTAAGAGCTGAACAGCAAAATGAGGCCCATCTCACAATATTGCTCACACACGTTACAAGGCTCAGGTTAGATTTTGCCCGATTGCTCCTTGCTCCCGTTGGCTGGCACAAAATGTTCCCCCCTCTTCCCTTGGAAGTGGGCGCTCTGCTTCTTGGCAGAGTAGGAGGAGTGGCAGCCACCCAAACTAGTTTGTACCAGCAGCTAATAAAACAAACTGGAATAGAGTTTAAGAAGAAAGCACCAGTTTTCCCTTTTCGAGTTCTGCTCCAAATGTCCCAGGCCATATGCTTCCACCGTCCGTTCTTCACACGCGTCTATGCTCTGCTATAAACTTTAAAAAATGGGTCCAGCTTTTCATAACTCAAAGGGATAAATCTGGTGCCAGATCTTGGGCTTCATTTGAAAGTACAGATGGGAGAAAGAGGTGTTTGCCAGATAAGTTTTCCGCCACAGCTGCTCAGGCCTGCAATGCTAAAAGGCAGGTAGAGCTGAGAAATGTGAACTTCAACATCAGAGAATTGTGTATACAAATAAAAAACCCAAAGCTCTCTCCACAGCAGCTAGCCTGGTTTTGTAGAGACAAATGGTGGTCTGACTATTCGCTTTTAGTGGTGGTGAAGCGAAGCTGAGCTTTTTAAAATTTTGTGTGACTTTGCTTCCTCCTGTTTCTGCTTTGCCCTTACAAGCAACAATCTGGGAAATAAGGGGTAAGTAGTGACACAGGGGCGCGGGTGGTGCTGTGGGTTAAACCACAGAGCCTAGGACTTGCCAATCAGAAGGTCGGCGGTTCGAATCCTCACGATGGGGTGAGCTCCCGTCATTTGGACCCAGCTCCTGCCCACCTAGCAGTTCGAAAGCACGTCAAAGTGCAAGTAGATAAATAGGTACCGCTCCAGCGGGAAGGTAAACAGCGTTTCCATGCGCTGCTCTGGTTCACCAGAAGCGGCTTAGTCATGCTGGCCACATGACCCGGAAGCTGTACGCTGGCTCCCTCGGCCAGTAAAGCGAGATGAGCGCCGCAACCCCAGAGTCGCCCACAACTGGACCTAATGGTCAGGGGTCTCTTTACCTTTAGTGACACAGGAGCAGAGCAGGAACAGAGAGCCCCAAAAGTTGTAGCCTTTCCTCATGGGGAATTGCTCCATTCCCTTCATCATTTTGCTTTGCCCTTTTCTAAACCCTTTCGATTTCTACAACATCCTTGTGGAGCTGAGGTGACCTGAAGGGTACACAGTGTTCCAAGTGTGGTCGCACTGTAGATTTGTATAATGGCCTTTATGATACTGGCAGCTTTGTTTTCATTCCTTTCCGAATGACCCCTAGCAGGGAATCTGCCTCTCCCCCACAGCTGCAGTGCAAACAGTTCCACTATGTAAAAACAAAAAAACAAAGGGGGAACGTTACAGCCAAAAATATCTAAAAGCAGTTATAGTGAAAAACATTCCATGCAGTGATCTTGGGCCCTTAAGAAAAGGTGACTGGCAAGATCTAAATGGGCAGCAGATCCAATGTAGATCTTTATTCCCCCCCGCCCCTTGCTGCCAATGTACATCTTCACTCAACCCTTTTTCTCCAGCAAGGGGAGGTGGGAGGCACCATTTGGTGGTTTGCCTCAGGTGCCAAAATGTCTTGGGCCGGCACTGGTGGTCAGGAACTGTATTCTCCATCCATCCAATGCTTGGGTATAGAGTTATGTTTTTAAATTCCCCTTGAAAGTTAACAATGATGGGGACAGGTGCACCCTCAACAGGGAAGGCATTTCACAACTGGGGAACCAACACTGAAAAGGCCTTTATCATGGGGCAGCAGCAACTGGGCAGCCCCTAGTGGTAGCACCACCAATAAGGACTCACTTGCCAACCACAGTGTTTAGGATCAATGGTGCTCTTTTAGACTTGGGTGCCAAGCCATTTAGGGCTCTATATCAGCCTTTTTCAACCTATGGGTCCCCAGATGTTGAACTGCAACTCCCATCACCCCTAGCTAGCAAGGCCAGAGCTCAGGGATGATGGGAGTTGTAGTCCAACAACATCAGGGAACCAACAGGTTGAGAATCGCTGCTCTTTATGCTAGTACCAACACCTTGAGTTGGACCCAGCAGCTCACTGACAGCCCATGCAGTGCTTTCAGGACCAGTATCACATGGTCCCATCAGGCTGCCCCAAATACCAACCTTCTGCACTAGCTGCAGCTCCAGACCATCTACAAGGGCAGCCCCAGGTAGATCACATCACAGTAGCCCAAATGGGATGTCACTAGAGCATGGACAACTGAGGCTATCCTGGTCTAGGGATGGCCATAGCTGGGCTTAAGGACTCCTAGCAACAAAAGCAGCTTGAGACTCCAGTGACAAGCTGGAATCCAGGAGTGTTTCCAAAATACGAACCTGATCCTTCAGGGAGAGTACAACCTCTCCCTCTCATAACAATAACAATAACAATAGCAATAATTTATTATTTATACTTCGCCCATCTTGCTGGGTTTCCCCAGCCACTCTGGGTGGCTTCCATTCGAATATTAAAAACAATACAGCATCAGACATTAAAAACTTCCCCAAACAGGGCTGCCTTCAGTTGTCTTTTAAAAGTAAAATTGTTGTTTATTGCCTTGACATCTGCTGGGAGGGCGTTCCACAGGGCAGGCGCCACTACTGAGAAGGCCCTCTGCCTGGTTCCCTGTAACCTCACTTCTCACAGCGAGGGAACCGCCAGAAGGCCCTCAGAGCTGGACCTCAGTGTCCGGGCTAAACGATGGGACCAAGGCCATTTAGGGCTTTAAAGGTTAGCACCAACACTTTGAATTGTGCTCAGAAACGTACCAATGAAGATCTTTCAGGACTGGTGTTATATGGTCTCGGCGGCCACTCCCAGTCACCAGTCTAGCTGCTGCATTCTGGATTAATTGCAGTTTCCGAGTCACCTTCAAAGGTAGCCCCACATAGAGCGTATTACAGTAGTCCAAGCGAGAGATAACTAGAGAATGCACCACTCTGGCAAGACAGTCCTAGAGCTGAAAAGCCAATAGTAAAACCAATTTGTTCATAAGAACATAAGAAGAGCCTGCTGGACCCATCTAGCTCATCTTGGTCTTGCAGTGGCCAACCAGATCCCTATGGGAAGCCTGCAAACAGCACCTGAGCCCCACAGCCACCCTCCCCAACTGCAGTTCCCAGAAAGTGGTATTCAGAAGCACACTGAGTCTGCCAGTGGAGGTACAACATTGCCATCATGGCTAGTTAAGTCCCCAAACGGTCCAAGACCCAAAACGTTTGTGAGCATCTGAATGCAATCAGAAAGTGACACTGCAATATTCCAGATAAAGATAGTTTTTTGCCTTATCTACATTTTTGAGAATGACCTTCAATAGGTAACTTTTCAAAAATTCATTAAACTTGCACATTCATTAAAGTTACACAATTGTTTTAATCATGGCCTATAAGGAAAAAGGGAACCCACTTAAAAATCAGAATTAAACAGAATGATTAAAAATTCAATTTCTCGACTGCACTAAATGGCCACATTCTCTTCCTTTGTCGATTAACATTGCAAAGTACAACCCCCCCCCCCCCCCGATTGTGAGATACCGGCTGCCGCTCAATGAAATCACATTTACGGTACTTTCAGGATGATAAGCTGCATCAGCTAGAAGCAGGAGCCAGATATTAAAAAACGAGGGATTTTGCCCACATAAAAATAGAATTTCATACTTGACTTCATACCTCACTTCAAACACCACATGGTGCCGTGGTTTAGCCTGTTTGCTCCTCCTAATATTTTTGTCTCTAATAACAATATCTGTCAGGGAACTGCCATCAGTGTCCGAGGGAGAGAGCAAGCTCCAAAGGGATCCCAGAGAGCGTCCCGGGAGTGGGAGGGGCAGCCCATCTTCTGGGGGGAGAGAATCAGCGTAGCTCCAGTGGAGAAGGGGGCGAGATGGGGGAATCGGCGAGGCGGTCCCATGACTCCTTGCCGGGGACCAGTGGGGAGAGTAGAGGTCCTCCGCTGCCCACGCCCTCCTTGCGCAGAAAGCTTCCGCGCAGGGAGAGTAGGCGAAGACTGGGCGTCAAATAACTTCTTTGCTGGAAGAAGTTTAAGAAACGCCCACTGACGGATTCTGCCAGCGATTGAGACGGTCACGGGCGAGTGGCTGCCCGGACAGGAAAGGTTCACTCAGGCAACCCAGCCAGACATTGGGACAAGCTTACGCACGAGCAACCCCTAGAACCATTACAATATCCTACCCATGTCAGGGGAGCACAATTGATCTTGTCTCCTTCTGTTGCTGCAGGTAACTGTAGTCTTGTGCTTGCGCCGCTGAATGTGACTGAGCCTCATTCACAAGCACCTTGGCCTGCTTTGTGGGGTCATTCACAAAACCGTTTTGAGCATAGTCAATACACAGCAAAGCTCCAGTGAATTGCCTTACTGACTGCTCTTGCAAGTAGATGGGCCGGTCCTACTGTTAGACAGACTGAAGTGCCTGCCTCTTGGGCAACAGGAGCTGGGGGGCAGCGATGAGGAACGTTGAGGATGTGAGCAAAAAGCAGGAAGATGCCTCCTGCCTCCAGTTTCCCATTTAATATTTTAATGATCCAGATCAGAATCTCTCCCCCCACCCTGTAAAGGGGAAAAAATCATATGGAGAAGAGCAGGAAACAGTTTTGTTTCCATCATTTCTACTCCAAGAGGAATAGAGTCTATATCAGTATAGTTCAGTATACCTAAAGGAGCGTCTCCACCCCCATCGTTCTGCCCGGACGTTGAGGTCCAGCGCCGAGGGCCTTCTGGCGGTTCCCTCATTGTGAGAAGTGAGGTTACAGGGAACCAGGCAGAGGGCCTTCTCAGTAGTGGCACCCGCCTTGTGGAATGCCCTCCCACCAGATGTCAAAGAGAAAAATAACTACCAAACTTTTATAAGACATCTGAAGGCAGCCCTGTTTAGGGAAGCTTTTAATGTTTAATAGGTTATTGTATTTTAGTGTTCTGTTGGAAGCCGTCCAGAGTGGCTGGGGAAACCCAGCCAGATGGGCGGGGTATAAATAATAACTTCTTCTTCTTCTTCTTCTTCTTCTTCTTCTTCTTCTTCTTCTTCTTCCCACAGTCGGGTTTTGAGCCAAAATGCCACTCCTGCAGCAACGCCTACAAATGCAGTTTGAAGAACTATTTCTGTTGCTTGTCTGTCAGTTGAAGCCTAGCATAATGGAGCTTGGCCCAACTCAATCATGCTGTTAAGATGCACCTAATACTTCAGAGTCCAGACGAGAGCAGAGGAACCTTAACAAAAGCAACATTTAATGGAATTGTGAAGCTTATCTAAATGAGGAAAAAAGTATGGGGGGGGGGGAGAAGTTATTTCTCATGGCAAGAAGCTGATCCTCTGAGATTTCCCCAGAGACAAATTCAGCAAATAAAAAAAAGAACAAGAAGCTTCCTTCCATAAAACCAAAGGGAATTGTCAGCTCTGAGGCAGAAATTGGAGAGCCCACTCAGGCAAGAAGTGGATTAGGTGATCTCCTATCACAACACGTGCTTCTTACAGTGCCTTGAAAGGCTTTCTGCTCCCCTCATTCATTTCCAGCTGTGGAAAAGATTGAAAGAAGAAAAGAATACATATTTTTGCAATCCTTAATACAAGGTGTTCCAGATGGGACCATGGCCTGTGCTTAGAGCCTGCAACCTTCACCCTTACAGGGCTTCTTGTTGTAATTCTTCACAAAGCATTTCTTTGTGGGCATATCATCCACAAAGGAATCCTGAGCAAGACCCATTGAGCTCAGTGAGACTTAGCTCTGAGTAAACCTGCTTAGGATCACAGCTTCTCACACTGGCCCCTTTCAAGCTTCTTATTAATTACAGCTAGACGCTAATTGGTTCATATTTAGCCTAATGTAACTCCTATGGAAGTCAATGGGAGACCAATCAAGCCAATGGCCCTTGATTATGAACAGAAAGAAAATCTTTTGTCAAGGAACATGAAGCCACTTGAACACTTAAGAGTTCCAGTTACATCCTTAAGACTAGTCAAATTGTGATTAAGTCTTGAAATCCTTTCGTCTATAGCTGCCACTCTTAAAAGGCTCTAGTGTTGCATGGGAGTGCCACCATCGGGACAGGGGGCGAAACAGCCTCGTTTGCTGCTTTTCTCATGAAAACAATTCCCTCCCATCTTTAAGTTCTAGTAATTCAGCACTTTGAGGTTTTGTTCCCCCTTTAGCTCACAGGAGCCCACCCCCAATTCCCAATCTGGTAACTGAAGCAACCATGTCTAGATAATTCTCCCTAGAAGCTAAACATATGGGATGGGCAGACCTGTCCATTGTGGTTTCTCTTTCCTCCTGATTTTCTCATTTCTCCATCCTTTAAAGAACTAGGTAGGCCTGACCTACCTGCTCCACTCCAACTTCCACTTCTACCTGCAAGAGTCCAACCCAGCTGCTAGAAGCCCCCAAGAGAGTGACAGAGAAACACTACTGACACCTTTTATCCAGGTAAAATGAAGGTCAACTATGACATCACCCAGTACGATGGATAGTTTCATTCCAGCTCAGCCCAAGATGCCAAACTATTCGGAGGCCTTCAATGTTGTTGTTTAGTCGTTTAGTCATGCCCAACTCTTCGTGACCCCATGGACCAGAGCACGCCAGACACTGGCAAGCCACTCCAGTATCCCTGCCAAGAAAACTCCATGGATGGACAAAGACAAAAGGGCTTCAATAGAATGCTTTTATTGCAACGAATTCTAGAAGGGCAGTGTCTTAGTCTATTGTGTGGCCATGCCTTTTTGGACCGCCTCTACCCAAGAAAATAATCTGACATAGCACAGATATTAAAAAGGGTAACACTCAGAAACTGCCCTCTGCCAGCTCTTCAAAACAGAGGACCATCCTCTGTAAAATGGGATACGTGGACACCCCATTCATACTCTTCAGTAGTCAAGGCCAATGTCAGCATCCAACCTTGGGCAGTCCCTGGGTATCAGCACCCTTGATGTGTCCACCAGCATCTGGTCAATGGGCATCTACAAACCACCTTGTTAAATTTCCCACAATGCCCTGGAGTGAGAGGCCATGTGGGGCATTGTGGGAAATTTAAAATGGCAGCCAGGCAGCATCAATTGGAGGCTGGCACTGATTGGAGGAGTAAACCAAGAGGCCACATAGATGGCTTCACCCCCACCTGCATTTTACTCTAGTGGGGAGAAGGCTGTTGGCTCTTCTTATGTTCTCCACAAATGTGTAAACTAGGGCTGCACTTCATGTACTGGACATGGTGGGCTTAGTTTCAGGAAAGCTTGCACTGCCATAAATTTGCATTTAAAGTGCCACAAGGTGTGTGTGTGTGTGTGTGTGTGTGTTGTTATTTTCTTCTTCATGAAAACCCAAGGCTATAGTTTTCCTCAGTGCTACCCTTCAGAATGTCATCTTCTGAGCAGAAGGTTCACTCTTCTTTGATCTTTATAAGCCAGTACAGTGGTACCTCCCCTGCCAACCTAGCAGTTCAAAAGCACATCAAAGTGCAAGTAGATAAATAGGTACTGCACCGGTGGGAAGGTAAACGGTGTTTCTGTGCACTGCTCTGGTTCGCCAGAAGCGACTTTGTCATGCTGGCCACATGACCCGGAAGCTGTCTGCGGACGAACGCCGGCTCCCTTGGCCTATAGAGTGAGATGAGCGCACAACCCTAGAGTCGGTCACGACTGGACCTAATGGTCAGGGGTACCTTTACCTTTTTTACAGTGGTACCTTGGGTTACATATGCTTCAGGTTACATACGCTTCAGGTTACAGACTCCGCTAACCCAGAAACAGTACCTTGGGATATGAACTTTGCTTCAGGATGAGAACAGAAATCGCGCAGCGGCGGCAGTGGGAGGCCCCATAGGCTAAAGTGGCACCTCAGGTTAAGAACATTTTCAGGTTAAGAACGGACCTCTGGAACGAATTAAGTACTTAACCCGAGGTACCACTGTATTTAACCACCAACGAAACAACAGCAACAGCTCCAAACTCTACAGTTTTCCACGACAATTTCCACAGTGCCTTTCCTTCCCAAATACCAGAAGCAACAATTTCATGATGCGGTTTCTGAAGAGGCCACTAGAGGGACATATTTACTACGGAAAGGGAGAGAAAATCAGCTGCATTCAATGCACCCGTGGCGGAATGGGAGACAGCAAATCCGTCAGTTCTGCTTAAAAGCGGAGAATATGACACAGCCTTGGTTATTAGCTGAATATACATAGGAAGGCAGGAACAAAGGGTAACAGAGCGGTTTATGCATCCTGTATATTGCTAAGGCCCCCAGCCTCGTTTTATGACATTTGCAAGGCAATGCAAGGAAATTGGATTGTTTCTCATAATTTTTAAAGCATTAGCCCCATTTTAATGGGGGGCAAGTTTAATTGCATTTTAGTAGTTTAATGGGCATTGTATTATGGGCTGCATGATTTTCACTTTAATATCTCTACCTGCTCTGAGGTCATGGGATGGGATGGGATAAATTCAAATAAATTGCTCAGCCTCTGTATGGAAGCTGCATTGCTTGACCTCAAAGCCAGCCCCTGACTGATCCTAGATGTGTGTTGGGGCATGGTTTGGGGAGCTGGGATTGCAATTTCTCACTGCTAAGGAGAAAGCAAATTAAATATGCCCAGAGAGGCCGTTCTCTCATTCGTTCACATATTCTAGACAGGGTTACCAAATGGTCAGAATTTTATCAGCTTGGATTTCACTCTGTTAATCGACTGTTGGAACAAGAGGATGAAAATCTCCCCCCCCCCCAAAAAAAAAATCCCCAGGCAAGTCATTTTAACATTTTGGGTGATCTACTTTTGGGCAATGCATTCAGCCAGACCATGTGTGTGCAATTCCCCCCAGAACATGCCAGCCACTCCAGAGGAGAAACTGAGGCTCACCCTTCCTTTGAGTGACCACTTCATTCTTCAATGAAAAGAATACCCTGCAGCATATCCAAATGATAATAATAATAATAATAATAATAATAATAATAATAATAATAATTTCTTATTTATACCCCACCCATCTGGCTGAGTTTCCCCAGCCCCTCTGGGCGGCTCCCAATCAAGTGTTAAAAACAGTACAGCCTTAAATATTAAAAACTTCCCTGAACAGGGCTGCCTTCAGATGTCTTCTGAATGTCAGGTAGTTGTTTATCTCTTTGACATCTGATGGGAGGGCGTTCCACAGGGCGGGCGCCACTACCAAGAAGGCCCTCTGTCTGGTTCCCTGTAGCCTCACTTTTCGCAATGAGGGAACCGCCAGAAGGCCCTCGGCGCTGGATCTCAGGGCTGAACGATGGGGGTGGAGACGCTCCTTCTGGGTAAGCAAATAATCATTCCCTTCTCAAAGAAAAGACACTCTGCACATCTTCAGGGCCATTTCCCACCTAGGTCTATTTTTTAAAAAAATAATCATTGGGAAAAGAACTCTGCATATACTCAGGGACACTCGCAATTTGTTTTTGCATGTGGAGCTTGGCAAATTTTAGTTCCAAGTGCCCACATGTTGGAAACCAAAGCCCCAACTCAGTTAAGGACCAGCACTTATAGTGACAGTATTTCAGAGAGGTAGGATATTATTTTGGCAAACAAGTCATCTTTTGATAATGAAGCTGTATTTCTTACTGATGTACATTTCCTTTTCTCTTTCTCCGTATACCAATAACAAAGGAATATATCAAGTTGTAAATTGTGTAGTTGTTTCTTCCACACAGCGGAATGCACCCACCAAATCTTCATCAATCCTATATGGCAAAAAAGTAATTTTCTTCACCCTGGAGAGAAGGATTCCTCTGACAAGGACTCCAGCCCTTTTCTTTTTAAAATATGATAGCCAGCCAAATGTGGAAACCTGAAGATAAATATAAAATACTAGTAAATTCAGTTCGCATTTGTGGATATGTGTGCTTGGCTGCTAAGGGAAATCTCTCCAAGACTTTCTCAGCAAACAACAGAACTACCTCAGCCCAAATTTTCACTCCATATGTGGTCTTGGCGACTCCCTGCTTGTGTGGTGTCCTCTAGCTGTCAGCTTCAATTGATAGGTATTAAAATGTCTCATTTTCAGATTTTTCTAGTAAACAAGGGGGCTTGATTTAAATGTGTACCAAATTTCAACTTTACAGGTTACAGGGAAGTACCCCTACCATTTTGAAGTAGGGGTAGAGTACAGGAGAGGTGTCGAAACACTCCATTATCACCCCCTTCCTTGGTAATTAAGGTTTCTTGGATTGTATACAGATGTTGACTTTTCTCTAGGTTGTTGTTTGAAAAATGTCCTTCCTAACCTGTTTGTCTTTCAACAGAGAAAAAAATGTGTATTTTCCCCATATACCAGGAGGCTGGAAGAGGTGATTTTGAGCAGACAAATAGTAGGAGATGCATTTTCCTCCCATGAAATGGGTGGGGTAGTTTTTTGCAGTGCTGTGCAGAGGCTCCTTACTTCCTCTTGACACCTGGGAACCAACCTGTGGCTGCTTAGTGGGCAGGTGGACCACCAGAAGGATGTCTAGTGCTAGAGGGAAAAGTCCTCCTGAATTCAACAGTGCTCACTTCCAGTTTAAGCAACATTAGGATTGCAGCCTCAGTTCCTACTAACTTTAGCTGGATCATAACCTCATTTCCTGGAGCGCTTCAGTATCTATCAAGGACATCACTCGCTGGGCTGGTATAAATTGAGAGTAGGAAGCCGCCTTCTACTAGGTCAACTGGTTTGTCCATCTGGCCCCTGTATAGTCTACTCTGGCAGCTGCAGGTCAGAGAAAGATCTTTCACACCACCTGCTGCAAGTAGTGGAGTCTGGTCCATTGGGGTGAATGGGGAACTGCTCCACCAACCACAGTTGCCCCCACCTGCCTGCCTGCTTACTTCCATCCAGTGCAGGGGGATGGCATTGGATGCCAGCTTCTTCCTCCATAGCCTCAGTGTTGCCCCTGTAGAACCGAGTACAGTATGGGGACAAAGTTAGAATGTCAGGCATTGGCTCTGGCGCCACCTACTGCTGGGCTCCCTGCATTCTACCCTATCAGACCCAATGGGCACCACTGAACCCAATACATTCTGTATGCAAAGCTTGTGCCCAGCTACTGAGTGACAGTCCCTCGCCTATGAATGGGTTGTGCCAAATGCTGTAATACCATTGCATCCCCAACCATACATTATTCCAGTGCTGCAGGCAAACACACCAGTGCAAATATTTACAATCGGGATGTCAGATTAGAATTAATGTTTGATTATTATTATTATTATTTTTACCACTATAAATTGTCTTGCTTGATTTCCCCCTTCAGTGGCCATTATTTCCTCCAAACCAAAGCTCTAAACCTGTATGCGCAGGTTTCTATTTATCACAGCCAGTTAAGGCTGAGCTTGGATTAAGAAATGTTTCAAATGCCAGTTCATTAAATTAAATTGTATAAAGGCAAATTGTACTCTTTAGTGAGCAGGTCTTCTCCCAGATGAATATGCACCAAATTGCAATGTAAAATATTAATTTCTTCTTTATACTTGCTTTTAGGAATGCTGTAGCCGGTTCCGGTGAAAAGCTCCAATTTTCTAATTTGATGTGAATGTTAACACTGAAATCGTAAAGTAGAATTTCTTTTGCTCTCCAAGGAATGACTAAAGACTGAGCCCATATTTAATTTGCATAGTATATTACCGATTAATATATTTTTTTTAAATATCCTTCTTGATTTACGCTTCATTCTCATTCTCCGTTTTCCAGTGAAAAGCTCACACACTGAAAATGGGGACTTTTGAGCAGGGTAGCTAAAGCAATGGGGCAGGCAGGGGACGTAATGGAGTGAGATATATTAGATCAATGGAAGAGGTCATAGGACAACGCTTGGAGACTGTGGCCTATGGAGGTGAGGGGATTAGGGCTACAGTTCTATGCATACTAACCTGGGAATAAGTCTCATTGAGCTCACGAGAGGGGAAAACAGGGCCACATGGTAACAATGCAACTCGTACCTGCCTGCTCATGAGATTAATTGAGTTCAGCGGGGCCTACTCCCAGGTAAATGGGTACAGGATTGCAGCCGAAATGTGTTAAATCTGGACCTTGAGCACCTCCTGTGCTTTTAAGAGTTACACGGAAGGGATGATTTTGCCATTCACCCTGAATTGTGAACCTTAAAAGAGCCTGTGAGATGCCAAATTTCATATATTGATTTGAATGAAAGAGACGGTTCTTTGGCAGCAAGCGTTTAGCATGCTGTACTTTTCGCATTCTAAAGGCTGGAGAGAAATTCCATTTCCTCTGATGATAAAACTTCTGCGAGATTCAGAGCATTAAAGAGGATACAGCAAGGGAAACAAGACAGACAGACACACACCATGACTGACAAGGCAGTTTCCCATTAAATCTACAGACAATTTCTTTATCAGGCAGCTAAGATGACACAGGTAATTTTGAGCCAATGCACTACCTGCCAATGGTGTGAAAAAGAACATCCACAAAATAAAGCTGTGATTTTTTTTTTAAGAGCTCATTTTTCCTTTTATCTTTTGGGGTTTTGGAGTGGGTGGTGGACTTTTTTTTGCACCTTTAAGATGCATTCCAATCACATTCCCCAATATCTATTTGTCGCCAAGATAACTAAAGCATCAATTGAAAACTGTGAATGTGAAGGCTTATCTCAAATCTTGCATTTCTAGGCTCTGAGCCCTCCCCCTCCATCCTAAGACTTGCGATAAAAATCACCAGGCCCGGAAAACTTGATAAAGTTGCAACCTAACAGCAGAATATTACATGTGGGAGCGATGGATAATTCAGCCTGCAATCAGCAGTTCAGCTTTGCTCCACAGTAGTCCAACTGAAATTCACATGGACTGGGGCTTTTGCTGCAGAAAGAACTATATTGAGGAAAAGCAAGCGCAGGTGTAAGACATTGTTTAGATCAGGGACAGGGAATTTTTGGGTCCTGCAGGTGTTACTGGTGCACCAGCTGAGCCAATCTGGCATTCCCATGCCTGCTGCCTTGTCCCTCACTGTGAGAGATTAGCAGCCAAACCTAACAAATGCATATTCTTGCTAGTTAACATGAGAAGGGGCTAATTCCACAGAGTTGATAGACCACAGAAATACAAGTGGTGGAGAGGGCTCTGTGTGATGTCATTTCCCTCATTTCCTGGAGAGGAAGGAGTATGCAGCACTTCCTGTTCCTCCTCTCTCTCTCTCTCTCTCTCTCTCTCTCTCTCTCTCTCTCTCTCTCTCTCTCTCTCTCTCTCTTCCTTTGACCAACTTTGGATGCAGATCTCTGCTTGCCCCAGCTTTAGGCAAATGGACCTGGAGTTGGTTACCCGGTATATAGCTATTTTGCCTGCATAGCTGCCATTGCTGTGAACCAATGCACGATTGCAAAGTAAGTAAATCTTATTTTTTAAGCTTCCTTCCCAGGTTGTTGCCTGATTCTTTGTTAAGCCATCTTAGTTTGTTGCTGGACTTGCTGAAAACAAGCAGCTTAATTCCGATGCTTTTAATTTTAATTAAAATTAAAATTAAAATTAAAATTAAGTAAAATTAGGTGAGATTTTAAAACTCTGTTCAACCCATGGCAACCTTACCCTAGAGGCCAAGTCGGGCACTCTCCTCCCAAACTATAAACTTCTCCCTCAGCCAAGAAGAAACGGGCAAATAGTTTCAGCAACATCGCAGGATGGGTGTTTTCATTTGCAGCCATTTTCCTAACAAACACTGAGAACAGGGCTTTGTGTAGGAGCTGTTGCAGCCATTATTACACCAAATGGAAGGGTATTTAGAGTTCTGGGCTATAGGCCTTCAGACTGAAATTTTTTATTTGAATTCTCCCAGGTCACTCTACCGCCACATTCCATGCAGCGTGTAAAATACATGACAATTTCTAAAAGGTTTCAGGAAGGAGACATAGCTTGGTGGTAATGGAGGACACACTTGTGCAAGGAGAAAGCCCCAGGCCCAATTCCTGGCATTGCCAGGTGGGCTTGGGAAATGACTCTCTTCTGATACTCCAGGGAGATGCTGCCAGTCTGTGTAGACAGTTCTGGGCTCAATGGTCTGACTTGGAGGCAGCTTCAGGTATTCCCTCTGAGACCTCAGAACTATGTCAATACCAAATTATGACATAATTTAGAACAGGCATGGCCAAACTTGGCCCTCCTGCAGTTTTGGAACTACGGTCCCCATCATCCCTGACCACTGGTCCTATTAGCTAGGGATGATGGGAGTTGTAGTCCCAAAACAGCAGGAAGGCCAAGTTTGGCCAAGCCTGATTTAGAAATAAAAGAGCCAGGACAGGGTGGTGACTGGTGTTGGATTAACACTGCGGAGAGGCTCTAATCTCTCTTCACACATGAATCTCATTGGGTGACAGTGGGCCACACTCTCTCAGCTTAACCTACCTGCCAAGGTTGTTGTGAGAATCAAATGGGAGGTTGGAAAGATGTTGCACACCATGCCGAGCTCCTTGTGGAAAGGCTGGAGTATTAATTTTAACAATAACAACAACAGATTCTTGCAAATAATTTAATTAACCTCTGGCACACCCAATTATCCTACTCTCCAGTGAATCTTTGCTTTAAATCTCCTAGGTGGTGTTTTCTTTTCATCTGAACATGTTACAATCTAAGAGGAGGCAGGCAAGTATGTCTAATTTGCCTAGTGTAGTCTATAGTCCTTCTTCCGATATTAGCTTTACGTATACTGGAATACTTTGTATGTGTCAGTGGTTTAGGAACAATTTGCATACTTGGCTGGATCTGATAGTGCTGGACTACAACTCCTATCTGTAAGGCCACAGGTTTCCCACCCCTGGTTTTTGCAGTCAGCAGAGTCAAGTGGCAAAGTTTCTTCTCCAGGACTGTACCACTTCAGGCCTCAGGGGTATTCTAACACCAACACAAAGCGCCCTCCATGAATGGAGTGTGCACTTTAGAATTCCCCTGTGACGTTTGAGGTTCTGGGGCAGGCAAGTCAACAACAGCAGCAGAGGTTGGACGGCCGTCTGTCATGGATACTTTAATTGAGATTCCTGCATTTCAGGGGGTTGGACCTAGATGACCCTCAGTATGTCTTCCATCTCTACAATTCTATGATTCAGTGATCATAAATAATCCTTGAAGGAAGAACGTGTGAACCGTCCCCGGACTAAGATGACCTTCAAAGTACTTCCCCAACCAGTTCTGTATAAAGCGTGTTTTCCTCAACATCTTAGGGTCTCCTTCCTTGAGAGCTGTTCAGCTTTAATGCCCTCCTTCAATGTCCATTACCTGATAACATTTATTCTTCAGTGACAAACACCGTTAAACCGGAAGACAGAGAAAGAAACCAAGGGATCTATTAAGAAGGCAACGTTATGTGTGTTTATTCTTGGGTATTCTTTTTCTGACTGCTATAAACGGGTGACAGAAACGTCTTTTTGCGGTTGTCTCCCCATTGTCACGTTCCCCTCTTTGTCTTTCCTCTTTGTGGGGATAAAGATGTCTTGTGTGATGTAGGCTGCTGCGAGTTCAGGAGCAAGAGACTTATGCCGCTTTAGTCCATGAATCACAGCTCTTGTGCCTTTCCCCCACTCATAAAGAATAGGCTTTTTATTATTACTATTTTTTCCTCCCTGTGAGGCAAAGCTTTTTATATCAAACAGTATTTTCAAGAGGAATGAGATTGTTCGGGCAGTGGTAATAACGGCAAGGCTTTCTTGCTTTGGGGTTCATTTTTTTGCTTTACGATTACCCGCCTGAAATGGGTACCAGTCATATTTTGCAAGAGAGCCACAATTCTGAGGCTGGCACCACTGCCCTCATTAAGGTCAATTGATCATCCTTGCCACAAGGAAATGGGTAAAAAACCCCAACAAGAGATGGGTCACTGTGCATGATGGACTCAGCGAAGAATGTGGCCGGATAGAGAATATTAGCTTTGTTGGGTTAGTTGGTCCGTGCAGACAAGTCTATCAACGAGAAATGTGTCATATACAGATTTCTGTTTAGTAGACCTTTCCGTCTCGGGCTTCTCGTTTATCATTGTCTCCCTGACAGGAGCTCTGCCCTGTTATCCTGACTTGTATGTCATTTATCAGTGTTAAGTACAACAAAAGAACATCCCTTTAAACCCTCTTTAACTTTTCACATGCTTCTACTGTTGAATAATGGTAGCTGTCGCCATTGGCCCAAATATCCCGTTTTGTTGCTTTTCCTTTCAATTCTGTTAGCTACACAATAATGGGCTGAAATGGCTATAAGAGCTCTTGGAAACCTAGTATATATATATATATATGTATATTTCTGCATGAGTCATATACCCTCCCCCAGTTTTCTTTTTTAAACTTTAAAAAAGAAGAAATGGAGGAGAACAGCATAGTACAAAGATTTGCCAGAAAGGAATATTTTGTAGGCCCACCTAGAGTTGGCTATAAATATCACTTATAAGGCACATTAGTATTCATTACCACAACAGGGCTAAATGGTTTTTAAGCAGGTAGGCACTGGGTAAAACAAATATTTGTACTTTAGTAGGACTGTGGAATGAATATTTGACATGCTGCAGCGGAATTATCGCGCGAGAAAATTCAGGTGGAATTCTTTTCAGGTATTGCACTTGCTCGCAACTTGGGCTTGTACTTTGGAGTTTTGCTTTTCATCCCGAAAGGCTTGGTAACAGAGTTTTTTACTTTACAGTAGCATTCAGACTCAAAAGGCAAAATTGCCACAGAAAACAGCCCCTTTAAAAAAAAACCCTACCAATCACCTTCATTAAAGCATCATTCTTCCCTCTCCCTGCCAGAGATTTCTTACATGCTAGCCATGTTTTACATCCACCTGTTATTCATATACTCCAGGGGCAGTATTTTAGAAAATGGAATTATCCCTAGTTTTACCTGTTAGCATGCTGGGGAAATGTGTGCTAATTCTCAGCACTAAAAGCACTACCTCTGTCTGCTCCCTCTTTTGGGCTGAGAACACTCCTTTGCATTTAATTCCTGCTATTTTGAACAGTATAGTAAAGTACTTTGCTCTTTGCTCTCTGTGTGCCTAAAAAGACGGAGAGTCGCCAACTTTACAACCAGACTTTGCAGCTGTGCCTTTCACAGGAGATTAATATGAAGCCATTAGCAGGTGAGAATGTTTATCTCCATCCCAATATAAGCTTTTTTTTTTTTAAATGTTTTTATTCAAAATTAAAACAAAGCATATTATCCAGAAACATATCATCCTTATTTCCCCCCATTTTTGCTGACACGTAGAACAGGGGTCAGCAAACTTTTTCAGCAGGGGGCCGGTCCACTGTCCCTCAGACCTTGTGGGGGGCCGGACTATATTTTGAAAAAGAAAAGGAAAAAAAATCAATTCCTATGACTCACAAGTAACCCAGGGATGCATTTTAAATAAAAACACACATTCTACTCATGTAAAAACATGCTGATTCCTGGACTGTCCACAGGCTGGATTTAGAAGGCGATTGGGCTGGATCCTTCCCCCGGGGCCTTAGTTTGCCTACGCATGACGTAGAAGTACGAGGGTGGGGCACTCGTTTTGGAGTACTCCACTTGCTTGGAGATGATCTAAAATGAGGAGGAAGGCAAGAGGTCAGCCATCTTTTTCCCCAGCTCTATTGGTATGTTTGGAGCAGGGATGAAGGAACCTGTGACCCTCTAGATATTTTTTGACTCCAACTCCCATCAGCCCCAGCCAGCATGGCCACTGGACAGGGATGATTGGAGTTGTAGTCCCTCAATATCTGGTGGGCCACAGGGCAGCCACCCTGGCCTAGCAACTACCTTTGTGGTTTGTTCATGGAATACAGATAAATATAGAGTAATACCGCAGTCTTCTTTAACAGCTTGAGAAAACAGGGTCAGACTGATACAAAGCACGGAGAACAGTAGTTTTGCTCCATGGGGAAAGCATTGTTCTGTCTATTGCTAGCTTTAGACTTTTGTAGTGGAATGACTGATGACAGTGAGGTTCTCTGCTTGGGATGGAGCAACAAAATGATTATTTACATGGACAGGCTTAGCCCGGCTGCTAGCCTTGCAGCTCTACCACCCCTGTTTTGAGGTACTGGAAATCTTTTGAGAGCAGAATAATGATAGTATTACTTTTAATGTATACTGATTGGGACCAAGATCTATACATTATGTATTTTTGTAAACCACCCTAGAAGCTCTGCTGAAGGCCAATATGGAAATCTCTAAAATATATGTATGTGTATTAAAGTGTTGTGATGAATTCAGTTTTGGAGTAAACCAAGCAGCTCTATTTCCCAGTGTGGCTTTCTGGAACAGAGCGCTTTGGGGGCTTTCAGAGCATCAGGAAGGGTTGCTTCTGCAGGGAGATTCTAAGTCAGTGTTTCCCAAACTTGGGTCTCCAGCTGCTTTGGACTACAATTCCCATTATCCCGGGCCATGGGCCTTGCTAGCTAGGGATGATGAGTTGTATTCCAAAAACAGCTGGAGACCTAAGTTTGGGAAACCCTGTTCTAATTCTCACTTTCTTGCAGGCACTGGCTGCAAGAAAGGTTTCTCCTGCCTTCAGCCAGTGCTTGCAAAATGCTGTCTTCTTTCTCCTCTCTCTGCCATCTCTGTGCTCAGAGCTTCCCAAAATGCCAAGCATAGGGCTGGCAATGCCCCTTGTGCTATGGTTCCTCAGTACCTGACAGTAAGGGATTTCAGCAGGTGGGTGGGACAACCCACCTGCCAATTATGTGATGTTGTAATGAGGTCAGTGATAGATAGGTGGGTTGCCCTACCCAGCTGTCAAATTTGGCCAATATAAATCCACCACTAATGCTAATAGGACAACAGGGTCATTACCTATTGAAACTCTTTTTGGTACTGTTGTTGTTGTTACTATTTTTACTTACTCATTCTGGTTTTTAAAAAGATGTAAGTTCCTTTGGGTGGGCTTGCCATCAATTTTCATTTAAAGGTAAACCTACGTTATTTGTATGGCTTGAAACTACAGAGGTACCTCGGTTTAAGAATAGTCCTGTTTAAGAACGATTTGGTTTACAAACTCTGCAAAACCGGAAATAGTGTCTTGTTTTGAGAACTTTACCTTGGTCTAAGAACAGAATCTGAACGGTGAAAGGGCACCAGTGGCGGGAGGCCTCATTAGGGAAAGTAGGCCTTGGTTTAAGAACAGTTTTGGTTTAAGAACGGACTTCCGGAACAGATTAAGTTTGTAAACCGAGGTACCACTGTATATGTGAACCAAAATGCACACATCCTTTGAAATACTCACTTCTCTCGATTTCACAATGCAGTTCTGCAACCAAGTAATGCATGCAAAAAGGCATGCCGCAGGATAAATATCAGTAACAAATAAAAATGCCTTATTATTAGGGAAAACTGCTTGAAGAAAAATGTATATTAGGAGAAATTTGCACTCAAGTATTATTAGTTTTCATGAGAACTTTTTAAAAAACCTCACAATTTTATGTAAAAATGTAGAGAGCTGAACTTAAGACTGGAAAAAACAAGAAACCAGAATTGACAGATTTGCCAATCTCTAGTGTATGAACATAGGTAGTAAAGGTAAAGGTAAAGGACCCCTGGATGGTTAAGTCCAGTCAAAGGCGACTATGGGGTTGCGGCGCTCACCTTGTTTAAGGCCGAGGGAGCCGGCGTTTGTCCACAGACAGCTTTTCGGGTCATGACTAAATCGCTTCTGGCACAACGGAACACCACGACACAAGCCAGAGCGCATGGAAACGCGATTTATCTTCACGCTGCAGCGGTACCTATTTATCTACTTGCACTGGCATGCTTTCGAATTGCTAGATTGGCAGAAGCTGGGACAGAGCAACGGGAGCTCACTCGATCACGGGGATTTGAACCACAAACTTTCCGATCTGCAAGCCCAAGAGGCCTAGTGGTTTAGACAACAGTGCCACCCGTGTCCCTGTATGAGCATAACAATAAAATTTAGTATATGTGTTTTAATTCAGCACAGAAATCCAGAAGTACAGGTCTTTGCACATTTAGCCATCCTCCTCTTTCCAGATACACAGGACCACATATTCTCTCCATCTCCCTCTTTCATTTAATGTTGCTCTCTTTTGAGTTGCAGCTGTGAGTGGGAGCAGCTAGAAGCATCACCGAAACAGGAGTGGGCAAGCAACTTTAATTAAACACCACTAGGCTGGAGTGCTGGGTTTTGTTATTCATGGGGCTTTTATATTATGCATTTTCATTTCGCCTACGAAGAAATAAGGTGTACGCAAAAATAGAGGGAAAGAACATTGAAGGTTATGAACCAAGCCAATTAAAACCAAAGTGAGGAAATTCAGACATTTAAAAAACTAACAAGTACTTTTCATCTTTAAAGTGCTCTATGAGCTCTAGCTAATTATGCCTGGTCATGTTTCCTACCAGGGTGGAGAAAAGCTGTCTTAAAGCAAGGGCAGCTTAAGCACATTTTTGCTGCTTCTGATATCCCAGGACAATGGCTCCCAAACTCCCTTCAATCTCATGTTTTCGTTTTTCATATTCAAGGGGCAGATTGGAGGCTGAAGGTGGAAAAAAGGAAGTCAAATAACTGTAGTAAAATCAGGAGATTTTGATTCACCCCTTTTTTGGAATGCTAGTAACAGCAGTGCATCATTCGCTGATCCATTAGTACTCCAAAATCCACAAATACTTCAAAATTGGCGTGGACTGAATGATGGAGCAAACCTTGTTTCCATACTACTGGACATCTGCTTGGACTGCTGCAATGCGTTCTATGTGGGGCTACTTTTGAAGCTGGCCCAGAAACTACAACTAATCCAGAATGCAGCAGCTAGACTGGTGACTGGGAGCAGCCGCCGAGACCACATAACACCGTTCTTGAAAGACCTGCATTGGCTCCCAGCATGTTTCCGAGCACAATTCAAAGTGTTGGTACTGACCTTTAAAGCCCTAAACGGCCTCCGCCCAGTATACCAGAAGGAGCGTCTCTATCCACATCGTTCCGCCCGGACACTGAGGTCCAGTGCCGAGTACCTTCTGGCGGTTCCCTCACTGTGAGAAGCCAAGTTACAGGGAGGGCCTTCTCTGTAGTGGCACCCACCCTGTGGAGCGCCCTCCCACCAGATGTCAAAGAGAACAATAATTACCAGACTTTTAGAAGACATTTGAAGGCAGCCCTATTTAGGGAAGCTTTAAGTGTTTGATGGACTACTGTATTTTAATAGTTTGTTGGAAGCCACCCAGAGTGGCTGGGGAAACCCAGCCAGATGGATGGGGTATAAATAATAAATTATTATTATTATTATTATTATTATTATTATTATTATATGGTCTGCATCTTATGACAACTTCAATCCATTTTTTTGTTCTTTCTTGAATACCCCGCTTTCTCTTTTCCCCTTGCATTACTTAACATACAGACTGATGAAGAATTCTGGAGAACTTGAATGCTGGCTCACTGCTTTGGAACTTTGTGCTTGATTCTAAGCAAGGCATTGCCCAACTCTGTGCAAGGGCGAAACTAAGCTTTATTTCACCCGGGTCAAATACCCAGTTTGGCACACTCCCACATGCATTTGTGTACAGGCACACATAGGCTGGTGCATCAGTGGCTGCCCTCAGGTGGCTTCACCCGGGGCCAAAAACCCCCCCGGCTAGACCCACCCCTCTGTAGCTATGGCTGTGCTGTGTTTTAGATTTTGTTTCTTACAGCTTCAATGCAGCTTTATTTTGTATGTTCGTCGTTGAGATCATACAGGATGCAAACAACAATTGCATTCCTCTGTTTTCTGTTCCTTGCACCTGGAAACATCGTCCCTATTTGAAAGGTTGCTAACGGTGCTTGGCAGTTGCATTTGGCATATCGAATGCTTGAGAGCTCAGGTGCCTTTTCCCCCTTGAACTGAAGTCTGTGCTAAGAGAAGGCCCATTTTGTCTTCCTTTTTTACCCTGGTTCCTTTTTGCAGGGGAGTGGAGTTGGAAGAAAGAGAATCGCAGCTTGCTTTAGACCAACTTTCTCCAAGCTCACTGTGCAAAAATGTTGGTTCAGTTGCACAGCAGTCTTGATTCCATCATTTTTTTTAAATAATGACCTCATAACAGTAGTATGTGGCCTTGTATTGACATTTGGAATGCATAGAGGAGCATGCTGTTTATTGGATCGAGCTGTCCACAGTTGTACTGTTCTGACCTTGAATTTTTCAATTGCATTTAAGTGCTCTAAGGAAGGCATGGGGAAGAGGACTTCTGGCCCTCCAGATGCTGCCGAACTACAACTCCCATCAGGCCTAGAAAGCATGCCCAATGGCCAGGGATGATGGGGAGTTGTAGCTCAACAACATCTGGGGGGCCAAAAGTTCCTCACACCTGCTCTAAAGCAACTATTTGGATATGGGCATCTCTAAGAGGACATCTCTAAGAGCATAAGTCGGGATGCGGGTGGTGCTGTGGGTTAAACCACAGAGCCTAGGACTTGCCAATTAGAAGGTTGGCGGTTCGAATCCCTGCAAGGGGGTGAGCTACCGTTGCTCATTCCCTGCTCCTGCCAACCTAGCAGTTCAAAAGCATGTCACAGTGCAAGTAGATAAATAGGTACCGCTCCGGCGGGAAGGTAAACATCGTTTCCGTGTGCTGCTCTGGTTCACCAAAAGCGGCTTAGTAATGCTGGCCACAGGACCCAATAAAGTGAGATGAGCGCCGCAACCCCAGAGTCGGCCACGACTGGACCTAATGGTCAGGGGTCCCTTTACCCTTTACCTTTAAGAGGATAAGTAGAGTGTTGGTAGCCAATTGATGGCATGGTTGCCCCAAGTAGCAGGAATCCTGGAAATTTGCAGCATGCTTAAGCAGGAGTAGGACGACACCCCCTCCTCCAGCCCTAGGGGATAGTTGAGTGAGTGTGTGTGTGACTCTGCAGGTATACCATGAAGTATGTGCTAGAGAGATACTGTCTCTTATTTGACTTGGGGAATGTTTGCTAGAAAATCTTTGGTCAACACTGCTATGGCAACTAGTGTAGTAAAAAGGTAAAGGGACCCCTGACCATTAGGTCCAGTCGTGACTGACTCTGGGGTTGCGGCGCTCATCTTGCTTTATTGGCCGAGGGAGCCGGCGTTCAGCTTCCAGGTCATGTGGCCAGCATGACTAAGCCGCTTTCTGGTGAACCAGAGCAGTGCACGGAAACGCTGTTTACCTTCCCGCCAGAGCAGTACCTATTTATCTACTTGCACTTTGAGATGCTTTCGAACTGCTAGGTTGGCAGGAGCTGGGACTGAGCAACGGGAGCTCACCCCATCGCGGGGATTTGAACTGCCGACCTTCTGATCGGCAAGCCCTAGGCTCTGTGGTTTAACCCACAGCACCACCCGTGTCCCAACTAGTGTAGTACAATGGTGCAAAACTGGAGGTGTGAGCTAAGGGGTTCCTGGTTCAAACTTCCATCACACAACTGTACGTGCATGCATTGAAGAGGAGTAGGATTGTGGCAGCAGCTGTAATCTATCCTTATTCATTTAAAGTTCTGATATGAGGAACCTTTGGCCCTCCAGATGTTGTTGAGCTACAACTCCCTGCTGTGCATACAGCAGGGCACGCACAGGGCTCTTGCTGCTAAGTGTTTGGGAACTGGGGAGGAAACTGGGTTCCTGATCTCCATTTTTAGGGCTGGAGTGCAATGCCTAGTGCTGCTGCCCAGCTAACTGGAAACATTGCCCAAACCTGAATTTGGTTTCTGAGCTGTCATGTGATGTTAGCAATGCTGAGGACCAGAACCTTGCTGTTAAAATCTAAATAGAAATCATTAGGATGGCTGTTTCTGCATCTGGTAGCAGATTATATGAACAAAATGCTCATGGTACCAAGCATATTCCTCATGATGGGTGCTTGATGCAAGACTGACATAACCTGCGCAATTCACTTTTGCACTGAATAAGCTGTGGGATAGGATTCTTCCCCTCCACCGCCTCCGCAATCCCCTCCCTGTTGGCAAAATATTTTTGCACCCCAGCCCAGTCTCCCAATGGTGCAGGATTTCAGGAGTCCCAGGGGCTTATGCAGGATTGGTGCTTCCTTTTGGGAATAGGGCACAGGGGAGACTGCAGTGTCGTTGTGATGTATGGTGTATTTACACATATTTACAATCTGAGCCTATGATGGAGGGGTTCACAGCATTAACACCCCAAGAGGGTCTTGTTTCATGGTTGTAGCCTTGGATTCAAACAGAAATCAAACATCACGCTCTGCCTCTCTGACCTTCCAGTCTGCAGCTTTTTCTGGCATCACAGCCAACTCTGCTCTCCCTCCCAGGTTTTGTCCTACTAACTATCTAAAAATTGGAGGAGGGACCCCACTCCATTTCCGGTCTGGCCCAGAGCCCCCTTTCCTTTGCTCTCGTAATGGCCCATCACCCAGGCGATTACCTCAACGCAGGGAGCTGGCCTGGCTTTATGCTTTAACACTTCCTAGGATTATAGGTGTCAGGCACCCACAAACTCATAACAATATAATGCACTATAAAGTCTACCCCAGCCCCCTTAGATGCCTGTGTTGCACTTAGTCTGGCGTAGTAAATTATTCAGCAAATATTTTGCTTTTCAAATTTACCCTGCATATCAAAAGGATGTGTTTAACTGATAAAAGCCTAACAGCTCCTTTGGAGTCAATTATCAGTGATGTACAAAGTATTTTCCAAATTACTACATGAGCCATAATGCATCCGAGGGATGCCTCTAATCTCTCTGTTGTTGGAAATCCACTTTGAATTGAATTGCCTAAATATGGATTGACCAGGGTGATAGCTTGCTCTGTAAATGGGCAGGATGTGCTCGTACCGAAATGCACAATCAAATAGGGGGCCATATTGTGTTATTCTGTGCTGTTATGGTCTATTAGGTAAATATTATCTTCCTTGTGGATTTGTTGTAGCTATACTGTATACACAGTTACCCGATAAGCCATATGGTCTTTCAGATAAATAAAATGTGTTTCTGGAAATTAGAAAGCGATGCAGCCCCAAAGCTGAATTGATCTCCTTAAGCCATAATGGCTCCAAGGAAGCCATTGGTGTAAAATACAATATTAGAAGAAGAAGAAGAAGAAACTCAACCCAACATTGCTATGCATTTTTACATGACCCTAAAATAGGTGTTTTTATTGTTCTTTCTGTGGGCTTCAGAATTCATCTGCTCCCAGTAAACAGATCACTAGCACACTGAGGGTTTGAACAGCATTAAGGTATTTGAAGAATAGTTTAATTTTATTTAATAGCTTTATTTAATAGTGCAGAACTGTGGCGTGATACATTGGAATGGGAAGTACGGTATTGTTGCTTTACTAAAAGATAAAAAATGTGTAGGTTGTACCCAACTAAGTTATACTCAGAGTAGACCCATTGAAATCAAGCTAGTCGTATTCATTGATTTCAGTGGGTCTACTCTGAGTACATGGTTGTAACCAGTATTTATGTTGGGAGGACAGGGCTCCCACTTAACCTGTTCCAGAACCGAGCTGCCAGTTGCGTTCCTTGAATGCGCCACAACATCACCCAAGCATTTCAGTTTCAAATATTCTGATTATTCCTACTTTTAGTTAAGTATTATTTCTTTATTTATTTGATGCTGCAGGGTGGGCAGCTGCCCCCATGTCTGAGTATGACCAACGCTCAATGCAACTCTGTGTTAAGATAAATTAGATACCTCTTATAAATCAAGTTACATAAGCCTCATTATGGGGAGTAATTTATTCTATGAAGTTGCTTTTAGACCACATTGGGCGGTTTGCTCACTGAGTCTGCTGTCATCCACCTCGGCTGCCTCACGATCTCAGACAAGAGAAAGTTCTTTTCCATTTCCCACTATTTTATTATTTTGAAAACCACCACCACACACAGGGGATTGAACCTGGGGACTTTTGGGTGCAAATAAGTGCTCTGCTGCTGAGCTATGTTCTTTCTCCAAGTTATGTTCCTTCTTCTTATGAGGAGGAGCAAAGGGCAATGTATATCATCAAAGCCCTGCTCTTTTACGAGTGGAATACTTCTTGGCTTCGTTCTGGTTTCTGTGATATTGCCAGGTATTGACCTGGTACATTCACCTTAAAGAGACTCATTCATATATATATATATATATATATATATATATATATATATATATGAGAAAGTTCTCCAATGCTCACTTTTGGGGATTTTGAAGGAATCATGCAATGCAGGTAGTAGTTCTGACTATGGATTAATTTTAGAAGCTGCAGAAGGGAAAATGTTCCCCAACCCTGTCCTAAGGAATACAGTGGTACCTCAGGTTACATACACTTCAGGTTACATATGTTTCAGGTTACAGACTCCGCTAACCCAGAAATAGTACCTCAGGTTAAGAACTTTCCCTCAGGATGAGAACAGAAATCGTGCGGCGGCAGCGGGAGGCCCCATTAGCTAAAGTGGTGCTTCAGGTTAAGAACGGACCTCCGGAATGAATTACAGTGGTACCTCAGGTTATAAACTCCGCTAACCCAGAAATAGTGCTTCAGGTTAAGAACTTTGCTTCAGGATGAGAACAGAAATCGTGCTCTGGCGGCGCGGCGGCAGCGGGAGGCCCCATTAGCTAAAGTGGTGCTTCAGGTTAAGAACAGTTTCAGGTTAAGAACGAATTAAGTACTTAACCCGAGGTACCACTGTAAGTTCTTAACCCGTGGTACCACTGTACTTGGTTATTTCAAGTACATCTTCGAATCACAGAATTGTAGAGTTGGAAGGGACGACGAGGATCATCTAGTCCAACCCCATGCAATGTAGGAATATTTTGCCTAACATGGGGCTCAAACCCACGATCCTGAGATTACGAGTCTCATGCGCTACTGAGTGAGCTATCCCAGATTTACCTTGTTACATACATTTTCCTTGAAGTGTATGGACTCTATTGGGCAGGGGGTGGTGGGATTTTTTTTTAAACAGGGTGTGTGTGTTGGGGTGCTTAGGGCAGGGGTAGATAGATGGAATTGTTCTCTTATTTTGCAGAAGCAGAAAAAAAGTTAGGGTAGTTATCTCAATGAAGAAAATCTTTCCTACTTTTGAATAACGTCTTTCCAGATATTCTGTTCTCTGGTCCACATCATGTTCTTGATATCTCTGTTATAATTTATAATTTATATGCACTAAACAAAAGCACTCAAGAACATATTAGCACTCTTCTTGTTCAGTTGGTGCTGAACTTCCTAGGAGTATTCATTATCTTGGGGTTGGTTTGTTTTTTAATTAGGCAACAGGCTGTTTAATTGACAGGAAACCCTTAAATTTTCCCTCTCTGTATTTCAGAGGTATGAAAGAAGTTTCCTTAAACCTATAAGAAAATTGCCATTTGTAGATGTGTCGCAAAGAACTCCACCAGACAGAAAGGGATTACATTTTTTTAGTATGCAATTGGGAACTCCAATGTCAGAATTTCCTTTATTAAAGTAGTATGAATACTTCTTAATGACCAAGAGATATTTTTTTATATAAAAAAGAAGTATTATCATGATCCATGTGATTAGAATAACCCATTTTGCAGTGCTTGGGAATGTAAGTGGGTGCCTGAGAAGTGTATCAAAGAGGCAAAAATGCCAAAATTAAATAATCAGGCCCAAACTAACCACCCATCCTTTTAAATAAATCTGGGCCTAGGTTTGCAAAGCCTCAGGAAATAGGTCTGCAGAGCCAGACTCAAATGACCCACCCCTTCATCCCCATTGCACGGTGTGCGGGTGTGTGTGTGTATGTATACAAAGCTAGGTATCACCATGGCCACGCCACAGGTGGTTTTAGGGTAGTGTGACCCATTCAGCCACACTGGGGACACTGCAACAACGGTGTAGAATGGAGCCACGAGAGGAGTGTGTGAGCGCCGAATTTTAGCATTGTGCAGGGCGATGCTGAAATTTGAGCGCCCAAAGTCCACCACTGGCCATGCTGTTCTGTAATCAAGGCTGCGTACACACGATACCTTTAAAGCACTTTCGAAGCACATTATTTCTCTCAAAGGATCCTGGGCACTTTAGTTTGCCCCTTCATAGAGTTACAGTTTCCAGCAACCCTTGACAAATTGCAGTGCCCAGAATTATTTGAGAAGAAAATGTGCTTCAAGTGTGCTTTAAAGCTTTGGTGCACATGGAACCGCAGACTGAGGGTGACAGATACAGTGGTGCCTCGCAAGACGAAATTAATTTGTTCTGCGAGTTTTTTTGTCTTGTGAATTTTTCGTCTTGCGAAGCATGGTTTCCCATAGGAAATGCATTGATGGTTTCCCATAGGAATACATTGACGGTTTTAAGAAAAAGGCGCAAGACGTTTTCGTCTTGCGAAGCAAGCCTATAGGGAAATTCATCTTGCGAAGCAACTCAAAAAACAAAAAACTCTTTCGTCTTGCGAGTTTTTCGTCTTGCGAGGCATTCGTCTTGCGAGGTACCACTGTATTAGCTTATAAAAGCACCCAGTTTGTGGTTAGGCTGAGATTTGAACTATGGATTTCTAGGTTATGCTCTTAATGAGTTCTTTTAGATGGGGGACCTCAGGCTGAGGGTAAGCAAATGCAGCTTCCCAGGCCTCCCTACCTGGCCCTCAGCCTGCTTTCCAGACAACACACCTTCCTGAGCCTCACAACATTGCTTCGCACCCGCTTAAAGCGTTTTTTTCTGGAATGCATCCTTGATCTATGATTATCCCTCTGTTTTCCTGCAGGGAGGGATGTGTGAGTGTGAAGGAACAAGCCTGTTGTGCAAAGGTAAGTTTCATATTTATAGCTCTATTTACTTTTGCCTATGGTCCTGCCCTCAACTGACATTTGGCCCCCAGAAGGGAATGTCACCCCCAGACTCAGAAAGGCTCCCCAACACCCCTGATTTAGAAATACAGTGGTACCTCGGGTTAAGTACTTAATTCGTTCCGGAGGTCCATTCTTAACCCGAAACTGTTCTCAACCTGAAGCACCACTTTAGGTAAGAGGGCCTCCAGCTGGCACCGGGCGATTTCTGTTCTCATCCTGAAGCAAAGTTCTTAACCCAAGATACTATTTCTGGGTTAGTGGAGTCTGTAACCTGAAGCGTCTGTAACCCGAGGTACCACTGTAGAAGAGAGGCCCTACACTATAGAACAAGGCAGCCCGAACTCTTTGTGCATTTTTGTTTGCCAGATATGCTCACCAGTCTCCTTTGTCTGTCCCCGCTATGTTGATAGTGCTCAGCTAGGCACTTCCTTTTAATGTTTTCCTCTCCCTCCCTCCCCCCTTCAGTTTCAAAGGTGTCTTTGTGCACGTATGGCTAAATTAATTTCTGTGACACACATTGCTGAAATGTAAACATGGTGCCACTTTGATTTCCCATGAAGATAGAACACATGCTGTTTCAGAAAAGAACATGCAGGATTGCAGGGAATTGTGGAAATCAAATGCTAATTACGAGTCCAGATGGGGGAAGATGGAGGGAAAGAAGAAAATAAAAGGAAGAGAAACAAAAGATGAAGAGAAGGACAAATCTCCTTTCCTGACTATTCTGTGCAACTGTCAGTCATTTCTGAATATCCAAAAGAAAGTCATCATCAGTAGAGGGGTTATTCCATTAGGAAAAACCCCCACTCCTGGGCCACATAAAATTATACTTCAGCATTACTTATATAAGGGCCACCATGTTTCCTTTTATTTATGTCTGCTCTTTGCTTCACAAGGGATCCAGGTGTTCTGCTTGGCAAGAGACAGATCCGAATAACGGTTGACTTCCTTATTTATGTATGCATTTATTTATTGGTAGGGGAGCACCCATTGCAATTTCCCCACCTCGGTAGCCCTTGGTGCAGTTTTAAATCTGTGTTTTGCTCAGCGCAGCCTGGGCCGGTTAAGGCTAAACAACAACAACAACTGTTTTTCCATCTTCTTACAATCTTCATGTTGTTTGGCTTTGTCCAGTAGTGGCCGTGACCTTGGAGTAGGTGGGGCCAGAGCTAATGAGAGGTGGAGTCTATTAATTCCAGCTTTGCCCCTGTCATCTTCCCTGCTGAGTTCTACAAGGGCAACAACACTGGGAGGAGGAGGAGGAGGAGGAGGAGGAGGAGGAGGAGGAAGATTGTTCTTATTGCTCTTACTGTTGATAAGCAGTGCCACCACTGCAGTGGACCGGCGGTTAGTAGGAGGGCAAGCCCAGAGCATTTGGCAGCAATCTACAGTGGTGTCCCGCAAGACGAATGCCTCGCAAGACGGAAAACCCGCTAGACGAAAGGGTTTTCCGTTTTGGAGGTGCTTCGCAGGACGAATTTGCTATGGGCTTGCTTCGCAAGACGAAAATGCCTTGCGATTCCTGGGTTTTTCCCCCCCTCCCCCCTTTTTCCCAAGCCCCTAAGCCGCTTAACAGCTGTTCGCTAAGCTGCTTAACAGCTGATCTAAGCCACTTATCAGCTGATCTAAGCCACTTATCAGCTGATCTAAGCCACTAATAGCCTTTTAGCAGCTAATCCGCTAATCCCTTAAGCCTTTAATAGCCGCTAAACCGCTAATAGCGCTAATAGCGCTAATCCGCTAATGGGCTTGCTTCGCAAGACGAAAAAAACCACAAGACGAAGAGACTCGCGGAACGGATTCTTTTCATCTTGCGAGGCACCACTGTAATCTGAATGTCACCAGAGCATGGACCAGCTACTTCTAGTCCAGGACAAGAAGAGTTAAGCCTGCCTTGAACAGGATTAGGTTTCAAGCCCTGACTTAAGGTGATGGGTTTGTGGGTGGGCACCAACCACAAACAACACACTAAGCTCCCCCTTCTCCATTTCATAATGCTTTGTTACTCTCAGTGAGTTGGAGAAAAGTCTGGGTTGGGAACCCAGCTAACCTGGGGTTCTGAATAGCATTGGGGAGTCCCCAGAAGGCTTGTGTATGTTTGGCGTCATGTCGTCTGGGATGGCAAACCATGGGCAACATTCTCTATGGTTTGCTTTAAACAAGCCAGCTTCAAAGCGTGAGTTATGAAGCTGGCTTGTGAAACTAACCATGGTTGGTGTTATCTGAAGTTCGCCTTGTCATCTAAGCCAGCAACTAGTGGTTAAGAGCAGTCGTCTCGTAATCTGGTGAACTGGGTTTGCGTCTCCGCTCCTCCGCATGCAGCTGCTGGGAGACCTTGGGCCAGTCACACTTCTTTGAAGTCTCTCAGCCCCACTCACCTCACAGAGTGTTTGTTGTGGGGGAGGAAGGGAAAGGAGAATGTTAGCCGCTTTGAGACTCCTTTGGGTAGTGATAAAGTGGGATATCAAATCCAAACTCCTCTTCTTCTTCAGAAAGATCAGCTGTGTGGGGATAGGAAGTAGTTTGAGTCTGGAGCTTCCTGCTGCATGGTTTAGCATGATGTTGCAAACATATAGCAAGAGCACATGTGCAAGAAAGAGGATAAAGAGCCTTTTCCTCTGCTTTAGCTGGCATGGTTATGACTTAATGGGCAGAGACATCAAACCATTGCTGAAAGCAAGATATCGTTTCTGTTAAATAATAGCTTTGCCTATAAAGACAGGAACCTTTACAGCTTGTGTGGCTTGATTGGGAAGGATCTGGAGTGCGGTATATTCTGTAGTCTTTTTGTTGTTGTTGAAAAAAAATCATTCTTGAGCATCTAGCTAGTATTGCCAAGTTGATTTCTGTATGGACAAAGAAAGAAACATAGTGGAGATTTGAAGTTTTAATTCATATGCCCTTGATGATAATTCCCCATCAAACAATCCAGATTTCCCCCCTTTAGTTGATGCTACATTCAGCAAAGGCATTTTGTAATTGTGGGGGAAAGATCACCTCATTAAAACAAAAAAGCACTCTGCTTAATTCTGAGCTGCTTCCTTTAAGCAAAACTATTGTGCCTGATGGCTGGGAGCCTTGATTGCATCTCTTCAGAGGGGAACACCCTGATTTTGAACTACATCCCGGGTCTCCTCCCTTCCCTGCTCCCCCCCCCCTTGTCTTTTTCCTGATTTGCAAGTCAAAGAGTCGAGGTATATTCTTGCTTGAAATGGGTTTACTTGTTTCTCAGTGGTAGGTGATTCCCCCACCCCCACCCCAAGGGACTGTAGCTAAACATATCACCTCCCCTCCCCCCCCCCTCTGCCTGCTTTTTTATCTTCGGAAATGCTGCAAAGTTTTGCTGATCACATACTCCTCAGTTCTTGAGGTCCACCCCCCTTCAAACTCCTGTGGAGAGAGAGATTGCGGTGAGAGTTATTCCTCATGACCTCTCCTGAGCTCCCATTGAGCTAAAGGTCAGGGGTCATTTTCTCAGACTCCCCATAGAGGAGCGAACCAAAGGTCAATCCTTTAACTCACTCTGAGTGGGATGTGATGATGATGGTCTCTCTCTTCCTCTCTGTCTCTCTGTGTGTGTGTATATATATATATATATATATATATATATATATATATATATACACATACACGTGTGTGTTTGTTTGTTGCAGTATTAGTGTTTTGTTATTATTGCAAACAGGTATGCAACAAGACAAACATGAGAGAAAATGCCAGAAATAAAAACGGCACGTTCTGAAAACAATAAAACCATTCCTACAAACCCTTAAAAAAAATATGAACTCATCCTTACAGATGTACAATTAATGCCCCATGAACGACTGGGTCACATCTCAGAGGAAGCCTTGTTAAAGAAAAACAAGTTCAGTAGGTTCAGTAAATACAGACTGGGCAATGTTCATCTGAGAACGGAGAAGCCATATTCCTTTTTATGTCCTTCTGATGTCTTCCATTCTAAACAACACATTCATAGCCAGCCCCCCCCACCTTCGTTTCTTCAAATGGATGGCTTGGCCTTTTCTGTGTCTTACAAAGGGAGTTGTTATGGGGCTATATCTTCTCTCCGCCGCCCCCCCCCCCAGATTATATTTGCTTCCCATTCAGCAAACCTGTGAGTCTCATGCTGTCCCACGAAGAAATTTTTCTGGCTTCCCTTGGCATGAATGGTTTTGCTTTTTTTAAGAAAAAACTTCCTATGAAGGAAGACTCATCATCACCACCATCATCAAAGGTCTTCCCATTTCGGAGCACCCCTCCTTTCAGAAATAATAATTGCCAAACTGTTTCCCCCCTCCTCTTTGCCTTCATATGTAAAGGGAAGAAACGAAGGAAAAGAGGCTGGTATTCCTTGATTTCTTTGGAATGTCTGAGTGCGGGCCAGCCATTATTTCCCAGTCTGGATTCCTCTCTAGAAGGAGGGTAGGAAAGCTTATTTCCTCTGATCCCCTCCTTACCAAAGAGAATGGACAGGCTCTGTCAATGCCATGGCTGCCTCTGAGGCTGCTCCTTCTCCTTGACCTGTCCCTCTTCCACACACATATATGTGAAGAGATCTCTTGGGCCTCTCTCCCCACTCCTGAATAAAGAGAGAGAGAGAGAGAGAGAGAGAGAGAGAGGAACTAATCACAGGGCATTAATTACCTGAGGAGGGCCCCTTCTCTCTTTTTTCGGAAGGACACAATGACTAAAAGGGAGCGAGGCCTTTGTTCCTTCCGTGAAGCCTGTCCTCATTTTGACAGAAGCGACCAAGGCAGTCTACGTTGGGCTGTGGAGAGAGATTGTGGTGGCAAATAGGTTAAAATATGGTATTTGGCCTGACTGCAATGGTCAAAAGAAATGTTCTGCTTGACTAGAACGAGAGCAGGGGAATCAGTCACATTTCATAGTATAACAGCTTAATTCCTGTTTATTTTTGATCTACAGAACTGTGTCTACAGAGAAATTAATATGGTATCACACAGTAACCATTTTAGGCACGTCCAATATGTGCATGATGCACACATGCATGCATGTGAATCACACCGAACCCGGAAGTCACTCAAAAACATCACAAAAAAGAGGCAGAATGGGTTGGGGCAGGGGCAGAACAGGTTGTTTGTGTATAATCGGAACATCCATTGAAAAACCCTGCAATTTCTTGCAGGTGCACAATGACCCGGAACACAACCCCTGTGCAAACAGGGAGTTGCCTGTATGGATTTGGCTAATTGTAGTATTATAAAAGAACATTTTGGCCCTTTTCTCACCTTCACTGCGTATGTTGACTGATTGACCTAGTTCGCACACCATGGTAAACCACAGTTAATGGTTTGCCACAAATACACCAGACTGAACTGCTTTGCTGCTTCCTGCTTGCAGTGGGAGGAAACAGATCATGGCTCCTAGCTTAGCGTTCTGTCCAAATCAGGAATCATGGTTTGTTTCATGCCAGCAAACCATGATCTGTAGCCAAGGTTTGGTCTTCGTTTACTGACCGTAGTTAATAAGAGTGAAACAAACCATGATCCCTAGTTTGGAAAGAATGCTAAGACTGTAGTTTGCTTCTGCCTAGCTTGAACTGGAGCAAAGTGGAAGCAATACACTCATGCATGATAAACCATGGTTTGTCCCTTCCAAATAAGCGGGCCTATGGAGGCCATAAAATAGGGATTTGTAGGAGGGGCATTGTGTCAGGAGAATGATTTATGCAGGTGAGTGCTAGATAGACATGAGGCGGAAGGGAATATCAGAGACCAGAAGATTGCAGTAGTTGAGGCGAGTGATGATCAAGGTTGGAGAGCGAGAGAAGTGCTATAGTTTTGCAATACCGCAAAGCAACATAACCTGGGAATGGATCGAATATGGAGAGCAAAGTGCAGAACGGAGGCATCAAGGGTGTGCATCTGTTGAGCAGAATGGTAATGTCAATTCAATGGTAATGTCAATTCAAAGTAGGAGCCCTAGTAAACTATGCGAATAGTGCAACATGGTGGTAAGTAGGCACAGCAAGACTGGTAGTATAAACACCCATAGAGAGGAGCAATTGATTTCTGCAGAGAATGAGCTTCCCCTAGTGGCTAAGGTAAAGGTAAAGGTACCCCTGCCCGTACGGGCCAGTCTTGACAGACTCTAGGGTTGTGCGCCCATCTCACTCAAGAGGCCGGCGGCCAGCGCTGTCTGGAGACACTTCCGGGTCACGTGGCCAGCGTGACATCGCTGCTCTGGCGAGCCAGAGCCGCACACGGAAACGCCGTTTAACCTTCCCGCTAGTAAGCGGTCCCTATTTATCTACTTGCACCCGGGAGTGCTTTCGAACTGCTAGGTTGGCAGGCGCTGGGACCGAACAACGGGAGTGCACCCCGCCACGGGGATTCGAACCGCCGACCTTTTGATTGGCAAGCCCTAGGCGCTGAGGCTTTTACCCACAGCACCACCCGCGTAGCCCCTAGTGGCTATTGAGTCCAAATTCCATAGTGTCAAACTTGCTAATGATTTTCAGTTCAGTAGCTGGCTTGTTCCCCAGGCTCAGTTTGAATACCTATAAGTAAGTAGCTCTCAGAAAATACATCACAAATATTCATAGATCATTATAAGTCTTCAGGACTGTAAAGTCCTATAAACGGCGGCTCTTAAAGCTACATATAGTTCAGGGAAGTGTTTGTGTCTGTGCTTGCAGAACAATATTATGAAATGCAGAATCGGTAGGCATTTTACATTGCAATGAATTTACATACTTTGAGTGCCGTGGTAGGTATTTGTGTCTGTCGTCGTGAACAAATCACAGAAGAGGCCTTTCCCCCCACACTAATCATGTTTTAGTTAAGTTATTGTCACACAATTGTTTGTTCAGAATTATGCTGTGAGTTTTATCCATTGTCGAGATTCTTTTCTTCTTCTCTGGAATGGAAAGTACAAATCCACTTTTAAAATGCTGAGATCTTTTGACTTCTCCCAGAAAACTTTTTTTTTTTATCAGTCTAAGCGGATAAGAAATTCATTAGCTTAAGTTGTATGATTCTACCATCTCATTAGAGAGCTGTGTGCTTTTCGGTTTGAGGATGCCTCCCAGCTCTACATTGAAGCTGTCAAAGTTAAGGATGAAGGTATGGGACCACTTAACCATCCTATGAGGCAATTTCTTATTTTTAACTATGCAGACCAAAGGGTTCATTAGATTAGCTTAATGAATAGTTATGGGCCTGATGTACACTCCTCCCCCTCCATTCATTACTGTCTAATTGCAACCAAAATACACAATTGCCAAAAAGAACCACCCCAAGAAAAGAAATAAAATGTAAATTTCAGTTTATTGACAGTAATTATGTTTTCAGAGCCACAGTTCTTAAGTTTTCTTTCATAACCAGGTAACACAAACATTTTGATTTGAATGTCAACACCTCAGACCTGTAAGAGTTCTAAACAGTTGAAAAACATGTACATCCCTACACAAACCAGTAATTATTTTTACACAGACCTGGAATGATTACATCCAGAATCTTCCATTCTGCTTGCAGTATTATGAAGTACTTGGTAATTTATTTTAATTTCTAGCATCTGAAAAGTCGCTACTGGAAAAGCAGATTTTTTATAAAATGCATAGATGAACACACACACACACATGTGTGTGTGTTCATTCCAGTTGTGCTTTGACAATCTTCACAGTTTTGGTCAATTTATGCATCATCTGGAAAGTTCAGAATAGGGCAATTGGCCCCAAAATACATTCTGAAGCATCCTTAGTAAATCTTCTTTCACTCATGGAGAGAAACAGAGGCACTCAGGTGGAATTTCTCTAAGATTTCTCAGCTGTGGGCCAAGGCATCACCAGAGATAACCTCTCGTGTCTTTCCTTCAAGTGGTAATGTTAAGGTAAAGATGAATGATTGCTTTTCATTTCCCCCTAAAGATATGAAGTCGAAGATAATGCCCGCTGCCAAGATTTATATAACTATATTATTGTACAGCACATGTGTTTATGTGGAACATTGTGGGTACCCTCCCGGTCTAAAAAAACGATTTCAGATATTCTCTGTTGTATTATTCTAATTTTCTTAGATAAGAAAAAAATGTGTTATACAGAAACATCTGGGGCTGGCTTCTGGCAACTCTCTGTGTCTCTCTCCTCCCTTTGCGGCCAAGCACTTATAGTGGACAGGTGACAAAGAGTGCTTCCTTTCTTAAGGTAAAGTAAAGGGACCCCATACCATTTGGTCCAGTCGTGACTGACTCTGGGGTTGCGGTGCTCATTTCGCTTTATTGGCTGAGGGACACAGCTGGTCATGTAGCCAACATGACTACCACTTCTGGCGAACCAGAGCAGCGCACGGAAACACAGTTTACCTTCCCGCTGGAGCGGTACCTATTTATCTACTTGCACTTTGACATGCTTTCGAACTGCTAGGTTGGCAGGAGCAGGGACCGAGCAACAGGAGCTCATCCCGTCTCGGGGATTCAAACCGCCGACCTTCTGATCGGCAAGTCCTCGGCTCTGTGGTTTAACCCACAGCGCCACCCGCATCCCTTTCCTTTCTTATACCAACACAACTATTGAAGGTGCGTGCTATGGAAAGGCTGGACGTAGAGGAATTGCGGGGTGAAACCAGCTGGTGAACCACCAAGGGAAGAGGGCTGAAAGTCTGGGGAGTGGTGGTGGGACAATGATGAGTGGTCACAGGGAAGAGGAGGTGTCAGGAGCTGAAGAGGTAACACAGCATAATGAGCAGGGGAAGTGTCTGGCAGAGAGAAGTCCAGAATTGGAGGCAGAAGCTGAAGCAAGGGAGGAGGGAGGGAGGCCAAGAGGCAGAGAAGAGACATGGGTGTCTTCCCCCTGCTGCTGTTGCAGCAAGCTCCCCTCCCCTCTGGTCTCCCAGAACCAGAAGAGGCATGAAAAGGGCAGAGGACAGGTTGGCTTCATGTAGGCACAGTCTCCAATTGCTTGGGATAAACCTGGAAAAGGAGAGGACTTAGGCGACTGTGGGGAGGCAGGGATTTTCAGTCTCTGCAACTGATCCATGGGTTCAAGACCAACCAGGGATGAGCTGCTGTGCATATTAGGCCTGACACTCTGCCAAGTCTGCACAGATCATGTTCTTGCTAATAATGAGTGCACACTTCCACAGTGTCGTTTACTGCTAGTTCTTGACAATGCAGGAGCCATGTCTTTTTTCACTAGGCATGGGAAACCTGTGGCCTTCTGTATGTTGTTGAACTTCATGTTCCATTGCCCCTGATCATCCACCATGAACTTTGATGAGGCCCTAAGCTACTGAAGGTAATGGGGCCCTTTATATGTCCAGCTGTCCTTTGTCAACAACAAATTGTCCCTGTTTTATGTGTTGAATACATGCTATATGGTAATTTATGGACCTAATAGGTATCTAAAGCCATTTGCACATAACAAATAGGAGCCTACACAACACAAAACACTGTTGCTGTATGCAGGTTTTCTTTTATTTGTTTTTTATCTTATATTTTGGAAATGTACATCCAGTTTCTTTTCCTTTAAATTTTTTTGGGGCCCCCAAGAGAGTGGGGCCCTAAGCTATAGCTTGTTTACCTTATACGTAAATCCGGTACTGACCTTGCAGGTGGGGAGTAGTGGTCCAGCACCACTTGAAGGGGTGCTGGTTCAACACCTCACTATAAGTTATTGAACCTTCCTAAAGAAAATACCATATTTTTCAATGTATAAGACTATATTTTTTCCTAAATTTTTGAAGTTTAAAATAAGGGGTCATCTTATACATAATAGTGCATAGTGCATTTTCTTCATTTTGAGTCCCCTAAAATAGGGGGCGTCTTATACATGGGGGCGTCTTATATACAGAAAAATATGGTAATCAGTATCCTGTTTGTAAACATTTTCCGGCATCCTTACCAGCTATGAAATACAGCAGAGTGGTGTCTGCGAAGACTCAGGCGGTTTTAAAATTGTAAGTTCTGCTCAAGTGAGTATGATACGGTTTCTGATCTCCATTTGTTTCCATACGCCCATAGACAATTTATTTTCTTTGTTCTCAACTATGTGTTTTCAGGACAAACATCACATCACATGATGCTCAGTAAACTATTAGCATCCCAAGGAGAATAACACTAAAATTGTAATTACCGCAGCAGTTTGTATTAAAGAATCAAAACAGCAAAGCATTTCAAAAGCAGATCTCTGATTTTTAATGTGTTATGTTTTAGATTGCGAAAGCATAGCTGTTTTGACATCACAATGGAGGGGAACAACTAGTCACAATTAACCAAGCTCTTAAGCAACGTATGGCACCTTTTGTTATTTCCACCCCACACCAAATGATGTAGTTTTGTGGCTAAGCATAAACACATTATAAAATACGGAAAATCATTCAGCAAGCAGTGATGGAGGAATAAATGTGAAAGTTTGGCAGTGCAATCCTAAATATGTCTCCTCAAAATTATGTCCCACAGAGTTAAATAGGGCTTACTGCCAGGTAACTGGATCTAGGATTGCTGCCTAAAAGTCTGTAAAATGCTCTGTTTTATCATAATGAAAATCATTTTGACCAATGATATTGTGATGAGCTCCATATGAAAGTGATAGTACACTGGAATAGTCTAAATATACTTAATTGATGCACTGGGCTAACAGTTTGGAAGAACAGAGTATTTTTTCAAGTCCACAATTTTGCATTTCATTTCATTCTATGTTTCAGCAAAAAAATGGCTTCAGACCTTTTCCCCTTCAGCATGCTAGTGAAAATTCCAATAGCACACATTAGTTTAAAAACTAGGCTTATGACAGAATAACCAGTTGGCTGACAACATTTCAGCCTGGTGCTCCCCATTCTGATTGGTTACGTTGCATAAGGAAGGATGACGCTGGATTGGCCGGCTTTGCAGCTGTTGCTATGACTCTGCTGTTGCTAGGATCGCTGCTGTCTCCAAGCCCTGCAGGAAACATGTAATGAATTATGGATGGTTGATTTTCTCAGAGAGGCCTGATCTGTAATGCAGATGAGCTTCAAAGACCCCCTTTTCTTCTGGGTTCTTAAAAAACACACACACACCCGAGTTTTAAATCAGAATCTGGCATTTGCAGTAGTCCCTAGTCACAGTAGTAACTACTGAATACTGATGTTAATTCTCATGCAAAACAAAGGCCAAAAGGTCACTATCTGCTATTTGTTCAGGAAAACCTTGTAGGATTTGCACTGAACGCGGAGACCGCTGGGGTATTTTCTTTTTAATTTTTTATTATTATCATCATTCTTATTATTATTATCATTATTATTATTGCTGCTGCTGCAAAAAAGCAGCATATGGTACAGAGCTCAGAAGAGGAGCCATTAGAAATAAATGCCATTCTGTATATGGTAATATTATTCTCAGCAGGGGTTCCAAGACTAGGTTGCGGACTAGTTAACAGAGTTCCCGCTTCCTCTGTTGCCTTTGTCAACAAAATTGTTGCCCAAATGTGACCCCAGGATGTTCACAGCATGCGCTTTGATCTAGAGTATCAGTAGCTTTTCCATGGGCTAGAAGTGCTAATTCAGTGACTGTTATGAAGCATACAGAACGCCTATTGCTTGGCAAGTAAAATGCCATCTCTGATACACCAGACATAAACCGTGGTATCGGCTTCCAGTCTGGGGGTGTGGGGAATGCTGTTTAAACTGGGAGGGAGGCCATTTGAAATCAGAGGCCATTTGAAATCCTATCCTCACTGTGCCCAACCAGATGAGGATGATAATGATTTATTAAATTTGTGTACCACCCTTCATCTGAAGATCTCGGAGTATTTCACAAAAAATGCCCCTTGGAAACCCACAAACAGGACCCGAGTGCAAGATCACTTTCCCTTTCTGTGGTTTCCAGGACCTGTTTTGCCTCTGACCATGGAGGCAGAGCAAGAACCGTCATGGCTGGTAGTCATCAATAGTCTTCTCCTCCATGAATTTGTCCAATCCTCTTTTAAAGCCATTAAAGATGGTTGCCATCACTGCTCACTTATGGGAGCAAGTCCCATCGTTGTAACTAGGTTGTACATGAAGAAGTACATCTAGAACTCTATTTATGAGTAGACATATACAGTGGTACCTCAGGTTACATACGCTTCAGGTTACACACTAACCCAGAAATAGTGCTTCAGGTTAAGAATTTTGCTTTAGGATAAGAACAGAAATCGGGCTCCGGCGGCGTGGCGGCAGCAGGAGGCCCCATTAGCTAAAGTGGTGCTTCAGGTTAAGAACAGTTTCAGGTTAAGAACAGACCTCTGGAACGAATTAAGTACTTAACCTGAGGTAGCACTGTATAGGATCACAGTGTTCATTTCACTGACATGACTGTGAGGCGGGAGAGAGTTGCAGTGAGGTAATGTTTTCATTACTCTAAACCTTTGTTCTTACCCGTTTATAATACTTTGCACTTAAGTAGTGCTTTTGGGTGTTCATATGCACAATAGTGAACTTAGGTGAGGAGTGCTGACAGGATTGGAACCAAATGAGCAAACAAGGCAGTAATGGCATGCTCCGGAATTTAACAAAAAATGTAATGATATTTGGGGTGGGAATCGAAGTGGGCGACCCTGCCACCATAAAACACTGAAGGAAAATGGAGCTTGCTCTGTAAACACACAAATGTTGACTGCCTAGGAAAAAATGGAAAAAAAAAATGGAGGCAAGGCTAGCAGTCATTATTTTGCTGCACTTTCAGGTTGCATTTGTTACCTTACAACAACCCTGTAAGAGAGCTCAATATTTACCCCTTATTGCAAACAAGGTTATGAGGCTTGCTGATGCTGGAGAGAGGGGTTTGGAAGAGAGATTCATTACTCTCTCATAGCAGATTTAGCACAATGACAGTTGCTCCAAGCACATTAAAACCTATATTTACATCTGGCCTCACCCATCTTCAAAAAAACATTCCCCACAAAAATACTTTGGATAGAATAAGTTGCACTTAGCTTTACAAATAAGTGAAAATTTTACTCAGTTTTCAGAAGTTACAGCAAACAGGACTCCAAAATGTTGGTAGTAAAAAACAGACGAAAAAAGTTCCAAATGACTTAAAAAGAAATAACTTGCAGGAGAATTATGCAGTCTTAAAAGATGCAGGCAGTAAAAATCTTTTGGAGAGATTCTGGGCTTCCAGCATGCTCTAGGAAGTTGGGGGGGGGGGGGAAGCAGAGGCTGCTGGGAGCCGGCTGGTCCCCTCCCATGGTAAGGAGCTCAGGGCTTCAGGCACACAGGTGTGAGTCAGTAACTGTATATAACAACAGCTGAAAGCCGCTTGGTTGAGTACTCGGCCTTTGAGTAGAGCTTCTTGCAACACTAAATTGAATGAGAAGACTTCTGCAGGTAAGGGACCATCATACACACACCAGAATTTCCTTACCCCAAACTGGATTGGGGTGCAAAGGCCTCATAGGGAAGGCCTTCCCAGGTAGACTTTAAAGCTGCTGAGCTATATGTCTAAGAAATGTCTGTGGCATACCTTCCAATAACAAATGCAGAAAAAAGACACTCGTTTTATATTAAATATGGGAAGCAACCCAACCATGTTAGATAGTATCTTCAGTATAACCAGGCACTGTATCCCACCAATTAATTTTTTAAGATGGGAGCATCTGTAGCATATTCAGCCTCATTCCTGAAAGACAAGGAGTATTCTGAATTCTAAAGTCCTGTATACATTAATGGTTATGAGATCCAATTGCCAGGTAAGGCAGGCTGAATTTTGCCAACAGCCAAATAAGAGACAGTTGGTAGAAAAGCTCTGCTATTAAGCAAGAAGTAAATTGCACAGCTGCTGAGACGTATCTAATAAACGGGTGCAATTGGAAGGTATTGACTTAAACATATTGGGGATATTTTTGCACAAATGATACAAAATTACCCATTTACACTAGATGTTAATACTTTTGTATGTATAGGCGCAGTTTTCTTTCTAAGTCCCAGTCCAAGCTGAACTGATACCTTTGACACTCTTTATTGTGTACAGTATAAGATATGTTATGGCAGCTCAAACTGCTATTGCCGTATGTGGTTAATCTTGAGAAAGTTCATAGGTTGTTGCAATTGGCTGAAGGCAGAACAGATGGGAAGTTCAGTATCAAGGTCCGTATCCAGGCTGGAGCTCATCTTCCTGTACCAGCCTGTGTGGAGAAAACAAGTCTCCCCGACAACGCATTGTGTTTGTGGGCTGTTGCAATGAGTGGCTTTCAAAGCAGATCCCACAAATTCATGGAGGGTAAGGCTGTCAATGGCTTTTTGTCTTGATGGCTGTGTACTACTTGCAGTGACAGAGGCAGTACACCTCTAATACCAGCTACTGATAATAACGAGTAAAGGGAATACTACTGTGTTTGTGTCTTGCTTGTGGAGGCATCTGGGTGGTCGCTGTGAAGGCAGGATGCTAGACTAGATGGGCCTTTGGTCTGATCCAGCAGGGATCTTCTTATGACCTTATGAAATGATGATGCCTCAAGAGACGTATATGTGAAACAAGTAAAACTGATCTAATACTATGCAACTCTTACTTCAAACTGATTTCGAATTGGGTTTTGGTTCTCTGTTGGTACGTCTTCCCACTAATTGAGGTATTTGAAATTCCTGATTGAAGGCGCTGTATGGCATACTTTCAGTTTTGGTTCTGAGGTTGGCGAGTACATCGCAAGGGGTGTAGAACAACATCAGCCTCCTCAGAACATTCTCCACCTCCTTGTTCCCGCTGTGTCCTTAGATTGCCAGTATTGTCAAATATTTGTGTGGTCCGGTTACTATATGCAGTTGATATTTCTGTGTTGTTGTTGGTAGCGATCTTTAAATTCTTGGAAGTGCATTATATAATTCTACCCCCTTCCTAATTCGTGTGAGTGGTTTTGTGCTCTGTTTCCACACTTCGAAGGGTCACCCTCAGGCTGCTGTATACAATAAAACTCAACATTTTGGGTCTATAACTGCAATATTTCTATATCTATGAATAAGCCCCATTGAATATAATGGGATTTAATTCTGAGTAAAGATGCATAGGGTTGCACTACAATCCTAAATACTTACTAGAGAGTAAGTCCCACAGAACTCAGAGGAACTTCTGGGTAAATTTGCAAAACGTTGTGTTTTAAGGCTACAATACCATGCACACTTACCTGGGAGTAAGCCTAGGTGAACTCATTGGAACTTGTGTTTGGTTAGACATGCGTACAATTGCAATATGGTGTTACTGTTGAGTTTTCCTATAACTTTGCAGACTAGCTTTGCTCTTTGAGTCAGGCACTGCAAGTATAACCTCTGTTTTAGTTGTGTCTGTTTTTAAACAATTTTACTTCTCACCTGCCAAGTACACATTTTTCTTTATTCATTTTCACCTTTCCTTTCTTGAAATCCATCACAAACTTGTTTAGCCTGTCATTGTGTAATTATCTGAACTTCTGTCACATCAGGTTTGTTTGCTTGTTTATGAAATTTGCATACCGCCCTATACCTGCAGGTCTCATCCATCTGCTAAGTTGCCTTGGACACTATTTTAGTAGGACAGAATTTATTTATCTACTAAAAACCATATAAGATGAATCCCTGCCATATGACACCATCAAGATTCTCAACAGTTCTTTGGCTAACTGTTGGCTATACTTCCTTGAGCTGAAGATTCCCAAATTCCAATCTTGTAAACATCTGTCAGCTAAAATGTACATTGTGCGTATACTGAGTGTGCTCAGCCTGGCGCTTTGCCATCCAGGTGACTCTGCCAAATTCCCTCGCTGATGCTGAAAGACGGACACCAAGTAGGTAGGTTCATCTGAAACTCTGTGCATGCCCCAGAGCTGTGTGTGTGGTTTGGCTTTTCTCTGAGCAATAAGTGCAGCATTATGGAAAAGCTCCTGTGTTGTAAGCCAAGATTGATTCCGGCATGTGCCAGTCATGAGCTGTAGACAATAATTGACAAATAGATATTCAGGAGCCCAGTGCTATAATTAATGCCACCAACACCATTAATTGGATCATATATCCCTGACATCTCTAGATAGGGGCTCTCCAGGATTTTGCCCCAGTCCTGCCAGTCAGAGCTAGATGGACCAGTGATCTGACTCAGTATAAGGTAGCTCCCTGTGTTCCTCTTTCATATTTCAGCTTCTTACCAGCCTTTCTATACATTATGACATTATGGGTTCAGATATGTTATCTGGACTCTGCCAGGCTTGTTGACTCCAACTCTAGATTGTCCTACTCTGTAGTTCTTCCACCATGACTGTCACCTTCATCCCCCCCCCCCCATGAGTTGGTTATCTTAAAATTTTATCACTTGCCGCTAGAAGCTTCTGGGTTGCATTGATTACAATCAGTTAAAGGTAAAGGGACCCCTGACCATTAGGTCCAGTCGTGACCGACTCTGGGGTTGCGGCGCTCAGCTTCCGACTCTGGGGAGCCGGCGTACAGCCGGCGTACAGCCGGCGTACAGCTTCCGGGTCATGTGGCCAGCATGACTAAGCCACTTCTGGCGAATCAGAGCAGCACACGGAAACGCTGTTTACCTTCCCGTCGGAGTGGTACCTATTTATCTACTTGCACTGGCGTGCTTTCGAACTGCTAGGTGGGCTGGAGCTGGGACCGAACAACAGGAGCTCACCCCGTCGCAGGGATTCGAACCGCCGACCTTCTGATCGGCAAGTCCTAGTCTCTGTGGTTTAATCCACAGCGCCACCCGTGTCCCCTACAATCAGTTAGTTCTGGGTTAATTTTTTCTTTTCTTTTTCTATGGACTACTGCTCTAGCAACCTGGGCCTTGAAACACATTTTTGTAATCGATTTCAGCATCACACCGATCTTCTGGGTATGTTTCTATTAAATTAACTATTTGTACAGAATTTGAATTAGTCACGCCCTGTAGACTCAGTAGAGATTGTGCATCAAACTCTACTACCTAGAATTCCAGCTGAGCTGTCTTGTAACTTGAATAGCATGTATAAAGACATGTACTGAACAAAATTTCATTTACCAAACTCTTAGAAGTCATATCCAGGGTAAGGTTCTATGTTACCAATGTAGCATTTGAATGTTCAACTGGTTCAGCTTGTAAATTGCAATGTGATATAATTTTTCGAAAGACGTTAGATTTGTCAGTGCCCAGAGTCAGTCTACTGTTTGGGGATCATTCATGAGAAGACCCACGTGCTTCTTTTAGAGATGAATAATTCAGTATACCAATTAAGAAATCTTGTACTGTAGGTTTTATGTGCTTCTGGCAATGCAATTGTATTTCTGCTTTGGAAGGCCGGCCCTACCATGAGACACGGTGCAGCCTCAGGTGGCAAATGCTGAGTGATGGATTGTAGACAGAGCTGTGTGCCTGCTTTGTATGCTGTAAGCTAACTTGTTGCCCTTAAGTGTGGCGGAGGACTCTTGTCTCATTACCAGTGTTGAAGTAACATCCAAATGCCAGTCTAGTCAGCTGTTGCACATGTAATGAGGGAGGCACCATATTGTCCTTTGCCTCAGGTAGCAAAACGCATTGAGTCAGCCCAGCTGCCTTGAATTGCTATTTCCCCAGTTCTACAGATTATAGGAAAATTCTTGCATTTGCCATGTTTTGTGACTTGAAACAACACTGATCACAAGCTTTTGTCAGGGGAGTTGAACCCAGTTAAAAAAGGGAAAGAGGAAGGGTAAGGTAGACAATACTGTTTGTTTGTGTACAGTGGTACCTCTGGTTACATACGCTTCAGGTTACATACGCTTCAGGTTACAGACTCCGCTAACCCAGAAATAGTGCTTCAGGTTAAGAACTTTGCTTCAGGATGAGAACAGAAATCGTGCTCCGGCGGCCCAGTGGCAGCAAGAGGCCCCATTAGCTAAAGTGGTGCTTCAGGTTAAGAACAGTTTCAGGTTAAGAACGGACCTCCAGAACGAATTAAGTACTTAACCCGAGGTTAACCTGTCTTATGCAGCTTCCTCAACCTTGGCTCTCCAGATGTTTTTGGCCTACAACTCCCATGATCCCAACTAGAAGGACCAGTGGTCAGGGATGATGGGAATTGTAGTCTCAAAACATCTGGAGGGCCGAGGTTGAGGAAGCCACTTATGTAACCAAGCCAGCCAACAGGATTTCTGGGCCTGGTTCACTAGGAGTATTGGGCCTTCCGCCCACAAACAAATTTATTTTCCTAGTTTAGAAAAGATCAGGTGTGTTCAGGGTGGTAAGGCTAAACTACTTCCTGTTCATTTAACTGTTAACTGTCCTTTGCCAGCCAAGTCACACACTCTCTTTCTTTCCTGAAAGATCATCACATATGCAGGTTAAACCTGTACGTGTCCTGATATGCTGAACAGTCGAAGGATTTCTTCTGTGTAATCCTATCCTGAGATTTCTTTCTTGGTCAGACAGGGGCTGAGCTACTGAATAAATTGTCAAGACAATAAAGAAAAACATTGGAAGTATGGGAACATGCCACTGTCATTGTAAAGATCCCTTGATCTAAGGCGGTACTCTGAGATGAGTGACTATTCTTGGCACTACAAATGGAAGAATCTGTTGATTGGAATTTGCTCTTAGTTTTTCATTTTTCCACACTCGAGTTCAGTTCACCCCATTTCCTCATAAGTTTGTGGTTCATTTATTTTTAAATGTCCTATGCGCCCATCTCACCTCCTTGCAAGGTGCAGGGGGGGGGCTCTCTGTTGCAACAGGAAAATAATTTTTTAAAAATAAAATAAAAATTCTCTATGTGAAAATTCATCTTCGTTTTCAGGCACATACACTTATTTTGGTACCCCTCTCCCCTGGTATATGCAGTTTTGCAAACCATTTCCCCTAATATACTGTACCTTTGCATGTTAAGTTTATAGATATACTCATTTTTTTCTGTACATTTTCCCCAAATATATGTGTGTTTGCATGCCTGTGTTGGCTAGAGAAGCACCCGTTTGGGAAGCGTGAATTAGGCGAGTTCACATTAAAATGTGAACCGGAACGAATGTCTCCCTCATCTCTGCTTGTAATAACTCTTTGTTAAACACCTGCTGCTGCCCCCAGTCGGTTCCATTGCCGTTCTCGGCTTCATGGTTGAGATCCTTGGTTTGAGGCTGCTTCTTCGGTTGTTTTTCATTCCAAGAATGAGTGGGTAGATGAGGCTTTTGAGCAAACTGCAATTACACAATGTCACAGTTGATGAGATTACAAAGAAGTAAACATGTTGTTAGTATTAGAGGGGATATTTTTAACAATAGCTGCTTTAAAGGCACACATTGGCATCCTCTGTGGGAAATCTTCTTTGGAGGATACAAAAGGCAAGGAAGAACCACATTGGGCCAAACTTTTTCAGCAGACCAGAAAATATAGTGCAATGATGGTGGGTGACTATGGTTTAAACTACTTACTTTATACTAAGGGTTGATGATTTTCAAACTTTCTAGCATCTGAGAACACTTTTTAGGTTTACTTATCTGCAGAGGGCAAAGAGATTGCTGTGACTGGAGGGGGAGCCCTTTCCTCATGCTTTGAACCCCCCTGGAAACACAACAAACCTCCTGTTACCTGGAACTAGATGTAGACAGGGCAGATGAATAGGGCAGAACTGTGGGCAGCCTGAGGTAGCGCCATCCACCTTGGGCCTACCCATAGAAGGCAAGTGTAGAGAGACCAGGCTGATGTCCACTATTTCCAGGACCTCTACTCACTGTGAGGCTTTTGTGGATGAGCTGAGAGTTTGTTTGAACCCAGAGTGAGAACCCGGAGGCTGAGAGGAAGGGTGTGTCAAAGGAAAATTCACACACACACACACACACACACACACACACACAATTTTGCATCAATGCAACACTTTTGCACGTAACTGTATTTTTGTACTATTTTGTTTAAGTTGTCTGTTGTTGCCCTAGTTTTCCAATATGTTAAGCAGTGTAGAAATTAAACAATCAACCAAGAAGATTAGTATTGGTGGTTCTCTTTTATGGAAGTCCATCCACCCCCATCGTTCTACCCTGACACTGAGGTCCAGCGCCGAGGGCCTTCTGGTGGTTCCCTCACTGCGAGAAGCCAAGTTACAGGGAACCAGGCAGAGGGCCTTCTTGGTAGTGGCACCTGCCCTGTGGAACACCCTCCCACTAGATGTCAAAGGAAAAAACAAACTACCAGACTTTTAGAAGACATCTGAAAGCAGCCCTGTTTAGGGAAGCTTTTAATATCTGAAGGACTACTGTATTGTATTTTAATATTTTGTTGGAAGCCACCCAGAGTGGCTGGGGAAACCCAGCCAGATGGGCAGGGTATTATTATTATTATTATTATTATTATTAATAATAATAATAATAATAATTAATAAATATTTATTGCAATGGTGGGCCATTATGCAGCAGCCATATGGCTGGGAGTTCGCTTCAGATCTCATACAATGCCACATTTTAACACAGCTACATTGATCATCGGTCGTTTCCAGGCCCAGTTCGAAGTTCTCGTGTTGCTGTTTAGAGCCTCAAACACCTGAAAGACCACCATCTCTTTCGGGTACTAAGAAGCTTTGGGTCTGTGCCTATGGCAGCCTGGGAGAGGGCCTTCTCTGTGGCAGCCCCCAAGTTGTGGAACTCCCTTCCCACAGAGATTATGCAGCTTTTTTTGAATGCTGAAGACACGCATCTTTCTCCTGTCATTTGGACCTTTAAGATGCACATTTTTAGGACCCAACTTATTTCTGTAACTTTAAGTTGTTTCAAACTGTTTTAAATATTGTTTTAATTGTTGCAACTTGCATTTGGACCTTAGGGTGAACGAACTAATGAATATAATATAATATAAACTAGTAATAACAACCTTCCCACTCAGTAATCCCTGCTAATCATCCAAGGAGCTCCCGAGTCGCATCTGCAAATCAGAGCTACAATTCCCGGCACCTCTATCAAACTACAGCTCCCAGGATTCTTTGGGGGAAATCATGTGCTTTATGTTACAGAAATGTAAATAAAAAATCCTTTTGTACAGCATAATGTCTTGCACCTTTCCCCCAAAACCCTCTCTGGAAAACAGCTCTGGAATTTTTTTTGAAATGTGCTGCTGATACTGCATCTCATTTGTGGTTGTTTTGCTTGTCACGCCAGGGGTCTCCCCCCACCCACACTTTTGCTCATTCTCCCCCCGCCTTTTCAGTTACGACGGCTTTGCAATCTGACAATGCCGCCACCTACGCAGTTCAGCAGAAATTATAAAAAGAGGATTGTGTCAAAAGACTTGCACTCTTGAACAGCCTCTGCTAAATAGCATATTTTGTATGAATGAAGAAGGTTAGGATTAATTATTAAGAGAAAATGTTGCATCCTTTTGCCCTCATTTGGTTGAAAATTGTCACAAAAACGTATTGCAGGAAAGATTTGATTTTGTGGGAGGAATTTGCGCTTCCCACAAGCTAACCCTGTTCCTTTTTTGGCCTGACAGGGATTTCATTAGGGGAGGGCAAGAGCAAAATACTGAGAGCCCCCTCCCTGTTCTCTTCACCTACAACTCCACTCCTTTCATGTACTCTTTATGACTAAGATAATTTTTGTTCCGGCAAGCCTGTGTTTTTATCTGTTTTTCACTTAACCATTGGTTTTAAGTTTATCCTCTTTTAAACCTTTTTTCGGAGCATTTTAAGCTTTATTTTTTGTAAACTGCCTAGACATTCCATTAGCAATCAAGCTGTATATACATTTTGTTAAATATATGTGGTTTCCTCCCCCTGTTTTAGAACTTCTTCATAGGAAACAAACAAAAGAAGGCACAAAATGGCTGCTTTCCTCCCTCTCGTTGATGCCTCTTGGGTTTTCAGTACCTTTTCTAAAACTATATTTTTTTGTAGTGGTTTATTCACTGTGCATTGCAAGGCTCCACTAAGCAACGGGGGCAAACAACCTTGCCTATTTTCCTTTGTCTGAACTTAGAGACCTTCTTCCCTTTCAGCCCTTTCTGAAATTATTTCCTTCCTCTTGTCTGCTGTTCTGACTGGAGATTCCCCCCCCCCCCCCCTTTGCAGGTCTGCCACTCCATTCTAGGCTTCTCTCCCCCACCCCAATACACACAAGACACCTTCCCTGACTGCTGTTGTCTCTTTGCAGCGATGTTCTCTCTCACCAGCCCCTCTTTATCTCTGCTTATATCTCTGTTTATGTGACAAGGGAAAGGTTGGCGGATGAAGGGAGGAGATGGGAATTCCCAGGTTGATCCGGAGCAAAGAAATCTCTGCCGGTTTCGTTCAGAAAGAAAATAAGCAGCCTTTCCATGCTCCCCGGCCAGTGTCATAAACACGACTCTGCCAAGGCGTGTGGTTTGCGTCCTGCTCTGTCCTGGCCTGTTGCTGGCCTTGCCCTTTCGCCAGCATGTGCTTGCTGCAAACCAACTGGCTGGGACCAAGTAGGGGCAGTTAGGAGCCTGGAAGGGATGGAGAAAATCCCGTCTTCCCCGTGGGCTGGGCCCAAATGCCCCAGACCCCTCAGTCTAGCCATGATAGACTCTCCTTTAAACAGAGGTTGGGTGGCCCTCTGTCAGGGATGCTTTAGTTGTGCCTGGCTGGGGTTTGGACTAGATGACCTAGTTCTGCTGGTATGTCCCACGGAGGACCTTACGGTCTTCAGACAAAAACATCTTGGAGGTCTCGGGCCACAGAGAGGTTAGGCTGGCCTCAACCGGAGCCAGGGCTTTTTCGGCTGTGGCTCCAATCTGGTGGAACGCTCTGTCCCAAGAGACTAGAGCCCTGCGGGACTTGACATCTTTCCGCAGGGCCTGCAAGACAGAGCTGTTCCACCAGGCCTTTGGCCAAGGCACAGCCTGACCCCCTCCTTTGGCAATTCTTCACAGAACTCTAGCCCAATGGTTGCCATTAATCCGATTTGAACTGATTTTATAATGAAATGATTTTAGAATGTTGTGTCATTTTACTGTTGTTAGTCGCTCTGAGCCCGGCTTCGGCTGGGAAGGGCAGGATATAAATAAAAAAATATTTATTTATTATTATTCTATGAGGAGCGCACACAATTCCCAGGCTGAGGGGCTTGTTGGGGGAAGCACTAGCTGGTACTCTATGGAAGCTGCTTGAAGGCCGGTGGGCCTGGGCGGGGGGTGGGGTGGGCAAAGATGGAGGTGCCTGAGTGTACCCCTCACTTGCAGCCAGGCCCACCTGGTCACCCATCTTCAGGGGTGGAGAGGGAGACCCAAACTCCACCCCCATCTCCCCTCTTCCTCCTCCCTGGCCGCCGTGTCTTTGGCATTCAGTGCCGAGTGATTTGTAGAGAAGATTTTAAATAATATTTTTTTTGTTCGTTTGTACCCATTGCATGTGATTTGTGGGTTTGAGCGCTTGAGTCGTGGAGAGGTAAGAGCAGCCTTCACGATACCATATTGGTTTCTCAAGTCAGGCGGAAATGAAAAACAGAGACAAGTACCGGATTCTCTGTTTAGGCAACAAGAGGGAATGAAATAGGTATAGGATTCTTATATTTCAGGGCGATCTGCTTGGCTGATCAGTCGGTTGTCACTGAGGTCTGGCACTTGTGTCAGGCATTTATCATTCTACTTGCGGTCGTGTCTGATTTGGCTTCTTTTCCGCCTTGCATCTCATTGGCCCTCACTCTCATGTGGTTAGTTTGGGGTGACCATTGAAAGGCCAACTAATTTCTAGTTATTTAATTTATTGTTCCTAATCCCTTCCAAGCTATGCACGGGATGTGCACCCTTAACCAACTACAGTTCCCAGGATTCTTGTTGGGGGAGCCATGACAAAACGGTACGATGCTTTAAATGTACGGTGAAGATGTGGCCTTGTCTCTCCTTTGTCTTCGATATCGGGAATATATATATTTTTTACAATGATGGGCAGTAGGTCCCGACGGAGATTATGAAATCGGAGAACTCTGTTTACCAGCAAGTAACCTTCTTTTCTCCTTCATGAAATGCTTTGGAACGAGAACACTAATCAGCGGTATCACCCTCTTAAGACGCGGAGCACTTAATTAAATGAGAATCGAAGCGCTACCCTCATCCGCTGCAATCCAGGGAGCAACATTTTACAGGAGTGTGAACAGAATGCTGAGTAAGAGTTAAATATAGTTCAAAAGCAGGCGCACACAGAGGCAGCTGAGCTTACCAGATTTCTCAGTGAATGCACTCTCAATCCACCTGATGCCAGCATGCCTGCTGCTGATAATAATCCGTGTTATTCATTTGGAAAGAGTGCACTGAGTAGGTCTGCTCTTTGGATTTATTCCTAATAGCTATAAACAGGAAGAAGTACAGAAGTCTTATGGCTCAGAACTAGGATCCATTGCATAGGCACAGCTCGTAGAACAGGATTAAGGGTTCTGACTTTGGCGCAAGGATATAACAGCATATGAGGACAATCTGAGGTTGAACCGAGAGTTAATTGTTCTGAGATCCATTATTGTGCAGCACATAATGACCAGGCCCCGCTTGTGTTGCTGGGATTTTCTTAAAAGATGGGACAGACAGAAGTGTTGGGGGAAAGGTGCAAGACACGTTGCTGTACAAAAGGATTTTTTAAATTTACATTAAAGGTAAAGGTAAAGGTACCCCTGCCCGTACGGGCCAGTCTTGACAGACTCTAGGGTTGTGCGCTCATCTCACTCTATAGGCCATTAGCCAGCGCTGTATGCAGACACTTCCGGGTCACGTGGCCAGCGTGACAAGCTGCATCTGGCGAGCCAGCGCAGCACACGGAACGCCGTTTACCTTCCCGCTGGAAAGCGGTCCCTATTTATCTACTTGCACCCGGGGGTGCTTCCGAACTGCTAGGTTGGCAGGTGCTGGGACCGAATGACGGGAGCGCACCCCGCCGCGGGGATTCGAACCGCCGACCATGCGATCGGCAAGTCTTAGGCACTGAGGTTTTACCCACAGCGCCACCCGCGTCCTTTATTTACATTACATGCATTTAAAGCACACGATTTCCCCCAAAGTGGCGAGCACCCTCTAAATGCCCTTTCTGTTGCTCTCTTTCCAACCCATAACAAAAATACTGTATACAAAAATATCCACAACTTGAGCTGAAGCTTGGGGGCTGGAAGGACTGCCCTGGCCAGTGTTCAAGGAACAATCCAAATCCACCCTTTGATGCAGACACTTCTTCATTCATTTTAAATGACACACACACACACACACACACACACACAGTGGTACCTCGGGTTACAGACACTTCAGGTTACAGACACTTCAGGTTACAGACTCCGCTAACCCAGAAATAGTACCTTGGGTTAAGAACTTTGCTTCAGGATGAGAACAGAAATCGCATGGTGGCGACATGGCGGCAGCGGGAGGCCCCATTAGCTAAAGTGGTACCTCAGGTTAAGAACAGTTTTAGGTTAAGAACGGACCTCCGGAACGAATTAAGTTCTTAACCCGAGGTACCACCGTATGACAATTTGAAGGATAACTACATTAGGTAAATGGATCTAGCTAGGGCAGGGATAGCCAACGTGATGCCTTCTAGGAGTTGTGGGCTCCAACTCCCATCAGCCCCAACCAGCACGGTCAGGGATCATGGGAGCTGTAGTCTATCCAGAACACCTGGAGGGCAACACACTGAGTTGCCCATAAGCTAAGGGAATCATCCACATGCCCAAACAGCCTTTCATATCCTTCCTCTGTTGGGGATGGGGAATTGTGCCTGTAAGCAGCAGAGAAGGTTCCCCCTGTCTAAATCCACCATCTGAAGCTGAGTACCATATTTTTTGCTCTATAAGACTCACTTTTCCCTTCCTTAAAAGTAAGGGGAAATGTGTGTGCGTCTTATGGAGCGAATGCAGGCTGCGCAGCTATCCCAGAAGCCAGAACAGCAAGAGGGATTGCTGCTTTCACTGCGCAGCGATCCCTCTTGCTGTTCTGGCTTCTGAGATTCAGAATATTTTTTTTCTTGTTTTCCTCCTCCAAAAACTAGGTGCGCCTTGTGGTCTGGTGCGTCTTATAGAGCGAAAAATACGGTATGTATTCAGAGTCCTTGCTTGAGTAATTTGATAGTTGCCTACCAGCTTTGTGGGACTTCCCTGCCCCAATTGGTGCTATTCAGTCTCTGAGCAGCTGCAGCACAGGCAACCCCATGTTTCTGCAACGTGTTGGTTTGAATCAGTCCATGGCATTTTCGAGAACAGCTTTGTGAGCACCTGATTTGTGGTGGCGGCGGCGGGGGGGAGGAGAGAAGGGTTATGCTGCAACTAAGCCTACTGAGAAAAGCTTTTAAAGGCTGCTGATCATTGATCAGAAAGATGAAGTTCAATGGTCTTTCTAAAACAGTTTTAACCGTAAGGCAGGAAGGAGACCCTTAAGCAACGTGGGGTAGGCAGAGAGAGCTGGGAAATTAACCTATGCTTCTGATAAGAAAGGTGTTGACGATTTGAGAGAGAGAGAAACCGGGAGTGAAACTAGCTTTAGGATTTATCCTGCAAATGATTGGATAGCAGGAAAGAAAAGAGGGCGAGAGAAGCAGCCGCCGCCTGCTTTTTCTTTAAAGCATGTGGCATCCTTGTGGGAGATTTTCTGGATTCTGGTTAAGCTATTTTTTCCCTCTTTGGAGGAAATAGAAATGGCTTGGCCCTTAGCAACCCAGCTTACTTCCTAGTTTTGCAGGCAGAAATATGTGTGTGCCAGGGGTGGGGGGAAAAGGCATGAGTATGCGGGGTCCTGTCAGGTGGCAGGAAGAGGGATCCTCTCCCAATAAAAGGAATCAAAAGGGGAATAAACTCTGGGATAATCAATTCCCCAGACTTTATTGCCTCTAGCTCTTGGGATTGTACCTTGGAGATCTCTCACTACAGTGAAAGCCAGAGCTGTAAAATGTCTTGCAATTTTTGAAGGCATAGAGGGAGAAATCCTCAGGCGTAAAACAGACCCAAGTTGGGTGTCCAAGTTCAGGAAATTGGGTTGACTTATTATGGTGGCAATCATAAGCATACCTCCTTGGAATCGCCTGTTTATTTGTCTATGGCACTTATACATGCAGAATTAGGTGAGCAGCACAGTTATGAGCCCTACCACCTTTTAACAGCTGTCTTGACACACACAAATTAAATACCGTATTTTCCTGCATATAAGACGACTGGGCGTATAAGACTACCCCCCAACTTTTCCAGTTAAATTATAGAGTTTGGGATATACTCGCCAAGACTTACCCCTCTTCCAACACACACCAAATAATAAAAAAAAAACACCAGTCTCTAGTCTGGCTCAGAAATCCGCTCCACCTCTTAGTGGCCGGCGGCTTCTGGGGCCAATTTTCAAGCGTATTTCTGCTTCATCTAGAGCTTGGTGTCCTCTGATTTAATTTGCTGTCGTTTGATCCTTTGGTGGGGAGTTGCTGCAGGGGCTGCTGCTGTAGCCGGCATATAAGCCAACCCCCAACTTTTGAGAAGATTTTCTTGGGTTAAAAAGTAGTCTTATACGCCAGAAAATACAGTAGGTGTAGTTTTTCACCAGTCCTGGCTGGGAGTCCAATAACATCTGTAGAGTCAGAGGTTAGCCAGCCCTGCTGTAAAAGTTTCAGCTGCTTCGTTTCTGGGTTAAAAACTGTGTGTTAAAAACCATGGCTTAAGTCTGTGTGTTAGAGCTGGAATGAGCCCAAGTGAGACTCAAGCTTCCATGTTCATGTGGCAGATTTTACTTTCACGTTCACAAAATCTGGGAGCAACGGAGCACGAGCCGGGGACCATGGTTTGTAACAAACCCTGGTCAGCTCCAGAACAAGCCAGCTTCAAACATGATGCTGGAGAAACCAGCCAGAGTTTAACCTTGCTCAGACTTGTTGCAGCTCATGCATATAGCGCTAAGTAGCCAGGAACGGTGCAAAAAATAAAAAATAATGGTCTAGCATTCTGTGGCTCAGCAATACTTAGATGAACCCTACAAGGTAGATCAGCATTAATATTTCCATATTACCGTATTTTTCGCTCTATAAGACGCACCAGACCACAAGACGCACCTAGTTTTTGGAGGAGGAAAACAAGAAAAAAAAATATTCTGAATCTCAGAAGCCAGAACAGCAAGAGGGATCGCTGCACAGTGAAAGCAGCAATCCCTCTTGCTGTTCTGGCTTCTGGGATAGCTGTGCAGCCTGCATTCGCTCCATAAGACGCACACACATTTCCCCTTACTTTTTAGGAGGGAAAAAGTGAGTCTTACAGAGCAAAAAATACAGTAATTGTTTGGGAGCGGACTGAGACTGAAACAGTGGCTTGCCTCAGGCTGAATAGTGTGTTCCTTTCTAAAACGGGATTTAATGTGAGAGCATCTCTGCTCACCCTCTTAGCCTCTGGCCTCATTCAAGTGAGCTATAGGCAGGTGGATACACACCTCTGCCTCACCACACTGGCTGCGACTGTACCAGCCAGTCTAACCTTTCCTGGTGGGCCTTTGACCCCGGTGAGCAGGGTCTCTGTAACTGACCTCAAATCTCTGGCAGTTTCGTGTAGGTGCATTCTGGGTAGTTTGCACCCAAACCATTGCCAACACCTTGAATTGGGTCTAGAGGCTTATAAGGAATAGAAGATGCAGGCCTCCTTTTCCTTGACACCTAGGCTGTTAAGGAAGTTCCCGTGGTGTATGCATAATGTGAGCTGAAATCCACATCTATCCTGCATTTGCCCTGTTATTTCTTACGAAACACTGCATCTTGATGCTGTTTCCCATCCAAACCAGCTTTGATTGAAATTGAGAAAATGAATGGCTCGGCTGTGTTTCCAGCTGGTACACAGCCCCAGACATGGGTACCGGATTTGAGCATATGGCAGTCAACAGCCAGGGCTAGGACTGTGTCCTTTGAGATTACTTGATCATCTCCATACATCTTTTAACACCATTGGGATGATTTGGGTTGTGGGAAAGTGATTGAAAAAGGAGGAGAGAGGTGCAAAAGGAAAGGGTTCAGGTTTTCGACAGTCATTTCTTGTTTTGTGTCAACTGGCAAGATATATTGGGGTTGTTATGGTTAGTGTGGGTGTGCTTGGGTGTTACCAGCACAGATATTGCTGATCAAGCTCCATCGCTAAGCAAATTCCACGGATACCTCGATGAGAGAAGCACTTATCTTTGCACAAATGCACCTGTATTTGCTTTTAATAAAACTTGCTAATATTTATGAAGCGCCGTAATGGGGATTTTATTTTCATCCTTAAATCTACTACATTTATTAAAAGCCATCCGGTTATTCTTTTTCTTTTCTTTTTTTAAAAAAGCATTGCTAAGCAAACATATTAACTTCAGTCGGTTGATTTGGGGGTGGGGGGAACAGAGCAAGATGCTATCGCGCAATTTGCTATACCCCAAAATACCTATTGCTCCCTAGACTGTCAGATTACATTCTTATCCTGTTGAAACTAATTGAATTGAAATAAGTGATTAACAGAGCATCTGCACAATTAGGTGGGCATTTTTCTTCCATTTCAATTATATCATACTTGAAGGGAGAGAAAAGAATCTCTTAAGGCGGAAGAAGCTAGGAAATGAGGTATAAATATCCATCAGTACCATTATAGCCTAGTCTCTTACCATTTCCTTTAGAGGACTCTATGTGCAAAGATTTATAACTCAGCAGCGTTGAAAGGATTTACCCAAAGAAATCTTTGTTCTGGTTTTAATGCAGTTTCGAAGCTTGGCAAATAGAGGTGGAGGAAAGTGCCGGAGGTGGCAAATCAGGGATTGAATTAGTGCTTGTGTAACTGCAGTCCTAGTTAACTAGGTATCATCAGTATAAGAACATAAGAGAGTCAGTGTGCTGTTGTGGTTAAGAGTGTCTGGTTGGGACCTGGGAGTTCATATTCCCACTCTGCCATAAAACTCATTTGGTGACCTTGGGCCTGCTAGAATTCCTGCTCCGTGATTGCAGTCATGGAATTGTTGTCTTTCACATGATGGTGTATGTTTTTACTCCACAGAGTGGGAAGTGACGGAGACAGGATGTTTGTCTTACTGTGTTCCTTGAAGTGGGACTATTGTCCTTTGTTCTCTCTCTTTGCTGCCTGATACTAGAGAGAGAGGGAGCCATGTTGCAGTGCTCCGTGTGTGTTTATATGTAAATAAAGTAGATTAGCCAAAATGCTGAGTTGCTGAGGTCTGTTACGCAAGCTGCGAAGACTCTGTAGATCCCTAAGTGTGCCGATGTCTGTTGGCATCGGTCGCTGTAAAGTTCGGGCAGAAGAAAGCTTTTGAAGCTCCCGAACGATCAACCAGGAGGGAGAGAACGTGCCAGTCGGGCATGTGTCTCTGCCAGGGTCCTACTCAAGGGTAGGGCGAGCTCTTGACAGGGCCTAGTCACCGCCTCTCAGCCTAACCTACCTCCAGGGTTGTTAGGAGGGAAGGGACAACCATGTACACCATCTTGAGCTCATTGGAAGAAAGGTGATATATAAATGAAATAAAATAGATAAATAAAAATCATGTGGGATCATACCAAAAACTCATATAGTCCATTTCTCACAGCGGGACATCTGATGCCTGTGGAATGCCTGCAAGCAGGGCATGTGCATAATCACCCTCTCTCACTGTTGTTCACCAGCAACTGGTATTGAGAGGTGTACAGGTGACTCCTCATTTACACGGTTATATTCCAGGCCTCCGCACGCATATGCAAAATTGCGTTAGTGGGGAGCACCCTGGAGAGTCTTCCTGGCTCTGGAGGAGACCCACCCCAGAGACCCTCTGGGGCAGGTTTCTTTGCAATTTGGAGGGGCAGCGAGGCTTTGTTGAGCTGCTCAACCTCCCCGCCGAACAGCTGATGTTCAGGGTAGCACAGCAGCACTAGCTGCTTGCCCACATGTCAGCTGCATCCAGTGTGCTCCCACCATTGGTTTGGCAAGTGGTGCACATATGATGTGAGCTGCAATCTATATCTATCCTGCGTTTTACCGCTGGTTCCAAAACTGCAGTGATTTTTATTTATTTCTTAGAATTCCCAAGGAATGCTGGCACAAGGTTGCTGTTGACTAATAAATTGCTTGTGCCATGAGTTTCCGAGGGTGAAGAATTATACTGCTTTAGGATCATGAAGTAGCTAATAAAAGTCTTAGTTATTGGATACATGCTTGTTACCTTCTGCTAGAATCTATCCGCTAGACTAGATTGCTAAATCTTGGGCTAAAATCAGTGCTTGAATTACAGGAGAGTTAAAGGGGGCCTAGACCATTTTCTTCTGCCCATTTAACTACCGCATTTTTCGCTCTATAAGTCACACCAGACCACAAGATGCACCTAGTTTTTGGAGGAGGAAAACAAGAAAAAAAAATATTATGAATCTCAGAAGCCAGAACAGCTGTTCTGGCTTCTGGGATAGCTGCACAGCCTGCATTCGCTCCATAAGACGCACACACATTTCCCCTTACTTTTTAGGAGGGAAAAAGTGAGTCTTATAGAGCAAAAAATACAGTAATCTTTTTAGAAGGCTATGGAACTGTGGCTATGATTTGGTTGGGAAAAAATAAAGGGATTCCAGGGCTTTCGTTAAGGTCTCTCTTCCTTTCCTCCCATTATTCAAGCTTTTTCTGGAAACCACCCCAAATTGCTGTGGTTGTGTTCTCATTTCGTTTCAGCCTCAGAAAATCAAAAAGTTTCTACTCTTTGCTTAGCCCCCCACTCTTAAGATGGATCTTTGCTCCCACCTCCTAGTAATTCATGGTGCCTTTGTAAAGCTAGAAATTGTATTTTCGTCTATCAAGCCATGTTTATGATTGCTTCAGTAATTGCAGTGTTCCTTATTTTTCCTCAGATTGCGTTATTTGAGTTTGTGCATTCAATTATAGTAAGTTCATTAAAAATGTTCCGTGCCTCAACCCACTCTAATGCTCCTTTAAATAACAGAAGTTGCCACTTTGAAGCAGACCTGAATGAAATTGAAGTCGAAGCCTAAGATTAACAAAATTAATTATTAAGCAACATTACCATAAAATGGGATTTCTGTAAAATATTTTAAAAGCTGTCCATAAATACTGCTGCTGTTACACTGTGTTGGTTTTGAGGGCTCCTTTGAGTTTTGTATCAGTATTAGGGGATAGCTCCTTAGTTATTTTCTTCATCATCTGCTCAATAAGTCTGTGAGTCTTTGTGAGTCAGAAAAATAGTGAAGGCCCACTGTGTGCTGGACTGTGTGTGTGTGTGTATGTGTCTGTCTGTCTATCTATCTATCTATCTATCTATCTATCTATCATCTATCATCTATCTATCTATCTATCTATCTATCTATCTATCTATCTATCTGTATCTATATATAAAATCTCAAATATAACAGAAGGCAAGGGAGGCAAAGTGAGAAAAACATTGCCAGAATCTGTAGAGTTATATAAGCAGTCCATGTGTCTGAAGAGGTATCTAAATGAGATTGATGATTATTAATTCCGGTGTAGAAAGGGCAGTGAGAGCTTCACTGTACAGTGTATTGTGGGTGTTTATCATTTCTTGCTTGCAATGTAAGTCTCTTTGCCATGATAAGGGCTCATAGGATCTTTGTCCATCTATTAGTCCTCTGCCATGTTTTCGGATTCAAGAGGCACTGCATTTTGAAAATTGTTATGTGATTGGGGCATTGTTGAAAATGATGTCATCGTGGCTTTTCAGTGCTTGCAAAAATTCACTGGTACCTTGGTTTACGAACTTAATATTTTCCGGAAGTCCGTTCTTAAACCAAAGCATTCTTAAACCAAGGCTTGCTTTCCCATAGAAAGTAATGGAAAATGGATTAATCCGTTCCAGACGAGGAAAAACAACCCCTAAAACAGCAATTTAACATGAATTTTACTATCTAATGAGAGCGTTGATCCATAAAATGAAGGCAATAATCAATGTACTGTACTATAAAATAAACAAGACAGTATTGTAAATGATAAAAATTAAAATTATTATTTTTTCCTTACGTGCACTGATGATAGTCATTGTTTGGATGTGGGGGCTTTTATTCATTTCTGCAGTCACACAATCAGCCAGTAGCTGAACTGGGTTCCACACAGTCACAAAAACAAGCCACAAAAATGAAGTCACAAGCCACAGTCACAAGTCAGTCCCATAAAACGAAGAACACGTCACAGTCAAAAAATTGAAAAAGCCACACAAACAAAAACACAAAAATAAATAAATAGCAAAAACAAAAGCTTCAAATATCACCTCTGCATTGTGTGGGTGCTCGGGACTCAACAGCCGACAGACTCAACAGGAAGCCTCTGGTTAGCAGCGGGGGACTCAATTTACAAACTGAACACACTCAACAGGAAGCGGAACATGTTCTGCTTCCAAGGCAAAGTTCACAAATCAAAATACCTACTTCCGGGTTTGTAGCATTCTTATTCCAAGTTGTTCATAAACTCAGCTGTTCTTAAACCAAGGTACCACTGTATTGTGTTTATGGGAGACTGAGCCATGTGGCTCTTTTCTCCAGGACACATAAGCCCATGATCATGTGGAAGAAATCTCTGCAGCAACTTTCCCAAATCAGCATCACCCCTCCCAGAAATAGGTGCATTGTTGGCACCTTACAGCTCCTTTTTGACCGTTAAAACTTTTAAGGGATAGAAGTGGCCCAAGAAATTGGGTGGTGATTCTCATCTGCGTAGCCAAAACTGAACAAACACTTAAGAGACCCTGCAAGCTGTTTTAAACATGGAAAGAATCTTGGCATGAGCGCATTCCTTTTAGGAAATTAAATCTGATCATTGGAAGCAAATGTTATGGGTGGTGAGAAAAAACACACCCCTATATAGACATACAGTCGCTGCTAAGGAGAAAACAAGATTAGAGAGGTCCTGGGAGACCTTATTGCATTTTCAAACAGTGTTAGAAACTGAGATATGAAAGCTAGGAGCTAAATGGTGCCTTAAACCTAGGTTATGGGCACAACAATGGAATGTCTCAGCACACTTTTTTCTAACAAGAATACAAAGCTGAAAATGAACGAACCGGCTAAAATCTTACATTCATTTTTCACATGGGCTAATCCTCATCTGAAGACTGCAAAAACAAAGCCATGCTTCCCCTGCCAGCCCCCCAAATATTCTTAAGAAGGTCTCCAGAGGGTGGCTGGAAGTGGGGAGGCAGAAAAAGGTCCTCCTTTGCTTCCACTCTGCAGTTTTAATCTGAAATTTTAGGACTGCGCCCAGAGCGCAGAAACCGCTTCTCACTAATGAAATTCCTTGTCGCAAAACGCGCCTAGAACAATAGGAGTTTTGAGCGCTGTTTTCAGATTCCTAATACATTTGAGAAGCTAACACATTGATAAATTTGTTCTAAATCCTCCTGTTATTCTAAAGCAAATCCGCACATTGCTTGTGCTTGCTGTTCAATGTATTCTAGAATGTCCAAATTAAACACACACACACACATGCCTACCTTTTTTTTATTTAAGGTTTTGGGTAAACAGTATATTAATTTCAATTTATTGCATAAGAATTATACATGCTTATAATCTGTTTCTGGATAATCCCTCTGAAACAGTCGTTCTTTCTTAGAATTAATGGTTCAGTGACCAGGATGATTTCTGAAACTGAAACATGGAAGAAGGTTTACATTACCGCTGTCACAAAATATAATCAAGCCCCTCTCATATTTGTCTTGAGAATTATTAAAGCGTAGCCTGCAAAGTGGCCAGTGTGGAAATGCAATTCTGGTGAGAATCGTCAAAGGATGCAATGAGCGAGAATGAAAATGCTGCAGTGGATCTAATTAGCAAAACTAAAATTGCAATCCAATCCCCAAATAATTGTCATTAGAAATAAAATCGCATTTCAGGCATTTTTTTTGCAATCATGATTAGTACAGTGGCGGGGAAAGAGATTTGCTCTTGTTGTTCCTTTAATTGCAATCATTTAACCCCAGTCAGTAGGATGTGCCAGTTTAGCAAACCATTCTGACATAGGGGGAGAAAAATCTTCCATTCAATTCCAGGGTGTCTTGGACATTGGGGTCAGACCTACTTGTCCCCCAGAATTTCCCTCACCAAGACTTTTGTTTTCCCCTCTGCCTTAAATATAATAGCCCAATTAATTTTAATATTTGCCAGCCTGTGCATCTAAGTCTATCAGAGGAGATGTCATAGAATGAAAATACTAATGGGATATGTGCCAATTTGCAGTTGAAGTAAGGCTGCTTCTAATATAAGCTGGAGAGCTTTTGTATTAACCTCTAACAATGGAGGAAAATCAACCCGTTGCAGCTGATTACTTAAGCTACCTCCAGTTACATTTGCACAACAAATTTGAATTCCAATCATTTTGCATACTATTTCCACCTATGTAATTGTCTGCTGGCCCTTATTATTTATTATGCAAAAGTGAAGGTGCTGGCTTCCCTCCCTCCCTCTCTCCCTCTTTTTGAAGCGTGAAGAATGAAATGATTTTGTATGCAAACAGTTAAAATTCTCCTGTGTATTCCCCATTCTGTATGTGTTGATAAATTCACTTACGATGAGTGACAGTCTGAGGGTTTGGGGGGTCAGATCGGTCACTCTTTCCATGACACTGATGAAAATGATAAACTAAATGCCAGAAGTGTCCCCGGTGCATCATACGATGAAATGTGTAAAATGTCAGTGTCTAGCCAGTGTCTATTAATAACTAAATATGATTGCATGTAATGAGCAGATATTTTCATGTTGATTGAAGTATGATTTCTTTTGATCTTCCAGATGTTGCTGCTTAGAAATTCATACTGCTCTTTGGCTGCTAAATGCATAATGACCTTTTAAAACCTTTTAAACTCTTTCTTTTTCAAAATCCCTATTATTTTCCATGTGGAAGTCAACCTGGTGAGCTTTTTCCCCCATGTAGGTTTGAAGTTTATCCTTTCTTCATTCCACCCTTCTCCTTTTATTGTCTACTGATCATCATTATTCTTTGTGTCCTTTTCTCTTTCTTTATCAACACTGCCCTCAAACTATTGCAGGGGAAACGGACGATGGAGGCAAAGAAAGCATTGGTTAAATTCTGCGTGTTTTGATGACTGATTTATTAGGTGTTGCATTTTGAACCTCCCCAAGATCCATCAAACTGTAGCCCTGAGGAAAGGCCTTCCAATGTCTCTATCCCAGCCTCCTGAACTAAGGTTCATTGGATTCTCAAGTGAAAACCATGGCAGACCTTATCAGCCTAGTAAAAGCCTCAGCGCCTAGGGCTTGCCGATCGAAAGGTTGGCGGTTCGAATCCCTGCGGCGGGGTGCGCTCCCGTTGTTCGGTCCCAGTGCCTGCCAACCTAGCAGTTTGAAAGCACTCCCGGGTGCAAGTAGATAAATAGGGACCGCTTACTAGCGGGAAGGTAACGGCGTTTTTGTGTGCGGCTCTGGCTCGCCAGAGCAGCTTCGTCATGCTGGCCACGTGACCTGGAAGTGTCTCCGGACAGCGCTGGCCCCCGGCCTCTTGAGTGAGATGGGCGCACAACCCTAGAGTCTGTCAAGACTGGCCCGTACGGGCAGGGGTACCTCTACCTTTACCCTTACAGTTTTATAAAGGCCGCCTCCTATTTCTTCAAATGAGCATCCATTCTATTTCTGGGTCCCTAGTCTTGCACGGCAGTAGGGATAAGAGTCATAGGACTCCAAATGGGCTGCTTGCTGCCTTCTCAGCCATGGGCTCCATGTCTGCCTCCAGTGCTGGATTTACGTATAAGCTAAACAAGCTATAGCTTAGGGCCCCACTCTCTTGGAGGCCCCCCCAAAAAATTAAAAGAAAAAAACCACTGGATGTACATTTCCAAAATATAAGATAAAAAACAAACAAACCTACATACAACAACAGTGTTTAGTGTAGGTTCCTATGATTTAAGTAATGGGCCCCGCCTGCTCCGTAAAATATCACTGGTTTGCTCATTTCTATATATAGGGTGCCTGCATTCTGCATGGACTGGTTGCATGGCAACATGTGCAAATGGCTTTAGATACCTTTTTAACTTTAGATACCTATTAGGTCCATAAATTACTGTGTAGCATATATTTAATACAAAAAACAGTGACAATTTGTTGTTGACAAAGGACAACTGGATATATAAAGGGCCCCATTACCTTCAGTAGCTTAGGGCCTCATCCGGCCCTGTCTGCTTCCATTCCTTTGCTCACCTTATATGCCATCCTCTGCCAGCCAGGTGCCTGCGTGATCTTGGGAACCACAACTTCCAACAGACCCAGCAGGCGAGGCTGTGCTGGCAGGGAGTTGATGGGAGTTCTATTCCAAAGCGTTTGGAGGGCACCAGGTTGGCACAGACTGCTGTGATGTAGTATGGATCCTTATGGAGCCAAAATGACACCATCTTTGCACAAGAAAGAAGGTATCAGCCTGTTCAGAGGAAACTCATGGTTAGTAGAAGTACAAAAGAAATCTTTGGGGGAGGGGGAAGGGGAGAACTCAAGACAGCTCAATTGAAGACTGAGCATGCTCAGTGTATTGCAGAGTGATTCTTGGTGGGGAGGCGGGGTTAGAATGAAGGGGAATGGAATGGAATGGAATATATTGGAAAAGGTCATGGCTGGATGGAATCCTGAGCAGGAGAGCTTGACACTGCAATATCTTGTTGCAGGTCCCTCCTGTCCATCTTGCCATTGTTATCATATTAATTTATATCCTGCCTTTTTCCCTGACGGGGACTCAAGGCGGCTTACAGATAAAAGAGAAACAACTAAAAACATAGGTGGGATCATAAAAAATAAATAAATTATTGAATTTGTTAGTCGCCTTGACTTTCAACAGATAGACAAAAAAACATTTTATTCTGTTAAACATTTGCACACACACCCCTGCATAACTGCAATTGCATCAGCAACTATTGCTGTTTATATAGGTGTCCCCTAAAGAATGATTATAAATATTTATAATTTAAAATATAATTATAAATATTATAATTATAAATATTAAAGTTGTGATGTTTTATTGATCAATCTTTAGATGTGTTGAAATTGCACAATAAGATGGTTTATGTGTACACGTACACACACACACACAGACGACCCATTTGGATTCAGGCTTAATGTTATAATTTCTCTTGTTAAATCCCTGGCAGACAGGAAGCATTCAGTGATGTGATCCCACACCTGCAGTAAATAAATATAAGCCACAGGTTTACTTGGTTCATCAGCCACCCTCTCCATTTGTATAATAGCCTTGCCTTCTATGACTTGAGACACACCTGCAATTGCATCAACAATTATTGCTGTTTATTTAGGTGTCCCCTTTTCATTGGCATGAAAAATAAAAACTGAACAATGCAATTGGAATAAATCGATATAACACCATCCTTATCATTATAGGAATGGTAAAATTGTAATGATGAGTCAGGGTCATCTGATTTTGATTTTGGGTGCCCCCTTCTGCTGCTGTTCTGTGGTCAGAGCAATGCCAAAGAGAGGGGTTGGTCTTTGCCCCCCCCCCATCATCTTCTGGCGTATTATTATTACTGGTGCAGTCAGAGGTGTGTGTGTGTCTGTCTGTACATGGCAAGACTGGAAGTCACCTTCACACACAGAAGAAAATAGCAATTTCTGCACATTCTAATTTTCTCTTGATACCCTGACCTTTCTCTAGTCTATGTACTCGGTTCTTTTGGTATACTGAACGAATACAGATTATTACAGCCAAGATCTGTAGCCATTTCTACCCGCTTCTCAAGCTCTCACGTTATTTAAGAGAATAGTTTGCTTGTAAGACCAAAGCAATTGTAAAATCATATAAATTGCAACGCACAGATACCTCCCCGTGCAGAATTTCGTATCATGTCAGCCCTCCCGCCCCCCTGCACACAGTTAGTTGCTCCCCCAATTAAAAATCCCCAAATGTTATAACCTTTCCTCATTCTTACGGGATTTGGGGAGTTTCAGTTCTCTGTACCTTTTACAGCACTAAAAAAAGGTAAAGTACCCATGACCGTTAAGTCCAGTTGCAAACGACTCTGGGGTTGTGGTGCTCATCTTGCTTTACAGGCTGAGGGAGCCGGTGTTTGCCTGCAGACAGTTTTTCTGGGTCATGTGGCCAGCATGACTAAGCCGCTTCTGGCAAACCAGAGCAGCACACAGAAATGCCGTTTACCTTCCCGCTGGAGCGGTACCTATTTATCTACTTACACTTTGATGTGCTCTCGAAAAGCTAGGTTGGCAGGAGCTGGGACCGAGCAACGGGAGCTCACCCCATCACGGGGATTTGAACCGCCGACCTTCTGATCGGCCAGCCCAAGAGGATCAGTGGTTTAGACCACAGTGCCACCCGTGCTACAACATCCTTTTTTAGGTGTAGTGAAATATTCCCAGTGATTTCCATTGAAATACAATAATAGAATCATAGAGTTGGAAGGACACAATCTTGCCAAAATCTTGTGAGATCCTGTGGAGCGGGCAATACCCTGTGCTCTTTCAGCAGGATCTCACTGGAAATCAGTGCTGATGCCAGTGCCACTTCATCAGTGGCAGAGGTGGCATGGCCGGAAGCCAGGGTGGCAAAAAGGGGTACATCGCCCCTGGGTGTAATGACCAGAACTGTGTGGGATATATCCAACCTCACATAACCAAGATGCTTAACTCTAATCAATGCATAAAGGGGAAGAGGGGTTACCAAACTCTTAGTTCTCTCTGTTTCCACCATGTGAATTTATCAGTGAGGACTACTAAGCTGGATGCTCCAAGCTTAGACCACATGGCTTTAGCAAGCCATTTTTGTGTTTCTATACAAATCGTTTAGAAACATTTGCCACTTTTTGGCAAAGTTATACTGCCTTGTCCTTTCTTGGTGCTGTATGGAAAAGCACATGAACCTGACCTTTGAAGAATTTGTAGGTAAACCATTTTTAACTTACCAAACAAGTCTTTTCTATTCAAAGGGGAGTGGGGAACTTTGGAGGAAACTTAGAAGGGGACATTTTAAAGGTATATTTCCATGCTGCATGTTTTGTGATTTTAAATCTCTGCTGGGGCTCTCTCTCACCAAAGAGTACTTGCCCCAAACCTGGATCTAGCCATCCAGGGAATTCTCCATTCTATTTTACCAAATACCAAAAACCAAAGGTACCCCAAACCAATAAACAGCACACAGTATTTCAAGTATGTGCTGCCTACTATTCATGGATCATGACCCAAACAGTTAACGACATGCAGTATGACTTGATCCATTCTTACAGCAAAAATCAATAAATAATGTGAACTAAGATTTATTAAAAACATTTAGGGAGAGGGAAAGTTGTGTTTTCCCATTAGTAAGGGGAGGACAGACAAATATTGTTTCTATTACATTCTAATGAGGTTTATTTCCCTGCCTTCTGCCAATATGGCTGTGGGGAAATTTAATAATTGTTAGAGAGTTACAGGAAACAATCCATGCTTAATTTGTTTCCACAAATGAAATCCTTGCGGTCACAATTATGTGTTGGACAATATTGTGTTTTCCTTTCTTCTCTTCGTGTTCTGTTTCTTGCCCATAAATGCAAGGTATATTTAGATCTGAGGGCTAGCGAAAAAATTGGAATCAATCTTTTTAAAGGGCACAACTTACCTTTCTTTCTTTCTTTCTTTCTTTCTTTCTTTCTTTTTAGTTCTGTGGCTCTCCTATTGAATCAAGATTGATTTTAAGAACAAAACCTTCAGAGGAAGTTTTAAAATACATATTTTTCATTTGACAAAAAGGAGCAAAGCAGTTCAGGTTGTGAGTATGTGCAAACCTGAGTTTGATCACCCTTGGTGCGTCTCCCCTGGGAGATGCTGATGGTTCAGTAGATAGTGCTACTTGCTGTTGAGAGAGTGCTAAATGTAGGGTTCAGAAACTGGGAGAGAAGTCTATTAGTGTTAGAAGTGTTCCTACAATAGTACTACGTTGTGCTTTGCTGCCTATGTTACACAGAGCTCCAGCTTGGAGAAGTTGGGCTTCAACACCACTCCTAACACAGGAACATAGGAAGCTGTTATGAGGGCCCTCACAGGGTCCTTGAGGAGTCCTGCCTCCTTCCCAAAGGCTAGTGAGCACATTCCCAACTTTGAGAAGGAGGTGGGAGGGCTCTGGAGGTTGCCAGGGCCTTGTGCCTCCTCCTCAAAGCTCATAGCGTCACTTAGCCTGCTTTGGGAAGGCAGCGTGAAGGCTGGTAGTGTGTGTGTGTGTGTGTGTGTGTGTGTGTGTGTGTGTGTCAAATTTTGGCCTCTGAAATATACTCTGAGTCAAGAGTGGATTTCATGCTCTTTATTCAGCTCATAGCGGTGAGGAGGAATGGAAGTTCCCCCAGAATGTCTGCTTTATATACATTATTTACACAATGGGCCCCACGTGATTGGCTAATTCCAGGATTCACCTGTAGGCCAATCAGGTTGCGGATTCACTTCCACCTGGAGCTGGATTGGGTGGCTCCTGTGGATCAATCAGACTGCTGCATTCTGGACCCTATTGTTCTAGGACCAATCAGACTGCTAGATTCTGAATCCTATTGTTCTTGGACCAATCAGACTGCTGCATTCTGAATCCTATTGTTCTAGGACCAATCAGACTGCTGCATTCTGAATCCTATTCAGCTCAGTACATAACAGCCTCCCTGCTCACCCCCTGTGCAACAAGGCTGTGTGTGGACCACGCTTTCCATGCTGAAGTACTCTTGCAGCCTCCTTGGGATGAAAAGTTGGACCGCCCTGGTCTACACTGACTGAGGGTGACTCTCCAATGTGTTAGGCAGGAGTCTTCCTCAGCCCTTCCTCAGCAAAGGTTTCCTGCCCATGGTTTAAGAGATAAACCGAAGGTCTAATGGATTTGGGAGAGGGTTTGAAGGAAGAGCGAAACAGACAGTTTTGTTAGGGTTCTAGGAGGGTGTTCCAGGACATCAAGGGGAAAATGATGAAGATGTTTAAGGGAGCAGGAAACATGAATTCAGGGGGTGATAGAGTTGTGAGGGGAGTTAAAATCCTAAACTCCGCTCCAGAGGTCTGAATTATACTTGAATGTATTTTGAACCCAAACCAGGATGTGATTCATACACGTGGGCACCCTTCAGAACACATATACATTATGTGCTTGGATATCTGAAGTACAAAATGTCATCTAAAGAACATCACCGCCGAGTCTTAATTTATGAGCACCATTAATACATTTCAAGAATTCACCCAGATATAACACAAACGCCAATTTTAAGAGCACCAACCGGACCCAGGGGAGAGGGGTGGGGAATGTTCACAAGACGTTTTCTCCAACCCTTCCTTTTTCCCCAGTTCCATGTTCTGCATGACAAAACTTGGGCCACGGGGGAATCTGAAAGGCTCTTAATTAGGCAGAATTCACAAGGCTAGCAAAAAAAAGTGTGGGTGAAGGTTAGACATGAAGATGAGGATCTTGTTTTGAGTGAGTCCAAGATTGGGGGGCGGGGCGGGGGGGGCGGGGAGTGAACAAAACAGGAGAAGGCAGAATGGAGACTGGCTCATTTAGACTGTCTAGGTGCAAGTCCCCTTGGGCAGATGTACCCACTCCAGGACAGAATGCATCATTAGAAATTGTCTGTTCCAATTGCACTGTTTGCCATATTTTTTATATAATACTAGGTATCAGTCTGCAGTGAGCTTTTTGCTTTGGACTGAAATCATTTTCTCAATAAGCATTTTTCAGAGGCAAAAGATATGCAACCGATCTAGATTACGTGTGGACTAGGTGGAGAAAACAAGTGCTTTGTCTACAGGGATTGTAGAAGAGGATGGATATTCGCAGCCTTGGTTTCAACTGGCCTTCTGCTTTGCTCTTGATTGTGGAGGAACGGGAGGGGGAGATTATGGGACTGAAGCACACATTTAGCTTCGCTTCAGTTCAGTTCAGTTCAAGCACAAGTTCAGGATAGCTAGCTATGCAGATCACAGCAAAAGCGCCAAAGGAATAGAATAAAGGGAGTTAAAACAAGTACTGGTTCAGTGTTTTCTCTCTCCCGATCAGAAGTAACAGCTTTAGTATAGAGCAACTGTGATGGAAACTCTCTGTTTGGGTTTTTCCTTTTCCTTTTTTCCCTTTTTGCAGGTGAAAGTTAGGCTCTGATCATGATGCACATCAGTGCTTAAGAGAGCACAGAGGCCTGTGCTATTATAGGATGGAATGCTGTTAGATAATTCGCTGTCCCTGTACTGTGGTCTCAGGTGGCTGAGCAGTTGCAGAGTACATGCGGAAAGGCTTCTATGAAACATAAAAGATGCATGCTGAATACGAGCACTGTGCCTTCTGCTTAGGTCACAAATTTAGCATTCTCCCACAGCTTTGCCTGTTTGGTTTTGGGAGGCAGGGTTCTGTACGACCATTGGGCCATGGAAAATGCACATGGCTCATTTTTTGCACGGGCAATGAACACAAAGACACACACCAATGTTACCTTTTACTAAAATCCTGGGGGTAGGGAGTCCAGGTTTTAACTTCACCCACAGCCTGGACACGGGAAACATTGAGCATGTGCAGAATGCATGGCTATATAAGCCCTATTCAGACATTCTTATCCCTCTTGCAACGAGGGAGAGCACTGCTGTCCCCATCACTCCACGCCATGAGTTGGAGGGATGGTTTTAGGGAGCCTGCTTGACTTGTGTCAATTTCCAACCTGATCTAGAACCCTCACATTCCAGGGTTCTAAACTGCATATAGAACCAACTTGAGTTCCTGCTGCAGACATTTGGCTAAGTTGGTGAGAGGAGGGCTGGCATTCTTTCCCCCTCCGTCTTGCAAGCAAGGTTTGTGGGTTGTATCCAATGTTAGTCCTTCTTGAGTAGACCCATCAAAGTTAATGGACATTAGGCCTATTAATTTCAGTGGAACTTGGTTAGATACAACTATATGTGTTTCTCTTGGGAGAAAAGCAATGACAAACCTAGACAGCATCTTAAAAAGCAGAGACATCACCTTGCCAACAAAGGTCTGTATAGTTAAAGCCATGGTTTTCCCAGTAGTGATGTATGGAAGTGAGAGCTGGACCATAAAGAAGGCTGGTCGCCGAAGAATTAATGCTTTTGAATTACGGTGCTGGAGGAGACTCTTGAGAGTCCCATGGACTGCAAGAAGATCAAACCTATCCATTCTGAAGGAAATCAGCCCTGAGTGCTCACTGGAAGAACAGATCGTGAAGCTGAGGCTCCAATACTTTGGCCACCTCGTGAGAAGAGAAGACTCCCTGGAAAAGACCCTGATGTTGGGAAAGATGGAGGGCACAGGGAGAAGGGGACGACAGAGGACGAGATGGTTGGACAGTGTTCTCGAAGCTACCAGCATGAGTTTGACCAAACCGTAGGAGGCAGTGGAAGACAGGAGTGCCTGGCATGCTCTGGTCCATGGGGTCACTAAACGACTAAACAACAACAATATGTGTTTCTCATACACAGCTGCAGAGTTCCATGGAATCTCTATATGATCCCTCCCAAATTCTGTAGCAATAGCTATTGATTGCTTTTCTCGGAACAGTATTCCCACGGAACTGCTGCAGACATCACAGATGAAGCGCGAGTAACTCACGAGTCTAGGCCTCCTGTAGAACTAATATATCAGCTCCATTGACATGAATGTATATTGTATTTTACAAAGCAACACACAAAAATAGGGCATGATCTACTTAATCTCTGGATGCATGTGGTTCTCGTGGATCTCACCAGGGAGCAAAAGTCTTTTGCCTTCTCTGTTGCTACTTGTCTGCAACCTCCAACATGGCTGTCATTGTACTGTATCCTACAGGCCTTCCGTAAAAATCAGAAACTGAAAGCAGCCCCTTTATTGAGCTCTGTCTAGAGCATTTTGCTGACTGTTATTGTGCACAGTGCCTCCAACTATACATCCGAGGTTGCAAAATGAAATGTGAGTGAATATTAACACCAGTGCAATGAGGTATTAACCTAAAACTCAATCCTACCTTTGTGGTTATTGGTGTAAGCAGAAGGGGTGGGGGCACTTTTTAAACCCCTATGGATACTGTAATTTTGATGCCAGAGAATTATAGCACAGACATAATAACAAGAGGCAGGAGAAGGGAGCTGTGGGTTAGGATGGAGGAGAAATTTAATTCAGTTCATGTTTATAGGTGAAGCTACCTAATTCACATGGAAGTGAGAGCTGGACCATAAAGAAGGCTGATCGCCGAAGAATTGACGCTTTTGAATTATGGTGCTGGAGGAGACTCTTGAGAGTCCCATGGATTGCAAGAAGATCATACACATTCTTAAGGAAATCAGCCCTGAGTGCTCACTGGAAGGACAGATCGTGAAGCTGAGGCTCCAATACTTTGGCCACCTCATGAGAAGAGAAGACTCCCTGGAAAAGACCCTGATGTTGGGAAAGATGGAGGGCACAAGGAGAAGGGGACGACAGAGGACGAGATGGTTGGATAGTGTCTTCGAAGCTACAAACATGAGTCTGACCAAACTGCGGGAGGCAGTGGAAGACAGAAGTGCCTGGCGTACTCTGGTCCACGGGGTCATGAAGAGTTGGACACGACTAAAAGACTAAACAACAACAACACCTAATTCACACTTTCTGAAACCACATGCAAACCAAGGTCTCTTGAAATAAACAATCCCCTGAATTTTGCAGTGTAGTTCTCTCCCCCCCCCCCCCCGCAAAGTAACAGGTACAAAAACAGGTACTAGCAAAATGTGTGTAACGTGTGTAAAAATTACACACTTTTTTATTTTTTGCTATACAGTATTAGGGGAAATTGCTTTGCCAACGTGTGTATACGAGGGGAAATTTCATTCACACACATGTATTAAGCAGAAATTTGCACTTAAATGCTACTGTATTTTCATGGGATACTCTCAAAAAAGAAAAGAAAACAGCAACCATACCACAAAGCGATTTGGAACTGTGGAGAACTGAACTAAGTGTGGAAAAACGAGAAACTCACATATTTGCCCATTCCTAGCTGTGGGGAAAGGGACAGTTGTACCATCGAGAAGGGAAAGTTGTGTCTGTGCTGAGGATGGTTTAATTCCCTTGGCTTGGCAAAAACTGTTGTTAAAATGGGATTGTAGTTGTAATATAGATGCTGCCATAATTACGTAACTGAAGAACAAGCTGGCAGTATGCCAAAACAGAAAAAGGAGAATAGAGGTGTTCTGGGTTTGAAAACCAGTATCTCGCATTGCTCCCTTCCCTACCTCACCATGTTTTCCATTTGTTGTTTCACAGTACGTATTTAAATCAGAGCAGCTGATGTTGAGCCTCTTTGTGTATGCTCAGGGATAGGGCTTGGTGTGGCTGGTAAAGAGGGGGTGGAGAGGGGAATCTCCTTAGCATACGGCTTATTAGTATCATCAATCATCAGGGGTGTCATTTCTAAATTCCCTCTCCCTCACCTAATTTGCTAAACTTAATTCTTTATCACACCACAAAAGCCACCGTGAGAGATGGAAGTGATAATGAGAGGTGGCTTGCTCATCCATGCCCTAATGCAAGGCAACTTTGCAAGAGTGGAGGGCGGAGGCAGATTTGGGGTTTTTTCTGCTTAGTCACGTCTCTTAGGGAAGATTGCCGAGTCGTGTCTCGCTGAAATCGCCAGCTTAAATCACCTTCTGCTCGGGTTGCTTTCCCAGGCAAGTCTGATCTGGTGGGAGAGGGGAACCTATACGACACTACAGTGGGTTGCTATCGACACCACTTCCAATGATTTCCACGTGGTCAGAAGAGGGTGAAAAAAGCTGAACATTTGGTAGGAACTTGTCTAGGACTGGGGGATTTTCACGGGTGGCTGAAGAACGTACCCTTATACAGAGTCCAAACATTGGTCCACCGAGGTCAGCATTAACTACACTGATTACCTACATACCTCGCCCGGTATGCCCCACGGAGAGCCTCAAGGTTTATAAATAGCAACACCCTAGAGGTCCCGGGTCCTAAGGAAGTTAGATTGGCTTCAACCAAAGCCAGGGCCTTTTCAACTCTGGCTCCAGCCTGGTGGAACGCTCTGTCTCATGAGACCAGGGCCCTGCAGGATCTGATTTCTTTCCGCAGGGCCTGTAAGACAGAGTTGTTCCACCTGGCCTTTGGCTTGGAGCCAATTTGACTCCCTCCCCCTCTTTTTCCTTTTTCCTTTCTCCTCCTGTGATGAGGCTGAATTTTAATATTTTAATGTTTCAATATGTATTTTAATCTTGTTTTTAAGTTGTATTCATTCAACTTGTTTTTATTATTGCTTGTTAGCCGCCCTGAGCCCGGCCTTGGCTGGGGAGGGCGGGGTATAAGTAAAAATTATTATTATTATTATTATTATTGGCAGTAGCTGTCTAGAATTCCGGGTTGAGGACATTGCTAGCTGTAGTTGGAGATGCCAGAAATTGAGGCTGGGACCTTTTGCCCTACTAGTGAGCTATGGCCCTCCCCCAGTTACCATTACAGCTCATAAAGTGGTGTTTATGGCAATCTCTCCTGGCAATCCGAACTCCAGACTCTTCCCTCTGGCGTGGACTATAGGACCTGCAGACAGTCTCGGTGGATGGCTAATGAATGATCAAAATCTCAACAGAGAAGCACCTTCTGTGAATACCTGCAGTTTTTACATTAGGCTGGATAAAGAAACTACAAGGATGAAACAAACAAGACTTCCACGTGTTGTTTTCTTATTTTCCCCCTCCCCTGTCCTTCCTCCTCCTGAGATTTCGGTGTGTGTGTGTGTGTGTGTGTGTGTGTGTTGGGATTATGAGCCCTTGAGTGTTGTTCAATTCAATCTCCATGGATCTCAGAGTTTTTAGGGGATTTTGAATGTCTTATGTAGATTTTTCAATTTCATTGTTCTGTATGGGACAATGACAATAAAGATATCGAATCGAATCTCAGAGAAGCCTTGCTGATGTATTGGAAGTATCTGGGCAGAGCGATTCCTTCCTTGGTGCTAGAGGCAGGTGTAGTTTCTGCATCCAGCTTGCAGAAGTCACGAAAGGCGTCTTCCTAGTTGATGCAGACTGTGATTACTTGGCCTCTGTCAAAGTAATTATGGCTCTTCCCGCGCCTTCCGGAGAGTGGAGCTGGTGGTTCTAAGTGGCTTGGCGGTTGTGGCTAAAGGTTGCACAGGAGAGCTTTTAGCATGTAGCTCCTTGGCTGACACAAGCCTCCCTGGCTGGGCTTGACAAAGGCAGGTAGAAAGCCCTGGCAAGAAAACAGAAACAAACTGAATGAGTAATAAATCAGGTCCAGAGCCCAGCGGGGGGTGACCTTTGCAGTCTTGTGTGTTAGAGCAACCTGCCTCGGCGAGCCTCCTTTGGCAAGAGGGATCTGTAGCCAACCGTCGACGTTTTTACCTCCAACACACAGCACTGGTGAAGGCGCTATTTATAGGGATGGCTTCCTGCAGGGGGGCAAGGGGGGGGGGAAACGGATGCACAGGGACCGGAATACAAAGGAGCTGCTAATTAAAGAGCACTGTTGCTAGACACTCATCATACGTATTAGTAAAAAATAACCAGGGAGAATGAAGGGTTTCGTTCTAATCAAGCTGTAGCAGACGTTAAAAGGGAAGGTTTTGAAAGGAACACTTTTTAAAAACAAATATATTGCTTGCAGTCCCTTGCTTTCATTTGTGCCTCTGGGAACTTTTGCATTATTTACGGTGGATCACCCAAGCATTAGCTGCTAAGGTTGCAATCCTGAGATTAAGCCCCACTGAATTCAATAGGACTTGCATCTGAGAAGACATGGCTAGGATCGCGCTGTTAGCCTAGCCCTGGCCAAGGTGTGGAGAAGTTGTTGGGTGCTTCTCATCAGCCCCAGCCAAGGTGGCCTGAGGTGAGGGATAATGGAAGCTGTGGTCCAGGAATACCTGGGGGGGGGGTTACAGCTTCTCCATCCCTCCCATGGCTTAAGAGCTTATGGGACATATGGTGGGTTTCCACAGCCTTCACTGTTTAATTCATGAATATGAATTACAGGTGTCCTACCCCGCTTTTTGCAGGGGGGTTTACAATTTCTGGACCACAGCTTGCAATATAATGCAACCATCAGATGTGGTGTGGTTATCATTTCAATAATTAGAATGTACAAAATGCATAAAATATAGCCAAAATGCATTCAGAACGCAGCCCCAATGACTGCAAAAACAGTGAAAATGTGAATATTTGGTTGCATTTCGTAGTTAATTTTTTGTTCATTTAAACCCTCCACTGTTTGATGCAGAATCAGGATGGAAGGGATTATTGACAGAGAAATATGAGACACAAAATGAAACAGAAATAGACCAATATGTCCTCTTTTAGGTGCGTCTGATAGATCCCTTCTGCATCTCACTTCGCATGGAGCTGTATGAGTCTGCTTCTTGTTTTGCCCACATCCATGCCCAAAGCTGGCATGAGTAGCTCAGGGGGCTCAAAATAATGCGTCCATCAGGGATAGATTGACCCTTCACTAACCCTCTGCTGCTGCTGCTGGCTCCACTTTCTGGCGTGCGCATAAAGCACATCAGAACCTGTTTCTCTCGGCTAGGAAAACGCTGGACAGGCTGTGCTGTTGCTTTCAATGAGCACTAATACCATCCGGTTCCAGGGAGAGAGAAATAGTTCTATAACCGTATTGCTTTGTGCCGCCACCAGTCTCCTTTGTTGCGGAACTCCCAAATAATCTATCACAGCATCTTGGGGCTGCATAAAATGCAGCTCAAAAACCCAATGGAATACATGATTATGTCCAAATGTTGATGTGTGGAGTGCTCCTGTTCAGGGGGCCAGCCAGCCAGTCGGGCATGCCCCTTTGTAGCATACTCCATTGCATTCCTGCTTCCCCATTTTTCTGACCCCCCTCCTGTTTCATCATTCCATGTCCATTAAGCATGCTTAGCATGGATTGTTGGGGGGGGGTCCCCTTTCCTTAGGATATTTATTTTTTTGTCCTAACATTTTGCGGGAGGTTTCTGCAAACCTTGGTCCCCCCCACAACCCTGTGCCCTATAATGTATTTTTTGTGGCATAAGGATATTTATTTATTTGAGGCAGTACCAGCCTACATTTCATTCTATTTGATTTCAGAACGGGGTACAATATAAAAGAAAACACAATGCATACAATATAATAAAGCCACATGGCATGCAAAACAAGCAGTGTTTCCCAAAGTTGGATCTACAGCGGTTTTTGAACTGTAGTTCCCATCATCCCTGACCACTGCTAGCTAGGAAGTGATGGGAGTTGTAGTCCAAAAATAGCTGGAGACTCAAGTTTGGAAAATACTGCCTTAAAGCAGTAACACTAGGAAGAGCATAAATACCTGGCAGATGAGTTCACTACTAGTACAGAAGATACGTTCAGGAAACCGTGGTTTGCATAGCCTTGGTGGCATGGCTTGGTGGCAGCATGCCTTTGTGGGCAGCCTTCTGGGGGCTTCATGGCAGCAGTGGGCAAGGCTAGAGGCAAAAGTTGGGCAAGGTCAGAAGCAAAAGTGGGCAGAACAACAGATGTGGCTCTTTCCCTTGGATAGGGGGCTATACTCCAGCTGTGCCCAAAGTCAGAGGTTTCTATCTATATCCGTATTTCCATTCTCCACCCAGGCAAGCAAAGGCACCATCAGTTTTTAAGAATACAGTGGTACCTCGGGTTACAGACGCTTCAGGTTACAGACTCCCCTAACCCAGAAATAGTACCTCAGGTTAAGAACTTTGCTTCAGGATAAGAACAGAAATCGTGTGGCGGCAGCAGGAGGACCAATTAGCTAAAGCGGTGTCTTGGGTTAAGAACAGTTCCAGGTTGAGAATGGACCTCCAGAACAAATTAAGTTCTTAACCCGAGGGACCACTGTAAATTCTAGCCAGGCAAAAGCATCTGAGCAGCATGTGGAGCAGGGCCAATGAGAGGTGTGTACTGGAGAGTATGGGCGTGTGGCGAGTTCCAAGGGCCAGGTAGAGAGGTTGGAGGGCCGCATTTTGGCTGAGCCTGAAGCTTTCTGCCCCTGCACTAAAGCCACCCTTCTTAAAGAGACCCATTAGAATTTCTGCTATGCCTGCCACATTGCCTTGATATTTTTGTAGGGTAAAGTATCTGTATTATTACAGAATACACACCCACCCACCTCTGCATTTGTGTCAGTGCTAGTAAACTTAAACTGTAGATGCAGCAGACTATTAACAGTAGGTGGTGTATCATTATGGCACTTAGTTGTGGCTCTCAAAAATCTTGTCGCTTGCAACTTTGACAGAGCTCCCAGCTGCGCACGAGGCTTAAGACACCGGCAATTTTCACCTTGAATAAAAGTTTAGTGGCACTCATTGTTTTTAATTTGCAGCTTTTAAGACTTGAAGTCTTCATTTTATGGATTCCCTCCCCTTCTCTTCCCTCTGAGAAACTCATTTGCTTTGCTGTGTGTAACCATTGATTCCTTGTATTAAGGGATTGATAAAACAGATTAGCCGCAATAGAATGTTAATCAAGGCCATGTTTCAAAGTTACTACTTCCCAAATTTATTCTTCCTGCCCCCTCCTTCTGCTGAACACTCAGCGGCTCTTGGTTGATCAACTGGTAGAAGCTGAGAAAACCAGGCACCCTGAAAAGATTAATGGGCAAGACAGTAAAGCAAGACAGAGTAATGGGACAATGCAATTATATTTGCTGTGTTGTGTTCTTGATAGTTGTGCTTAACTGAGGGGTGCCTGGGAGCAAGAATGTCCAATTAGATTTACAAGCTCTAGAGATGGCCATTTTATTGCTAGATTCATTGTTGCCTGAGCCACTAACATACTGTTGGGTGAGTTGAAAGTGTGTACAACACCTTGAAGCTGTAAGGAGAAACTGGTTTATAATAATCAATTTGCAGGGATGTGGATGCTGGAGAAGTATCTTTTACCATGGGGATCAGCAACTGACGACCGCTTGGTGAAATCTGGCTCAAGACCAGGGGTGGCCGGAGGGAGCTGGTGACCCTGGCCATGAATTGTGACTGCGACCATGAGATAAAGAGGCAGGACACAGGCGAAGTTTGAGTAAAACATGGGACCGTGCTTATTTAAATGTATGCAAATTATCTGCAGGGGGACTGCTCAGGAACTTGGCTGTTAACCAGTCAGGTAAGGTGGAATGAAATAATGACCCTAGAGGCTAAAGATGATTGGTGGGAGAATGGGGGGTGGGCGGGCTACCTGCTAAACCCGTTGCCATGGTGGAGGAGGGAGTATGGAATGGACCAGCTTTTGTAAATTTTGCTCCGTTTCCAGTTTCCCCCCAATCTTAAGCTCTGTTCACATCAACACATTGCCACATCTGTTTGCGATCACGAGAATTCAGTAGTTTAGCGTGAATTTCTCCTAATAAGCTCACTTTTGAATGCTTTTTTGCCTGATATGCACATTTCTGCCAAGCAATTTTGCCAGATACAACACATTTTTGTGTGTTTGCCAATATATGCTTTTATACACACACTTTCCTCAAGTAGATACACTTCCATACACATTACCTGGATAGAAAATCCTGCTGCAAAATTCAGAGAACTGCGCGTATTGCTTGGGAAAGTGCAAATTGGGTAGATTCATCTTTAAATGTGAACTGAATTGAATTTCTCTCCCTCACTAGGAGAGGGCAAGAGGTTGATAGAGCATGGAGCTGTAGAAAATTCCTTCTCTTTAGTCTTATGTGCCACTGTGAAGCATTATTTGAGTAAATATGGTCTATCTACCCCCCATGCAGGATGCAGGTGGCGCTGTGGGTTAAACCACAGAGCCTAGGACTTGCTGATCAGAAGGTTGGTGGTTCAAATCCCCACGATGGGGTGAGCTCCCGTTGCTCGGTCCCTGCTCCTGCCAACCTAGCAGTTCGAAAGCACGTCAAAGTGCAAGTAGATAAATAGGTATCGCTCTGGCGGGAAGGTAAACGGCGTTTCCGTGTGCTGCTCTGGTTCGCCAGAAGCGGCTTAGTCATGCTGGCCACATGACCCAGAAGCTGTACGCCAGCTCCCTCAGCCAATAAAGCGGGATGAGCTCCGCAACCCCAGAGTCGGCCACCACTGGACCTAATGGTCAGGGGTCCCTTTACCTTTACCTTTACCCCCCATGCAGAATAAACTGCTTCTCCCAGACCCTGAATTCAAGTGGGGAATTTGGGAGAGATTCAAAATACTGGTGCATTTTTATTCTCTCTCTCTTGTGATACTTATATACTCCCCCATGTCAAAAAGCAGACCATAATGCACTAGCCCTGCCAAATATGGACCAATTCAGGGATCATGTTGCGTTGTGCATAAAGTCCTATGATCAGGTTGAAGAGAGGCAGATTGGCAGTCGCCCAAATATATGCCGTCCAAAAATAAGTAATGCAACGGGAAGCGAGATTAACTAAACCACAGATATAGTTCCAAAGGCATTTGGATAAACAAGATTGTGCTATAATCCACCAGGAAAATATGGAGTATTTAATGCACCATTTTGAAGAGCGTCTCAAGAAGTGTATGAAACTGCCGTCTCCCTGGAGGGTACAGACCATCAGAGCAGAGGAGCTCTTGGTTTTTGGTTTTTGCTTTGTTAAATTGCCGTCTGCGTATTAAGCTCGTGGAATATATTAGGGTGGGTGCTTTTTTTGTGGTAACTTCACACTTTAGTGACAGATGTTGTTTCTTTCCTGAGCTCTGAGGGTGCAATGAACCCGGCAAAGCCTTCTCGGGTGGCTTCCAGAAGTCAAAAGCTTTTGAGCTGTCAGTCTCCACCAGCTTTTCGTTAATTCTCGTTTGACGTGGCGTCTGGGGCCAGGCTCTTGTCTTTGCAGCAGCGAGAGCTCACAGCAGGCGGGAGCAGCTTAATCGATCGGCAATACTGGTCACCCAGAAAGAGTGTTAATTGGCCTGAATACTTCAAGCATTCGACATGGACTGACCTAATCACCAGGCACAGAGGAGCTGATGTATTCTTGTGGGGAGGCAGAGAGGAGAGGGAGGAATTAGCAGCCCAGGCCTCTGGACAAGTACAGCCAAGGACGTGGTGGCCACAATTGCCCAAGATATTAAGGAAAGAGGACATCATGGTTCGCAAATATCTATGCTGGGGTGGGGGGCGGGGGCAGTCGGTCAAACGTGGCCTACTAGGCATCTTTATCTGGCATTCAGGAGTTTCCCCAGGCATACACCCTCAACAGTACCACTCCACACCCTCCTCAAGTGTGTTTGCCAGCCTTGCTTGTCTGGATATAGTGGGCGTGTGGGTGTCTCTGTGTGTGCAGAAACCTATGAGTTCTGTGTGGTTGGAATGCAGCCTCCTGTAAAGGGTAATGGTCACCGTTACAATTTTGCCTCTGATCTTGCCCCCTTTTGCAGACTCTTGTCTATGTGGGCATCACAGGTGGAAGACATCTTTCACTATTTACCGTATTTTTCGCTCTGTAGGATGCACTGGACCATAGACGCACCGGACCATAGGAGGGGGAGAAGAGGGGAAAAAAAATTCTCCCCCTCTCTGCTCAGCGAAGCGGCAGGAGAAACGGACCCCCTTCCATTTCTCTTCCTGCTTCGCTGAAGGGGCACTGCGCAGCTTTCCCTCTCTGCTTGCTCTCCCGGCTTCAGCAAAAGGAACCCGCAGCCTTTGGAGCGCAGCGCTGCTCTCCAGGCTTCAGTGAAAGCAACGCGAAGCCTCCGGAGCACGGAGGGAGCGCTCCCTCTGCGCTTCGGAGGCTCCGTGTTGCTTTCGCTGAAGCCAAGGAGCCTGCATTCGCTCCATAGGACGCTCACACATTTCCCCTTAATTTTTGTAGGGGGAAAAGTGTGTCCTGTAGAGCGAAAAATACGGTACTATGTTGCCCCACTATACATTGGACCCAGGAGGTGATTTCTCGCCTTGCCGTCCGTACAGGAAAGATGTCTCTCCCTGGCAGAAAAGGTCCTGTGACTATTTAGCGATGTAAACAATTCAGTGATTCATAAAGTCACCCATTTTGCTTTGGTGGCCAAAAAGATCAGAAAGAAGACCCTGGACACAATATGGCAGTGAACTGTTAAGGGAGACGCAGAGATCTAAATAGAGACCATTATTTGTGGCTCTACACCCCTTTTACATGTATTTATTTTTTGATTCAGATTTGTCATGACCAGTGGCTAGTACAATAAATGTATTTGGATCGGGATCACCGCCTTTTTGCCTGCCCAGGCCAATAAGGTGATGCAGCCCTCAGGCTGAGAAAGGTCCCTGCCTCCCAGGCTACACCATTGTTGGTGGGGCAGAGGTGTGGCTACCCAACTAACAGCGGGAGTTCGTAGCTTACCTGCATAGGAACGTGGGTTGGTGGGTCTGGCTCTAGCAGTGTGTGTGTGTGTGTGTGTGTGTGTGTGTGTGTGTGAAGGCTCTAAAACTGCCTGTTGGCTCGATAGGTATGCACTTTGGTGGTTAGAGCAGGAGAGGGAAACAAGGTCCCTCCTTTTGGGTGCCCCTTTTGGGACTGACATTTGTGCACTTTCAGTCTTCATCTTCAAAATGCTGGGCAGGGCAAGTTGTTCCTCAGCACCAAATGAACAAAGGGCTTTTAAGGATGCATTTTCTTCCTACTTCTCAAACTTTCTAGCTACATTTTTTTAAGTGTTCCGGTTCTCCTGGGAGCTCATTGCAGTTCAGAACAGCCAGGAACCTATTATATTTCACTGTGTGGTGAACTAGTTCTGTCCAAAACCTGCCTTTCCTATACAAAATAGAACGGTCCCTTATGAACAGTTACTAGATCTGTTAAGGTTCCAATCCTGTGAGCTACTCCTGAGTAAACATTCATGAGGTTATTCAGTAAGGCGTTCTTGCCACAGGTGGTGTTCGGCTGTGGCCACAGTCCAACTCAGAGTTAAGCACATTTAAGGCCATTGAAAAAAGGGGCGCGGGTGGCGCTGTGGGTAAAACCTCAGTGCCTAGGACTTGCCGATCGTATAGTCGGCGGTTTGAATCCCCGCGGCGGGGTGAGCGCCCGTCTTTTGGTCCCAGCTCCTGCCCACCTAGCAGTTCGAAAGCACCCTTAAGTGCAAGTAGATAAATAGGTACCGCTTTATAGTGGGAAGGTAAACGGTGTTTCCGTGTGCTGCGCTGGTGCCGGTTCGCCAGAGCAGCTTCGTCACGCTGGCCACGTGACCCGGAAGTGTCTGCGGACAGCGCTGGCTCCCGCCCTCTTAAGTGAGATGAGCGCACAACCCTAGAGTCGGTCCCGACTGGCCCGTACGGGCAGGGGTAACTTTACCTTTAAGGCCATTGAAGCGGTTGTGAATATGCTTAACTACATTGCATATCCTTCATAAGAGTGTGATAGTGATCCTGTAACATGACATTTTGTTCAAGAAAACACATCTCTGATTCCTGACCTATGCTGTCTTGTCAAGACAGCGTACAACAAAAAGACTGCCTTATTATAACAGGCCTGAAATACCATTAATGAATTTAGTGACATTTCCCCACCTTCTCGGGACTTTGCTACTGCAGCAACGCAAATGTAGACACAAGTCTCACATTTAACGGTTTGCACATATTAAAGACACAATGTAAGCGCGGCAGAAAGCACATCGCAGATGCCCATAGTTCTCGAACTGGACAGTGTTGACGTGCTCTTCCCTGATCCACCAACACCATCACTGTGTCTAAGCACACCGTCTATGACTGGGGAAGGCAAAACTGTCCGTTAATCTGGTATCAAGTTACCAGCTATTGCTGGAACATAAGTTTATGATCACTTGCTATGTACGTGCAACAGCTAAGTTAGACTACCATATGTTGTTCTTATATTTCCACCCACACAGTCCATGCAAATCTTTCGAAAAAGCTCAAGCCCTGCCTAAGGGGGGTGTTGTGTGGCTCCCACGTGGCAACAGCAGATGAGGAAGGGAGCACTCTAGGAGCACAAGGATGACTCTGCCTGCATCATCCACCTCGCAAGGTGCTCTTCGCCATCTGTTGCATTTAACATTATAGTTTCCTTTAAAAAAATATAATTCGACTGATATTTAAAGCTTATAAGCAACTACATTGGAGTCCTTGCCTATGATTTTATTTTACTTTTTAAAAAATGTACATTTGCAAACTCTGAGAATTCATAGTAAAGGTCGTGACTGACTGTCTTGGTTAATTCAAATGGCCTTCAAATATCTGGTGGGCAAAGATGTATCTGGATGTCTTTTTGTTTCATATACTGTGGTACCTTGGGTTAAGAACTTAATTCGTTCTGAAACCTGAAACTGTTCTTAACCTGAGGTACCACTTTAGCTAATGGGGCCTCCTGCTGCCGCCATGCAATTTCTGTTCTCATCCTGAAGCAAAGTTCTTTACCCGAGGTACTATTTATGGGTTAGTGGAGTCTGTAACCTGAAGCGCCTGCAACCCGAGGTACCATTGTATTTTCAAAAAGATTTTGCCGGTCAACTTCTTGCAGAGATTTACTGGGGATGAGAATGAGTCAGTGAACCAGACAAAAAAAAAAAAAAAAAAAAAAAAAGGAAAACAAAACCCCGAGAGTGGTTTAGCTAAGAATAGACAATGGAAGAAACACACAGAAAAACAAATGGCAATGAGTGATTATGCCACAAATCACTAGGAAATAAACCAAGGTTGTAAATCAGAAGTGGGGAACTTGTGGTCCTTTGGCCATGCTGGCTGGGACAGATGAGAGTTGGGAGTCCAACAACATTTGTAGAGTCACAAGTTCCCCCACCCTCTGTAGATAAACCTGGAAAGATAATAGCAATATATCCTGAGCTCCTTTCATCCCTTAGGAAATGCTGTCTTAAGATCTTCCCTGGACTTCTTGGTTATTTCAGCAGGCCATCTTCAGGGTTCTTCTACCTTGTGAGATCCATTTGTTGAGTACCAAGGACAGTGTATTGAGGGAGAGAGGTCAAAATTGGGGAATTCTTTCCTTCAGGCTTGCCTGGCTCCATATTTCTACCTAGTTTAAGGTGCTTGGTGAAAACAATTCCTACTTTATACTGTATTTGGTCACAATTAGGTATGGATGAATCTGTCAGCTTCAGTTTCTCCTTTTTCTATTCTTAGGTTATCCACATCGGTGTGTGATATTTTTTAAGTATGCCTAAAATTCATCAGCATTTTGGTGCAAATTTCTCCTAATATGCACATTTTTTCAGAGCAAAATCCCCCAATATAATACATTTTTTGTATGCTGTTTTCACTAATACACACATTATTTTGCACACTGTATTTTAGTATGTTTGTACACATTATTTGACTGGAGAGGCTGAAATTTGGCACTTTGAACAAGTGCAAATTTTGAAGGATGGCTTTGTTTCAGTTCACATACTATTCTGGGAAGTGCAAATTAGGAAGGCTCAACTTTAAATATGAACGAAACCTAATTTCTCCCCCATCTCTCCCACAACCCAGGAATGTTTAAAACTCTCTTGCTTTCAAATGAAATTTAAATGTGTGTAACTGTGGATTAGATTGTGGCAATTTATGTTGTCTATATGGATTTTGGAGGCTTTATGTTTCTAGCGGCACGATTTCAATATTAATCTTGTTGCCAACTGCATTTTTGCAATTACATTTTTGTTTTTGTGCTAGAGAGTTCATTGCTGATTGTGTAGCACACTTTGTGCACTTTTTATGGTAACGCTTTGTAGGATTTTTTTAAAAAGAAATAAATGGGAACAATATAATAATTTTGTACACCGTGTAGCTTTCCGTCTTCTGCCGGCTGACCTTTCAGTAGCAGCTCCAGCTCTTTGTGTTCAGTGCTCCCCTGACTGTCCTTTTAAAAGGAAAGGCTCCTTCTAGCTTTCAAAACCACCAATATTGTTATGTCTGTCATAGCTAGCCTCCTAATTTGACTAATGAATTAATACTCCTCTCTCTGGGGTTAAAAGAGCTTGTCATTCACAGATGTGATGTTTTCATCCACAGCCCTCCTGCAGAGGTACAGGAGGAGCGCTGTTCCTAGGTGATCATATTCCTGCCAGCTTGCCATTGTTCCCACACCTGAGGCCTTAGCCGTTCTGAGAGAGTCTAAGGCTTATGTTGGCTGTCTTATTAAATCATCTTATCTGGGTTCCTGCTCTCTTTTGGCTCCGTTCCTGGTCACATTTCTGTCTGGGGATTCATAGCTTATTTCACCATGGTGGTTTTCCCGTTCTCTTTCTGCTTTTCCTGGGGAAACCCAGATTCTGCAGAATACCCTCCTTGCAAATGGCGTCATAGCTGATAATCACAATGTGAAGAATCGTTCAACCTGCCCTCTGCAGGAAGGATGCCAGAAAATAATAATAATAATAATAATAATAATAATAATAATAATAATAATAATAAATATTATTTTATTTATACCCTTCCCATCTCTGTGTTGATTGGTATCAAGTTTTATACCTGATGTTGAAGGATGTGTACATAGGCATGTTTTGTATCTAAAGCATACTGGGGATCCAAACATTAGTACAGTTCTTGAGTTCAGGATGGACTGCATAAACCATCCTAGCCTTCTAACAATTAAAAAAAAATAAAAATGAAATCAGATATTTGCCATCATGAAAGGAGTTCCAGTCTTTCAGCAAGTTCACATCTCCTGTTTTGTGGACCACAGCTCTGGAATCTTCTTGAAATATTTGTTTGTTTATTAGTTTATTATAGTAGTTTATATCCTGCCCTTTATTATTAAGTGACCCCAAAGACAGGTTACATAAAAGGTCTCCTAAGATATTATTATTAAAAATAATTTAAGAGCCAGAAACATATCTAAACAACAGGCAGCAAGCAGTACTGTCATAGCATCCTAACAATGATATCAGATCCCCACGAGAACCGAGATGCACAGATGGGTTTTCATCTGCTGTCAAAAAACAGATGATGGCAGCCTGAGCTCTAATGCAGAGGGGAGGGAGTTGCACTTCCGAGGCTGCTGAAACGGATCTTTCCTGGGCCACCATGGTTTGACTCAGTGGAGCGATTACCAAGAGGGTGATCCTAAAGATTAACCAGGCTGATTTCGGAAAAGAAGCTACATCAGGTATCTGGGTCCCAAGTCATTAAGCGCTTGTAAGATGATGCCAACACCTTAACTGAAATGAGTCTACATAATCTGCTTCCTCCCTGCACAAGTTGAACATCCCACACCATCTCAAGCACCTTGCCTAAGAATGACATGTTTGTTACTGGGTGGTAGTTATCACAAACCGTGGGGCGTCTTGAGGCGGGAGCCTCATCATGGCCCCATTGGAGACATCACAAGGAGGCATGGGCCAACCTGTCTGGCTAGTTTTGATTGGCTGTAATAGGAAGGGTCAAGGAGGTAATGCCCCTTCAAACATCTCATTCCCAGATGACAGCAGCCCAAACTGAACGTATAAACTGGCCAGATGGCACTCTGGACCCCTCTTCCAGATCTGTGCAGACGGCAACGTAGTAGTTCAAGAGCAACTTTGCCGTCAAAATCCCTCACAGCAGTCCTATAAGGGTTCTAATGCCGGAAGACCCTCTCTGCAGTGTCTCTCCTCCCCACTCTGTATGGTAGCTGGAGTGGTGGCGATGAAAGTGCTTCTCTATTCCTGATAACCACTGCCAGGAAGTTGTGCTGGTAAAAAGCGGCTACTTTATTCGTTGGTATTCCAAAGTCTGAACCAGCCGATAGTTTACCCATGTTCTTTGAACCAGCTCTTCTGAGATCTTTTGGAACAGAGACTCTTTTGGTTGTACCCCCGTGATGCTCTTCTGTCATATGGTCCATCTCTGGACTGCATTGAGTCATTCCCAGGGCTTGGGGGTCCCACAGTGATCGTGTGCTGAAGCCTTAAAAATGTGGCCCAGCCCAAGAATTCACCTGGGCTGCTTGCGCCTTGAACAGCTCTGCTTGTAAGCTCCTTAGGGGCATCTAGAATTACCGTATTTTTCACTCTACAAGACTCACCTAGTTTTGGGAGGAGGAAAACAAGAAAAAAAATATTCTGAATCCCAGAAGCCAGAACAGCAAGAGGGATTTCTGCACAGCGAAAACAGCAATCCCTCTTGCTGTTCTGGCTTCTGGGATAGCTGCGCAGCCTGCATTCGCTCCATAAGACGCACACACATTTCCCCTTACTTTTTAGGAGGGAAAAAGTGAGTCTTATAGAGCAAAAAATACGGTAAATGCTAGGCTGGATGACCCCTTGGTCTAATTTAAATGCCCCCCACCCTGACGTTTTACGCCCCTTCAGTCAAATATAACTTACCCAGTTTCTACTTTGAAAAATATTCCACTCTGTAAGAGATGTGTTGGTGTTAGGATACTTGCGGCTACACACCTATTTAGCTTGCTTGCTTGCTAGGAACCTGAGGAAATGGTGCCACATTTATCACTTTGCCCACCGACAATTTTAGCAGCATGATTCGGTGTCACATAAAGGTGGCCTGAAAGTGAGGGCGCTCTGTCTTAATCTGGTTAAAAACAGAGCATGAGCAAATGTTCTGGAGACAGGCAAGATGAATGATTAGAAGAGGTTAAATACGTCCCACTGTGGAAAAAGTAAAGAGATTAGGGCTGTGGAAAGGAGGCAGATGAGACCCCATCGATCACGTTTCTGTGACATAATGAATGGCATTAAAGAGCGCAAGATAAACAATCCTATGTATCTTCTGGTAACGCAGGGCGAGTTAGTTCTGAAAACTATTTTTGTTCCCCTCCCTAAAGGCATGCCTTTATTGCAGCTGACTCCCGTTTGCTATGAAGCAGCCTTCCCCAACCCATCGCTCTCCAGAGAAGTTGGGGCTGGTGGGAGTTGCAGTCGAAAACAGCTGGAGGACTGGCGCAGGCTGATCTAACGCTTATTCTTACATCAGAGTTGCTGGCTGCCGTGGCTGTGCTACGCCAGTGCCTCTGCTCCCTGCAGTTCCTAGGTTTATGTATTGCATATTGCAACGAGTTCTACACACGATTGCGTGCGTCTCTGCATGAAAACGAAACCAGCTGCAGCCAGAAGCAATGGCAGCTGTGCCCAGGAGAGGTTTCTCCCTTGACTCTAATCACTAACTCTCTCTCTATTTCTTCTTCTTTTGCTGTGGATATTCTTTTAGAAGAAGGTGTCCCAAGAATTTCAATTCCACCTTGTATGGGGATTCTTTGATGGAACTTAGGAGTTTACGTCGGTTGGAATGTTACCCCCGGCTGCCCTTTAAATATGCACCCTTGTCCAGTCCTTTCCCATTGCTTTATTGTCCTCTCACTTCCGCGGGACCTATGCACTGAGAATAATGTTACAGTGCCATGCCAGCAATCACATTTGGCTCATGATGACATGAAGGCAACAGGAGTGCAAGTGAAGGCAATGTAAATGAAGTCGCTGAAAAGTCAGCCCAGAGGATATATATATATATATTGCTGAAAAGGGTTTGGTGGTGTGATAACAAGAAAACTGGCATAATATTTTGGCCACTAATGACAAGACGATGTGCAAATGCAAATGCTGTCACTTGTCTTGAAATGTGGAAATGGAGCTTTCTTCTCCCCATGTGGAGATACTCAAGTTGTCCCTCCTTTTTTGCATGTTACAAGTTCCAGTTAAGCGTGTGACTGTGTGCATGCGTGAAAGGGGTTTTCATGGCAGCATTTCCTTGCCACTGGTGTGCTGCCAGCACTTTTGGCCAAGGAAATATTTTCCTACACACCATAGTAGTTGTGGATGCTGCTACTGGCTATCTTTTGGGTCTCTAGGAAAGTTATATGGCGGGGCAGCCAATGTAGGGCCCTTCAGACTTCAACTCATCCACAGACATAATGGCCAATGGACAGCAAGGATGTGAGTTGTAGTTCTAAACATGTGGAGGTTACCACATTGGTCACACATGGTCTGCTAAACTTTCAGGCTATGGTCTGGGTCTTCTTTAAGAAAGTCTTAGACAGGTACAGAAAGCTTCAGAAAGGTCTGAGGGTGCTTGTTGTAGTTCCAGCTCTTGTCTTGGCCTAAGTGGGAAAACCAGCTGGGAAGATCCATGTGTGTTGCTTTGACCTCCCTTTGAAAGAGGGCAGAATATACACCTCATGAGATAGAGTCAGGGGGTTGGTATTGAGCAGAAAACTTTGGAAAGCTGTACTCCTCTGTTCTGCTTATGTCAAGCTCCACCTGGAGTCCTGTGTCCAGTTCTGGGTGCCACAATTTAAGGAGGATATTGGAAAGCTGGAACGTGTGCAGAGGAGGGTGACCAAGACGATCAAGGGTCTGGAAACCCAGCCTGATGAGGAATGGCTGAGGGAGCTGGGTATGTTTAGCCTGGAAAAGAGGAGACCGAGAGAAGATAAGCTAGCCATCTTCAGATATCTAAAGGGCTGTCACATGGAAGAAGGAGCAAGCTTGTTTTCTCCTGCAGGACTTAAACCAGTGGATTAAAGTTATGAGAAAGGAGGTTTTGGCTAAACATCAGGAAGAACGTTTTGACAGTAAGAGCTGTTCAACAGTGGAACAGACTCCCCTGAGAGGTTGTGGACTCTCCTTCCTGGGAGGTTTTTAAGCAGAGGCTGGAGGGCCATCTGCCATGGATCCTTTTGTTGAGATTCCTCCATTTTAGGGGGTTGGGCTAGATGACCCTAGGATCCCCTTCCAACTCTACAATTCTATGAGTGTATACATAAATGATGATTTGCTAAGATACCATACTAAATGGGCTACTGTCACTAAATATTATCTGGAATGAGCTTCTGAGCTTGCTGTCTGCAGTCCTGTGCAGCAGAAGTACCTGTCTGTCTTTTGAATTCCCACAAGGCTGTAGATTTGTCACATTAGCAAAGTCAGTAGTAGTGGGGAGAATTTCAGATTACGGAGAAAGAACAAGTGTTTCTAAGGCCTTGACTAAAGACCAGCTTGCAAACCTTGGAACATCTGATTGAAAAGATGGCCGGATTTGTTAGTGATGCGACTATGTCAACCGAGTGCAGCGACCTGTGTATAATCACGGGGACTGAGACACATGGCAGCGTCTAACTCAGCATCATAATGTGTCAAGCAGCAGGAGACAGGCACCAGGCTCAGCATCCTTGTGCCAGACATTACTGTCACTCAGAGACTGGCGCTATTGTTCTGCCTCCAAATACCATTATATTCTCTTCTTCTTCTTCTTCTTCTTCTTCTTCTTCTTCTTCTTCTTCTTCTTCTTCTGTCATTAATGAACACAATGTACTAAGAACTTCCCTTCGGTACCCCAAACCCCATTTCCCAAGTATTAAAATTCCCAGAATTTCAAAATGCACTCCAGCAGTTTTTAATGAGGCGATAAATACTTTGCTTCCCGCATTTGGGCAGGTAGCTCTGCTTTCAGGTTGCTGGCATGTCCTGAACTATCAGGACATGTAGTACAGCAATACTGAATTTAAGAGCCAAGCTGCATGATAAGTAGATTCACGTTGTGAAACTTTTGCTGGCCTGTGCCCTTGTCAGAGTGCAGGTGTAAGAGACATTCTGCATATATCACATTGTTATTCATTCTTACATTGTTGTTACTCCATTTATCGCCCACCTCTCTTCGAAAGGAGCTCAAAGTGGCATATATGATTCTCCACCTCCCCAATTTATCCTCGCAACAACCTGTGAAATAGACAGAGAGGCTCAGAGACAGCGATTAGCCTTAGGTGATATCCATAAATGAGTGCTGAATCGCAATACAAATCCTGGTCTCCCAGGTCCCATATGCTCATCTGTAGAGCACGAACATGCCAGAAACAAATGTTCCTTCTCCCTGTGCATTTCTTAACATGCTAGTGTTTGAGCATGGTGCTGATAATGTCAAGGTTGCAAGTTCGATTCCCATATGGGACAGCTGCATATTCGTGCTTTGCAGAGGGTGGGACTATTTGATCCTCAGGGTCCCTTCCAACTCTACAACTCGATGATTATATCTGTGACCATTTTAGAGTGGCTGGGGCAACCCAGTCCGATGGGCAGGGTACAAACAAATTATTATTTCCATTTGCTTGTTTTTAATCGATGAGGTGCGGGTGGCGCTGTGGGTAAAAGCCTCAGCGCCTAGGGCTTGCCGATCGAAAGGTCAGCGGTTCGAATCCCCACGGCGGGGTGCGCTCCCGTCGTTCTGTCCCAGCGCCTGCCAACCTAGCAGTTTGAAAGCACCCCCGGGTGCAAGTAGATAAATAGGGACCGCTTACTAGCGGGAAGGTAAACGGCGTTTCCGTGTGCTGCGCTGGCTCACCAGAGCAGCTTCGTCACGCTGGCCACGTGACCCGGAATTGTCTTCGGACAGCGCTGGCCCCCGGCCTCTTGAGTGAGATGGGCGCACAACCCTAGAGTCTGTCAAAACTGGCCCGTACGGGCAGGGGTACCTTTAATCGATGGTTGAAGTTCCGCACCTGGAGTCTGAAGTTGCACAGTTTAGCAAGAGCTACTTGATGCAATTCTGATGAACATGTAGAACAGGGCTAAACCTGCCAGGTAGGCAAGTAGGGCTGGTTGGTGGGCACAAGAAAATACCAGCTGGGTCAGGCCAAAGGTCCACCTAGCCCAGCACTCGGTTCTCATTCCTATTAGGTGGAATGAGACTGCTACCTCTGGTACCCAATTTTCAGCTGTAGGTTTTTTTTAATGGCTTCCAGTACTGCGCCCTTGGATTTGGGATTTGCAATAGGCATGTAATAAGCTGTGTTATACACTGGTCCATCTAGCACAGTATTGTCTACACAGACTGACAGTAGTTCTCCAGGGTCTTAGGCAGGAGTCTTCCCCAGCTTAACCTGGAGAGGCTGTGAATTGAACCAGGAACTTCTGTGCAAAGCTGATTCTCTGCCACAGTCTCTTCCCCATTAATACTCAACTTGTGTTCTTGCTTCTCCTAGTGGCTGCTGGTGCCCAGTTCCAGGCTCAGTCTCTTGTTTACGTATAGTATTTGCATATGCATGGAAGAAGTCCACCTTCTTCAAAACTGCATACATCTGTGTTCATCTGTAGGATCATGGGGAAGCATTCTGGGCTATCAGGACCAGCAGAGATAGATGTAAATGGCAGTGCTAAGGGAAGGAAATATTTAGCGGGGGGGGGGGGGGCAGAGTTGTAGAGAGTCTTGTAGGGTAAGAAGAGTTCCAGAACCTTCAAGCCTACTTCCCCATCTTCAAGCCACCCCCCTGCTTTAGAAACAAAACACACTTTGCTCTCTCTCTTTTTTGCAGTAGTCACAGAACTCCACAGACAGCATAACTTTATTCACAAGTGAGGTGTTGTTTTTTTTACAGAGGTAGAACAAAATACTTTGTATGCTATTTTTTTGTGTTTTAATTATATACATATCTAATATATTTAACTGAACAAGAGAAGCTTTTCAAAGACCAAACAAGTTATGTGGTTGGATGGGTACGGTACAAACACCATGCAGAGGGACACCAGGAGTGATCTGCTAAAAAACAGGGCTGGTGAACCTGTGGCCTATTGGAAGACTCCAACTCCTAGCCAGCATGGCCAACGGTCAAGGATGATGGGAGTTGTAGTCCGGCAACACCTGGAGGGCCACAGGTTCTTCCCACCCATGCACTAAAATGCCTGCTCTCACATAACCCCGCCGGGACTCTGCAAACGTCACACTGAAATGAATGGACGTGGCCCACATTTGGTGGATCACACCCATTGTCAGATAAAATCCTGCTGGTGTTAATGTTTTGTTAGAAGGAGGTAACTAAGGGGAAATCTGCCAAGCTTTTAATTAGATTAAGGCTGCGATTCTTTACAGACTGACAGGGAGTAAATTGCCTTGGGTCAGTGGGACCCGGTCTGCAATAGGCATGTATAGGATTGTGCTTTCAGCCTCACACGTTTCATTTTTTGTTCAGTTATTAGATTTTTACAAGCGGCCTAAACGATGAAATGTTTTTAAAATGCCAAATGAAGTTTTAAGCATAAAAGCATAGCCAACAGTTTGCAACTATACACTTTAAAAAAGCGAATCATCAGAAACATGTTCACTAAGAGAGTTCCCTAAACAAATAGGCAAAATGTAAATTAAAAAGGTAACTATTGTTCTGTAACAAAAACTAATCAAAATTCTATTCCAATAAACAGGCTTTGTTCCTTAAAAAAAATTAATGTCTGTCCCGGTAATTATGAGGTTGGGCTGTTTTATATTAACATTCTACTTGATTAATAAAGCACAAACCCCCCAAATTACAGGCAATACTGCTGTCATTCCTCTGTGGGATGTGTTGGAGTAGCATTATACATCTATTTTAGGAAATATGTGCAATGGACATTTTACTCTAGGGTTTTAGTTACTGCTGGGGAAGAATTAAATTCCACTCATCTGAAGGGCTGTGTATGCACTGAGTTTCATTTATTTGTGACGCCAGCCTGTTCAGAGCCAGAGTCAGTCCAGCAGCCCCTGGAGAAAACCTGCTGGCTTTTGGAACTTTGGAAGACTGTTCTGCAAGCTCCTTGTAATTTGGATTTTATGGAACTATACATCAGGAGGTTTGGTGATAGCTATAAAATCCCTCCTCACAAATCTCATGGGAAGTGCATGGACAATAGAAGGAAATCGTTATCTATGGTTAATGTTGTCGTAATTGGCTAGAGTGGCTTCTCTAATATTTAACTTTGAAGAGCTGACTTTTTAATCTTTTGGGTTATTGGACTAGATGTGCCTTTGGTCTGAACTAGAAGGCCTCTTCTTGTGTATAAGAAATCCTGGATAGTGAAGTGCTGTACTTGCACTGCTGCGTAACAAGCCATTTTCCTAAGGCCATCCCAGTTGGCTGAGCATTGCACGAGAATGATGAATTGTGTGGCTCTTCCCCATGAAATTGGCAACTGTGGAAATGCCCATGACTTATGCCATTCCCATAAGCTTTATTCAGGTTTTTAGGACACATGATGTGCCAGGCTGAACATGCCGATGGGAGCATGTCTGCAGCAGGTCAACCTATGAAACATAAGCAGCTGTCCTGGTGATCTGGAACTCACAAAAGGAGCTTATGTGTGTTGGCATATTTTTTTTCCAGTTTAGAACTTCCTTTTTGAAGTTGGAATGGACCCATTTGTATGGAAATTAGAATAATAAAAACACACAGTGATTTCCCAGAGGTGAGCCAAGTACCTAAAATATCATTGTAACAGTGTGACATCACTGTTCTAGGAGATGTCTTCGCTTCCATTGTAAGTCTAAACTATTTAAAGCAGTACTGAAAATTAAACAGTGATAAAAAGGTATAGTTATAAAATAAGAAAAAGCAGAACTTCTCAGATGTTCATCTGCAGTTCATCCCAAAATCTGAGTGCTTGTGATATTCCTTTTCCTCAATTAGCTATTAACACAAACTACAAACACTTAAGTTATACATCCAGAACAGAGAAGACTGAAATGGTGAAAATTCTAAAATCACAATTCATTGGAATGAAAGATGGATAGATTCTAGGGCAGAGGATTGCTGATGGTGGGCCAAATGTATCTAATAGAATGGCACTCTATGTACATGATCCTGATCCAAATATATGTGTTTATAGCAGTTCACTGCTGTATTCTTATATAGCCTGGATTCAGTTTCTGAGCCCAGCCACAGGAACATCACACAGGCAACCTCTTGAGTGGCAAAGTATTAATCAGTGCTATTATGGCTACCCGGCTTAGATACAAACTCAGCACACTGGACTTCACCATATGAGACACTCTCTTGCAATTGGGCATATTAACCTGGGTCCATCTGAGCAGGGTTCCTGGGTTCATCAAGATGTGGATGAGTGATACAGTACTGCAAAACTGGTACCCAGGACAGTTACCTGCTTTCAGTAATCTGGTTTGCCAGACCATTCTGATTACTGAATTAGGAGTTGTGCATGCAGTATTGAACAAACAGATGGCCACTGCTGTCAGGTGCACCCATGCCAAATGTATTTAAGATTTAGGGCTTCATGTATAGGGCAGAATTGAAAGCCCCACCCTTTCTCAAAGAAGGATACCGTGTGATTAAAGTGGACAGTGCCTGAACATGTGTCTTGCAGGATTCAGGGCCTTTACATGGAATTATGTTAGAAACTTTCAAAGAAATGATTGAATAGCCAATCAGTGAGCTGTGGGAGAAGGCTTGAAATTGCTTCAAAACAGAAACAGAAGTAACCGCCTACAGTTCAAATTGTACACGTTTGCTCTGTAGAGTGTCTTGCCTTCAGTGGGACTTATAAATCAGCATTACAAGACAGCAGGCTTAAGAGAGTATGAAATACTTTAATCATCGATACTTTAGCACCTCTAGAGCTGGGAAAGGGAGATCAGAAGGACAAAGAAAAATGGACTTGCAGCACAATCCTATGCATGCTTACTCAGGTTTTTTAAAAACTTTTCTTGCCGATAAGAAACTATTCATACAGATAGGAAGGCTAGTTATTCTTTCCAATAACTGGGGTCCCTTAAAGACTCAGTGAGGAACTAGTGTACAAAATAGCTGGCTTTTCTTTCTTTCAGTGGGTTTTGCAAATAGTTCTAATAGCTGGTTGAATGTAGACCTGGAGTGGTGGCCAACATGGTGCACTGCAGATATAAGGGCATATCCAGAATCCTCTTTAGTGGGAAGCATAGCCAGACACAGTAGACATGTCTTGGAAGAGGGCAGGTTCTCTCCACACCCGAACATTCCCTTTTTTTATCATGGGAACTCAACCCTGAAGACCACTCACCCCATCCTGGTCCAAAGTAGGGTCGTTTTCAACCATGCTGAAAGCAGAGATCAATGTAGGTTGAAACACAGATGGGAGTGAACCAACTAAACAGTGCACCAGATTCCCCCGGATGTGGACCAATGGTATGATTTGACCTAAATCCAGCTAGTACAGTGGTACCTCGGTTTTCGAATGTAATCCGTTCCGGAAGACCGTTCCGAGTTCTGAAACATTCGAAAACAGAAAACTCAATATGGAAGCCATATGGCGTGTTCGACTTCCAAGGTGTGTTTGAAAACCGAAGCGTTTACTTCCAGGTTTACAGAGTTTGAAAACTGAAATGTTCGTCAACAGAGACGTTCCAAAACCAAGGGACCACTGTAACATACCATCCCCAAGAATACAGGATTTCATAACAAAGAGCTGTATGCCGAGCTTCCCTTTTCGGAATCTACGCTTTGATCTCAAAGTTGATGCATGAGTGTGCAGAAATCCATAGCAAACCGTTTACCTCCAGGAAATCGAATTCAAAATGCTAGCAGATGCTGTTCAACTGATTTTTTTTCCCTTCCCCAAACTTCTAAAGTAATAAAGGAAACCTGTTAAGAATAAATAAGGGCCTTTCCTCAACCACACCCTAAAACTTTCCATTTTAATTATTATTACAGAAGATCTAAAGTGCTGATGCCATAGAATAAAAGATGTGGCTAAATATACAGCAGGTGTAGGCAAAGAGGATAGAGGAGTCCGCTTTAACTGCTCTACAGGAGTAATACTCTACTGAATTGTGCAAACCAAACATTTCCCATGTGCCAGGAACTGTGTGCAGAAATGTACACACGAAAGCTAACACATCTGGAGCTTTTAAAAACAATTCTTTAATTACTAGGAGGCCGCATAGATGCTTACATTAAACAATGGAGATAAAGGGTCTAATCCTCTAAGCGCTGCTAATGCACATCTTCCGTATATTTCAGTGGGGCTTGCAAGTGTGACGAAGAAAGGATGCGTAGCAGGAGTGGCCGGTGGATGGGCCATGGAAGTCCCATTGAAACCGACAAGAATGTGCTTCAGCTGTGCTTGGTGGATTGTGCTCAAGAATTGAAACATGTGATTTCATTCACAGGATGCTGTGATCTAAGTGTTCTAGCCAAATTATACATTTAAAACGAAACGTAACTGTACAGAAATTTACAGACACACACCTCAGATTGAGAGCCACAGTTAAGTGCTAGAAGCATGGAAACAAATAATTAATAGCTAGCATACTACACAGTAATTCAAGTAATCTTCTTTAATTCAAAGCTCAAGCAAATGAAGATGTTTCCTGCAAAAGCACGTTTCAATCAGCAAATTGAAATCGGCAAATGCCAGGGGCATGGAGGCCTCCTTGTATGCAGCTTTGCATGTGCAGGAGGCGGCGGCTGGATCGCTCCCTCTTATGTTTAAAAGGGAATTATTGGACAGTTTTATAGTAAAAGATAGCAATCCTAAAAGCACTTATGTGCAAGTAACATAATGTAAAATAAGGCTACTTGTAAGTGGATTAAGAACTAAAGGCAACAACTATTGGTTTTAAAGTATTCTGCAAATTTGGAATCAAGTGGAAAAAGGAACCTGCTATGATTTTGAATAACTATATGCTAGCAATTCAATCAGATATGACCGAAAGCTCCTAAAAAAATCTCTTTACCGGTCTTTAAAAAAGCATGCACTTTTGGATTTTTTAAAAAGGTAAATTAATCTCAAGATATAAACACAACGGTAGATGCAATTTCTCTTCTAATTCTAAAAAAAGAAAGAAAGAAAACCAACATCCAGCAGTTTGCCAACACAGGGGCTTTCAAACCCTCTTGTGAAGTTCAATTACTTTGCCTTTCTTTCCCTCTATTAGGGCAGTGATTCACAATAAAAAAGTTTGCTGTGCTCTTTGGAAACTTGGGCTCCTGCTAACGTGACCGACTTTTTATCCCTGGTTGTGCTAACTGTGCGGGTCTCTGGACTTAAGAGCTCAGATTTGCCTCTATTCAATGCACAGAAGATGGAAAGTAAACAACCGTTAAGAAAAGTGTTCCTTTTGCCAAGCGCAGCATGAAGTGGCGCAGCCTCTTTATGCAAGAAGTCGGAGCTGTGTTTACTAACACGTGGCATTGTTCTCTGGTCTTGCTTGGCCTTTGTAAGAACAACCCCCTATGCTTGGGTTTTCTTTATTTTCAAAAAAGTAATAATTAGGCCCCCTGCCTCTTTCATTCAGTCCTGGAGAAGTTTACAGATACACAAGAGAGCACTATGTTGCCAAAGATACACTGAATGCACTGCGCATCCACAACACGGTGTGTTTTCTATTAACAAGGTGTACATGTGCTTTCAACGCGTGAGATTCAGAACATTGTGGATGTTAAGAGGAGCTAGAGGGATTGTTCCTGTCTCTTAAGCCAAGGTCTCAGTGTGTATTACTTCTGAATACCATAACAAGAACAAGGATATACATTAACTGCTGGACTTTTAACCGGCAATAGAAGTTTGTAAAGATCCCTATCGATATGTGGTTACAATAGCAGACACACAAGTTAAGGTCAGGCCACGGTTTCCAATGACATTCACAGGGACCGAGGATAATGGAAGAGGGAGACGAGCGCCTTGGGAACCTTCCGGGGACGACGAGTCGCTCACTGCGGAAGAGCTTTGAGGATTGCGTTCACTTCTTCCGCAACTGCCGTCAACGCAAACTCAAACTGTTCCTGTAGATAGAACAGTTGGGATTAATGTTCTGGAGCATTTCCAGGAATCCTGGTGAAACATTTAGCAAAATATTTAGGGACTAACTGTACAGAACAGAACAACAACCAAAAAAAGAGGCAGAGAAGAAAATGTCCTGAGATTAAGATTATAGACTCAATGTGTGCCCACCATGTGGCTTAATCACTGCAGCTCAGAGTGACCTTAACTACAAATAACTCATCAGCACCATTAGTAATGCTAGCTATTAGCCTACATGAATGGCCTGTGAGCAGTGATCAACCTGGAAATCTTGCCAGTTTGTATGGGGAAATTGGACAGCAAAGCATAGGAAACAGGAAGAGTAACATAGGAAACAGGCCTCAGACCTAACATAATCAACGAGACACGTTGTGTATGGCTTATATATACATATATACGATCCTCTCTTTCTCTGAGAGAATGAGAGCAACCCATATGGGTCTCCCAATTATTTATTAATTTATTATTGCATTTATATCCCACCTTTTAATTGAAGGAACTCAAGGTGGTGTAGATGGTTCTCCCCCTCCCCATTTAATCCCCACAACTGCCATGTGAGGTAGGTTAGGCTGAGAGGTAGTGTGCTGGCCCCAAGACCACTCAGTGAGCTTCACTGCCAAGTGGGGATTTGATCAGATGTGTATGTCTATCCTTATCATCAGGATCCAGTTGTACATAACATAATCACTAAAAAAATTACAACCATAATTGAGAGACTACTTGGAAACCATAAATGCACCACCTCGGGTTTCGTAAGGGAAGAAAGGTGGGATATAAATTTGAGAAAATGTGTGTTGATTTTATGTGGATTGCTAAGTGTCTCCCCTGTAACCTCTAGACTCTAAATATAGGGAAGACAGTTATGATTAAAAGCAACAGCAAACATATTGAAAGGGATCATTTCCACCAACCAGTGAGCTATGAAAACATGGTGCAGTGTCTGCTTGTAAACCCAATGTCACTGCTGTTTATTTTGCCTAGAGATACACTCTAATTGGCATTTCTATCCTGATTTTTAATCCACTGTTTTAAATTACTGTAAGAGGCTCATCCCTTATTTGTATTCAGCTGGGAGAGAACATGGTTTGTTTAAATCTATCACATGTACAAAATTCTCTGGAGACTGCCCATTACTGGCTCATAGCCAAATATTTAGAGTTTGTAGTGTCCTTGGCACAACAAAGTAATTTGGGCAATTTTAACAAGGGGATGAATAGTTAAAAGGAAGGTGAGTAAAACCTTGAATCCTTTTTTTTAAAATACCAGATCATCAATAACTTTAGCCTGATACTATTGAAGTCCTTTCAAATACATTTTTTAAAAAAAGCTTTAGCCCAGAGCCGATCTGTGACTACATGCAAAACGTAAATGAATAGAATAAATCAGAATTCTAGATCATACCCTAATTGTGCTCTTAGACATTTTTTAAAATTGTTGGGTTGGATCCAATGGCTGCCAGAGTGGAAAACAACCTGCACAATCAAACTTTCTCCTCTGCACCCTTGGAAATGCCATTCCAGAGAGTTGGGTCCCCACTCTAAACAGGATGGGCTGTGTTGTTATAGGTCTGCTGCAGAAGGTGGGGGAGAATCACCTGAAACTGGGTGGAGGAGTCTTGCAATTTCACACAATCCCTCCAGTCTACTACAGTCCTATACACAGAGCCTACAATCCCCAACCACCCTCTGGAGAAGCTTTATGAAGGCTATAGGGCTGCAGAGGAGGAGGACAAGAAATTTGAGTTGTGCAAGTGGTCCTCTACTTGCATAACTAACACACACAACCTTTAAAGAGGATTGCTGGAATGTGCATCTCCCATCGTGGCACGACTTTACATTTATTTATTCAATTTGCGTAAATAATCTATTATTACATAACTTTATTTTTATTTCAACCTGCTCTGTCTCCCTAGCGGTGGTTTTTCCAATCAAAATCACTTTTGGAAGTGAAAATGGCTTGGATCCTGACTCCCATTAACATACTTCCTACTCAAATAACGGAGCTCTACTGCCTTCCACTTCCCACTCTAGCCCCTTACCCAACTTCCAAAAACCTTCTCTTGAGGATTAGGGAAACCTTCGGAACAGCATGGGCTGTGGCCCTAGCAGGAAGAAGGAATTGGTGAAAACAGGAGACTCACACCTGCATAAGCAGAAGTGTCATGGCATGAGAAGAAGGAACTTTTAGATCCAAGCCAATGCATACCTGGTACTATATTACTCCTGTGGCCTAGTAGTACTTCTACTTAAGACTTCTAACTTTTTCAAACGTATTTCTTTGACATATTCCATCAACGTAATGTTTAACCTATTTTGTCCTAATTTGAGAATCTTGTCTCGAGAGCCAGTGTGGTGTAGTGGTTAAGAGCGGTAGACTCGTAATCTGGTGAACCGGGTTCGCTTCCCTGCTCCTCCACAGCTGCTGGGTGACCTTGGGCTAGTCACACTTCTCTGAAGTTCCTCAGCCTCACTCACCTCACAGAGTGTTTGTTGTGGGGGAGGAAGGGAAAGGAGAATGTTAGCCGCTTTGAGACTCCTTCGGGTAGTGCTAAAGCGGGATATCAAATCCAAACTCTTCTTGAACTCCAACCTTCTTGCTAAGTATGCTTGATGAACCCTACCATTCAGATAACGGTCACTATATTTTCAGTGAACTTGCATTATTTTTTTAGGAAGTAACCTATCCTTGAAGATTAGGAAAGTGTTTTCTTCTGAACACACATTTCCTTTAGTCATCTAAAGATTGCTATATTTAACATTTCAATCCAGATCTACAGTAAGAATTTTCAGAAGAAAAAGCAAACACAAAAGAATGCACTTTGTGTTAAATTGTGACCTATCCCTCCTTTTATTAAGACCTTTTATTAAGGTCTTTAACCCAAGTGGATTTATTGACAGTACCTTTGTCTGGACCATGCCAGGTCTCTGGTCTCTCAAGTGCTCCAGAGTAGCAGCAATATCAATCTCTTTAGCACCTGCCGGAAATAAAAATAAAATAAATCACCAATTGGACTGAGTTCAAAGTGATGATAATATATGCTCCATCTGTCAATCTCCTGCTACTGGATTCCCTTTGGGCTACGAGCCCAATTGAAAATTATACAGTCATCTCTCAGCAGACTTGGCATGCTGCTCAAGAATTGGCATTCAGAAACGCAGGAAGAATAAAGCCAAGGGTAGCTTTGATTAGCATTAGTTATTTTTTTGAGAGAGAAATGGTAAAGAATCGTTAAAAGATGTCTTTATTGATGCTGACAGGCAGCAAAATGCATTTATTGACAATTAACTCAGTGTTTCAAACTCATTCGTAAATGTATACATTAGGGGTGTGAACTGGCCTCAGGATTCATTTTGAATCTGTGCTTTTACCCCCACCCACCCAGATCTGTTCCTAGGTTGCTCTTGTCTGTTTGTGATTTGAGTCCTGAGCCACTCTGTGTATAACAAGATTTGTGTTCCACATTCCCTCTCTTGGCAAAAGTGGGTAAAATTTGCAGGCACAGAAGCTCCTCAAGAGTAGATCAAGACTGCCAGATAGGCAGACAGCTGTAGGGTTCCCCCCTCCCCCGCATGGCACCTTTAAAGTTTATTTTAAAAAACCATACACACACAGGAAGGGTCTGTATTTTTTCATTTTCTGCCATTGGACTAAAATACTAAAATCCATATTAGATTAATATTTTTGAGTGGGGGTTTGTGTCTTGATCTTTTGTAACTTAAAATAATTGCAAGGTGGGCATTGTGCCAGTATTCTTCCTTGTACATTTTTTAAGAACATGAGCAGCCAGTTTAACTTTCTGGTTATTCCTTTTGTTCTCATATAGGCACTATAAGGTAAAGCGGCCCCAAATGTGGTTTGCAGAATGCTGATGAGTTAAGGAGATTTTATATATATATAATATCCAAAAAGAACAGTAAAAGTTTTTTTAAAAACATGTTTAATGACTTGAGAACTATTTTCCCAGTAGTCCTCGTTCCAGGATTCAAGATCATATCTGAAATTAGGGTCTTTTTTTTAAACCACAGTGAGGATCCATTTATGCTTACATTAAACCATTATTTTTCAGTAGTGATCTCTGCTTTGTTAAGGCTATTGATTTGCCTAGCATTGTCGCAGTTTCTCTTGTCGTGCCTTTCCATGTGGCCTGGGGGTGTAAAACAGGCTAAACTGAAGACTCATAAGATCCTACATAAGAAACTCACTACTCACATTGTGAACTATACAAAACACCACACACACAAAAGTAAATAAATATTTGTGGCGGATTTACACAACCAGTTTAAGTGTAAGATTGCAATGCAAAGTGGTAACTTCTTGCTGTGGTTTTTTTAAAAAACACCATATAGTTAGCACGCGAAGGGAGAAGATTCCGTGAGTTGTCTTAAGCGTTACTGGAACTTTGAACAAAATTTCTGCACTAAGAATAACAGAATGAAGCTACCGAGGTGGACTGGATCCTATTTTGCTTGGCGGTCAGGGAAAGAAACTACATTCATAAATGTAGATTTAAGCCCTCTTTCCCCTTGTGTGGTAGGGAAGCAAGAAGTCTGGCATTAAGCAGCTGGCACAGGGATTACCGAATCTCAGGAGGATTAAGAATTCTGGCTTGTAGGAGGGTCACCAGAATTGTATGCTATGTAACCACATGGTGCTTTCAGGACAAAGCCTACAAAATTCTGAGTGACGCTCACTTTTAGTAATGTGGAACATTCAACAGGAGCTAGTTACTCCTTTAGTGTGGTATAGTGGATATTCACTCTCCTTTAGCCTCAGCTGTTGCAAGGATAAAGTAGGATGATCGCATATATTCCTTCCTGAGCTTCTTGGAGGAAGAGTGAAATGCAAAATTAAATTAAAAACCAATTAACATAACCCTAGATGGGCAGATAAAACTATGGGTTATAAATTGTTCCAAGTTTCACAAAAATTCAGTCATAGATATGATATGCAGAAGATATTATTAGGATGGGAAGACAATGTCGGAAGAAAAATGCTAGGATATTAATGCCTTTGACATTATTGGGGTGGGAGCTGTAACATTTAAAGGCCCGGTACCACATGAGCGGGACCATTTGCAATGGTTCTTTCCACCCAGCCATAACTCCTGATGATTGCTGGGTGATAATTATGTGCATGATCAGACCCTCCCATATGTTGCTGAGCCTTTAAATGGTGCTGCAGCAACGTGGGGCGAACCTAAATAACTTACCATAGTACCACTGCGGTAAAGGCTACCATTTAAACTTTTTATACCTACTTTGGTTACATATAAAGTTCACGTTGAAATGAATGGCAGTACAAAAGGCCCAGTGAATTACCTACTGCTCAGGTTGTATTAAAACTACCTGTTTCTTTTTCAAAGAAATTGTCAAATGTAGCAGCAGAGAGTACACCTAGCAGATGTGGTGCTGGACTCAGAAGACTTGGATTTCAATTAATTCCCAGCTAAGAGACCGATCTTCCCATGTCACCCTGAGGCACTTACTTAATCTGCATTTCAGACAGCTGCAGAGTAATAATCCTAGGTGGGAACAACCAAACAAGCTCTGCTGTCAACACCACAAGTTTTAGCTGAATAATTTGAGTTTTTAAAAAATGTTCTTTGAATAATTGGGGGGAAATGGGAAATTTTATTTATAGAAGCATTTTGGTTTAACCCTCATGGTCTGGGTGAGTTTATAATATATCCATTTGTAGAGGAAGAAGTGATACTGAGGGAACACTAATACCTTCCATGTTCACACATTTGTATCATACCCTTCCTGCCAGGAACTTATGGTAATGTAGAAGAGGTTGAGAAATGGTGATGGGCCTAATAATGAGCAATTGGAAACCAACCCCTGCCCAAATCAAAGGTCGGCATGTCAACCACTACATACAACCCTGACTATATCACTATCTCTCAGCTGGCTTCATCCTTATTTTTAATATATGCACATAATATATACAGTTGTACCTTGGCTCCCGAACGCCTTGCGAGTTGAACATTTTGGCTTCCGAACACCGCAAACCTGGAAGTGAGTGTTCCGGCTTGCGAACGTTCTCTGGAAGCCAAATGTCTGCCGCGGCTTCCGATTGTGTTCAGGAAACTCCTGCAGCCAATCGGAAGCTGTGCCTTGGTTGTTGAACATTTTTGGAAGTCAAACGGACTTCCAGAATGGATTCCGTTCAACAACCAAGGTACGACTGTACATTGGAATCATAGAATTGTAGAGTTGGAAGGCACTTTGTCTCTCCTATAATTTTTACGCATAAACTCTCAATCTTCCTTCTGTGCTACAGTTCATGGATTTCTTTACAAGTGTACACTTCCTTTACGTATAATGCTACTTCCCCTCCTTTCCTGTTTGGTCTATTTCTTTTGAGCAGGTTATACCCCTCAATTCTTACATTCTAGTCATGAGTCTCATCTCACCAGGTTTCAGAAATGCCTGCTAGGTATATTTGCCATCCTATATTAAAGTTCCAATTTGTCTTGCTTGTTTCCCATACTTTGTGCATTAGTATAGAGATAACTGAAATCATGAGTCATTCCCTCCAGCCGCTTACTTCTTGTAGTTTCTTGCCCTTTGGCAGGTTTCTGGAGCACCACCTCAGTTTCCTGTGCACCAGTGAAGCTATTATCCCTAGTACCATATGTTCTTCTGCTGTCAGTAATGTTGTCTCTCTCCCTCAGGATCTAGTTTAAAGCTCTCCTGAGCAGGTTCATGAGACTCTTAGCAAACACATTCTTGCCAACTGCTGTGATCTGTGGAGAAAAACTACTTTAGGAGCTTTAGCTACTTCTGTAGTGAAAAGGAGCCTGAACTGTGGCATGCAGGCCTCAGAAACTAGTAAAATGTCAATATGGTCAGGAGGTACAGCTCCTGAACTCTGTTCATCTTATTCTGAGCCCTGTTTCTCTACTCTCGAGTTCCGTTTGAAGCAGAGAAATATATTAAAACATTACACATATATTTCAAGTTTACGTAATTTGTTCCCATTTATGTAATGGAGTTTTCTGGTTGAAGACTTTGTAGTATTTTGGTGCAAATATTTCTCTTAAAATACTTTTGTATTTTGGAGAATAGGTTGTTCACATGATCCTGCTGCCATTTGGTGCTCCTTAATGGCTGTAATAGCAGGTATTATGTCAGGTTTCAAGTTGGTGAAGATCCTGCGGAATGACCTTTATTTTACTCAGGTTTCACAACACATAAAAGCTGTGCTAAGATGGGCAACTGGCTGGTTTTCGGGCACCTCTAACATTCATAGAGCACTTCCTTTGGGGGTGAATTAAGTTACAACCAAATCCTGTTCTAACAGCTTTAGGGTGCTTTGGAAATGCTACATTCCATGTGGAACTTAAATATGCATAGAATTTATTTTTCCACATTTGTGTTGACTAAAAGCATTTGTTTCTTGATAAATATAGCATTACTTGGCTGGCCCTTTCATGTAGATCTTCATTATCAGTATTCTCTGAAGCAGCCCACCCAACTCCTGCTGCGAGACAAGCAAGTACATTCCTATGCCACAAAACTGAGAGCCCTTAAAAGGTCTGGAATAAGCAAGAAGATCACTAACTCAGGCCAATTCTGAGCTACATCAAATGTCAAACTTAATTAAAATACATAACGCTATACAAAAATTTTTCACTGCTCCATTTTCTTCCTTGCAGCTACCATGAAAGCTAGCAAGAAGAATCCCATTTAGAATATGCTAACCAAACAACAAACAAAACAAAATACACAGAATGCCCAGGAAATTATAAAACAAAATTCCGAAGCATTAATTTAAAGAGTCTGTCATAAAACATGCCATCCTGAGCTCAGTTCTATGCTCTTTTGAAACTTAACTATGGATTAAGACAGATATTTCGATGGAAATGCTTGCCTCCTTCTCCAATCTTTTGTATGGCTGTATCTTTAAGAGACAACACACAATTTCTACTGGCGGTGTCTGTTATTTACCTCGTAAATACAACTAGCTTTTGCATGCAGAAATGTTGCCTGCATCCTTGTCTCTTCTGTGACTTCAGTCCATGAGATTTCCTATTTCCAAATCGATTACTATTTCAAACTTATTGATATCGGCTCATTCTTTTCAGAATCTTCTAAAGCTCTGGAAGTCTTTTTTCTCCTAAAGATATTGACTGTGTGTGATCAATTCAAAGGTCCCAACCCTGAATAAATGAGGCAGTTTTTATAGTTTCTGCTGTTAACTCTTCCATTCTAAATACCACAGGGCTGGGGGGGGGGGTGGAATCTCGATTTTTAACTGAAATAAATAAATGGGGAAAAATAAATTGTTTTGCTTACTTCCAATGAAAAGAAAGTCTTGGATAACTGTTCAAGGAGGTATCAACTCCTTGCAGTGCATGATCCAGCTTCTTGCTCAAATGGTTCTATTTTGCTTAAGTTGTCTATAATGATGTTTGGAAGGTTGTGTGAGCCTACAAATTTCTCTACTGGAATATGCGACTTTTCACCTGGGTGAGTCACGTCACATAGGGCTTTGGAAGGACCACTATGGGCTGATGAGTTCTGCAAAACCTTCTCTTGTCCAAACTGCATCTTTACATATTCCACATCTGACGTCAACAACAACAAATTATTTATACCCTGCCCATCTGATTGGGTTGCCCCTGCCGCTCTGGACGGCTTCCAACATACATAAAACATAATACCTTAAAAAGTTTCCCTATACAGGGCTGCCGTCAAATGTCTCCTAAAGGTTATAGTTACTAATCTCCTTGGTAAAGTAAAAGTAAAGATAAAGGACCCCTGGATGGTTAAGTCCAGTCCAAAATCAACTATGGGGTATGGTGCTCATCTCCGCTTTCAGACCGAGGGAGCTGGCGTTTGTCTACAGACAGCTTTCTGGGTCATGTAGCCAACATGACTAAACCATTTCTGGCACAACAGGACACTGTGACAGAAGCCAGAGTGCACGAAAACGCCGCTTACCTTCCCGCCACAGTGGTACCTATCTATCTACTCACACTTGAGATGCTAGGTTGGCAGGAGCTGGGACAAAGCAATGGGAGCTCACCCGGTCATGCTGATTTGAGCTGCCGACTTTACAATCGGCAAGCGCAAGACACTTGGCGATTTAGACCACAGCACCACCTGCATCCCTGCTCAGCTCCTTGACATTTGATGGGAGGGCATTCCACAGGGTAGGTGCCACTACCGAGAAGGCCCTCTGCTTGACATCAGGTGTCCGGTAGGTGGGCTTGGCTTGGCTGAAATGGCCTTGCTGCTTTAACCCATCTGAAAAAGACTACCAGGTTTTTGAACTCGCTGGGAGTATTCTCTAAAAGCATGCTTAAAAAATATTAAATAGTCTTTATCAGTCAAAAACTAAAACTATCTTCTTCCATGTTTGTATTTGAGTACGGCTTGAGGCACAGTTTTTACCATGGTTGACTATCTGTTGAAAAAACTTGCCACAGCACACAATATTGCATAATTATGTTAAACTGGCTAACTCCATCGTCAGTTAACATTACGTTAAAAGCAGCTCACTCACATAATGCCTTTGTAAATATATAATAAGATTTTGTTGAACGCAAAGAGCTATTTTGACAAAACTGCAGCCGCAGTATTTCAGAGAACATAGAATGTTCTTACTTGAAATGACCTAAAATTGGCTTGTGAAAAATATGCCTAAAAATGAAAGCAAGATTCAGGCTGTTTCTGCTGCTTTCACTTTTTTCCTCCATCGGATAACTGACTGGGTCTAATGAGCTACAAAGTTCAAGGCTTAGCGATTCAATAAAATTCAAAACCTAGAAGGCAAGACAGCTACTTTTTAGAACAGAAGACTTTTCTCCTTCTCCTTCTTTGTGGGCTTCTCAGTAATTATGTCTCTGTGCCAACCCACTCATATCCTTTGAACTATCAGATCAATAACACTGCGTATTTCCCCCAGAACTACATTGTAAAATATGGCAATAAAAAAGGCCTATGCAGATATTTATTTGGAAATTGGATCTCGGAAGCAAAAGTTACATTGTTGGAAGCCAAAAAAATTATTTCAGATTTATAAAACTCTTTAAATTAATAATATTTCCACTACATTACTGATTCACAATTTTAATTAAGCCAACACACGTGGGACAAAAAGCAGCATAGAAACATATTATTGAGCTTAACTGGATTGCAGACTTGTGAATCAGGCTTGTAAACATGGCTCCATATTGCTTCATGAAGCTCAAACATGGGTGGAAAGAAATAAGGTATACAGGAATTATGCAAGATTTCATTTTTTTTAGTATGTGAGCATAGCTCTGTTCTTATGCTTGAACATTATATTGTAAAGTACAGTATGTGTTTTTAGCTATAAGTTCTGTGAGATTTCACAGGGCAAAACAAGCAAAATTCATAAAACAACCCCAGTTTATAAATTGAGGAAGCCGCAAGCGATGACTGAGAGTGAACATCACTTCACATTTTTATGCTACAACCCTATATGCATTTGTCAGGAAGAAGCCCCATTAAACATAGTGGGATTTATTTTTATGCACTGCATTGTAGTAGTTTTATTTTAGTTAGAAAGGACAGCAAAGTACTTGCAGGAAATCGGACTTTTGGAGAAAGATTTAAGGAGAGAGAGAGAAGGGGTACCACATGGGTTTTATGGCAGAGAGTTCTAGGAACGAGGACAAAGATAACATGGTACGCAACTTAAGTTTTACTCAGAATAGATCCACTGAAATGAACGTGACTAAGCTAGGTCCATTGATTTCAATGGATCTGCTCTGAGCAAAACTTAACTAAATGCCACTCAGTGACTCTGAGTGTCAGGGTCTCTCCACACTGCCTTTTATTCCATCATCACAGCTGCAGGCCTGATTTATCTTCCAGTTTTGTAATGTGTACTCTTTCCTAACTCCCATTTATTTCAAGGTGGTTGCATAGGTAGCATGGACTGTGCCCTCAGTATTCATGGCAGACTGCAGAAAAAGAAAAGTGGTGTGGGAAATTTGGTATGAAGAGTCTTCCTCCTCACTCCACGCCCCCCCCCCCAATAAAAAACCAACACTTAATGATTACAATGGTAAAGAATGGCACTTCAGACCAAATGTAACTTAATACATGAAATGAAAAGACCACGATGTAAATAAAAAGTGCATCATAATTCATCTGAAGTGTGCACACATACATATGTCCCGCACCTCTGCCTCACAGAGAGTTGCAGCAAATCCTTCATGATGTTGTATGAGAGGCCAAACACTCCACAACTGCATTATGCAGCTGTTTGAATAACAAAAGGAACTAAGGGCCTGGAATGTACGTTCCCAGCACAGCTGTCCTCCAGCCATCATGAGATCTGTAAATATACCCTCTTGCTACACAACACGCAGAACAAAAACACCTGAAACACTTCATATTAGCGGCAACTATTATTGGAGTACTGCTGTGCCAACCATTTATATTAAGTGAAGCTGAACCTCTGGTTAGAAGAAAAACTGGACAAATGAGAAACTCATGAAATCGTAACTTCTATATCAAAACTGGGAACTAAAAACAAACAAACCCCAAACTCACTGGGTTTCCCTCTCCCTCTTAAAATTCCGTAAGATCATTTAAAATGTGATTTTTCTTGTTTTAAATCAAAGGCAGGATTAATAGCAGAAAATACGAACTTCTAAAGTACTGAAATACAAGCATCGGTGCCTTGTACAGTCAGCTAGGGGAAACTGTTTTGAACACAGAAAAGTAAATTATGTGAAAAAGGAGTCCCTTTTCCTAAACATGTGCTATTTAAAGAGCCACTGAAGAGCCAAAGCATCTTACTGATTGCTTTTCACTTTCCCACTGCTGAAACTAAGTGGTGCTGTATTTACTTTGATTTTAAAATCCATTATTGCCTGCTTTCTAATAAACCAGAGTGTGGAACAAGAACTCAGATTACTCTTATTCATAAAAGTCCTTAAAAAAAAAAAAAGAACACAAAACCTGAAGGCCTTAATCCTTAAAAGCACTCCCCCCCCCCTTTTCCCTAAAACATGTTAGCAGATGCTGTCCTTGCAGCTGGCCCTAGACTGAAAGTGCACTTACATTTTTATGTTTAGAACTGAAGGACTCTAAAGTTAGTGTTTGCACCACAGAAAAAGCAACGGCAAGGGTATTCATTGGTACTTGTGCAATTCATTCTTTAAGAAAAGGAAATGGAAAGAAAGATTTCATGTCCTGGACTTCAGGCCTTTGATCATTTGATGAGCGCTGGATTCTCAACCTGGGCCTCAAACTTCTCAGGCCAGACAAAGGAGGGCTAGGCCTCACAGACCGGTCCCTAGATTCCTGTCAGAACAAAAACTTTGGCTGCCTCACAGTGTGACAGCCTGGGAAAGGCCCACCTCAGCAGGGCTGAGATGCCCGCTCTGCCCTTTGATCTTTCATTTAAACTGCCCAAAAGCGCCAGGTCAGGGATTTCAGACTGCACACCCCCAATGGCAGAGGGGTGCAGGTCAAGAACAAAATGGGGCTGACCAATCTGAAAAACCCTGCAAGTCTTTTCTTTGGCCAGTTTCACATGACTTGTCTTGCATTGTGCCACACTAAGCCCACACTTAAAATGGAATTTGACATTACATGGTACAATGGAGTCAGTAAATGGCATTCTTTAGAGCTCTTGCAACAAAGTCAACCCTTCCCTTAAGTGGTTGAAAGCTCGAAGCTAGAAAATACTACTTGTTTACTATTCTGTGAAGAAAACAGTATGTATTTTGCAGTTTTGCTTTCATTGCAACCTCTGATGGAAAAATGGAATGAGCTTAACAAAAGTCTAATATATGTGGCATGTCTGCTCCCTCCCTCAGCTCAATAACTTTGATACAGGCAGATCAAGATGCCACTTGCAATTCAAATGTTCCAAGCAGAAGAAATGCCTTTTTTTTTTTTGCACAAATGGCAAAAGATCCTCAGTGAGCTGTTTCGTTTTGTTTTTTAAGGGGAAAAAATTATAACGTAGCGCAGTGCACAGAAAACACTGTCATACCAGACAAGGCATACATGGCTAGGTCAAGTTGCCCAAACCAAAAATGAAGACAATGCTCACATTCTCAAATAATAACATAGCCACCAGTATTTCAAACATGAAAATAAGAGACATCCCTATGTATAGATAAGCTCAGAGGCATTGCCTAATGGACAAAAGGTAGACAAGGCCCTTTTAAGACAGGACACACATATGCACACACACTTTGTGCATAACGCTAAAGCAAACCATTGCTAAGCATGAACACATGATTGTTTGGATACTTTGGCTGCTTTGCAACCCCTCAGTCCTCCTGCTGCCATGTAACCCATTAAATATCTATGGCTTGGCTTTGTCCCACATCTGAACTTGGGTTCATAGTTCGACTCACTCTAGACAATCCAGGCCACCCTACAGGGAAGACTGGAGGAGGCCATGATTTCTGCTGTGACATCGACATGCTCGCACTAAACTATAGTTTGGCTCAACATTACACGTGAACTGGGCAACAGACAGGGCACAAGAAACAAAGAGGGCACAAGACAAAATTCACTCACATGGCACACAAAGGTACGCTGTATATCCCACATTAATGGTGCAATCCTATGCACGTCTGTTAAAAATTAAGTCCTGTGGAATGGGACTAATTTCCAGGCATGTATAGGAGGATATTTTTTTTGGGAAACCCCATATTCTAGATCATCTGGTATCCTAATCTTTCAGGATCATTGGAAATAAGGCAAAAAGCACTGTAAATATGTTAAGATGCATTATTTATGATTGAATCAAGTTGTTGGGTGCCCTGCTAGGCATTACTTTTGATATATGCAGAATTTCTCATCACACAAAGCAGTCTTTGATGAGTAGTTCTGTGAAACCAAGGACTTCATAGTGCTGCATCTACAAAGTTGAGCCAATGAGAGGGTTTTTTTTTAATGTTTAAACTATCTGAAAAAAGTGTGCTCGGGGAGGGGGTGATTTTCAGATAATGCAGGTTAGATTTCTCAGCAATCAAACTACAGTATTCCGTAAGCATCTCAAGAGCAATCGCTCTTCCTCCAAGGGTTTCAGAGTGGCATATGTAGAGCAAACAACTCTTGTTACTGTGAAATCGAAGTTGAAGAGGAAACCAACATTCTCTGAAAGACTATAGTGATGAAACACTATAGTTTGGTGAGATACCTTCACACCTCAGTTTCACCAGGCATAGATTACTCCAATCTATGACTTTACCACATGCTGATGATGCCTTAACTTTTCCCACATGAGAATCTGTGGCAGAGTAAAATTACACAATGTTCAGGGTAATAAAGCCGCCCAGAGTGGCTGGGAGAACCCAGCCAGTTGGGTGGGGTATAAATAATTTTTAAAATGTTATTGTTGTTGTTATGGTATTCTTATTAAATCTGGCCCTAATAGTCAATTTACAGAAAAAGACAGTTATGTACATTTAAAGTAATATAATCTCAAACGTTTAGTGGCAAATGAATATACTTTTTGTCATCTTCATTGCTTGGGCCTCAGTGAAATGATCATCAGTGATAGGTCTTGCTTCATTATGAAGTGGAATAGATTGAGATTGCAGAGTTCTGTGTTCAGCTTTGTAGGCAAATTTTCTTACGCTGATTCCTAGGGGTTCCAGCTAATATAAGAGATGTTCGGGGATGAGGTGGGGAGACCAGTGGCTTCTTTAAAGGGCAATGATTAGACTGTTTTCCTTAAGGCAGAGGCCTGTAAACTGGTTCTGCCCAGGCCACTTGGAAAGTAAAGAATGGGAACTTCACTATTTCAGTGCAAAATTTGGACACAAAGTTTATTATCAAGAGCAGGCATCTCCAACCTTTGGCGCTCCAGATGTTTTGGACTACAATTCCCATCATTGCTGACCACTGGAACAGTTAGCATGATACCCCCCACCCCAATGATACCCAGCTAAATCATGTTCAGGGTCTGGTCATGAGTAAAACAGGAGATCACCCTATGGTTTTAACACTACTTGGTATTTATTAGCACATATGTTATTACTTAATATTATGGTTCTTGGCATAAAGCAACTATTAGCTGCACTATTATCTGGTATGATGAATTGGACTGCATTTCTACAGCCTAAGGTGTAATACAAATCACTGAATACTCCTAGAATCAGTTGCTAATTCCTATACATGCCTTGGAGGTGCAGGTATCATTGGGAAGAATACAGCATTCCTCTCAACATTGATATCCAATATGCGGTAAATATATAAGCCGTTGCTTTGCCTTTCAGTATTTAGTACTACTGTTCTCCTATCAAGCAAGCTAAGCTATCAGAAAGCAAGCAGCTAATCTCATTCAACACTATTTTAGACATGCTTGCAAGCTTAGGCGTGCCCACCTGATTCTGCCCTCCCCCCCAATTTTTACCATATTCCTGTGTCATGTCATAAACTGCTTTTGAAAGTCCCCTCAATTTTGAAGTGCATTGCCATGTAGCTTAAAAAGCTGAGCTTCAAGAAACTCTAGCTTAAAATCCCCATGGCCATGCAGAATGAGCTATGCTTTTCTGCCCGTGTGGCAATACAGAAGCTGTATTAAGAACATAAGAAGCTGTATTAAGAACATCAGGGCAATGGGCCCACCTAGTCCAGTGTCCTGTACTCATAGTTGCCACCCAGATGCTTGTGGGAAACTGGCAAGCAGGACCTGAGCACAAGAGCCTCTCCTCTCCTGCAACTCTCCTTTCCAGTAACTGGAATCCAGAAGCATTATTGCCTCCCAACTGTGGAGGCAGAGCATAGCCATCATGGCTAGTAGCCACTGATAGCCTTAACCTCTATGACATTGCCCAGTTCTCTTTCAAAGCCATCTAAGTTGGTGCCCGCCACAGCCTCCTTTGGGAGCATGTTCCATAGCATATGCACTGGATGAAGAACAGTCTTTTCTCTGTCTTGAATCTTCCAACATTCAACTTCACTGGGCACCCATGTATTCTAGTGTTACGAGAGGAAAAACACACACCCCCTTTCCACATGACATGCTTGGAACCAAAAGTGCTGTACCAACAAGTACAAAATAACCCCTCTGCAGCACCACAAATCCAACTCAATGGTGTAGCGTTGGAAAATGTCGATCACTTCTCCTACCTAGGCAGTTATCTTTCCACAAGGGCTAACATTGATGCCGAAATCCAATATCGCCTGAGTTCTGTGAGTGCGGCTTTCTCCCAACTGAGGACCACCACATTTGCAGGGAAACCAAAATGCTTGTTTACAAAGATATTGTACTACCAACCTTACTATATGGTTGTGAAACATGGACCATTTCTAAAAGCCATCTCCAACTCCTTGAAAGGTTCCATCAACGGTGTCTCCGAAAAATGTTACACATCACTTGGGAAGACAGGCAAACCAATATCAGTGTACTGGAAGAAGCAAAGATCACCAGTGTTGAAGCAATGATTCTTCAACATCAACTTTGTTGGACTGGTCATGTTGTGTGGATGCCTGATGATCGTCTTCCAAAGCAACTACTCTATTCCGAACTTAAAAATGGAAAGTGAATGCTGGTGGTCAACAAAAGAGGTTTAAAGACTGTCTCAAGGCAAATCTAAAAAATGTAGTATAAACACTTGACAACTGGGAAACACTGGCCTGCGAGTGCTCCAGTTGGAGAACAGCCTTGACCAAAGGTGTCATGGGCTTTGAAGACACGAACTCAGGATGCAAGGGAGAAACATGCCAAGAGGAAGGCACGCTTGGAAATCCACACTGTGATCAACTACCACCCGGAAACCTATGTCCCCACTGTAGAAGGACGTGTGGAGCCAGAATTGGCCTCCACAGTCTCTTACGGACTCATTGTTAAAACCATGTTCATGGAAGACAATCTTTCTCAGCTGCAAGTGATCGCCAAAAAAGAAGATGATGCCATGCTTAGCTTTATAGACTTCTATCATGTCACTTCTGACTCGCCTTTTCTCTAAACCAAGAAGTCTCCAATGCTGCAGCCTTTCCTCCTATGAGATTTGTTCCATACCCTTGATGATTTTGGTTGGCCTTTCCAACTCTATGATTCTTTCCAACTCTATGATACCAATTGGTGAGGTGGCCAGAACTATACACAGTATTCCAAATGTGTTTGCACCATAGATTTGTATAGCTGAATCATGATAACAACAGTTTTGTTTTCAGTTCCTTTCCGAATGATCTCTAGCTTTCTCACAGCGGCTGTGTCACACTAGGTCAACATCTTCATCAGTCACCACCAGTTCAGACCCACTGAGCTTATATGTGAAATTTTTAATTTTTTTTTTTGCATTGACATGCATCACTTTATCCTCAATTGCATTTGCCATTTTACCACTCATTCACTCAGCACTGAGAGATCCTTTTGGAGTTCTTCATAATCTCCCTTTCTTTTTCATTATCTTCAACTACTTGGTATCATCAGCAATCCTGGCCACCTCACTGCTCACCCCTAACTCTAGATAATTTATGAACATGTTAAAAAGCACAGTAGCGATCTCTTGGGAGAACTCCACATTCTGCACCTCTCCAGAGTACTATTCCTAGTCTCTTCTTCCTGCTACTTAATCAACTCCTGATTGACAAGGGAACTGCTATGCTAAGCTTACTCAGGAGTCATCATTGAGGGATCTGGTTGAAAGCAAGTACACTATGTACCAAATGAAAAGTATTCACTCCTGGCTTAGCTTAGTTCCTACTGAAGTGTCTTTAGGGGGGAGAGTGTTTCTTACATTTATTTTCTTAAATTTATATCCTTTGTTAGTCATGGAAGGAATTACTGAACAGTTGCAATCAGTATCTAGGTAACATTGCAGGTATGCTTGGTCTTGAATTCTTAACACCCAGTGAAAGTGGCTTAGTGTGGAATATACCACTGTAGACAACTGTTTGCTGATGCAACTGTCCTGGAAGTGTTTTCAAATGGTTATGTGTGTTATCAAATGGTTATGCGTATACTACCTGGACAGTGGGACGTAGGTGGCGCTGTGGTCTAAACCACAGAGCCTAGGGCTTGCCGATCGGAAGGTCAGCAGTTCGAATCCCTGTGGTGGGGTGAGCTCCCCGTTGCTCAGTCTCAACTCCTGCCCACCTAGCAGTTTGAAAGCACGTCAAGTGCAAGTAGATAAATAGGTACCGCTCTGGCGGGAAGGTAAACAGTGTTTCCGTGCGCTGCTCTGATTCACTAGAAGTGGTTTAGTCATGCTGGCCACATGACCCGGAAGCTGTCTGAGGACAAACGCCAGCTCCCTTGGCCTATAGAGCTAGATGAGCGCCGCAACCCCAGACTGGACCTAACGGTCAGGGGTACCTTTACCTTTACCTGGACAGTATTCCATTTCCATTCTACTGGAAAACCATTGTGAGAAGGGGAGGGGGTGAAGAAGCAAGGCTCCATCCTGCCCCTACAACCCCGCAAGCTTCCCCCGCCCCCAGCCCCGCAAGTTCCGGGAGCAATGGAGAGGTTGCGCAACCTCGCCTTCGCTCCCGGACCCCCAGCCCCGAGGCTAAAAATGAAGCCAAGGCAGCTAGCGGGATCCATCCCGCTCGCTGTCATGGCTTCTTTGCTCTTTGGGGCTCGGGGGGGGGGGATTAATTTCCCCCCCTTTATCCCCCCCCCAATCTTTTCCTAGCTGAAGAGTAAGTAGTAAGTAGTGAGAAAAACTTCACTAGCACAGTGTGTGTGTGTGTGTGTGAGAGAGAGAGAGAGAGAGAGAGAAAGAGAGAGAAAGAAAGAAAGAAAGAAAGAAAGAAAGAAAGAAAGAAAGAAAGAAAGAAAGAGGGAGGTGGTGGTTTATGTTAAAGAGAAGCAAGAGAAAGGCCATAAAATAATGTTATATTGCTTAATATAACTCCCGTGACCTAGTTGATGTGTTCTGCAGCTTCACTAGAATACTGTGGAAACTTCCTGACTGAGCAAGTCAGTCACATAAGGGGAAAGGAGGAGCATAAAGAGAAATATTTCAAAAAGGTCAAAATATTCTACTTGCATATTTCAGTTTTCTGTCATCTTCAAAGCAAGAGAAGCCCTTGAACACAAATTACGGTCAGGTGAATGTCAACTGCTGCATACCACACAGAGAGTGAATGTAGGGCAAAACTAAATAAATATTTACTGCGTAGTTCATAACATTTTTTGCCAATAAAAGTTATGTAAATTTGTGAAAGTACAAATACAACCACACATGTGTGAGATTCATTCATATAGAGCTCCAGGGGTTGAAATTTTGCTTCATTTTTAATCACTGTGGACATCGGAAAAACAAAATAAAAAAAAGCCCCGAGAACATTCAGGCGAGGGTAAAATTTGCCTCTAATCTATCTGAGGCCCTTTTTGCGAATATTGCGCCTGCGTTGCCATGACAACGCCACCACATCTCAGAACTCAAAAAGCGACAGCACTTTCGATTCTCACCTTTGGCCATTTTATTGAGAACCATGTCAATTAGGATGTAGGTTCCACTTCTTCCCGCACCGTCACTACAGAGGGGGGTGGGGGTGGGGAGAGGGGAAAAAACAACAATAGCCCATGATCAATTCAACATGCTCAAAACCACGACAGAAATGCGATGCTGGAAGTAGAGTAGCATAAAAGGGCTGAGTTGAGGTGGAAGGATGATATACGTTAGGCAAGCTTTCTTTAACAAACTGTCCTCACAAGCTTGGCAGCTGCTACATTATTATTTGGATAAACTCTATAATTCTGCAAGATGGATTTGTGTTTTCGTTAAGGGCAAATACCTGCTTATTTTGGAAAGACGTCTCCAAATATTTTTGAACAGTACTGTGGTAAAGCGAGTAATTCTAGAAGCCAAGTATCCATGATCAAGAGCTGTTCAGTCAGGTCTGTTAGCGAAAAGCTAAAAGGACAGAATAGCATCTTCTCCAAATGACTGCTCTCCCCGGTATCTGAGCTTACAGGAACATTCATGTCAACAAACCAACCTTACGCTCACTTGCATCTTCTTAAACTGGGGGAGAAGGATTGTATTATTTCCTTATAAATCAATTGGATACTAGCCACCTGGGCTTGGGGAAAAATGCTGCCAATTTCCTTTTTCTTTAATATAGAAGCTGACTTGGTTAGGGGGGAAATACCACATAGATTCTGAAAGTATTTCTAACCCTCCTTGGAACACACAGGATAATTTTGGAGACTTCCAAGTGATTCATGTGAAGATGTCAAGATCCCTAATCTGAAAGCAGTTTCCATTTGCTGTCAGAAACCAGCTTCTAATTGGAAAGGTGTTAGTTTTCATAGATGTTGCCAGTATACAAAATTAAGATTCTAAGCAATCTATTTTTCTTGCCCTTTCCCCCAGTTTTTAAGGTGGCATTTTTGTGACTATGCTTGACGGAGAGAGGGGGAGGGAGATATATCACTTAAAGTAATTCGCTTTTGTTGATTTTCTTTACCTACAAAAATTATTTCTGGACTGGAGGGGTTTGGGGAGAAGACAGTGGTGTTACTGTGGTTTTGAATGCATTCTGATTTAAGTACAATTTACTAGATCAGGGGTGTGGTTTTTAACCACAGAGCTAACGTTTTGACATTAGGCATTGGACTTAAGAGTCAATAGAAATAATTGAGCGATTAAAAAAAAAAAAATTTGACAAGGATATCGTAATATATGTAAAAATTAGGAGGCATGTGCTTCTTCTCTTTTATAGCAAAATAAACCGTGCCAGTCCACGCAAATTCAGAAGTCTACCAGAGTCTTGAAAATGGCACAATTCCCTGAGTTTTACGCAACGGAGCCTCGAAATTGGCAGGGTTTTCTGGTTATAAACCACAATCTATGAACTCTCTTATTTGGAAGCAAATTCTCAGCTGGCTTACCAAATAATATGCTTCTTGGAAGTCTATTCTGTTTAGCAGTTCCTTAGTCTCAAATCTCTTCCTTTCCTATGAACTTGTGGCATTATGAACATGGAGGCAAAAAGACAGGCAGCCATGGACCAAATAAAGGCAGCTTGGATTCCCCAGTTCTGAGTCTCCCACACCACACCAGTCCTTGAACTGAACAGTATGGAATCCATGCCTAAACTGTATAATGAAATTTCTCTCAAAGCAGTCACACGTGGTATTGGGAAAAGTAATGTTTGAAGGCTTTTGAAATGTTCAATGAACTGCCAAGCAAGTAACAGGGCCTATTTATTTACAGATGCAGAGAGGGTGAGGCTACAACCGTACACTGATTTACCTGGGAGTAAAACCCCATTGAGCTTGATGCGACTTACTTCTAAGCAGGTATGAGATAGTGCTGTTTGGTGCCTGTGTGCACTGTATTGTTGCAGGTCGGAGGGAGAAGGAAGAATTGCTGGTGAGATGGTATTGAGACCCCACTGGTTATTTCTGATGGGCTTAAGCAACTTTCATATTTTCCATGGTGAAATCTGAAGTGTGAGGAATCTTCCCATTTACTAGAGACTCTCCTCATCAGCAAATGCAATTTTGGGGGGGGGGGGGCAGAACAATAAGGAACAGTTTTTGCTCATTTCACAAATCAAGCTACAGAATCATCTGCATATTTTGTTCAGTCCATGCAATCTCCTTGTGAGCCTCTTTTGAGGGTGGGTTGAAAATGGTACTTGCCTGCAATGAACAATTACCGGACAAGAACGACCCCTGTAGCACTTGTTTACTTTTCTGTAATAAAACAAATATAGACATTGATAAATATATTACTTTCTGAAGTAATCAGAAGCATTCCAAAATAAAGTATCTTCCACATATTACCCCCCCTCCCCCAAAGATGGCTTGGCATATTAAAGTAGCTCAACATAGGCTATGATCTTCCAGCCCGTTTTCCCAGTTAAAGGCTTAATGAAATTCTTAGGGCAATGGGTGCAATTCTCCAATCATTCCTCCTATAAAATAGCCATTGGGGCACATTTTTTAGTGGACACTGCCATAGATAAAACTACGTAGTCCAAGAATAGCAACCTTCGAAACTGCCAGTCTAGCTATCAAACTAGATTGTCGCTGCTCAGTGCCTGTATGCAAAGCCAAGCCCAAATCACATGGAAGTGTTACAACACAGACATATTAGTTATATGCTAGATCATGTAAACATTCGTGCAAACCCAGTGGGCTATTGCAAATGGAAGCTCCTGTACATACATGTCTTCTTGAATTCTTGAGTCAAAAGAAACAGAATTTTCACACATAACAGTAAAACACTTTTTAAAATACACTTCACACATCTGTAATGCAAATGAATGTAAAATCTACAGTTGATAGAAGGCATATTCCATTTGAAGAGCACTTTTTCAAAAGATAAAACCTCACCAATCAGCTGTTTGGCAGGAAAGGGGAAATCAAGTAGCAGTCCACCCCCCCCCACTTGCTTCTGATTAGTAGGAGTTAATCTTTGAAAAAGGTCTATGTCTGTACACTGCTAGATGCTTGATTGGAGATTGATTCAGGACCTATTTGGTGCATGCAGTTCCTCACTGTGAGGAAACCTGGTTTCACATACATGCAGAAGCTGCAACCCGCCCCCCCCCCCGGCTCCTCAGTAACTCCCACATACTAAAACAGCATGAGATAAGACTGAAATATCCTGTTTTTCAGCAAAGAAACAATGAAAAAAAATGCTATCAGTGGCGTCGTTTTTAAAACATCAACATAAGATTGTTTTAGCAATGTTGTTCACCCTGGTTTCTTCCTGTTCATGCCATGTGTAGAAGAGTACAAATAAATTTGTTCCTCTTATGTTAAATCTTGCAATTATTCTGCACTGGTGCTCTTCCACATTTTCACTGAAATTGACGTCTCTTAGTTTCAAAGTAACTGTACTTAGAAATGAAATGTAGAAGCTGTATTCCTGAAAGAGCAGGGTGGGGGGTGGGGACAGTCAGAGACCATTGAGGCCTTCATTGTTCTGTTTTTCAGAGAAATAGAAGCTAAGCCTATTTTTCCTCACGTCACAAAGTTGCCTTGGGCATTTTAGCGCCTCAACTTTAATTCCCATCTGTAAAATGGGAACGTTAGTTATCTATCTTACAAACTTGCTGCAAGGATGGGCATTAGAGGAGCTCTACTGTGTCAGATTAAAGTCCTTAACAACTATCACAGATAGATTTAAAATGGGAAATAAGTATTTCATCTAAAATTGAAACCCAGCAGCCCACAGATCATGCTTAAATGTTTCTGTGGTGTGGGTGGTTGTTGTTTTGTTTTTGTTTTTAATATGTACTTTATGGTTTTATTCTATATTTTATGCTGTGAACAGCCCTGAGAAACTCAGATGAAGTGTGGTATACAAATTAGAAATTTAATATAATAATAATAATAATAATAATAATAATAATCTGAGTTCTGCAGGGTATTTTTGTGTCAATTGGGCTATAGGTTTTAAATAAAGCCCATTGAAACGAAAAAAAATCCACCCCTCTGTTTTTCTGCAAAGTGCAATTGGGGGCTTACTACAAATAAAAATCTTCAAAACATCCCACAGAAATAGGTAAGATTTTTGAAGCAGTGGCATCTTTAGGCAAAGCATATCCAGACTATGGCTTAAATCTAAAGGACCACAAAATTAGTTCCAACGTGCCCAAAGGGACTTTGAGCTTTTGTTTCTCAAAAAGCAATCCCGCTGCCACATGGCAAGCTACTTTCAAAATCTAAGTGTCTTCCAAAAGCAGTTTGTGATACTGCAAGGGGATCTGCCGTTCAAAAGGAAAAAATCCCAAATCCACTAAGGATTCCCAAGCCTATTAGTGCACCCAACCTGGCTCTTTGGCTCTTTAGCTTTCGCCTTTTCCATTTCCACACTAGGGCTGCCTCTCAACAAGGGTCATCATTCTTGTAGTATTGTTTCAGTGCAGACCCCAACACTGTCACATCACCAAACTGTAGTTTGATTAGCAGGAATGCTCAGTTGGCTCCCCCTCTTCCCATCTCATGCTGATATTCCTCTTCCCTTTGGTTTCGCAGATAGCTGGTTAGCATGGCAGGTACACTGATATATTCACTAACTATATCCCTTCAGGCATAATCATGTGAGGGATCGTCTGGGCTCTGCCCTCCATCATGGTAAACTGAGGAACTTCTGGCTTTTCCAGGGCACTAAATAGCAAAGAATTCCTTCTTTACACAGCTATGCTCCAGTTCATGGCAATTTAAAATGGCAATGAGGGAGTGGAGCTAGTGCATGCCCCCCCCCTTGCCCGATTACTCTGCTCAGTAACAGAAAACCTGAACAGGGCTTATATACGATGCCCAAGCAAGTGTTCACAAACCCACTTTGACCATAGTTTGAGGCTTACTATAGAACGGTTAGCAAAAGCACTATATCCATAATGGAAGGGCAGGGCATTTCCATTTAAAATGGAGGAGTTGTGAAGAGGAGTTGTGAACCTGAGGGGTACTCCCAACTGCCCACCATGTAGTAAGCTAAAAAGGTAAAGGACCCCTGGATTGAGGCACTAAAATGGCCAAGTCGAGTCAAAGGTGACCATGGGGTGCGGCGCTCATCTCACTTTCAGGCCGAGGGAGCCAGAGCCTGCTTTCCAGGTAATGTGGCCAGCATGATTAAACGGCTTCTGGCACAATGGAACACCGTGATGGAAGCCAGAGCACACGGAAATGCCATTTACCTTCCCGCTACAGCAGTACCTATTTATCTACTTGCACTGGCGTGCTTTTGAACTGCTAGGTTGGCAGGAGCTGGGACAGAGCAACGGGATCTCACCCCGTTGCATGAATTCCAACTGCTGACCTTCTGATCAGCAAGCCCAATAGGTTCAGTGGTTTAGACCCCAACCATGTGGTAGAGGTTGGTCTGTTTGGGCGAATGGGGCAATGTCCCACCAACCTTAATCTACCTTCAGTAGGCTGAGACCTGCCTGGCATTCATTACTTACAAGCAGTCCAAGCGGTGGGCACTACCTGTGAGCTTCCTCCTCATTATTTCCGCAATGCCCTGGTAGAAATCAGCAGGAAGGAGGAGGATGGGGACAAAACCAGCATTAGTTGGCTCTGCTTGTTCTTGGCTCTGCCTCTGCCTACTGTTGGCCTCTCTCTGCCTTCTGACCCCACCAGTCCCAATGCAACCATGACAGTATGGCAGCATTAACGGGAAGAATTATATTTGCAATGATGTGCCTTCTTGCAATGTTAAGTGCTGGACCAAATGGTACAATTGTCGCAGAGTGAATGGTTGAGTTCTCATCCTAAAGAATGGGGATATCAGACGCTGGTTTGAAATCAAGGTAGCATGATCAATTAGAGCCAAAGGCTTTCTGAGAGGTGGGAGTTTAACATTTTAACCCTTTCTAAGGGTAATATTTTCATTATTATCGTTATGCTGAAATAGCAGAGTCTTGGACTTGGAAAAAAGGCCTTGGGATAGAAATACACGACCAGCAGCTCATTAACGGTTGTTCTTCTGAATGCACAGCAAAAGCCAATTTACACTTCACGTGGTATGGCAGGTATGTTAGTGTTTGCTGTGTGACTGAGAGATGTGCCTCTCCCAAAACAGATGAACACATGCGGTTCCCTGGTGGACCTGTCCCTGTGTGTTTAGGGATGTTGCATTCCACCCTTCACACTTCACAGCAACCAACAGCAGGCTACTCACAGGGGCATGTGAAGCGTTAATCAACTCCGAGGACTAGCTAGAAGTGTTAAGACATTTATTTTCATATTGCTGTTTCCCACATATGCCCATTAAAAATCTGCATGGCTCCTTACCTATAGATAATCATATTGGCAACTTAGCATAATTTGTCTTTTTTTAATTGACACCTGAATCATATTTCAGAAGGCATTTGAAAATAATTGTTTCAAAACAAGCTTTGCTGAGAAATAGCTTTGGAACATTGAGATATACATGGTTTCATTCAAAGTTTAGTCCTTTCAAACTCAGTAAAAACCTTTTTTGATAAAGTAAGGTTCTGGGTGTTTTAATATTTATTTATTATTAAGTTTATATGCTGCACCTTCCTCAAGGAGCCCAGGGTGGCAAACATGGCAATACTAAAACGATACAATTAAAACTTTTAAAAACAGTTAAAACATCTAAAAGCAATCACCTACAGTCAAACTAATTATTTCAGGTTTGCTATGGATAGAATTGCCAACCATTAAACACCTGGGTAAGTAGGAATGTTTCTAAATTTCTCCTAAAAGTTAATAGTGAGGGAAACTGACAGACTTCACTAGGGCAACTTATTCCAGAAACGGGACCACCACTGAGAAGGCCCTGTCATGGGTAACTGTCTACCGGGCCACCCCTGATGGTGGCACCATTGTAGGGTTCAAGCTGGTTGATATTGGAGAAGGTACTCTTTTGCGTAATTAAGTCCCAAGCCATTTAAGGCCTTATATGCTAGTACTAATACCTTAAATTGGGCCCAGTAGCTCACTGGCAGCCAGTGTTGTTCTCTAAGGACCAGTGACACATGATCCATTGGTCTGCCCAACTTACCAACCTAGCAGCCACATTCTACACTAGCTGCATTCCCTGGAACTTCTTCAAGAGCAGCCCCACATAGAATACATTACAGTAGTCCAGGAGCCAGGAATGGCTAGAGCTGGCAAACAAGCCTAAGCTTGGCATAAGCCCTCCTAGCCATAGAAGCCGCTTGAGACTCCAGTGACAAGTTGGAAGCAAGGAGTACCCCGAAACTACAAACCTATTCCCTCAGAGGAAGTACAACTCCTCAAATAATAGGTTGAACACCTAATTCCTGGACCCAGGAGCCACCAGGAACCAAATAAAGTACATACATACACATATAAATATATACATTTACACGCACACACACTTCAAGAGGGAGGAAGAGGAGGAGGAGAAGAGGAGGAAGAATTAACTAGGAAAGAATGATTAGTAATACAAACCAACCCTTGGTTCATTGAGTGAAAAAGAAATCACCATGCAAACCATCAGCAAGCAAAGGTCAGAGGTCGTTAGAAGCTCAGAAAAGGGGTTTCCCATATTGTCCCTGCAGCAGAGTCACAGTTTCCAATGATCACTTTTGTGACTATGCAACTGGGCTTATATTACTAGCTGCAACATCACAAAAATGACACTGGCAACCGCTAATTAGCTGGCAAAATAAGAATTTGACCATTTTTAAAGTGAGCAGTGTTAGTAAATGCCATTGCACACAGCAAGCAGTGATAGCATAATATATATTTTAAGCAAAGCCCTCACATGTGATGCTAATTATCTTTTAGCTTAGCAGTGTCTCTTTAAAGTGTAAATGTGCTCCCTCTGGGCTCCAGGAATATTTAATTACACATTATCAGTGCATGACTAACAAGCTAGTCCAGAGTTTAAACGATTGGTCTATTGTTCAAAATAAAATTAGGTTTCTATAACCATGAAAACTGACCAGTGTTTTCAGGAGAAGTTTCATTTATCAAGCACTGCATTCTGCATGGATATTTTAAGCTTATGGAGGGAAGAAAAATCTGCCTTCATTCACCAATTGATACTAGATTTCACAATATTTTAATTCACCTACTCAACACAATACAATCTGAAACATTGTCTAATATAGAGGAACAAAAGAAGTGCAAGCTTGTTGTTTTCAAAATCTCACAAAATTTGCTTCCAGGAGTGAAAAATGCACATAGATTTCAGAAGCTCTGGGACAAGCTAATTTGGGGGGGATCCAATTTTTCTTGGTGATATTTTCTTAGTTGTTCATTATTTGCATCTATACATACATACCTATGTAAGCATATAAATATACATACATTTACAAATATATATTTTTATATAAACATGTTAGATGTGTGTCAAAACATTAAAAGGATGGGAGTCACACTTAGTAAGACTTTATCTGAGTATTTGTAGTTGCAAAAAAAGGAAAGTAGCTAAGCCAGAGGTACTTTTTTCTGAAAGTGTGAAACATTAAATTTCAATATCAAGAGAGGGAGAGTATTTATTGCTCTTGCTGATTGCTTCAGTTGTAAGGTAATTACGATTGCCAATATACTTAAGTTCCCTTTAAAAAGAGCATGGAGCGTTTTGTTTCCCTTAAAATATATAAAATTGATTCTATTTAAAAGCAAACTGTGAATAGCTTTTAAACCTTTACCTGAAAAGCACCTCCACTATATATAGATTACATGTTCATTTTATTTTCTTTTAAAACCAGCTGGCTTCTAACTCAATCACTCCAACCTCTACTCCTGTGGCCGAGCATTGAAAAAGGGCTTGTAACCTTTACCCCTTTGTGACTGCAGTAAGAAGAAATTCTTGCTGTCTACCAATGCTGGTGTTCCGATTTTGATTTATTTTTTTAGCTGAAGTAAGCAAAACCTGGGTATGTAGAACTGCAGGACTGGTACTTAAACAATGCAGAAACCTGAAAAATCTGTGGGTTGGATTCAGATTAAGTTAATCATACCCTAGGTCATGACAAATCCCAATAATTTAAAAGCAACTAAGTTAAGTCAGGATTCAACCGTGGGTCTTTATGTAGCCTGCAAACAGAAATCAACATGCACAAAGCTTTTCAAGACGCAACTGTAAGCCACATAGACCATTCCCCCTTTTAAATGTGCCAGGGCGCATTTTTACGACATGCCTCATAAGAGCATTTATTTAAGAGTGCAAGTTCAGAGGACTCAGCTATGGTATTTTAATCAGAAGTAGCATTACATGGAAGAACTTTCATATATAAGCGGTACTGCGATTTGCACATTCCAATGAACTAGTGTGAGACTGTCAATGAACTCTGCTAAACATCATCTTAGCATACCTTCAAAATGCGAGGAGGGATAGTCCTCCGAAACAATGTGGAATTTCAGAAGCTACCTAGACAGTTGGAAAATCAAAAGCAATGCCAGCCCACTACCCAAAACTAGACATCAGATTCTTGTTGCGAAACAACTGCGAAAGTGACCAAAAATGTTTTCAGTATACACGGTAGCCTGGAAATGGCACTCCTAACCCTAGGAGGTCTGGGATGGAGAGGGTTAGGTAGACTAGCACACCTCATGGCTTCTCAACCCACAAGAAGCAGCCAGTTTAGTACCCACTTTAAGATGCTTCTCCCATGAGACGCATTCTCTGGCATCTTTAATCTTCATATTTAACCTTGTTCTAATTAATGCAATTGGGTTCATTTCGCTTGATGCCCCAAGCAGGGCATGGTGACATTACCTTGGCACACTGTCATGACTTTAGCAAAAGGGCTCTATGCATGAATTGCACCTGAAGGCAGACACATGCAACAACATACTTGGCTGTGCAGGCAAAGTTTCTCTACTGTGGCCACTGCATATAATGCAAACAAACACCTTATGCATAGATAAAATTGCTGCTTTAGATTCCAAGTCAGCACACTGATCATGGTGCTAAAAATACCGTGTGCCATTATTTACTTACACACAGAATCCATTTGCACCACTACATCTGCCTACAACTCCATGGCTAACATAGCATTCAAAGTATCCACTGGTTTAGGATAATTCCCTGGTTCCTGACCGGGTTCTTAAGTGGGATTATTTCTTCTGCATGGCAGTTTTTAAAAATGTGAAACTATGGGCAGCTATTCAACTTAGAAAGAATTTTTTTTGGGGGGGGGGTCATATATCTGAGTTTCCTTATGAACAACTTTTGATGGCATTTTAGGTGGCACTCAGAAACAGTCCCAGATGCATGTCTGACTCACCAGCCACTATATGCACCTAACTTAAAACTATTCACTCTTTGTGTTGTACCTGCGAAAATCCAGAAGGGACCTTGTGGAAGTGGGCACTTTCTGGTCATGCCAGGTAAGGAAATGGAACTGTGTCACGGTTCGAGTCTCATTGGTTTGTAGGTTTTTCAAGTAGAAACTTCTCACAAGGAAATCTTCACACCAGATGTGCTCTGAGACCAGATTTACCTGCCGTTGCACGAAAAATATAAAAGTGAATTAAATATGGAATACAGGAGATAATCACACACATGGCATGTTCTATTGGGAATATCTGACATTTCAAAATATTCTCTTTTGGACAGAAAACATGTGCCTTGTTGGAGTGGGCTTATTTAGGAATTTTTCTTATTTTGCTTATTACTTGAAGTTTACTTCCTTTTAACTCAAATACATATTTTTGACAATCTGCTCTGATGGGAAAAGTTGTATGAACTTAAAATGCCACTTTTCCAAGCAAAAATGGCCCACGTAAAATAGCCTATACTATTAAACTAGCAATAAACACAATAAAAACCCTTATTATCGTAAACAACACAATAATAAAATGCTACAAAACGTAGGTGCTACCCACCAGAGAAGCAAGGAGGAGGAGCTTCTTACAAGAGCCCCATGAAATCTCATGAAACTCTCACAGGATCCCATGGGGCTCTTGTAAGATCTCTCTGGAGCCTAGAAGTTGTCATTGTGTGACCCACTGACCCAGGTAAGCGAGGCTTCAGTGGGGGTTTGGGGACACAGAACGACAACTTTCCCGTTTTGCCTCACACACTGAAATGGACTAGACTGCCCCTGCTGTTTGGTCACTGAGAAGTAATGTGGCTTGAGTTATTTGATGAACAGCCGGTTAGTCTTATTAACTTTAAAAAGTGTTTTGTATATCAAGCCTAAACATTTGTGCTGGATGGACCTAGCATTGTCAGTGGTAAGGGAAATGCTTTTCATTAAGGCTCTGGACTCAGCCCTAGACACCTTGAAGCTTTGAACACAATACTGAGCTACATGGACCAGTGGTCAGGCACAGCATAGCCGTTTTAAATACAGTGGTACCTTGGTTTGCATGCATCTTGGTTTGCAAACATTTTGGATCACAAACATGTCAAAAGTGCGTGTCCCGGTTTGCAACCTTTTTCTGGGATTACGAACAAAAATTTTTTTGGAGGCCCCATTGGCGAAAACGCACCTTGGGTTACAACCTGTTTTGGTTTACAAACGGACCTCCAGAATGGATTATGGTTGTAAACCAAGGTACCACTGTATTCCCAATGCAGAATCAGGCCCCTGCGATACCAGAACAGGATTGCTATGCCTGGCGAGTGGTTCATTACAAATAGGATTTGATTTTGATTTAAGCCTATTAATTCTGCTTAAATCCAAAAACTCTTATCTTAAGTTGTTTTAATACGATCACCAGTAATTCAACCTAACTTAGGCGAATATATATCTTTGCTTCTTTATCCTGCTTTAACATTAAGCAGAATCAGAGCTGATCCTGCACCAAAGAAAGTTATGAAAGTGAGAGAAACACACACGTGTTGTAGGAGATGCAGATGGCCCTTCACACCTAGAAGCAGACACAGATAATGCCTAGAGAAACAAATTCACTATCCATACTTAAGCAAGGTTGGTTCAATCAATTTCTGTTCTGCATCACTTTTGCATGTATTCATGCCCCATTTCTGCACATATGCATTTTAAAAACAAACCACGAATGCAAATTACTCATTTATAGCCTTTATTTTAACACTATGCATATATTTTTTTTCATTTTATCCTAGAATACAGAATTTAAAATATATTTTGAGTTGTTGTTTGTTTTTTAAGCCAAGAACTGCACTGCAAAATTTGGAGTAGCGCGAAATGCAAAGGATAATGACATTAGAATCCACACCTCAACGTATAGGAGGTGCCGTTTGAGTTAAGTTTGCATTCAAAAATAGGAAATCCCTTAAACATCTCTATCGAATGTGACTACTGCTTGTTGACGATCCAAGACAAACAAAAAGAGGTCTGCCCTACCAGTCCTCATTGAATTCCTCCTCTCGCCCCGCCACTTGTGCATAATAAACTCTTCCCCCCTGCATGTAGAAGTCAACAACTGTGGCTGTTTGACTTATGCATAGAATCAAGCTGGACTCTATAGATACAAAGCAGAGTGAGGCCATATTTGTTCAAGAAGTGTTGCCATTAGTTATTGCTTATTCAAAGTATTTCTGTATAGCATAAGCTGGCAAGACAATTTTACACACAGGAAACAAATTTTGCTTTAACTGACTTAACATGGCCCTGCAGGTGTTGCTGGACTACACCTTCTATCCAGCCCTGACCATTAGGCATTTTGGCCAGAGCCGATGGGAGTTGGAGTTCAACACCTGGAGCATTATGGGTTCCCCATATCTGTTTTAATAGAATCAACAGTTGCAGAGGCCCTGCCTGCAACAAAGTAGTGGTCAGGATGGAAACTTTAAAAGGTACCTATTTCGGGCCAGAGGGAAGCCCAATGATGTATAAATGTATCTGGTTTTCAGCAGCTCATTACTGGTCAATTTGTCGTAATATACACATTTTTTTGCAAAGCAAAAATTTAATCCCTAATACGTTTTTGTGTGTTGTTCTCAAGTGAACAGAATGAGAAAGATGGTGGAGGTCTACCTCCTATGCACTATCTGTTAGGAATTATGGTTGAAATAGGTTTTGCTCAGGACTTGGCACCCTATATTATTTAGTAAGCTTTTATAACGGAGTCACAATGCCTGGTCTTATAGCAAGATAGACCAGATTGTTGCAGCCACCTCGGTGCATTCTGCTATTTGGGGTGTCGCAGCTATGTACATCTATAGTTCTGAATTGAAAAAAATGCTAAACAAAAATTAGCTTAATTATCAAAATCATAGGTAGGCCTTTTGATAGGGTGTGGAGCCTACAGCTGCTGTTAAATATTTATAGGCACAATATTTTCTTATAATGTATACATTTTAATTTCCCCCTTATTTGTATTTTAAATGTTTGTGCATCTGTGTGCGTGTGTGTGTGTGTGTGAGAGAGAGAGAGAGAGAGAGAGCACATTCTAATTTTCAAACCTCTTTGGTCATGTATATATTTAGAATCTGCACAGAATTGCTTTCCTGCTAACCGTTCCATCAAGATATGCATAGAATTTTCAATGAAGCTGAAATGATTCAAGAGCCACAAGATTGCATTTTATGGTAGACCTCAGCTCAGTTTGCAGGTCAAATCCCATTAAGCAATATTTTCCTCTGTATGAAATCAATCCACACACTTACTGTCAGGTTTACAAGCAGATATTTTGTTTAAGTACCTCGTAGATATGGTAGAGGTTTGACCCTTCGTCTGGCCAATAGTGGTAGCACTGTTTGACTCCGTTTTCAGCAAGGGGTGTCAGCATGACAATAACGACACAGCCGTTTTCCCAGACCATCTGCACACAAAGAAAGACACCGTGGCCACACTGTGACTGCCTAATTACTGCATGACATGTATAATTACGGCACTCAGACACACAATCGAAATTTATTCCATTCACAGGAAATGTATTTCATTTTCATTAGACACTTTTTCTCTGCAGCTGCTTCCAAATCTCTGAATAAACTAGCGTCATATTTTGCATGTTCACATGAAATATTAAAGATTCTCCAAAGAATTCCTCCAAATACTTCTAAAATAAATTCTATGCCTTTCTTTACAATTATCTCCAGTTCTTCTTCACTTTCACACTCCCAATTTACAGAGGAAACAATAGTGCTTTTCGTAGAAAGTCTGCTGCATCATATTTGGTTGCAGAACGCAAACCCAATATGGATGTGTGTAATTAACAAAATAGCAGCAAAATCTGTCATGCTAAGTCAAAGAGAGATGCTGCTTCTTTTAGATGCCTGTCATGTTAAAAGATAATCAGTTGAGCTGTCATATTAATGCTAGAAAAACAGCAGACAGAAAAACAAAAACCAGTTGCCTTCTGGAGTTGTATTGGGAGGGAGAGAATAAGTTGTATACTTATTCTCCCCCTCCCATCCCAAATGAATCATCCTACAATAAGTCAGTGGATCTACTCAGTAGCAAAAATCGACAATACAGGTTTCAGATTTGACTCATAAAATTTTCAAGAAATACATGTAAAATAAAATATAATGCAACCTACCCTCTGGGCTATATTTTCCCAAAATATACAGATATCACCATGAACATATGATAACAAGGAAACTTCAACAGTGGGACTGTTTAATAATGTAGTGTCGCCCCAGAGCAAGCAAACAAGAATCTAAGGCACTCTCAATTAAAGGTCCGCTAGATGTTATTCATAGAAGCAACAAAACAAGCTAGGGTAGTATATCTGTGCTGGAAAAACAGCCTGTTGTTGAACAAAAACCCTCCTGAATTAATATGGAGCTGCATAATCAAGAAAAGTCTTCATTATTGTGGTGTACATTGATGCTATATTTGCATGCAATTTTCATTGTCTTTTTATTAGCATACAAAATTATCTCATGAAAAGGAAATTGGACTTACTGCAAAGGGTTACGTTTATTTCGCAGAAATATTTATAAGCAACTGCATTGAAATGTAAATGGAGTAAACAAGAAAAGGGGGCATTGGGATAAGAAGCACAGGGATGTTACATTCAATTAAAAGCTTCCTTCTTTGTGGCACAGGGATTTATTTTTACCTTAATTTCATTTGCTTTATTTACACAACAATGACTCTTTTTAAAAGGAAAAAAGCCTTTGTACAAATTTTGGATAGCATTAAGACAAAGACAAAGGTATATTGTAATGCTAGGGACTACTTTTACACACTTTTATAATAAAACCTCTCTGTCTCTCTGGAAAGAGCAAAACTTTCTATGCTGACCCTGAATTCCCAAAGTGATTTCCTGGTTCCACTGAAATCAGAGAGTATAAATAATCTTGCTGCAAATTCTTAACAATGCAAAAATAGTATGTTGGATCTAAAGCAACGAATAACGACTTAAGGGTCATTTTTTCTATTTCCTTAAGAGGTTTTTTATTAATTTCAGCAAAACCTTGAATTGAAAGATGCTGCCAGTTACATTAGTTCATATACTCCACTACACAGAATTCTACAGTCTCTCTCTCTCTTATTTTAACTGTATCTGTGCTATAGAAAAAATGAAACCCCACCACAAATTGGCCAGGCTAGCTTGTGCTTCTATCATATAACGATTTAATGTGCCTTTAGAAGGTATAGAAGCTCAATGAAGCCATTACGAAAATGAGGAGAAACATGGTTTTTATGAGTGCAATAAAAACACAATGATCTAGGTCATAAACTAATCATCCAGCAGTTGCTTGTGCCACCCAAGTGTAACATTATGAAAGCCCACTCATTTAGAGAGAGGGAGAGGAATCCTTACAGTTTGGCATCCCTTTCCATGGACTTAAAAAAAGAAAGAAAGAAAGATATAGGGAGAGCAGCATTTCATTACAGAGGAACTTCCTCAAATCTCTGAAAATTTCCTTAAGCATTAATCCAAATGAAAGCTAATTTCAACAAACAATTTCAAAGTTACTCTAGGGTACCATATTTCTTTCCAAGTCGTGTTATGAGGTACATGACACTGAACGCTATCAATGCCACAACTGAATTCCAACAATGGAATTCTAGGATATTGCAGTCATATTTAACACTTTGATGTCTATACCATTTCCCCATTAACCCCACCTCCCCAACATTTTCTCCTATCCTTTTCCCTAAGCTAATATTTTATTAGCAATAATAATTGATGTTGGGGAAAAATACGACTTAGTCTTCTAATAATATTTAGGTATTTATTTTATTTATACAGTTTATATACCATTCTAGCATGTTGCTCTTTGAGAAGTTCCCATTGTATATAGAAACACTATCATCACTTTGACCCCTGCTTCCTGAATCAAATGCTTCACAGTAAGGCCAGTCTGTGGTGCCCTCATTCTTCTGTAAGAATATATGTTCAAAGGACCAAGTGGAACATTTGTAATGGCTGACCAGGTAGACTAACTGCTACAAATTAACTAAAGATGGATGTCTAATATAATGTGCTATTAAACATCTGCATTAAACATTCTTTGTATTCGTCTCCCATTCCCATCTCCTACCCCAAACGTAGAAGAACCTCCCTCAACTCTCTTTTAAAATGAATCCAATCCAGGCACACAGCACTCTGTCACCTAACTGTACCTCTTCTGGGTTCACTTGTTCAAAATCTTGCTGTATACATGGAAAGCCAACAGATGTCACTGGATTCCACCTGTGGGCCTCAGTTCTGAATGGGCTTGGGCTTGCATGCAGGTTGCGACATGACAAACATTCAATCTTTATCTAGCTTCATACCCACAACCTGGACCCAGCACTTCTTTATGACCAAAGGAGACCTGGATCCTGACAATGGGCAGATGCCTAGTTTGGATCATTCTGGGAAGCAACCACTGAATTCCATGGAGAAGGTGGTGGAAGCCCAAGGGATTGAGGAAACCCCATCCCTACTGCTAAAAGTTCTCTTGCTCATGCCCTCAGACAGATGCTTCCCTCAACATGTTCTGCAGCTATGCAGATCCTGCCTTCACAACTACATGAGTCTGAGAGGCAGCAGGAGACTTGATAGTATCCTCTGAAGTTCATACCAAGCACAACATGCAAACTTTGTCATTAGAACAGAGCTCTCCAGGAGGCAGGAGACATCATTCTGAAGGGCTATTTCACTCCTCATTAGCCTCCAGAAAGGCTTTCCTGAAGCACCCTAGCTTTGCTTACTCATCACCTCTGTTGCCACCTGGTTGACTTCATTGTTTTTACACTGGTGCCTAAATAATTGCAAAGCTGATCCTGGGCAAAGTTTCTGGAGCACAAAGTTCTACAGGTGGAACACTATAGCTGCACCCAATTGAAGAGCTCAGCGGATGAAGTGAGCGTCTAGGAGGGTTGAAATCAAAGAGGGGTTCCTTTAGATTCCTATGCAGTCCTAAGTAACTTGGCACCCAGGTAAGGACTTGAATCTTGAACTGGTCTTGTAAACCGGCAGCCTATGAAGCTCTTTCAAAACTAGCAAGACAGGTTCCCACAAAAGTGCCCCAGTTCAAATTCAACATTAAAAAAATCTCAAGGAACATTGAAAATAGTAAGATATGGGACGTGTTCAGCTCATGGCTGTTGCTTTCCATGGGACTGAAAAGCAACATCAGGATTAGCCCTTAAAAGCAAGTTTACTCACAAACACCCTTCCTAACTCAGGCCAACCAGATATCCTAATTTAAATTTTATGGACTTTGGCTATTAAAGTATTGCAGAGATATAAGGAGAAGAGCACTGGTTTGTCTATGAAAATCAGGGTTTAACGTGCACTAACCTAATGCAACACTAAGTAAAACCCCACCGATAGAGAGGTACAGGTTGTATTTTGGTTCCTCCATAAACTTCCCTTCTTGTCCAACCCATTCACAATTGCGAGGCTGACCTACTCCAGAGTAGGGTTGTTCTGCTCTTACTGTGGGCTCCAAAAGAGCCTTGAATTCATAATCAGAACAGGGGCCCATGGGAAAATGGGTTCCATCAACCTGCCTAAGTGCTACCTGGATACCATGGGCCTTCAAATGACACCTCTTTGATGTAGAGCAACTTGGTTTTTTTGGTGTTAGGTATTCCTTATTTTGCAATCAGAATCCATCCCCCCCCCCCCCCGTGAATTCAAGGTTTTCTACCCTGGGAGAATCTGAAAAGCACAGCAAAACAAAAAGCAAATCTGCTGCCCATTCTCTTCAGTTAAGGTGGTGCCAGAAAGATCCATTTGCAATGGAGACTGGGGTGGGTGCAATGTAGAGCTTGCTAGCTTTGCAAAGTGCAAGGAAAAAGAGTATTTTTTTCTGCTTCCACACTTCCAGCTACACAGTGAAGACTGGGACCCAAGTAAGACTATTATGGGGTGGGGGCGGTGAACTATGGCTTTGTTTTTGACATAGGGTGCTGATTTGTCTTTTTAAACCTTGCAAGTGTGTTGGAATTCTGAAATTCCAACAAGCAGCAGTTTTGAATATCTTAAGTCTTAAAGGAGCAACGGTGAATCAGCTGTTTGGTTCATGAAACAGTGGACAGGATTTGGGATCCTGCCCTTGTGTGAACCTCCTCCCTAGTCTGAAACACACACACACATATATATAGGAACTTGCAGATATTCTGGGTGGTATTCAACTAACCTTTACTCAGAGTAGACCCACTAAAATTAATGGACCTAAGTGAGGCATATTCACTAATTTCAATGGATTTGATTTACTCTGAGTAAAACTTAGGTGAATACGACCCTACAACTTTTCTTTTCTTTCTTTCTTTCTTTCTTTCTGCCCCCAACTCAGTTAAGGATTTAATGGGGAAAAGCTTATATAACATGAAATGCTAAACTTTAAAAAGCACCTATTTGGGTCCGGAGGGAAGCCCTACTGGTTTTCAGCAGCTCTAGGCTTGCATTACAAAGTACTTGAAAAATTAGAAAATTGCATTAGTGACAAGCAAACAACATTTTCCAACCCTGGGCACATGTTGTTAGATAGGAATAAGGCCACATCTGGATCTTAGCACACTTCCCTAAACCTCCTGCTAGGAACTGAGTGACTGCTACTTTTCCTTGGGTGTTCTCTTCTCAGCAGATCCTAGGTAGGAACCATTTTTCATCTCACTTCTCCCTCTCCCACCCCAAATTTGACAACCCAATTGTCACCTCAAATTCTGCTGATATCCATTCTATTCCCACAGCCCAGGCTTGCTTCAACTCGGCATGCTAAGATTCCGCACACAGACTCATTCAGCACAGCAAAAATTGCTCCGTGGTCCTTCAGGAGAACCCTTCGGCCTTTTTGTGATGTGAGGAATAGGGCATGTTTCTCCCCAACATGCAGACTTTGCCTGCACATCTGCGGAGTGTACATCGAACCAAATCCATTTGTCCACAAACAAAATCACCGCCATAGCTATACCCAACCCAGTGCAGGTTTTTAATATTACATGTATGATATTACAACCCCGTATTTTGCTGCAGGCTCACAATACTGTTACGCTTAAGACGTAGTTAGAAATGTATACGCAATTGTAAAAGGATGGCCGCAGCATGAACCCTAATTCAGCAGCAGAGCAACTGCTTGGTATGTAGAACTTCCCAAGTTTGATCCCTTACGTTTCCATTAGGACTGGGAATGTTCCATTTGAAACCCTAGAGAGCCACGGCCAGTCAGGGTACTATTAACCTAGATGCACCAATGGTCTGGGCTCAGGGTGAAGCACCTCCCTATGTTCCTAAAAGCAGTACAACAAAGGCTTTTTACCTGCCAGAAGTCTGTGACCGTAGAAGGCAGGGCGCCCTGAGCAGCTATATAAGCAGGGTTCCTAGGATCATGGTCCATCTGAAAAAAGGAAAAAGCAATTAGACGCAGTGCTCAATATGAACAGAGAGGGAGAGAAAATTGCCACAAAACAGCGAAAATAGCAGTTTTGCAGTGCATTAGTGAACTGATCAACTAGGAGAGCACTTCTCTTGAAAGGAGGAAAAAGTCTGTTATTTCCTTTCCTCAGAATAAGAGTTCCTTTCTCCAGCAGAACAGGATGTGTCGTCTAATACTAAGATGTCACAAGATCAGCGATCTATGTTCTAAATATGTAACGTGAAATCATTTAAGGAGCATTCGCTGACAAAAAAAAAAAAAAAAAAAGCATTTACTCGGGGTTTTCAGTCTCATAGCAACCTACAAGCCACTTCAAAACATTTCTCAATGCAGGGCATTAGGGATGCCGGGCACATTTAAGCATCTCTTTCCATTTCTGTCATAGCACTCAAGGGCATCTAGAAACAAGCCAAAACTGAAGAACAAACTCAATCCTGGCCTTTTCTGGTCAGTTTGTTTGTTTAAAAATGCAGGCTTCTAACCCTCAATAAAAGAAGTTCTGTTTAAAGACCTTAATTATTACATCTATTTCAAAGAGTGACTGAGTAGGGAAAAAAGAGATCCTCAGAAACAAAGCTACGGAGAGTAAATAGGATTAGGTAGTTACAATGAGTGTTTTCAAACAGATGGGTGGGTTTTCTGGTCTTAAATCTTTGGCCCCATTCTCCTGATAAGGACAAGATTGGCTGATGGGAATTTAAACACAAGAAAAACAACAAAAACCCCATTGATTGTAATCCTTAGAAAGAATTAAAACACACACACTCACACTCATGAACAAGGCTGACATTATGCTTGCAGTTGCAGGAGCACAAATCTCAATTATTTCAACAAGTGCTAAATTGTACTGAGGAGTGGAATACACCCTCACCCCCCCAAAAAAAGATTTATCAAAATTTTAAGCAATAGCAGATAGCAGCACCCTGTAACACTCAATATATTAACATTTATAAACACGTCAGCCGTTCTAAGGCGGAACCACTTGTTAGGTGAGAGATTCATGATTGCATTTTCCAACTTGCTTGGTTTTACTTTTAATGGGGTTGTAGTTGTGTGAGTTTGCTGGCTGCGCTTTTAACACACACACACACACACACACACACACACAATTTTTCCAATTTAAAAGACCCCTGTACTGCTGTTTGTACCCCAGGGAAAAATTATAGATGCTTGTATTTGTGTTTTCCCTGTGTGACACGTAGCAGCATGGGGTTTTGTTTGGGGAAAGGGCCTGGAATGAAATTCTGGAGCTATTTCCCTAGTGCTGCATTTCCATTTTTGTTTAAAAAAATCTGGTGATACAATCACAGATCTCCTAACTCAGACCTGGATTATTCATTACTTTCAGAAGCTCTCTTTTACTTGTGGAGTCGTTCTGCCTACATGATCGGTATTATGTTCAGCCAGGAGTTTTTGGACCTTGGCTGCAACCAATTCCATGGCATCAACACCACGTTTCATATTTTGTGGTCCACTGGATTCAACACATAGTACATTGACCAGGACCAAAAAGCTATTTTAGGCACATCCAACGGTTTGGGGATGTGCAGTGCAGTTTCTAAATTATTTTGTTTGAACATCAGTATCCCATGTGGTATCACAAACTGCTTTTTAAAAACCCATAATTTCACCTCTTCGTATGCCTCTAGGCGATTTGAAGCAGATTGGTTAAGATTTCTCCTGATTCTTAAACAATAGCAACAGCAGATTCCATAATTTCAAATGCAGCACACAATATCCATTAGGGTGTATTACTGCTCAAAGAACCACGGGCCAAAATATACATTGGGAGCATGGAACTAGTTGTGCAGTTTCAGGTCTCCCCTAGCCACTGCTCATTTGAGTGGGTGGCTCCCATGATTGAAAGAAATGGCAAAAAAACAGATACCTGAAGCACCTCACTATAATAAAATATAACACGAATATATATATATATATATATATATATATATACCCAGTATAATTTGTAACACATGCTTGCTGCTTCTAGTAGATAATGATTCCGTTTTATTTTATTTCACAACTTTGGCATATCCAAAGGAGAAGGTCACATTCATTTATTTACATGACCACATTTGGAAGTGCTGTGCTTCTTTCATAACCCAGCTTTCCCTTTTCCCCTCCTGAAACACATAACAAGGCAAAAATTGGAGTACAGGTAAAGGGAACAGTGGCCTTGAGGAAGGAGATGCGGTGGCCTAACCAGCCTAGAATCACCGGACATCATTTGCAATGGATGAAGCATGCAGTGTGTTGCCTAAGGCGTAGACTACACTGCGGTAGTTGGAAGGTAGTTTGGCACCTGCTGGTAATTTGAAGTAGGGTTTCTCTCAATTGTTTGCCAAATAGCAAGAGCAAAACAACCTCCCCCATCTAAATCAGATTGCCCAAATGAAGGACGCTAAACAGGCACAAGCTTTTATGTGTGAGCTTGCTTCAGTTCTAGCACTGGGAAAAAATATCACTGGGTCAGAATATCCTTAGACACCCCACAATTTTGCCCCGACCACAAGTCTTTAGCAGATACAAGTCTATCTGGGCTGGTAGATCTTGGTGTTCTCACGGGTAAAATGGCATGTCTGAAGTGTTGGTCCAGCAGATGCTGTTGGGACTCCCTTGGCCAATGGTCAGGAATGCCACAAAGCTGCACTCCAGCATCATCTCAACGGCCACAGGTTAACCACCCCTAGTACAGGCAAGCAGCTCATCACCACAAAAGCTCATTACTAAAACCATTTCTGCAATGGATCACTTCAGACTGCTGGCAGCACTTTGCAAGTGTGAAAACACTTTTGTGAGTGTGTTGGGGGAGAACGGACCCTTACACATGGAAAACTAGAATGTTGCGGTTAAGGATAGACTACAACTGGGGTGGCCAACATGGTGTGCTCCAGATCTTGCTGGACTCCATCATCCCTGATCACTGGCCATGCTGGCTGAGACTGATGGGAGCTGTAGTCCCAACAACCTCTTGAGGGCATCACATTAGCTGCCCCTGGACTGTAGGCTGGTAGAAATCTTTGCCCTTGTAGGCAAGACATTGGATTACATGGCATTTGTTTGTTTCTACTTTTCCATTCCTTATGCTGACATTTCAAATGGTGCGAACTTTGTGAATGAAAGGGGGGAAAGTGAAGCTGTGTGTATTCATTCACAATGTAAAGAGAATAGGCAAGCTGAATCAGTGATGAGGTGAGTGCCACTGTCACGGAAGAAATACTTCTAAACCCTCCACTATTTGATAAATCAGGAAAGGGCCACTCTTGGCCTTACAATATAAATCAACTGTTGTCAGAAAGCTGCAGTTTGAACATTACAGACATCATAATGAGGAAAGACGGGTCAAACGTATCATCAAGTTAACAATAATACAGACATTTGCAATTATTATATTCTGGTGCGCAGAAAGCAGCTATGGAGAAGACACATGCAGGTTAGGATTACTAGTTTGCATGAAAAAATAGCTGGGTCACTTTCAAATTTGCATGTATTATATCACTTCAATGAATGTAAATGTTTAAATTGCCTGTTGTCTACTACTGATGCGGAGCAAAACAAAGAGGAGAAAGGTTATCAGTCTCACTAAAAACTGGCATTGCCTAGCGTGCGTATGTTCTCAGAGGATATCCAAGATGGCAAAAAAGCTTTCTTCTATGCTAATAAATGAATTTACAGACCCCTGCCAAGATTAAACTAATTGAAAATAATAATGCATGCCTTTATTAACGTGCGTGTTTTAAAATTCCCAATGCTAAATATATTTGGGAGGATTTGGATGTTAACTCACAATTTTCACTCTGTTCAGCTGAAATGCAAAGATCTAAATAGATGCACAGCCTATTAAACTACTTTGGATCTCATGATAATAACATGCACAATGGGAGCAAAAGTGCTGCTGTATACTTAGGTATGTGTGGAAAACTGTCCAGTTTTGTTCCACTTGGTACTGAGGTTGTTAAATTTATTATGGTTGCAAACACAAAGACCCCTGGATACAGGTTGCTATTAGGACACTTAACAAAACCACACCAGCATGGAACTTAAACTTGCATCAGGATGCTGACAATCTAGTTTGCTTGGTCTGGCATGGGCAGGTCTGGCCCAAGACACCTGAGGCAAACCATAAAATGGAGGAAAGAAGGGGGAGTGAAGATCTACATTGGGAATAAGGACATGGAATGAAGTCAACCTTGCACAATGTTTGAAGGCAGGTGCATATCCCAGCAGACCCCAGAGAGCTGCTCCCACTAGGTGTGGGAGGAGACTATCAGTGCCTATTATTCACTGAGAGGCCACTGTAGAGGCAGTCGCCTCACCTTGCCTCACGGGTGGGCTGGCTGGGGATATGGGCAAGCAAGAGTTAACAAGACCCGATCTGGCTGATACCAGGGTAGGCAAGCAGGCGAGAAGCAAGTTCTGAGAAAGGTTTCAGGTTGCTCAGGAAGGTGGTTCACAAATGGTACAGGGAAGTTCACCTCTGGTCCTCCTCCTGCTGCACTGACAAACCATGAGCTGAAAACCTAACAGCAAACCTTGGTTACAGCTCATGGTTTGCCACAAGCCCAGCTTCAGATGACATGCTAAGCCAAACCATGGCTTAGCTCGCAGCAGAATCACAGGAGAAGTAAAGCTAAGTAAATGCTAAGCTTGCCTTAAAGTTATGCAAGGGAACTGTGAGGGGAGAGACTCCATCAGGTAAGGCCTCCTTCCACCTGCCTTGTTCCACCCTCTAGTCTCTGCTTCTCAATTTGTATTGCATTATTTTATGTACTGTGGCTTGCCATTGTTTTATTGATTATAGTTTAGAAATTATTTATTGTAACTGTTGAGTGGATTTCTGTTTAACTATTATATGTTATTATTATTTTATACTATTCTAATAATTGTTGATGTTACTTTTTTGATGTAGGTTGCTTATTTTAAAGTTTTGTTTTATTATCACATTTTTTTAGCGCATTAGATTGTTATAAGATGTACATTTTTTGTTTCTTCAGCTTGTAAACCGCCTTGAGTATTGTAAGATAGAAAGATGGTATACAAATTAAAAATGATGATGATGCGTGACTAGAGTAGGTTCCAAGTCAATAAAGGTTAGTCAAGACCTCTTGCTGCTGCTGCTGCTTCTTTCTTCTTCTTCTTCTTCCTCCTCCTCCTCCTCCTTTTGCTGAGTCAGTGTAGTAAGAAGTTGCTGCCCCACTTACAAACCATTAGGAGTGGGGAAAGTACAGTGGTACCTTGGGTTAAGAACTTAATTCGTTCTGGAGGTCCATTCTTAACTTGAAACCGTTCTTAACCTGAGGTACCACTTTAGCTAATGGGGCCTCCCGCCGCCACAGCACGATTTCTGTTCCCATCCTGAAGCAAAGTTCTTAACCTGAGGTACTATTATGGGTTAGTGGAGTATGTAACCTGAAGCGTCTGTAACCCGAGGTACCACTGTACTGAGTTGGGGCTGGGGAGATTCAGGTTCAAAACCAACTCATCCATAAAAGCGACTTGAGGGAAATCCTATGTGTGTTGCCCTGGAGAAAAGGGCAGGATAAAAACATGAAAGGGTAAACTTGACAGGAAGTGAATGCCCTGGGTAGTCAGTCACATTTGTCTCAGCCATGCCTCATTCTACGCTGGTGGGGCATGGACGAAGTCCTGAGATAAGAGTCAAAAAGCAGCAGTACCATCAGACCAAAGACCAGAGTCAAGTCCTGGCAGTGGAGCAAAGGCACAAGTTGGAACATTATCCTGATGCCAGAATAAACCTTTCAGCCAAATCCTTTGAACCACTGAAGGTCATTCGGGATCTCAGCACCACTGAGATCAATTTGCTCAAATTCACGTTAACTAATATAACCCAGCTGGAAACATCAGCCAATAAAAGCTTAGCACAAAATGTTTAGGCTGCTTAAGAGTAAAGTTTCTGAACAATCCCTGAGGGCATCTAGATAGTCTGAGCGCAGAAACAATGGAGAAGTGTTGTTAAATGAAATCTGTATGTTGTGCCAAAACGTCTCGAACATCAAAGCACAGCTTCTTCCTCTACACTAAGAAATTATCACTACAGATAGATAAATCGGAAACGGTCACAAAGTTCATTTTAGAGAATAAGACAGCAAATAATTGGCTCATTAGGACAAATATCAATGTTTTTTGATCTGCAAGGGTTTAGGAAGTTTAGACTATATTTTTTTAAAAAAAACAACAACTTACACAGATATAGTTGGTAGAGTCTATTTTTTTTTTTTAAAAAATGTATAATTACACATGTTCTGCTTCTCACAAAATTATCATTTTTCACAGCTGCTCCAGCAAGCCAGGAAGAGAGCTAGTCTACCACATATCCAGAGTTTCCATGATAATACATGTGACTAAGGATCACTTGAACCAAAGCAAAATTAACAGCTCTGATTCTGGTATCATACGAGGAAGAAGGAATAATCGAAAGACGCCCAAAAGAACCATCTGCCTCCTTCCAACTTATCAGAAGAGAACTCCTGCAGGGGATCAGATCAAACCACCTCTAAACCTAAGATGTTTTAATTCCAAGTCATCTAAGCGCTCTCCCTGCCTGTCCCCAAATTAAAATTGATTGACAATTCCTAAACTAGAGAACACCACACTGAATACAAATACATTGCTATAATCAATTCTATCTGAATTTTTAAAATATGTATGTCAGTTCTTTTTGCATATTTATGCTGCCCCCAAGTAAATGCTAAAAATGCTAATGTGTAAAAGATTCAATTTTTTTTATATTTAGAGACAGTGTTATTTTATCCTTCTGTTTTAACAAACTTCATGCATATGCTTCTACGCTAAAAAAAAATCTAGATATGAATAAAAACAATGCTCCACCGCTTACCAAGGGAATAATAAGAAAAGATTTGATATTATGCCATTATTTATTGTGATAAAATCTTATTCAAACAATGTATCTGTTCTGTGTGACTCCACTTAAACTGAACTAGCTTTATGCCAATTTAGATCTGTATTTTCCCAGTTATTGTGCCGACACGACATACAATTCAGAATTCTTTTATTTAGTTCTTTGGCTTTGAGCAATATAATATTTGTGGCTCAGAACCAGCTAAGTTCATTTCTGCATGTGTGTTGGCTGTTCCATTTATCCTGACTTCCTGCATACTTATTTTAAATGCATGGTTAAGCTTAATGTGCATAAAACCAACACATAAAACCAAAAGCTCTATGAAATTAATTTTCTTTAAAACTACAGGCAAGCTCGGAGGCAGTTTTGTTTCCACACTGCAATATATTTAAAACCACCACACACACGACTTTCAGCAGGTATAATACTACTGAATCACCTCTTTCCTCTGTTAAAAATAAAAATGATACAGGAGATGATAAAATTATGACTAATATATTAATAGTAGATTAGAACATATAATTATTATAACTGGCACCTGCCTTTCTTTCTTTCTTTTAAAAAACCCCACCTTTTAAAAAAATCCCTCTTTAAAAAATGAAAACGATAATGGAATGAAATAAATATGGTTTTGAATGTCATTACAAATTTCAGAATCTATTCTCACTGATAAAAATTTGTATGCTGTGTTTGAGCAAACTGTCATGTTAATCACATTCCTCAGTCTGGTGGCTTCAGTAATAAGCAAGCTGAAAGGTAGGTGCTATTTTGTTTTCGTTAATGTAGTTGATGGGCTCCCCCCTTCCCAACACCCTAAGAGGGAAAAACAGAATTCCCATTTACTTTTCCTGACCTCTGATTTAAAAACAAAGATTGCACATTATTTACTACTGGATGATTTCCCTGGAATTTAATGAGGACAAAGTACAAATATGACAGATGTAATTATCATAGTTTTATTCTGCACAGTCAGGGTCTCCTTGTGCTGTAATTGCAAGCTTTTCATTCAACCGCTGGCAGCAGAGTTATTACCTCGGTATTTTATGTTATTTCAGAGAACAGGAAAGAGGACTTCCAGCTCAGATTTATTCCAAGGAATCTCTAAGCATCCTCGCATTGGAATAGTAATTAAAAACAACAACGATCAGCAAGATATTTCATCAGATCTCTTTGCAGATTTCTCTCCTTGTTGCTTTTTGAGCGCATTAAGTGTAAAAAAAACACACACACAAAAAACCCTGGGTTTTCACAACGTATTGGGAGGGATGGGAAAGTGGGGGCAGGGAGGGGGGCTGCTAAGCAGTTTCGAGAAAGAAACATGTGGGCAGGTGGCCAACGCATTGTCTGGTGCAAAGAAGGGCTCCCCCAGCATGTATTGCTTTACTCATTTAGACTCAAGCCAAGGTTGAGTGAGCCCCAGCTGGAGGCTGGACCACTGACCCTGGAGCTGGAAACACACAACTATACGCACACCCCTGGAAGCCTCCCTTTCCAAGGCCTGAATGTAATTGCTTTATATTACACTCCGGCTTCATCAAGCCCCTCGCATGCCGAAGGGAGGCGAGTGGAAATAAAAAAAACTTTCTAGTCCAATTCATAGTTTATAGCTCTAGCGTTATTAATTTTCCGTTTGGTATACAGGGCAATTCTCACCTCACATCCAAAGGCTTCGTGGCACAGATGCATCAAATATGCCATTTTATTGGCAGGGTAATTGCTGGCAGCTATTAAATTTTGAACCACTTCATTTATTTATTTTGACTTTAAAAAGATTATTTGTAGTTGGTGAAGAAGATCAGACCACTGTTATTTCAGGTCTCCACACATCTGCTACGTTTCATTAGCCTTTCCTATCCGTTCTTGGCTAGACTAGGGTTAAGTTCTCAAAACAAACAAGAGATGTTTTTAGCCCATCAGTATGAAAGTTAAGAGGAGCAAGTTCTCCGCTGAGGACTTGAAGCTTACTACTAATGTGGCATTTACAAAATAACATTACCTTCACTATCATGAAAATACTTAACACATTTTAAACATGGAACCAGTAAAACTACCAGACAATCATGGCATTAAAAAGCTATTTGTTCCTGTCAATAAAGACACATCAATCAAGCAAGTATGAAGCAGAATTTTAAAATATTCTGATGTTACCCTAAAGCTTACTTTGCTCTTGGAAACTACCAAGGACTGTGAGACAGCTTGTGTGACACACAGTGAAGCCATATTGAAACATCTATTTTAGCCGAACACAGTTTGATTTGTGTGAAGCTGTAATGACTGGAAGAATTTGGACTGAGATGTGAGAAATGGGACTCGATTTCAGTTACCCTTTGTGAACTCTGAAAGGAAAACAAAACTAAGTTCTGATTCTGTTGCAGTTCACTTCCTGCAATGTCACAAATTTTGCCAATCTAAATTATCAGGGCACACAATTTTGCCGTACAATAAATACAAAATGGCTGCTTGGCTTTAAGGTGATCCCAATGTCTTTCCTCAAGATAGATGCTGTTTCAGAGGGCATATGCTGTACCTTACCAACAATATTTTGTCAATGGGGAAAAGCAATTCTTCCCACAGCTATGGGAATGATAATGAACAGTAAGAACAATCACTATGTCCCCAAGATATAAGGAGTTTTACTAAAACCTATTGCAGGGAGCTGGGCAAGTATTTACTCTCCCACCCAGAAACTCCCCATTTATCTAAACTCTCACACTGTAGCATTCTTAGCCAAATGATTAATACAACTACTGAGAGAACACCCATTGTACATAGCTGCTATCAGAAGTAGGCAAACTGCTGGTCAGAAAGTCACAAGAAGGGACATATTGGAGGGATGTCACCATGTGGACTCAATAAATTGCTATTATAACTTGAATCACAATCAACCTTTTTCTTCCATCAGAACTAACATTTTAGTTTCAAAAAGGCAAAGTAGTATTTTTTTTGTTTTATACTTACAATAGGACTTGCGTTGATGTAGTCCGAGTTGTCGTGACTGTTTTCAGCTTTCAAACATATCCTGCAATGATCATCTGATTTTTTAAAATAAAAAAAGTTAAATCAGTATTCATTCATATTTATGTTAAAAGAGATCTTTCAAAGAGAGCATTTCTGAACAGACCACTACTATTCAGCCTATTTTTTTGCATACTTGCTTCTAAATATAGACATTTCCAAAATACTGATTTAAATGGTTAAGAACCATATAAAAAGTGTTCTTGAAATGGAACTTGCTATGTTGAGGAATAATTGCTATTAGGCAGGTGCCTTTGCTGTATTGTTTTCAGTGCCTGCTTAAAAAAAAAAGTTTTTATTTACACAAGTCTATCATATATTTTTTTGAAAAGAGAACTACCGATTTTATTTACAGCTTGATACATTTTAACGCGACATGTTTTTAATGTTTGATTTTATCAGTATTTTCAAATGACAATTTTATATCATTTCATGTAAACAGCTTAGCAGTTTTTTTTATTATGAAGCAGTGTATAAACCTCACCACATAAATAAATCAGTAAAATGGTTTGGTGTCTAACAAGTTCACTTAAAAACACACAACAATGTTTAATATAGACTGTGCTTCAGGTTCAGTAGCCCCTAGCAAGGGCATTAGTGATGCCAAACCTTTCTGTGTTCCTTATCTGTATGAGCACGACAATGCTTAAAGACTGTTGCCAATAATAACAGGTTTATATTAAAGGGATTTCCACCCAGGGTTCATATGTACGGTAGCTGATGAAATTTAATAAATAGCGTCGATCTCATGGTACAGCCACGTGCATTCAGTCTGATGTACAATACAGAATGTTTGATACAGTTACCAGAATAAGCAAGTACATGGAATAGGCATGTGCTGCTTTTGGCTGCGCATGAAGAGCACAAAAAACTTTTAAAACACATATATGCCATGGCTACTCTTGGCTTCACTTTCCATCCTAGGCCCAACATGGAGAACAGCTGCCTTGTAAGCTCATCTATCAAAACCAACAGGTGCTTATACACTTGACTGGGTCTAACAGTTCTAACTACAAGCCAAGAGCATCGTGCACTTTTGGATAAAGGTATTTGTGCCAAAAGCCATGCGCGAAAACCGCACCATGAGGCTGTCAAAATGAAATGTCATTTACGCAAAACGGCACTTGCTGTTATCATAGAATTGTAGAGTTGGAAGGGACTGCGAGGGTCATCTAGTCCAACACCCTGCAATGCCTGAATTTTTTTTTTTTGCCCAACATGCTGGGAAATAGTGCAAAGCATACTTTGGAAGCAGCAGCATAAGCAACCACCATAAGAAGTGTGAAGCACACGGCAAGACAACAAGGTGGGCCACAGGAATATTAACTGTTCCTTGCACAGATTGGCTGATAACAGTTCTTTCGACACATTTCCTCCTCTAATTGCAGCAACAGGCAAAGGGGAAAGCAATTAAGTAATGAATCCAGCTTAAACTGTACATACACGCTACCACATCTTGCGAGCGGTTCTTCTGGGCGTTTTCTTCCTTATGTGCAATGGTAGCTGCGTTGGGCTCAGCCTGATAAGCACAAAGTGCTTCCCATTCTTTCTCCAGGCGATTCTTGTTCTTCAAGTGGTCTTCCATATAGGACTGAAATGAGAAAATATCACCAGAGGTAGTGTTATTTATACACTCAACACTCTGCTATTCTAATTCACATCTGAATGGACTAGAGAGGACTAAAACCAGGCATAGGCAAATTCTGGCCCTCTAGATGTTTGGGACTACAACTCCCAGCATCCCTTGCTAACAGGACCAGTGGTCAGGGATGATGGGAATTGTAGTCCCAAACATCTGGAGAACCGGAGTTTGCCTACGCCTGACTAAAACACTTTGGCTCAAATTAAAGAACTGTTTGACTACGGCTGTCTGCCCATGGGCTTGCTTCTTATCTATCTATCATCTATCTATCTATCTATCTATCTATCTATCTATCTATCATCTATCTATCTAACACCTATCATTTATTTATTTATTTGACATAAACTGCCCTTCATCAACAGAACTCAGGGTTGTTCACAAGATAAAAGCAGAAATAAACATAAACAACAAAACAGTAACCAACCACCTCCCACAAGGCTGAAGAATAGCCAAAGGCCTGGTTGAAGAGGACTGTTTTCGCCTGGTGCCTAAAATATATATAATGAAGGCGCCCTGGCGAGAGCATTACACAAACAGGGAGCCACTAAAGAAAAGGCCCGTTCTCGTGTTGTCACATGAAGAAAGGCCTCAGAGCCCAGGTCGGTTTATACAGAGAGAGGCGGTCCTGAGCCGTTTAAGGCTTTACCGGTCAAACCCTCACGGAACCCAAGTTTCTCAAAACAGCACAGCAAACTAGTTTTAAAGTTGAAAGAAGTTTCTAAAACTGCTGGATCCCTGCAAAAGCAGGTTATGATATTGCTGAGCCAAAATAGGGCAGGGCAGGGCTGTGAAATAAGAATCAAGCTAATCTGCTGTTTGGCCACGTGGTGCAATTCATGAGTTCCACCGGAGCCACAAGACCTATGTAGCTGGACTTCTGACATTAGAGTCAAAGTGAAGAAAACAGGAACAGAGTTGACTTGCTTCTCTGGTTTCCCCAACGTCTGTCTCTGGTTTCTCTGGTTTCCCCAACGTCTGTCCTCTTGTCTCATGCCTAGAAAGCATTGATCCATGCAGTTTTCTGCTGTCTAGGCATGAGTCAGAGAGGTTTTTACTTCTGTCCTGCTGCTTCCCCCCCGCAAAACTTGCTCTTTAGTGCTAAATCAGAGCAAATGTAAATCTGGAGAAAGTCTGATTGGCGTTTGCTCCAATTCTGTGGTAAGCAGCAAGTTTTCCCAGGGGCCGGTGGCAGGGCAAAAAGAAGTCCAGGGCCAAATTAGTCATGGTGTTAAATGTGTTCTTTGCATTTAACCTGCATTTTTTTTTTTTAATGTCATCACTGGGGTGGGGTGGGGGGAGGACTGATAATTAACAGCGTCAGGGTAGGAGGCAATAAAACAAGGAAGTAGCACAAGAATGGCAAGACAAAGCAAAACTAACTGAAGCGAAGATCACACTGTACGTATCCCATGTGAAGAACAGGCTGGTCCTAGCTTGGAGCAACACAATGCACTTTTATATAATATGCTTACTCTTCTCCTAAACCAGTCAGACTCCAAATCAAATCAAATTCTTCTGTAATTTTAATAGCCCTTTCAAAGTTTCCAGGTAAGTATTACCAAGACTGTGATGCATGCATACTCTTGTTTAATTCATATATATATTACAAAAGGTAGGGGGTAGATTCAGAGAATTCAAATTAACAAAAAAAAAATAATATATATTATGAAAGAAATGTAGGAGATAGTTGTTAAATGCATTTTTTTTAAAAAAAATCCAGCATGAGCTTATATTGTTAATGAAAAAAGTTTTCTGTTTTTTTTTGAGGTGCAAAAGATAACAGAACTTGTCACATTTCTTGTTTTGTTTACAGTAGTCAATAAGGGTTCCAAAAGTATGACATTTATTGGCCTTTTTCATGATAAATATTGTCATGGGATATTAATTTTTTGTGTGCATCTTAAGACTTTGCACACAATTGAACAAGTCCTCATGCAATGTCTGACCACATAACCCTACATCAAACTACTGAATTCCTGGCAGTTTGGCAATAGGCAGGGGGGAGAAACCCCACTTTTTTGACTTTGAGATCATGTCACCCCACTACAAATTTATTTGTATCTTCTTCCTGCATATCCTGATTAATTACTAAAGAATAAAATACTTCAGAAACTTCAGAAGAATTTCATACATATAAATAATTCCAGCCTAGCTGCATCTTCAGAAAGGACACTGAAGAACTGGAGCAGGCACAGAAAGGATATGCAAGACTTCATACTTATGAAGAAGAGTCATCCATTAAATCTGATATGCAGCCAATATAACTACAGTGATACCTGGGTTCTCAAACGCCTTGGTACTCAAACAACTTGGAACTCAAACACTGCAAACCCGGAAATAAGTGTTCCAGTTTGCGAACTTTTTTTGGAAGCCAAACGTGCTCTGTTTTGAGTGTTATGCTTCTGATCTGAGTGACACACATCCGTTTTGAGTGTTACGCTGAGGTCTGTCTGTTTTTGCTATTTACTGTGTCTTTTTGTGGCTTTTTTGTTTTGTTTTTGTGACTGTGTGGAACTCAGTTCAGCTACTGACTGACTGATTGCTTGTGTGACTGCAGTACATTGTTTACTGATTTCATTTTATGGATCAATGGTCTCGTTAGATGGTGAAATTCATGTTAAATTGCTGTTTTAGGGGTTGTTTTTTAAAGTCTGGAACGGATTAATCCATTTTGCATTATTTTCTATGGGAAAGCATGCCTTGGTTTTGGAAAGCTTTGGTTTTGGAACAGACTTCCGGAACGGATTAAGTTTGAGAACAAAGGTACCACTGTATTACTACTTTGTGTTATGCATAATAAGCCCATGAACACAAATCACAACAGATGCTGTGATATCCATGGGGCATCTCTCTAGCAATCTATTAGCCACGATAGCCAAAATAACAGGAGGTGCATATTTCCAACATACCCTGAACTTTTCACTAAGACTGTTAGTAGACCATTGGTTTGACTCAACTTAGCAATTTCTATGCTTCCACTGACAGCACAGTCCCAACACATTTTTACTAAAAAGGTCCACTTATTTCACTTGAACTTATTTATTATTAAATTTCTACCCCGGTCTTCCTTCCAAAGGAGCCCAGGGCAACTTACAAATAAAAAAGCCAAGATAGCAGCCTATGAAGTCGCTCCTTCTATCTCCCAGAAATGGAGGTGATAATGAATACATTAGGTTTTTCCCTTTCCTTTCTACCAGTTTAGTAAAATTGTGATGCCATCCTTCTAATTGTACAGTGAACAGTATCAATGCTGATCTTCCTTGCAAATCAAAACATGCATTTGTTTGTGTGAAAATGCCGCCTGAAGTATAGTCTAATTTTCTGCAAAACATTCATGCACATTTGCAAGCTGGTTTATGGAAATCATATCTGCCAAGGGCAGTCAAGCTAAAAATAGAGGCATTTGCAGAAGTGGGAAAACTGTGAGAGGAGTACACATTTATTGCCACTGAGATATTTTGGATTATAAGATTTGTTTTGATGGAGGCAGTGAGAAAATGCTGGTACTTGAAAACCACAGTGCCACCTATGTCTTTGGTCTTTCCAAGGTTCTGTGGTACTGTATTATTTTTATGTGAAAGGATTATCCCATTAGATTAAAAGGCATTTGGCACACATAAAAGAGACACCTCATAAAATAGATTTCCAAAGATTATACAACAATCCTTTCAGGGATTGGGGGGGGGGGGAGCTATATCTTCAAAGCTCAAACTTCCATCTGATTTTCAGTGGCCCAGTAAGCCTTCATAACTGCAGAACCCTGCATAACTACAAATGGAGCTTTGTGAAAACACCTGGATCTGCCTTTGAAACCAGCTCAGTACTGCAATGGTAGCCAAAGTTCCACCTGCTGAAAATTCTCCACCCTGTGCAACTACTGCAGCCCTTGAGTATGGCAACTCTGTGGATCCTTTCGTGCATGCAAAACAGCTACTTCGGGACACAGAAAGCTGCCTTCTACCGAGTCAGGTCATTGGTCCATCTAAGACAGTAGAATTTGCACTCTGCAGGGTTTCACATGAGGGCCTTGCTCAACCCAACCAGGCAATAGGCATTGAACTTGTTATGTACAGCATGTGTTCAGCCACAGAGCTACAACTCTTCCGCAGTTACGGAATACTCTCCATGAAAATGTGATGAAATCCCATTGTATAAACTTTATCCATATTTTTTTTTACCTGAAATCATTTTAAGAAGACATGACCTCTGTGAGAACCTGGCTGTGCCCTTAACAAGATGAATACAGGTACTCATCTTACCACAACTACATGGTTGCTTGGCCAGCTGTTTCAACGACACTGTATTTTTCTTCCTGGCCTAAATTCTCCTATGTGCTAAGCTGTGGGGTCCTTATCCAAGGGGTAAGGTTTACTCACATTTTTCATGTGATAAGCCTGTCTGGCTAAATTGCTACAGTCCAGACATGCTAACAACTTCAGTGTCTTCCCATCTCCAACAACTCATGCTTTTCAAAGTGTTGGTTTTTTAGAATGGAGAAAATCGTACCTGCTTTCCCCTAAATTCTGGTTATGAGTAACACTGGAAATTGGCATACAGAAGTGATTTAAGATTAACCAGTCTTCATCAGAATTTTGCTTTGTTTATACAGTGTGCTGGGGGGGGGGGGGGAGAATGTGCATAGCTCTTATGCTCCTAAAAAGGCAAACAATAACAAGGCACCATGCTGAACATGAACTGCAGACTAAAATAAATTTGCAGGAAACATAAAAACGTTTGTCAAGTGCAATTAAAAAATAGTAATTGAGATGACATATAACTTTTCCATCTAAATCACACGTTTTAATTTATGCTTCTCTAAGCATAGGTAAGGGACGTGGGTGGCGCTGTGGGTAAAACCTCAGTGCCTAGGACTTGCTGATCGCATGGTCGGCGGTTCGAATCCCCGCGGCAGGGTGAGCTCCCGTCGTTCGGTCCCAGCTCCTGCCCACCTAGCAGTTCGAAAGCACTCTTAAGTGCAAGTAGATAAATAGGTACCGCTTTATAGCGGGAAGGTAAACGGCGTTTCCGTGTGCTGTGCTGGTGCTGGCTCGCCAGAGCAGCGATGTCACGCTGGCCATGTGACCTGGAAGTGTCTTCGGACAGCGCTGCCTCCCGGCCTCTTAAGTGAGATGAGCGCACAACCCTAGAGTCGGACACGACTGGCCCGTACGGGCGGGGGTACCTTTACCTTTAAGCATAGGTAACCCCTAAACTAGATTCGGTAGACAAAAACTTGTCTTCTGGGAAGCCTTGGCATTGGGAAACTTAGCAGACCTATATCAACTGAAACCTACCCAGCAAAGCATGATGCCACATTCTGTGTTTCCAGGTTCATTTGTATTGATATCAATACAAAAGGTTTTCCACAGAGCATCTCGCAAAATGGTGGCTACCATTATAAAAGCTTCCCTATTTTAATAAGCAAGGTAATAATCCCCCAAGATACCTGCTTTTAGGGTATCCCTCAGTGAGAAACTGCAACTTCTGTAGCCCCTGCTATTCTGCAAAGCTCTTGAAACAAATCTAACTTCAATTCCCATTATGACATTTAGAAGAAATTTGTCTCAATTTACTTGCATATTGTTGAAACCGGGGCATGGCAAAGCTGCTAAGGAACCTCTTGCCCTTAGATGAAGATCCTAAAAATATTTCCAAACGGAAGTGTCAGGCCAGCAGATGTAGCAAGTCTGGCATCTTCAGACCACACAGGGACTATGTCAATCCCTATTTTTCATTTCCAAATGGTTGTAAGGAGGACCAGAACAAGAGGCATAACTGGTGCAAAACCAGCTAGTGCACTGCCAAACCCCCACACTCATGAGAAATTTCTTGTTTGGTGTACTTCTTACTATATTCCCAATACAGACACTTCCATCGCTGGGGAAGCTCTTGTCTCAGCCAAAGAAAGCAGCTTCCTCCTGTTAAGAGGGGAGCTGTCCTTGGTACCAAAATATGTACTTTAGATGTGAATAGTACACCCATTCAAGGAAGAGATGTGCTATTGCTAGGTCAACTGAACCTTAAAGCCCCGCTAATAGGAACGGAAACATACCGGTAATTAATGTTAAAGATTTGTATAACGTGGGCTTGATCTGTATTTGAGGCCTGCAGTATCGGAGGCAGTATGTCTCTAAATACCAGCAGTATGGGATCATGAGCAGGAAATTGCTTTTGTTCATGATTTTGGCTTACCACTGTGAGAGCAGAATGCTAGACTACATAGGCCACTGGTTGGCTCCACCAGGGCTCGTCTAACATTCTTATAAAACTTGTTCCTAGAATCTTACCTAGGTGCCAGTTTTTGCTCAAACACCAGTTTCCACCACTTCACATTAAGTTGGTGGATGTAAAACTGTTCACCCTCCAATACTGTCATATTTAAGGTTAAGATGTTGGAGAAATTATGAGCTGCTAGGCCCAGTGGCAGAGAATATGCTTTGCACAGAACACGTCCCGGGTGTTAGTATTTCATGCAGTCCGATGCTGCAGGTGAGATTGTTATAAATCACATGCCTGTCTGGGACGTGTCTGAGAAGACTATGGGAACGGAAGACAGCCTTATCTCTCTTCCGCTGTATGTACTTTGTAATATACTTTCACTTTGGTTGTTCTCTGAGAGCTGGAGAGAACAGATGCCATTATGCCTTTGTCTGTACATAGTGTGGAAATAAATAGTAGTTTCACTCTACGATGCCTCAAGCTTCTTGCTGTGTTAAGCCAGAAGATTAGTGTGCATATATCAAGCTGATATATGTCGCTGGGCACCCTGGAGAAGAAGGGAGATGCCTTTTTTAGTGCGGCACACATTGGAGGACGCTCGGAGTTCCGGGGGTTTGCAGGCTACCCCAGGGCATTTTCCAAGACTGGGTTTAATCCCTAGCACCTCCAGGTAAAACCCTGGACAGCTGCTACCAGTCAGTACTGAGGTAGATGGAGCAAGTGTATGATTAAGTGTAAGGGAATTTCCTATGTTGCCCATGCTGTTTGACCCCTTCAGCAGAGCTGCAATGCACTTTGCATGAGACTGTACTTGAAAACTGTACAGCTGGTGCCAACTGTACAGCACCACAACTTTTGCAGGTATGTAGGTGCCTACCACACCAGTTCTCTTCTGCTTGCATTAGCTGGCTTCGAGGAGCGACCCAAGATGCTGGCATTTAACTTGTAAATCTTAAGCTCAGTGTACTTGAAAGGAACATAGTCTTTCCTATGAACACTGGAAGACAGGGCTTTTCCAGTTGTACCCTTGTACAGTGTCTCGCTGAAGTTAAGTTTACCTGACATTTTATTTATGCTGTTTTTATGCTACCCTTCTCCCAAGGAACCCAAGGTTCCCCCCACTCTGTTTTATCCTCACATGAACTCTGTAGCAAAGCTAAGAGATGGTGACTGGTCACTGAGCTTCATAGCCAAGTGTGGATTTAAATCCAGGTATCCCTGGATCCTGGCCAATATGCTAATCACTACATCACACCTTCTGCTATGTAGCTTCAGGAACATGCTCACAGTTTGGAGTATATATGCTTATACTAGTGCTGGACTGTCACAGTGTCATAAGGCTCATTCATGTACCTATGATGGGTTTTGCTGGTATATGGAGCTATGTAGTGGGTTTTTCTTTTTTTAGTTACTGCATACTTCTGCTGATTAATGGAATGTGGTGGCTTCCTGAGTTTTTTAAGTTTTAAGATAATTAATTAATTGTACACTATTGTTTAGTCCCGGACAGACTGTTGGAGCAGATGTCTGAAAGAATAACTAAATGCATACCCCCACCCCTTGGCCTAGCATGAATTACATAAATTTTCTATGAACTCCACAATCAATCATAATAAAGTAAGACATGAATATAAAACTGTTACCAAGTCCGTACCAAAACCACATCCACATCTTGTGTACATCCTCTAAGTCATGGAAAACCCATTTCTCCCCAATTTGCTTAGAACTCCCTTGATTTATAATTCAGACAGCCAGATCACCCCCAAATGGAAAATTACAATTAAGGTAAGGATGCACTAGAAATCTTAAGTCTTGATTTATAGGCAAACATTGTTGTAGCAAACCTGTATGAAACTAGGTAACACTTAGGTTAATGCAGCACATCTTGTGTGTTTATGTTGTGTATGTATATATTTGGCATAAAATACAGATATCATCATCATATATATATATTAATTCATTAAAAAAAATGCCAACTGAAAGGAGGTTTTGAGGGAGTACTGGTCCAATGGTGAAAGCACGACCTTTTAATTCTTAATGGTGGTTTGTGCTTCTAAAGAACTGGCACAACTGAAGACATCTCAAGTGAGCCAAACCTTATTCAGAGATTGGTCACCACAGCTAACCATGGCTCAGGGCAGGTTTGTCGAAACCTTATGCAATAGCTGTAATTACACACACAGCTAGACCCGGCCACCCACGTAAGTTGCAAGTAGACAACCCTGTTAACTGGATCCATCCTGGAAAAGAACCAACTTCACTATACAGGACCCTCCTTGATCTGCTTCATAATGTTGCTCTCTAAAGAGTCCATCTCTGAAGCAGGCTGGGAGCAGGCTCTCCTTTAGCAGCAATCAGGATACGAGGATGGAGCTGGGAAGACATGGAGGCTTGTTGTTTTAAAAACAACTAGGGTTTAATGTGAATGAGCAGTGTCTGCTCCATGGAGCAAAACAAGCCACAGTCTGGTTGGACCTGTCATCTGGACCTGGGCTCATGGTTTTGGGTTGAGGAAAACAAACCATGTCTGGTAAGCCAAGAACAAACTTTGGTTACCACTTGAGGTTTTCGTTTGGAGACAAAGCACAAATCCAGGTTCATACATCATAACAAAGCTTACCCCTTCCTTGTTTTGTCTACAGTTTGGCAAGGCTGTGTTGCTCAGCTTGCTGCTGGTTCACATAAAGCTATCATTTGTTTTAAACCATGGCTTACTGTGACATGCAGAACAGCCCTGGTTTTGTTTAAAGCTGCAAAAGAGAGACCTTTGCCACATTAAGTGATACACTGCAGCTTTTAACAAAGCTAGAGGCTTCTTCTTCGGAAAGAACATTTTCTCTTGCAAGCCCCTCAATTTCCATCTGTCTGTAGTAGTGACTGGAAGAAGTAACTGCTTTTTTCTCCAGCAAACCAAACCAAAGAGTCAAAGGAGAAACCAAATCCACATTTTTTTCACATCATAAATACAAAGCACTGAAAAAACCTGTAGGGAACAAGACACATTAGAAATGAATATTTTTAGCTGCCATGTACCCACTTGAATAACTGCAAGAGAGTAATCTCCATTGAAGTAGGTTACCACCTTAAATTGTTCCATGCTATTAGTATTGCAATTAGTGGGCCTAGTCAACAAACTACATGCTGGAATTGCAAATATGAATGGCTTTTATATGTGGTTTTACTGAAAACAGGCTTCTAAGAAGTGAGCCAGATTGCTCAATGCACTTGTCAGTTGCTGAACTTTCTATCCCTCCCCTTCCACTCATGATGCAAGAAAAGATCTACTGCCTCCAATTCTGAGATAGGTGGACTTAGGTACTGATATTGCTGAGATCATATGAAGCTGTAATAGGTCATACAGAGCTTGTAGCAATTGCTAAGACAAATGTACTTATTACACGATAGACTCCTTAGGTGATGCAAAACCCAACTCCCCATTGCTGCTATGCAATACTTCTGCTTTCTAACCAATTAAGATGGGAGGGGGCAGCAATTTTTATTGGGCTTGATGTGTCTCAGAGCAGGAGTTGGGCTGAAAAAACACACTATTAAACAGAATTAAAACTGAGACCCATTAGCTCATCTCCTGCATCTCACGGATGAACTCATCCCCCAGAGGCAAATTCAGTAAATTAACACTTTTGTCATAAAGTGTCAGTTGCCTTTCACCATATAATGTATGCATTTCATGCAAACAGAATAAAACCCTCCCTCTTTCGGCAATTCATGCCTTTCCTATGAGATTTCCTGACCCCTCTACAGAATACATTAAAAGCACTAAAAACTGTTTCCAGCGAGGTCACAGAGGAAAATGTTTTGTACGGCAGCACATTGTTTTAATTATCCGCTCTCTGAAAAGCGCCAGATACTGACGGCTGGTTTCCTCCTCCCTATCTGGAGAAATAATGCCTGTACAATATAACCCAATGTGTTTATATCTTCTTCTTTTTGATAGTGCACTGCATTACTGTATGGGGTGATAGAGGTCCCTCTGGTGGAGTCCTTCTGGGGTAGTTTGTCCGCCTTTGGTCCTCGACTCTGCACTCAGCTCTCACCTGTGGCTTTCAGCATGTGACAGTGGCAGCACCCTGGAAATGGCTTCACCTGGCTGGCTAAACCAGGTGAGGGTAGCCAATGGGTCTCAAACACTTAGTGAATTACGGACTTCCTCTGCATGAGAAGACAGGCTCTGGCGGACTGAGCAGACAAGACCAATAATGGGTCCAATGGTCAAGGTGGTTTCTGCCTGTGCTGTTGAGGGATGTGAGGGGCAGGCGGGGCTTGTCAACCTGGGAAGGGAGCCCATCTAGGAGAAGGAAAACTCTGATCTAAAAGCTCTGCTGCTTTGTGGGATATCTTTGGGAGAAGAAAGGGCTACTGAGTAAACACTGCACAAGTCTGGAGTGGAGTCCCTAAGATGGTTGGATGGTGTCTTGTAAGTCTCCTTCTGGCAACTCCTGCAGCCAAGCTGGTGCCAAACGTATTGCTCTGCTTTCCTTTGGACCACATCAGTGAGGCTAAGAGGGGGGTCTTGTTGTACAGGACCTCCATGCACACTGCCCAGGCTTGCACTCCAAGGAGGTCACTTTGGTGCTGCTAACACACTCTGTTGTCAATAATAATAATAATAATAATAATAATAATAATAATTTCTTATTTATATCCCGCCCATCTGGCTGGGCTTCCCCAGCCACTCTGGGTGGCTTCCAACAAAATATTAAAATACTGTAATACATCAAACATTAAAAGCTTCCCTAAACTGGGCTGCCTTCAGATGTCTTCAAAAAATCTGGCAGTTGTTGTTTTCTTTGACATCTGGTGGGAGGGCGTTCCACAGGGAGGGCGCCACTACCGAAAAGGCCCTCTGCCTGGTTCCCTGTAACTTGAGATAGTCAGAGGCCAACAACAGCATTTGACCACTTTTAAGATTCAGTCTTGAAATTTTCTGGACCAGCCGATACAATACCACGGTGGGGTATGCTAGTCGATATTCCAGAGTACCACAAAAAAACATATTGGGACACTGGCAGCAACAGTGAAAAGCTCTCTTCAAAGTCTGTTAAGCCTTATTAAAACACTACTTGATGAAGGATTATTATTTTTTAACCACAGCACACACACAAAAAGCTTCTCCTTAACTATTAGACACTTTCAAATAAGGAGTACAATTTGGAAAGCATATTAATTATCCAAAATTAAATGAGGACACATTACATATTAATTGAATCAGAATTATATAAAGCACTATATTGCTGTGTAACCTTTTTTTCTAAAAAAAAGAGTCTTTGGCTCCTCCTAGGAATCACATTTTTTTTTGTACCTGAAGACAATTCTACGCTACATTCCAGACTAAATGACACAATGAAATGTTTACACTAAATGGCAACCTATGTTCTATTTACTTAAATTAATATACTTGTTATGCAGTGGCCGTTGCTGGCTCTGCTTTTCGCAATGCTCCAATAATAGAGTTTTGCAACATGTAAAAGGATTATTTCAATCCAATCAGCAGGTGCTGGGATCAGTGTGTGTCAGACAAACACTTGCTAATCTCCTTTCTTACACTTTGCAGCTGCCAAAGGTGCTCAAGTGAAATCCAAACGAAATTACTGGATACAACCTGGTAGGGACTGAGATGCAGGGCTTTGTTTCACCCACTTCCCTTTGGAACACCTGAAAATTACATTTTATTCTAACCATTGTTTAACAGTTCAAAGAGACGGCATCAGGTATACATATTTTTAAAGGGGGCGTAAGAGAGAGCAGCAGCAAAACCACATACTTAAAAATGAAATAGTGTAAAAGCTCTTTCTTACACTATGTAGATACTGTTAAGTAGGTAAGCAATTTATAATCCTGATTTAGAGATTAATAGCTATTATTGGTGAGCACGGTACACCGAGAACATGTCTGAGATTTGCACAAAAGGGCTCCTAATTTATTATTCCTGATGTCTCTTAGACCTTAAAAATAATCCAAGTTATGCAATGAAGTTTTATCCCTGCAATTACTTTGTCTGAAATAAACCTTCAACAAAAGAGAGGGGACATTTGTCAAAGGGGGATAATACCTAACTCTTTTCACTTTTGCACAGCCTTTCATCTAACAATGGAAACCACACAGACACAGAAATCACCTCTCAGAACAAAAAGAGAGAGGTTATTTTCCCTTGTTTGTGGATCAAAGGAACCAATAAAAAAAAACCAAAAAATAAAATAAAATAAAAGCAAAATTTACATCATCCTTGAGTAATCACTGGTACTGGAATCTCATTATGACAAGATTGCTGCTGAAGAAGAATGGAGTAATTTCATTTAAACAATCCTCATGCTCCATTTACACAGGGACATCGTAGTTAAGGATTAGAGCCCAATCAGCGTAGATTGATTTAAATCAAGTTGCCCATTTTGAAATCCATATATTTCTTTGACAAGCATGCGTATTAACTGGTTGCTATAACAATTCAGATATCCCGGCATGCAATGAAAGATGATTGTTTACTATGAGCACTTTTGCACTACAAATTGGTATCAGCTTAGGACAGAGGTTTTCAACCTTTTGAGACCAACGGCTCCCTTAACCAACTACAGTGGTACCTCTGGTTAAGAACTTAATTCGTTCTGGAGGTCCGTTCTTAACCTGAAACTGTTCTTAACCTGAGGTACCACTTCAGCTAATGGGGCCTCCTGCTGCTGCCGCAATGCCGCTGCCATACGATTTCTGTTCTCATCCTGAAGCAAAGTTCTTAACGTGAGGTACTATTTCTGGGTTAGTGGAGTATGTAACCTGAAGCGTCTGTAACCTGAAGCGTCTGTAACCCGAGGTACCACTGTACATTCTTTCTGCAGCATCTTTGTAGGGCTCAGGAGCCAGCTATGTAACCCCTTGCCAGAAGAGCTAGCAGCCTCTCACCCTTTTTCAAACCCTTGTGGAGCGTTCCCTCAGCCTCCTCTCCTCTTTCCTTGGGAGTCCTTTGGGGAACTGCTGCTGTCGTCCCTGGTCTCTGAGCTGCCCCCAAAACCCCAAAGAGGCTGCTGCCAGAAGCACCATTTGCCTGCCAGGGTTGCTGCAATAAACAGCTGTGCAATCCTTGGGGAGACAGAGATATGAGAAGGCATCAGAGGAGGGAGGGAAAGAAAGAGTGGCAGAGGCTAGTTTTGCTCACGCCACCCGTGACCATCATTCAAGGCACCCCAGGGTGCCACAGCACACTGGTGGAAATCCACGGGCTTAGGAAATAAGAGACAGAATTTGTTTTGGCTCTTTCTGTATGCAGGCAAGAATGCAAAGCGTGATAACTTACTTGGAGGGCAAGACAGAAATTGTAGACATGTCGATTCAGAAATGAGTCCTACTGAACAAATCAGGATTTACCTCTGAACAAACATGCATACAATTATGCTGCAAGTGTTTGGTATCCAGGTAAAATATAATTCCTCCATAGAAATAGAAGTGAAACTACATACATATGTAAAATGTATTAATAAAAAGGTAAAGGGACCCCTGACCGTTAGGTCCAGTCACAGATGACTCTGGGGTTGCAGTGCTCATCTCGCTTTATTGGCTGAAGGAGCCGGCATACAGCTTCCGGGTCATGTGGCCAGCATGACTAAGCCGCTTCTGGCGAACCAGAGCAGCGCACGGAAACGCCGTTTACCTTCCCGCCGGAGTGGTACCTATTTATCTACTTGCACTTTGACGTGCTTTTGAACTGCTAGGTTGGCAGGAGCAGGGACCGAGCAACTGGAGCTCACCACATACCATTAATTGCAATAAAAACAGCATGGCACCAGCCCTTTCATTAAAACCAGTTAAGTTTCCAAAAGCCTGTTGGAACAAAAAAGTCTTCACCTGCCAGCAGAAGGACAAGGAAGGAGCCAGCCTAACTCTCTGGGGATGGAGTTTCAAAGTCTGGAGGCGGGGGCAGCCACTGAAAAGGCCCTCTCCTACAACTCTACCAAGTATGCCTGTGAGTGTGGTGGGACTGACAGAAGGGATCTTCCCGAAGATCTCAAAACCCAGAGAGGTTCATATGAGGGAATATGGTCTTTCACGAAGCCTGGACCTAAGCTGTGTGGGGCTTTATAGGTCATAGCCAGCACTTGGAATTGTGCCCAGACTGGTAGTATGTGCAGCTGTCATAGCAAAGGAGTCATATGCTCCCTATAGCAATCCCAATTCACACATTACCTTGTCCTCTTCTACCTCCTCAGCTGCTCAAGCACCATGTGTATTATGGGATGAGCTAAGTGGGGCCATTTATTTATTTACTTCCGCAAAATGCACAGACAACATTTTCCAGCTTCCAGGGTTGGTCGACACTTACAATCAATGCACCAATCTATAACAACAAACAAAAGAAGCACTGAACAAATAAAACAGAAGCCCCAATTTGATGCCAGATGGGGGAGGAAGTGTAAAATAAATGTCAAGTGCGAAACAAAACAAAGAAAAACAGCAGGCATGATGGAGCACCCTCTTGCCCCAGTCACTTCACAGAAAGGCTTTGGCAAATGAATGTCTGAAACTGAAAGAGGTGTTCCTTGAGGCCACTGTACTCTGCACTGAGATTTCTGAGTTAGCTTGGCACACAACATATCGGATAAGCCTAAAGTAAATGTTGCAGGGACATGTGACAATTGCAGCGAAGCAATGATGTGTTTCATTCCCACTACAATAGCATCCTCCCCTTCTTCTGCAAGCATTCTGCACTCCACAACCCAAAGGCTCCCCCCCCCGTCACCCTTAGGTGGCAGTGGCAGCACCCAAAGGAAAACCTCCAACATGCATATTAATGCTGCTGCTGCTTCTTCTTCTTCTTCTTCTTCTTCTTCTTCTTCTTATATTTAATGTGCTTGGAAATGGACTGAGAGCAAGTGGAGATCTTTAAGCAATTGTGAGATGTGTCCCCCAACAACCCGTTACTGCACTTTGAGCCTGACCACAGTTTCCAAGCAGCAATACAGTGGTACCTCAGGTTAAGAACTTAATTAGTTCTCGAGGTCCATTCTTAACCTGAAACTGTTCTTAACCTGAGGTACCACTTTAGCTAATGGGGCCTCCCGCTGCCGCCGCGGTGTGATTTCTGTTCTCATCCTGAAGCAAAGTTCTTAACCTGAGGTACTATTTATGGGTTAGCGGAGTCTGTAACCTAAAGCGTATGTAACCTGAAGTGTCTGTAACCCGAGGTACCACTGTATATGTAACAGTCCGACCTGGAGGTTAGTAAAAAACAGATAAGCATAGAAAATCTCTCTCTTTCTGACCAGAAAGGATTGCAACTGGCACACAAGCCTTAGCTTAATCATCCTGATAAACTGTGTGTGTACACAGACCTGCATGCATAATGTATGCACAATAAACAAAGATGAAGCCACAAATGTAACTCTTAACTTATATTAGGGGAAAGAAAAGGCCCCAGGTCCAATCCTTGGGAGATGGGGCTGGGAAAGACTCCTGCCTGAAGCCCTGGAGAACCACAGCCAATCACCACAGACAATGCTAAGCTAGCTGGACCAATGGTCTGACTTGGTATAAGACAGCTCTTTGTGCTCTTATGATCTATCCCAAGTCATTCAGCAAACTTCTTGACTGTGCAGGCGTTTGAATTTGGGCCTCATGTCTAAGCTCAAGCACACGTTGCTAAAATAAAACAGGTAGGTAAAGGTAAAGGTACCCCTGCCCGTACGGGCCAGTCTTGACAGACTCTAGGGTTGTGCGCCCATCTCACTTAAGAGGCAGGGGGCCAGCGCTGTCCGGAGACACTTCCGGGTCACGTGGCCAGCGTGACATCGCTGCTCTAGCGAGCCAGAGCTGCACACGGAAACGCCGTTTACCTTCCCGCTGGTAAGCGGTCCCTATTTATCTACTTGCACCCGGGAGTGCTTTCGAACTGCTAGGTTGGCAGGCGCTGGGACCGAACAACGGGAGTGCACCCCGCCGTGGGGATTTGAACCGCCGACCTTTCGATCGGCAAGCCCTAGGCGCTGAGGCTTTAACCCACAGCGCCACCCGCGTCCCTAATAAAACAGGTAGCACATCCCAATTACCACCATGCTATTTTCTAACAATAACACACGCACACATGCACAGGGCCTACAGATGTTAGTACTCTTCCCCATCCCATAACAATATCCAACATTCTCCAGCAGGCAAGCAGAGGATGCTTTCGGTCAAGGGCCCTGAAAGAGATTTGCGCAAATGCTGTGCTTCTACTGACAGACTATTCTTGATCCAGCAGAGGTTCCCATCAGCCAATGGGGAGGGAGGCTTTTTTCTTAAGAAGAAGAAGAAGAAGAAGAAGAAGAAGAAGAAGAAGAAGAAGAAGAAGAGTTTGGATTTGATATCCCGCTTTACCCTCTTGCCCAACCTCTAATGCTATTATGATGGGTTCCCAACCCTCTGGAACAGATTTGGGAAGGTGATGGGAGCTGTAGGGAAGAAAATGAATATGTAATAATGGCCTCTTTTATGAATTCCTCTGACAGAAGCCTCAGAGCCTTCTGTCAGTAGAGGAACACCACTGAATACAAATAGGGGAGGAATTCGTTCGGTCTGCAATGTTGTGCACCTATCCAATTCACACCTTCAGAACTAATATGCAAACTAGCCTTCAAAATTCACACTTTTCTGGATTTTATGATGCAATTCTCCAACAGAAAAAAAATGTACTGATAAAAGCATATTATTCGGGGAAAGTGGACATAAATGTGTATGTTAGTGAAAATAATGTACAAAATGCATTATATTATGGAACAGTGTGTGCAAAAAAAGGGTATGCACACAAAAATGTGTATAAATTTTCATCCTTTTTTTTTTAAGGTTTGCAAACAACTGTGGAAATGGGATGAACTGAATGTAAAACTGAGTAACTGACAGAAACCAAAACTGACAGATTAGCCAGTCTCCAGATATAGTCCACAGTCTTTTGAGCCCTTAAAACTGAGATGAGGTGACACAACTCAATGAGACAATATTTCTCAGCTCTGTTCATGCTCAAAAGGAAGCAGCACCCAGGCCTAAATCTGTTCAATGACTAATGGAAACTGAAAGTGATATTTAATAAAAATGTTTATGAGTGCTTCAGAAAATATGGGAATATGTATCAAATGCTTACTGCTTTAGCAATTGGATGCTAGATAGATTAAAATCTTCCTACTGATGCCAATGCAGTAAACACAGCCCAACCTTTCTCCATAGGAATATATATGTCTTTCTCAACATGAATAGAAAATTGTGGACGTGTTTTGATCAGTTATATTTTATTTGAGCAGGTACATTATTTAGCAGATCCACTTTTTAGAACATGGGTCAGCAAACTAAGGTCCGTGGGCTGGATCAGGCCCAATTGCCTTCTGGATCCAGCCCGCAGGTGGTCTGGGAACCGTGGTGTGGATCGCCTCCCACGGCGGCGCCTCCTCCTCCTCCTCCCTCCCTCCTCCTGGCTTCTCCCTGCCCTGCCTAGAGGAGGAAGGGAGTTGGGCTTTGTTGGTGCCAGCAGCAGCGCTTGAGTGGCTGCCATTTTAAGCAGCCCCTCTCTGGAGCCCTTTTGCGGGCTGCTCATCACCCCTCTGCCACCGCTACCAGACCCTGCCGCTCACAAGACACAGGTGAGCAGCCACTGGGGCTCGCGGTGCTCTTGCATCATTCCCTCCCCCAAAAAATATAGTCTGGACCCCCACAAGGTCTGAGGGACAGTGGACCAGCCCCCTGCTGAAAAAGCTCGCTGATCCCTGTTTTAGAAGGTGGTACACAGTAGTCAAAATTGTGTGGTCTTACGATCAGAGCAGACCCACTGAAATTAATGGACCTAAGTTAGTCATGTCTATTATTTTCAATGGGTCTAATTCGAGAAGAGCTAACACTGGATTGCTTTCCACCTCGGACAGAACACATTTATCATTTATATGAATATATGCCAATAGGCTAGATTAAAACATGTGGTGTCTTCCATGGAGCCATAAATAACCCTTCCAAGTGGGAGGGGCCTCACACAGGAAGTGCAAGGGCTCAATGATATTGCTCTCAACTCTGCACACTTTAGGCTCGAAATCTTATTGGAAGTAAATTCCATTCACTTTAAACTAGAGTGTAAATATCTGCACGAAGATAACGAGTTCTCTACAGTTAGAAGGGCAGGCGCATTCCCCTTTACCAGCTTGCTGGTTTCGTGTCACATATTATCCAACCTAGGCCAACAGCAATATGAAAACCCATCACAACATCCCATTGAAATTCCTGGCTGGTAACCACACTTATTTATATATAAATTACGCAAATTAAAATTCTCATTGCAATTACAGGCCTCACTTGCCAAGTATAATGCTAATTATTCAGACATTTTAACATGGCGATGGTTGGTGACAATATTGCATTTCATCTCCGCTTTTAGACCCTACAAACATTGAACAAAATCACTGTCAGTATGTTAAAACCCCTAATATAAAATAGATTTTTAAATGTTGGTTGTTACACCCTTTATCCCAGCCATCTTTGCTCTGATATTGTGTTGCCCCCCTACTCCATATACCTGTGTGTGTGTTTATATACATTTCAGATACACAATATATGAGAAAGGAGCTCTGTAGCAGTGCCCAGATGAACAGCTTCAGCCACCATAAAATATTCATTCATTTGAAAAATATTTGCAATCTGTCCAACTTAAGAAAATCCTTGTTAACCCAGGAGAGGGTTAATTTCATTGCAAACAATTTTCTCGAAACTCTTATGGGCAAAATGCTTTAGTGAAAAGTGTTTTTTTTAAAAAGGAAGAAGATAGATTTAACAATTCCAACATTAGGCATTAATCCTCTTTCATTCGAAACTATGCTGATAATAATTTTTGCTTGTCATTCAAATGGTAAGTAATAATTATAGATTTGGGGCTTCCATCCCTGCTTCATTAATAGTAAATTGCATGGAAGTCTGAAATGAAGTCAGATATGATACATCTCAAAATGCAATTTCCATAGCTTTCCTTAGTTATGTATAATTAATTACAGAGTTAATAAGGAGAATACGGCAAAGAAAGGGAGTTTATTCAACCAGGCTGCCTTCCATTATCAGATTCCTTTTGTGCAGTTTTCTTTCTTTCAGCAAATTTGGGTGACAATAAACCAGAACTGAATACATACATTACTAGCTGGAGCACTCAATGGTTTTAAAAAATTGTAACCTAATACAAGAATGTGTGTGTGATTTTTTTATTTAAGGTGGATACTTTATATTGTTCAGTAGCTCCATTGATTTATTTCAATGCATTTAAATATGTATTTTCATTTTAGAAGTTTATTAAATGCAGTTGTTGTTTTTACTATACACTGTATAGAAACAAAGCAAAGGTTGTATATTTGTCCTTCAAAAGGAAAAGTCCAATACTACCTCAATCTGGCATCCTTTTCTTATGTCCCAAAATGAATAGAAAAGCCTAAGGTAGTTATGGGACAGAGTTGCAGAACCAGGTGTTTGTTGGACTCCAACTCCCATCAGCCCCAACCAACATGGCCAATGGCCATGGATGATGGGAGTTGTAGTCCAGCAACATTTGGAAGGCCACAGGCTCCTCCTCCCTGGTATAGGAAACGGCAGGTGTAGCAACGTGAATATAGGCAATGTGAATACTGCCTGAGGAATAAAAAGGCAAGCCATTTTTCAAGAGATCCACCTATTCCCTTTGCCTTTCCAATAGCAGTCTGTGGATTTATGTAACTTGGACCATGCCCCGCTGGAAATACCCCTATAGGCTCTAACTTTCTGTTCCTCTATTCTTACTGCCCTTCTAGCACATATATTCCACACAGAATTCTGTACAGGTATCAAACTACTGTGGCTTTTGGATATTCTTCCTATAGAACCAGTGTGGTCACCTGCGATTTTTGGTCAATAAATGCAAAATGGCTACCCCTGCGATTTAGCAGCTTGCAGACACATGGATGCAAATTTGCAATTGTTAAAGTTACAGGCAAACTAATGTGGGAAAAATTGAATTCTGCCTCAGTGCAAATACAAAAGACCACCTCCACGCCCGATGTCCCAGGTCCACCATCCATCTTATGACAGACTAGAAGCCTTTAGCTAATGGGGTGCCACAGGGATCGTCTTTGGTCTCTCTATAACCACTAGATGATGTTATCAAAAGATCTGGGCTAAAGCATCGCCAGTGGGCAGCTGATATCCCATTCTAACACTCATTTTTCACTCCCATTATCATTGGAAGCTCAGGTGGTACTGGTAGCCAGGAGGGATTTTAACAGTTTTAGTTGCTTGGTCTGCCAACTACGTAGAAAAGGTGGATCTGGCCTCTTTTCACCATCCATTACTTCAATCCAGACTGCAATTACATGGGGCTGCCTTTAAAAAAACAGTTGCAAAACTGCAAATGGTATAAATCGTGGTTGCCAGGACACCACTGGGAACAAGGCAGTCAGATCAAATGACAGTTATGCTACATAAATTGTCCTGGTTACCAGCTGATTCCTGAGATGAAGATAAAGTGCTGGTAATAAAATTTAAAGCCCTTACTGGCAGCAATCAGGTTATCTTAAGGATGTCCTTTGCCTATATGAATTTGTATGAGTTTCTTGCTTTCTGGTCCATCATTAACAAGTATGTTATTTGTGGATATCAAGAACAGGGCCTTTTCAGTGCTGGTACCACAGTGTGGAATTCTCTCCATAGGATGGTGTCTAAAAAGAGGTACACACAAATAATGAAGTGCCACCCATTATTTCCTTCTGCATTGCCATGTATCTTAGTGCTTTGATTGCTACTGTTGCATTTTTATATTCTTATAATGTGTCTCTTAAATGTAGGCCATTTTGGAAAGTTAGTTTGAAAAGCGGGTTATAAAACCAGTAAGTAAATCCCCACTTCCAAGTTCACGAAAGAAAAAAACAATGTAGCAAAACACAATGTGCCTTTAGCTGTTCCGAACGAAAATTAAGAACAAAGAGAAGGGGAAACAACAGCTGTGCCTCCAAGGCAAAAGTCCAAGCTGCCTCTTGCAATGAATGGTACAAGTCAGTTTTCCCTGACAGGTAAGATAAGTGCAAAGAGTAATTCATTTCCTGGTATCTTTCTGCTTGACTATCTAGGCACCCACATTAAAACACAATTTCTCACTAATACATACACAGAAACATTTTTTTCTCCTCCCTTCAGACCAGCTACATATTTTCAAGCATAGTGATTGAATACCCCTATCCAAAGTAATGAGAGTTTAATTAATGCATAGTATATTTTAATACATATCTACGTTGTAAAGGTTCTTTCCGATGGGTCTTCACTGAACCACATTTTTGAGGGTTTCCACTGCCGTTCTCAAGGCTTTGTTTTCTTAAACAAAGATTATTTTAAATGCAATATGCAATAAATAATTAGGAGTTGTTGTTTTTTAATAGGAAGGCAAAAGCCATCCACAGTTATGTTATCTCATTTGGAATGCCAAAGACATGGTATTTTCAACGTCCAACTGCAAATACACAGACCATCTAAAGAGTAGAACAGATCTCATAAATATGGCCTCACGCAACTGGTGTACCAATTATGGCAACACGGATATTTTTTAAATAAGAAGTATTGCAAACTTTTCATATTTTACGTATATCTGCCTAGCGTTGTATCAATACGAAATTCCCTGGGCATGCAACCTCCGACACATACGAAAAACAGAAGGTAGTCAAGGTGATGACCAGGGAGTTTCTTAAAGGACAAACATGATGGAATACAATGGTGGAAAGGTTTGGAGCCAAAGACAGAAGCTACTGAGCAAAGTCTCATTTTAAGCCACAGGCTTAAATCTGCAGCTGAGCGAGATAACTCACTCCCACTACGACCTGTTTGGAGCTAGAGAGAACACATTGCTCCCCAAGCTGTCCTTCCTTGCCTTGGGAAAGAACAAAGGCTCTGTCTTGGCTCTATTCAGATGCAGCCTACTGGAAGGGAAGCAAGGTATATGTGGCATTCACATGTGCAACTGGGGACACGATCATGCTGGAGTACAGGGATGCATTTGTGCAGGCATGACAGGGAGCAGGAGAGATACAGATGGAGACAGAATGCTAATTTTCATTGAAAACAAATGTATGATAGGTGTACTCATGTATGATGAGCGAGCTTTAGAATAGAATCAGATGCGCATTCTGGAGGAAGCTCACCGGCCACTAATCACCAGCAATATAACTCTCCGTACTCAAAGAATATGCTCAACTTGCACGTCTTTAAAAGGATCCTGGAAACACTAGCATTGGACAAAACACCATCTGTTCAACCTTCCATTTAACTTTCTTTTCTTGGCATTCAAGCAAAAGAAATCCTTTCCATCTGACCTCCTGAAAAATTGCTATTACCGCGCCTTCTAATAAGAACAGATATTTTCTCTGCCCTTTGTCTTTCACAGAGACCAAGGCAAAGCAACACAGAATTTTCATGAATCATTGCTATTTGCTTATTTTAGGCTCAGTGGGTTTAATTTGTACACACTCGCAATGAATGCCTTGCAGTTCGGATTCCCAAAGTGCTGTATCAACATTTCAGCAGCCCTTTTTTTGAACCCTTACAACCTAATGCATAACACATGTTGTCCTCTTTTTTATCTACCAAATATCAGCTTACTCAAGGTTGAATGACAACAACTGAGTGTGGGATAATGAAACAGCACTGCTATATTCCTAACCAACTAAAAAACACAGAAAAGTGCTCAAACATGCAACCTGAATCCAATTCCAGCTTTCGTCAAGTTGACAGATCAAATATTAATACACAAATGATCACGGTAAACATTTCTTTAGCATGTGCATCTCCATTTATATTTCTTTATTTTATTAGATCTTATCTCAAAAAGAGCTTTCCTTTTGGGGGGCACAAACCATAAACTTTAGCAAAACAAAGTTTTCTTTAATTTTTAAAGGCATTATTTTGTGAGACCAAAGTATTAGTGAACTAGTTCCAGTTGTGACCTACAAGAAAGTAAACCAATAGGTTGGAGCAGAGCATGGGGGGAGGGGGGGGAAACAGATCTGAAAAGGTGTAACGGTTGGGGTTTTTTTGTGTGTTGGGGTTTTTTTTGCATATTGAATCCAATTCTCATATCTGAATGTGTCTGCTATGCTAAAATTCAGAGCCCCAGGAAGTTATTTAGCTAGGAAAACTGTTCAGACTCAGTACCTGGTGTTTAACAGTTTTATTTTAAGTCAGTTTTATAGAAATTTATTGAAATTGGCTTTTGCAGTTAAAGTTTAGAGTATATGTTCAATTCTAACAATTAAAAGAACACACCACAAAACCAGCAACTTAAAACTAAGAAGGTAATGACGGAGGTGGAGGAATTGCATCTTGAAAAAAGCAGTGCTGTAGGGAGACAATACAGACTCCTCATCAGAGCTTGTGTTGGCCAAGTCCGTGACATAATTATAGAGCAAGAAGCCAAGCTGTTTCTCACCTACCCAAAACACCTGAAAGCATCCAGCGTTCAGACAGCTACACAAATATATCTGTTTAGACTGTCAACAGAACTTAGACCTAGACCCCTTTTGCTGCCATGCCAGGTGCCAGAACATTGGCCTTTTTGCAATGCACACTCCAAACACCCATTCTGATTCTTGCTGCCCAAGAATCTTGAGATTCATTTTCTATCCGTGTGAGAGGCTGCTTCCTAAGGTTTTGAAGCTAGCGCTTTAATTTATTCCATCTAGCAGCAGGGCTGCTGCTGGCTGGCCTAGCCTAAACCTGGCAGAGGGAAAACAAGCCTTTTAAATATAGCTTGACTTATACCATCCTTTCTGCTGGTTAGCTCTGATGGGTTCCCAGGTCATGTGACTGAACTGAACTGAGTTACGAGTCCCTCCTGCCCCCAGAACATCCATTATTCGGGGATGAGACTGGCATAGGTTCTACGCAGCAAGTTCAGCCCTGGGATGTGGGAGTTAAGTCTGCACATCTCCAGCTGAACCAGAGATGCTCCATATCCTAAACTCGCACACCCTGGTGGATCTAGGGCTGGACTTGCACTCCAAGACACTAATGAGAAGAAACAAAACCAAAGCGCTAAGATTAACTTTAAAGTAAAAAGATTGGTAAGAAGATAACAATCCTACTGGCTTTTAAAGAGCTGGGGCTTTTTGTTTTTATAATAATAATAATAATAATAATAATAATAATAATAATAATAATAATAATAATAATAATTTATTATTCATACCCCGCCCATCTGGCTGTGTTTCCCCAGCCACTCTGGGCAGCTTCCAATCGAATGTTAAAAACAATACAGCATTCAATATTAAAAACTTCCCTAAACAGGGCTGCCTTCAGATGTCTTTTAAAGTTAAGATAGCTGCTTATTTCCTTCACATCTGAAGGGAGGGTGTTCCCACTACCGAGAAGGCCCTCTGCCTGGTTCCCTGTAACCTCACTTCGCGCAATGAGGGAACCGCCAAAAGGCCCTTGGCGCTGGATCTCAGTGTCCAGGCTGAACGATGGAGGTGGAGACGCTCCTTCAGGTATACAGGACCGAGGCCGTTTAGGGCTTTAAAGGTCAGCACCAACATTTTGAATTTTTTTTTTGTTTTTAAAAAGAAAGTTTTATGCATTGCATTTTCCACAGTGCACCTGAAGCTGCTCTCTTGAGTTGAATTCAACAGCCTTAGCACCTTACCAATATCATGTGCCCAGTAGAAATGTCCATGTTGGACTGGACTGGTTCTTCGCACCAGGATGAAGTGCTGCTTCGAGCAGAAGGACTCTGGATGGGCCCATCGCTGAACTGCGAAGATATGCTGTTAATGCGAGACGTATGCAGAGGCTCTGGGTGGTCTGAGGTTTTCACTGCCATACGCTGGCGGCACAACTCCTAGAGGAGACAGAGAGAAGGAATATCCCGGGATTAAAATCCAGACTCCAAGAAATCATCCACCAAAACACACATTTAATACACAGGGGTTTGTCCCTACATGCAGGCCGGACTCCTGTTTCTGCCTCTGAGCTTCATGTGCACAAGAACTGCATACCAGACAGAAGGAAAGATGCAACACCAGCAGGATTGTTGTGCTATGTATATTGCTTGATTATCAAAGCTTATTAGGACTTGTGCAAAGCACAAGATTTCAAAATATTCAGATTAGGGTCAAAACTATGAATCCCTGACAGGGTGAGCTCCTGTTGCTCGGTCCCTGCTCCTGCCAACCTATCAGTTCAAAAACACTTCAGAGTGCAAGTAGATAAATAGGTACCACTTCAGAGGGGGAAGATAAACAGCATTTCCGTGCTCTGGTTCGCCAGAAGTGGCTTTGTCATGCTTAGTCATGCTGGCCACATGACCCGGAAGCTGTACGCCGACTCCCTCGGCCAGTAAAGCGAGATGAGCGCCGCAACCCCAGAGTCGTCTGCGACTGGACTTAACGGTCAGGGATCCCTTTACCTTTACCTATGACCACTGGGACCTAACTACTCTAGAATACTGATGTCAGTAAAGCTACTTTGGAATAAATTTCTGCAGAGGCTCCCGGCTTATGGAATGCTCTCCTCAGGGAGGTTCGGCTACTGCCTTCATTATACACCTTTAGGTGCCGGACGAAGACATTCTTCTTTAACCAGGCCTTTGGCTGATTGGCATCTGATGCCCTTTTAAATGTGTTGTTGAAGGGCAATTAATGGGTTGTTTTGCTTCTTGTTTTTACAGTGGTACCTCGGGTTACAGACACTTCAGGTTACAGACTCCGCTATCCCAGAAATAGTACCTTGGGTTAAGAACTTTGCTTCAGGATGAGAACAGAAATCGTGCCGGGGCAGAGGGAGGCCCCATTAGCTAAAGTGGTGTCTCAGGTTAAGAACAGTTTCAGGTTAAGAATGGACCTCCAGAACGAATTAAGTTCTTAACCCGAGGTACCACTGTATTATGTATTTTGTGTTTTTTATATTGCAATTTTGTGTTGTGAACTGCCCTGGGATCTAAGGGTACAGGGTGGTATAAATTTTTAAAATAATAATAATAAATGTTAAGTAGTACCATCAGCAGAGGGTTCCCAAACACAGCAGAGCTGGCTTACAACATTTTGAAGTAATCTATAGCACGATTTAAAATGGGTGTGTGTGTGTGTGTGTTTCCTCATAAGACCATTGGTTCGGAGTCTAAATTTGCCTAACTGCACCAGGGGGACAGTTTACCATTCAGAATTGTGTAGCCAAGTTATTCAATTTCTCTGCTCCCTTTTCACTTGGCATTATGCATTTATTCCAGGGTTGGAAAAACCAGATGACTTCTTTCATGCCTCCTTGAATTGCAATAGCTACATCACACTCATTGGGAGACAACTGAAAACAGGGGTGTGTGGGGCAGGTTTCCCCAAAAAATGTATAGAAAATGGGGGGGAGGGGCTGACAGATAACTTTCAAAATGTAGATTCTAGGAGTCCAGCTAATTTCCAAGGTCTGGATTCTCTGTCTGGCACTTAAAATACAGGAAGCCCACTTCTAACATTTGAACGCTATATGTTAGATTCCTCTAACATATACTGCATGCTTTACAGTTTCATTTTTTAATGACATACAGTGCGTTAAGTTTTTAAAGCAATTGCCTACATGTGCCACTACTATGGAACATATGCACTAGACTTGTAGCTAGATAATATTAGGGTCCATTCAGTAAGACAATTCTCTGGTAGCCTGATAAGTAGGTCGGGCAATGGCAGTCCATCAAGGTTTCCTGGAACTTTTGCTTTGGAAAATGGCAGGGGTGCAAAGACAGAAGCTGAAGGGAAAGGTCCATTTGCCCCCCACTTTCTGATAACAGAGCCCCAAGCCAGAGCCCAATCGCATTTGTACGGCGGATGCATTTGCATAAGTTTCATATCAACCCTCCCTTGTTTCTTGTGCTGCAGTCCACACGGTATCTGGACCCAAGTCAGAGGTTACTTTTCATAGGTACTTGAAGACATCTCTAAAATAACTTTTGCCCAACTTGGTTACGGGCTACAGTCATACCTTGGCAGTCGAACAGAATGCATTCCGGAAGTCCGTTCGACTTCCAAAATGTTCGGAAACCAAAGCGCGGCTTCTGATTGGCTGCAGGAGCTTCCGGAAAACCGGAACACTCACTTCCGAGTTTCAATCATTTGCGAACCAATTTGTTCGGGAGCCAAGGCGTTTGAGATCCAAGGTACAACTGTATTATGTAGAACCGGCACCAATGTGGTATTCTAGATGGTTCTGCTTATTTGTATAGAAATAAAACTTTCTAGCATCACTTATTATTTGCTGCTTACATTATATGCTTTCTTGGAATGGGAAACAACTGAGTAAAAAGTAAATGTAAGATGAATTTTAAAAGGTGAATCATTATGTGATTTAACATTAATTACTGCAAATAATACTTTTACATATATTGCATACAGGATCAATGAATAATCCGACAGAGGATGCAAGCCACTTCCTGTGCACTCTCTCTTCACGTAAAAGCAGCATTTGTTTAGGCTTCCATCTGTTCTTAGTATTCATATTCTGACCAGGGCTATACTCTACAACTGGTTTCCCTTGTTCAGACTGCTGGCATTAAGGTGGGGCAAGGGAAGCAATAAGAACAAGTTAACAACCAGAAATTAATAGCTCCTATTTATACAAAAGTAATATGGCTGAAGATGGCATAACAGTTATGCAATCTCTGTTTTTCTACAAATGTATTTTTTAAGAAATATAAAATAACTTTTGCTCTTAGGGCAGCAGCAGGAAAGGAGGCTCCCCCCCCCCCAGTAGAAAGATAACAGATATGGAAAAAGCAATGAACCAATAATTTATATTAGAACAATTGAATTCCTTACTGAGAGTTTCAAAAACCATTCTTATAGTAGCTTCTGAGTCAACTGAAATTGCTTTGCATACCCAAAGAAAGCAGAAATGGTTATCTGAGCTACACAATCGGAAGTGCAGCCAAGATGTACAAAGGGTACATCAGAAAATGGGCGAGACTGATGCTCAATGTTAGTCATGCTCAAAGTAGATTCCTTGAAATAGATGGGCTTCAGTGAGCATCACCCAAAATGACACTCTGTTTTTAAAGTAATAGAATGTTCTTTCTTCTTCCCACCCTTTCTTTATCAACACAACTGCTTCTAATATCAGAAGGAACAAGAAAATAAAAATTCCTTGGGGCAGTGACAATTCTTTACTTGCTTCCTTCTAGCCCAGGCATGGCCAAACTTCGCCCTCCAGCTGCTTTGGGACTACAATTCCCATCATCCCTGAGCACTGGTTAGCTAGGGAGTTGTAGTCCCCAAACAGCTGGAGGGCCAAGTTTGGCCATGCCTGTTCTAGCCCAACCAGTCCTGGCTTTTCTTCTGCCGCAGAAAAACGGGAGACTTGAATGGAAACAGCTGAAAGGAACATCTTGTTCTGTGGGAGGGGGCAAAGCAAGCAAAGATGGAAACCTCTTGGGTGGGTAAAGGATGCAGTGAACAAGGCCTGTGTGAAACCATCTCTTGAGCCAACACAAGCAGGTTAGCACCCAACCATATACAATTCTGGGCACCACACAGCAGAGGGTAGTACTAATATCTCCAACTTTGTACCCCTTTGTTTCAAATTCACAAAGGGTCTTTAGAGGAGAATTCTTAGAATACATTCTGGAAACACCTTGTTGTGCATACTGGAAACTCCTAGAACATGGGTAGGCAAACTAAGGACCGGGGGCCGGATCCGGCTCAATCGCCTTCTAAATCCAGCCCGTGGATGGTCCGGGAATCAGCGTGTTTTTACATGAGTAGAACGTGTCCTTTTATTTGAGTATATTCCCGACAGGGCCGCCACTGTTTTCTTTCTTACATTCATTTATTCACTTTATTAATTTATAATATGCTAGGCATTAAGCTACTACCATAGCAGCGTGCAACAATAAACTCCCTCAGATAAAACAGTTATGAGAAAAATATCAAATACCCCTTGCAAGTGAAGCCATCCATCTGAGAAAATGTTTAGAAATCAGATTCTCCATTAGCGCTGACTTAGTCTATGGGCTGAGGACGATTGCAATAAATGTTGCATTTTTCAGTGGAGCTGACACTCAGCCAATATTTAGTAGTCAGACCAGTAAAACTATGTTCTGTCTGTGATACTAATTCTGACAAAGCAGAAAACTCAAGGGTTGCCCCTTGGCTTTAACCAGCATCCTCCAGACTGCATTCTGGTTCCATCCCAGAACAACGTGATTCTAGACTTAGCTCCATCTCAGCTTTTGGCTCAAGCAGAGTTCAAGGGTTTTGGTAATCTTATTTGCCACCAGTGAACCATCCTCATTATTATGACTTCCATTTCAAAAAAAGTAATCAGAGAAACCATACACCACAATAGTGGACTGAAACCCTGTCCCTGAGCAATGGTGATGTAACTCTTTGTGTGATTACTGCCTTGACGTTATTTCTAAGCACTTGCCAGTGTGAACCCACTTCATACACCCCCCAGTTCCACTAATTTAGTAATTAAATTTAGTATCAGTTCCGCTCATTTAGTCCTCTGTTGCTCCCACCCCACCCCAAAAAAACAAGAACAAAAAACCTGTCCTGAAGTGAAATTAGTAGGGCAGACTGAAGGCCTACTTTTGGTGCAGCCTTTTTATATCTGAGTAGTCGAAAGACCCAACATGTTTTATTCTTTTCTCAAATGAAGTTACAAGTGCAAGTCCTCTTACATTTGCTGGGTGTATGTGGCAATACATAACAATGGTACAGAAAAGCTACACACTTCTATTGCCTGTGTCACCAGATTTACTACCCACATCCTTGGGACTATCCATCCACCCTAATCACAAAATTATGCTCTCAGAAACTGCTCACAAAACTATGAGCAACAACTGAATATTTGTTTCCCTGCCTAATGGGCCGTAGTTTGGTCAACACTGCCTGCGTAGTTGAACATTCCAGTTTTAAGTAGCTGAAAACACTACTAATGGCTTCCCAGGTCAAGTAGCATCCTCTTTCCCGCAGAAAATTCCCTAAAACACACAGAGCAGCAGGAGCCTGTATGAAAGAAAAACACCCTTCCAACTCATATGTACAACTGCATTGCAAGTTTTCTTTGTGCATTTGATTGCAAGTGTCGTATTGTGATTTTTATATATTACTAGTAGATACATTTATATATTGTGGTTTTAAGTGATGCTGAGCTATCTTGAGGTTTAGCAAATGTGTTCTGGAAAAGCAGGATACAGTGGTATCTCTGGTTACGTACTTAATTCGTTCCAGAGGTCTGTTCTTAACCTGAAACTGTTCTTAACCTGAAGCACCACTTTAGCTAATGGGGCCTCCTGTTGCTGCCGCACCGCTGGAGCACGATTTCTGTTCTCATCCTGAAGCAAAGTTCTTAACCCGAGGTAATATTTTTGGGTTAGAGGAGTCTGTAACCTGAAGCGTATGTAACCCGAGGTAACACTGTACTCATTTGGAACTTAAACTCCCATTATTTACAGGATAAATATGGGGAAATGATAACATGGCCATTTTAGGTATCCTCCAATGGATTGTTAGACCACAAACATTTATTTTAAAAGCTAACTTGATGCTTATTAAATTGTTTCATGTTACATGGGAATTGCTTGCCAATGGAGACACTACTTCCTTCTCATTTCATTTCATCACACTTACTATCAAACATTTGTGCAATGTATTTACCACATATGATAGAAAAAACTTATTGCTGTGTGGCAGAAACTACCCAAATCAAACTAAAACATTTGGAAATACTGTTATGGTAGTTTGCAGAGAGCCTTGATGTGTGTGATTTTTTTTTTTAAACAAAGAGACAAAGTGGTGATCCTAAACAGAACATTTATAAAAGCATATATCAAACTCCCCCCAACACAAAAAACAAACATTTTTTTAAAAATAGAACCAGTTCTAAATAATTCCCAGTTTTTCAACAAACTGATGACTTGGCAGAGAGGCAAGAGATGGGTTTTTGAAGAAGAGCAAGTCAGTTTATGCAAGGCTAAAATTAAAATTGGGCTTTGTTTCCAGATTATTTTGTATTTTCTTATTTAAGTATTTTTTAAAAATGGGATGTTAAAGACTCCACTTTTATTAAAAATATAGCAAGGTGAGTACTTCCTGCAAGCTCCTCCTTTTCCTTTGATGGGTGCAATTGGACAGGGAGACAGCATAGATACCGACAATGTAGTTATTTTCAGATTAACAGGAAGTTAAACTGGAGCATCGCACATGAGATTTTCTGTCAGAAGGGGTTGAATGGTTCTGGGCAATGCTATTGAAAGCAACACCTTCTAAAATACTCTTCCCTTTTCAAAGTAGCACTGAGGTTTCCCTTAAGCCACCAGAGAAAAGTTGGATTAGTGAAAGTCCCTTTAATCTTAAAGAGAGAATGGGAACATGTTCTGTACACTGCTGCCCAGGTGCTCCTACATTTGAGCTCCTGCGGCCAATTCTTATGCACAGTCTAAGCCTTCTGCATTCGTGACCTATGTCAGGCAAGCACTGCAAACACAAACACACTCACACATCCTCAGAAAGTGAATCTCATCATTTAAGGAAGCGAAGGTTTCCTGTTTCAATGTGCAGACTGCATAACACCACAAGTGCCATCTCTTTCTGAGTGTCCCTGCTCTGTGACAGCAATGTGCTTTTGCTGCCACATGCTTTCGCAGCAGATGACAGCCATCAAGCTGTCACAAAAGTGTGGAGAAAATGAGACAAAAAAGGGGGGATATATATATATATATATATATACACACACACACAAGAGAATCGGTAGCCTACAACCGGGCAAGGTTTAACTTGCAGCGCCCAGAAAAATTCATTAGAACTACCTGGTCTCCCATGAAATATTGATCATGTGCACATGTAAAGGAGAGGATGGTTTTATAGCCAGGTAAAACTAGTTCTCCCTCCCCCCCCCCTTAATTAACTTTCCATCACAGAAACCCATTGGCCTGATTCATAAACCAGTTAAACTGCAACACTTAAGTTCAGCTACATTGGTTTAAATGGGATTCATTCATCTGGTATCCAAACACTCAGGTTTAACTGGTTAGAAATTCTTTAAGGAAGCTTTGAAGTCCCCCCATATGTTACTGAACCATACATCCCATAAACCCTGATCACTGGCCAACCTCTGGGGCTCAAGACTAGGAAGAGCTGCTGTCACCCCCATGTTCACTGAGTCACACACCCCTACTTAACTTAACTCTTATTTGGACGGCAGGGGCGCAAAAGCACTGCATTTCTGTCATGTAATCATTAACACACAACATAAAGTAAACGCCATCTTGGCACAAGCAAGCAGAAAACCTTATTTTACCAGGATGGAGATTTGGTGGGAATCACATGGCAAGATTCTCAACATGCAGGACATAATTTTCCTCAAGATGAGCAGATGAAACACTGACATTCCTTTACAGACCAGGGCAACCCCATTTTTCATACCAAGTGGGCCGTTATCATTGGTCTCTTGAGGGTGGGCATAACCCACTGGGAAACTCTCTTGTGCAAAAGAGCTTCTCAGCAAATGCCATTCATTTTCTAGGCATGGTCCATTTATTTCGACAATTCTTGCACAGGGCAAGTCCTTGATGATCGCTCCAAACCTAAACCCTCCTAATAAACTTGTGCCATTTTTATCCCATCCTTCCTCCAAGGGGGATGGTGTACCTCTAAAAATAAAAGGGCTTCTCAACAACCCTGTGAGGTAAATTAGGCTGAAACCAGAGACAGACTTCCCTGGAGCTTCATGGATGATTCAAGATTTAAACCTGGGTCATCCAATCCTAACCCAACACTCAGATTATCACTATATCACACTGGGGCCACTGGCTCACTAAACCTGCTCCACACTGAGATTCCAAAAAGAGGAAAGAAAAAACAAAACAAAACAGGCCAGCTAAACCAAACGCTCCAAGATCGCTATGTGAAAAACTGTTGGCAATGCATTTAAGATACATGTAACCAAACTATGCCTAAGGAACACAAATCCTGGAATTTTCAAAACACAATTCCTATAGCACCACACTCTATAATGAGTTTGTGTACAGAAGAATGAACAAAGGGATACATGAGTTTGTACTACATACGTCTTACTATAACAGGGAGCTGCAATTCCCTGCACTTTTTACTTGGAAACACTGAACTGAAAAAAGACGGAAGTCTTGGATGCAATATATGCCACCTTCCATCTACAAACTGGTCTAATCCACCAGACGCCTTTTTTATAAACTAGACAGTGAGGTTTGTTTCTTTTTTCCACTTTGAAAACAGTTCCAGGTGAGGCCAGCTCACAGTATGCAGTACAAGAGAGTGCTCAAACACTCCATGTTGAATCAGGTGTCTGGGGCCAAGGGAGATCCTGGAGTCCCTACTGTATGCACAGAAACCTATACCACTGATATACAAAAGAACGCAATCCTATCCCTCATTTTCCTTTCAGTTTGCAGGATATATGGTAGTTCCATGATCAATAAGGAAGGCTGGGGTTTGCATCTACCAAGGGAACACAATGTCACATTGGAAGAAAAGGAGTATACAGCACCAAAGACAGTTTTCATGTAGGATTGTACCAGAGCTACTATGGAGCTCAGCCACCACTATGAGCTCAGCCAAAGATCCTAGTTTTAATACATACTATCACTAGGGGGCAGCATGACAACATCTTCTTGCCTATGATTCCCACCACCCACTTACACAGCTTAACATTTACATTTTGAGCACTGCATTTAATTCAAATTCCCTCCAGATCTGTAGTGGATAGTTCTGCTTTGGTGGATAGTTCTGCTAGATGCAATTATTTCAAACTCCCACCTTCCATGCATGCCCCTAAATTACCGAGAAGGATCCAGCTTTAATTGTAACGCGGTTGCTTGCCATCCTAAAGCAAAATGTTTTGTCCATCTAGTGGTGTTTTTTTTTTATTTAATGTGTATAATTTTTTGTGTGAAATGGCAGCCACTTACAATCAGTCCTTTGATGAGCAGCCACTTACAATCAATTCAGGAACTAAATAAGAGAGTGAGGAGGCAGACAAGTGTTCTGGGGGAAGGAAGGGAAAGGCGAAAGTACCTCTGGATAGAAACCACCTTTATAAGTCTATTTTCATGCTTCTCACCTCAGGTTAATCTATGATCAGCCTCAAATAAAATTCCCAACCAAAAGAAGCAGCTAAACAGAAAAGCTTTCTTATGCTGCAGGTAGTTGCTAAGGTCACTTGACTTTGTCCATCTTAGTCACTTTCATAGACATACCCATTTTGAGTATTCTCACTCTACTCTGAAGAGGGGGGAAAAGAGCCACTACTTATAGGAAAGCCCAAACAACTAACAATGGCTATTACTAATCACCAGAAATTTCTCACATATTTTCAGATTCATCCCACTCTAGCTCCTCATCATAAGAGCCACACGAAAGCCACAGAATTTCCAGATATTATATTTCACAAGTACACACCCAACATCCACATCTATTTCCAACCATGCATACAATGCTCCACATGAGTAGCATTACACCGTATGTTTCAGAAAAAAATATATTTCCCCTCCCCCCTCCCTATTTCTCTCTCCCTCCCCCCCCCCCCATTTCCGCCTTCTAGAAAAATCCCGAAGCAAAAATCCTTACTACACTTCCGCCCTTTCTTTTGTGGAGAAACATTAAGAGGAGACTTTGTTATACAGTAATCATATTGTCTCTGATACGGTAACATTATAATTTTCCCCCACACGGGGCTTCCTTTACAGTAACACCGACCCCAAAATGACATTGTGAAGTCTAGGCAAAAGCTTTATTATTGTATACGCAAAGTGTGGATCTGGGCAGTAGTCACAGATCAAAGACTTGAGTGTCCTGTTTTCCAAGTGTTCAGTTTCTAAAATTAAGAGGTGCAAGAGCTTAAGCCTATCCTCTGCCAAAGACCTTTCACCCAGCTCCCAGATATTGGTTTGTGTGGAGGGGAGAGGTGATCAATGGCTAGGTAAAGAAGCATTGTTGGGCATTGTCAAAAGTGCTCAGTTACTGCTGCTTCATAAGCTGCAAGGCTGGATCTTAGCACTGAAAAGAGCTTCCAGGTGCTAAATACTGTATACAGCCAATTCAAATTGCTTATTATTATTATTATTATTATTATCATCAATGATCACAATAACTCTGGAAACTTTATTCCTATATTGCTAACATTGGGTTGAAAAACAGGAAAGACAAAGCAACTGTCTGAATCAAGAGATAGTCTTCTGGACCGCCACATTTAATTGGAATTTTGCCCAAGTGGTCTTGGGATCCAACAACAATAAAGGGGGGGGGGAGTGTGGGGAAAGGTCATCACAGCAGTATAATTCCCAGGGATGGACATGAACCACAATATGTCAATTCAGTGCTTCCAAAAAAATGTCCACTTCAGTCCAAAGCATTTCAGAAACTGCCGGATTCAGATCAAGATTTAATTTTCAGTAACCTTTCCTGAGTGGGTGAAGCCTGCCAAATTAGAGGCAAACAGGTCCATGGTGTGTGTTTTGTCTGGCCAAGGCACTTTTAAATTTTGATTTATTTCTTTTTAAAAAACAGTCTACCGCTCTATCCCCTCCCCTACATTTTTGACAGAATTGGATGGAATTTTCAGGCATAGTAGCCTCTTCTAAAATAATGGAGCCTGCCAAATTTCAGAAGGATAGCTACAGTGTGTTTCTTGCAAGGACATCTTTCAAACTATTGTAGCGGTTAATAAAAGGATTCACATAATCTTCCTTATTGTTTTCTGGGCAGTTTATATTAAAATAGCATATAGCAGAGAGGGGCCCCTGTGTAAGAAACCAGCCAAATTGCAGAAAGGATGCTGCAGTTTTTAATGCTAGGTGCCTTTGAAGTTCATTTTTGTGGGGAAATAGTGAAAGGGGTTAACTTTCCCTCACTGTTGTTTTGTAGGCAATGGTTTAAGTGGAATACATGGTAGAGGTGCCCCTAGGAATATAATAGCACAAACATTTTCAGAATGATAAATGCAGGGGTTAGGCAGCTAATATCAAAGAAGAAAAAAGCAGTTTGAGGTTTGTGTTCTCAACCGGCACCAAAAATCCCAGAAACTAAACTGCAAAGCTGATTTGACAGGAGTGGATTTGGGGTGGGTGGGCATGTGGTACAGTGGCAGACAATGTCCAACATTTTCCAAGCAACTACCACTAGCAGAACAAGAGGACAGAACCAGAGAAAGGTGCTACCCTACTTCATCATCTTTCGCCCAAACATTGTGATTTGAAAGCCCTGATAAAACCATTCCCTCTCATTAGAAGCTAGACTTATCAGCAACTGTCCACCCTCTCCCCACCGTAGCACATTTTCCCTTTATGACAAGCTTGGAGCATTTTGATTTTTTGGGGATACACTGCCTGCAATGTTGTTTTTTCTGATGTCTGAATCTCCAAAGTGCCCTGAAAGTCCCTGTTTAGGTCTGGGTCACTTTGCCACTTCAGCTTAATACAAAGCCCAAATCTGTCTGAAGCAGCCTTCTTCAGTTGGGGGTGCACCTGAAATCTCCTGCACACTATTAAGATTTTCTATTTTGACGAGCCTATCATAAAGGAAGCAGAGGGCCTCAAAAATGAGGGAACTGGTTAAAAGAAAGTTGCAGGGAACGTCAAAAGGGCCAAACCTCTTCAGAAAGTACGGGGCTTAAACCACAGTAACAAAAGCCAAGTGAGAATGTGTTCTGCAGATCAGGAAAAGTATTAGCAAAGTACAGCAGGACACAAGCATGGTTAATAAGCAGCATCAAGGAAGCTTTTAGAGGAGATAAGGCCCCCTTCAGAATTTGGAAGGTGTTGCCCAAATGAGGAGAACAAAAAGGAACACAAATATTGGGAAGCAGACGATAAAAGAGATACCAGGAAAAAAGAAAGAATTTGAGGAATATATTGCTGAAAGGAATAGAATATTCTTTAAGTATGTCAAAAGCAGAAAAATCTGCTAGAATTAAACCAGTGGATGACAAGGTAGCCAAACATTTGCTAAAGGGAGAAAGGGAGACTTCAGAGAAACTAAGTTCTTAGTGTCAGTTATGACTGCAGATCATGCAGGTAAAATACCAGTGTCTAAACTGACAAGAGAAGTTTTAAGTCATATTGACAAATTATGAATTAACAAAATTACTAGAGGTGGTTGGTATCCACTTGAGGGTTCTTAAAGAACTCAAATATGAAATTCCTGATCTTCTAATACACATATTTATTTTTTCTATTAGATGAGTCTCAGTACTTGAGAACTGGAAAGTGACCAAGGCAACACCCTTTCTTGATGAGGAATCCACAGGCAAGTTAATTCCTGATCTGGGCAAGTCAGTAGAAGGAGTAATGGAAGATAAAATGATCAAGCATATAGGAAATATCTGCAAGGGCTTGTCCTGCCTTGTTCAACCTTTTAGAGTTTTGAGAGATAGGAGTGATCCAGTAAAAACATGGTATACGTGGACTTTCAAAAAAGTCTTTTGACAAAGAGCAAATTTAGGAGACCAGGTTTTCAGTGGTGCAGTCACTGGTTAAAGACCAGGAAGAAGAGAGTAAGAATAAATTCTTACTTAATTTATTATTAATAATAAATTATTACTTAAATCAACAATTTAGGGATGTGTCACAGTCCGGTCTGCTGCCAGACCCCACAGAAAAGGAGGCAGGGCTGAGTGCAAGGCAAGTCAAAAGTTCAGTACTATGGACAGCTCCAAGTGAGCAATGAAGGTTGAAAACAGACTGAGCCCTCTTAAACTCTTGATCTCATCCTCTACCACCTTGCAGCTAACCTTAGAATGTCAACCCTCTGGCCTGAATGCCTGTTCCCTAGCCTCCAACCTGGTGTTCCCCCTGTGCTGATGGACTGGTGTGGCCTTGGGTGAGGCATCTGGTTCCACGGGGGACGCCGGAGGGTCAAGATTCTGGCCCTACAGAAACAGGAGGCTCACATTCCTCAGCCTTCGTGGTTTCCTGTTCTCCAGCAGCAAACTCAGAGCTCTACAGCTGGTCCGGCTCCTTAGATGGAAAGTCTGCAGACTCTTAACTCCAGAGTCAACTACTGCCATTAGACTCTGGGATGCAGAAAGTGCAGTCCCCCATAAGAATCAGTATTAATTCCTGTGCTTTTAAACTTCTTTACAAAGCTATTAGTGAGCAGTGAGGTGCCAACATTTGCAGGTGACACCAAATGGTTCAAAATAAAAAGAGATGGCGAAGCACTTCAAACATTATGTCTCCAAACTGGGCGAGTGGACGAGTGAAGCCCAAAGGGATTCAATGTTAACGAGAGCGGGGCACATTGCAGCAAGAAACCTGAACTCCACATCTATGTTGATGGAGTCTCAGCTGGCAGCAAGTGCCCAGGAAAAGGGGTTTTGGGTGGTGGCTAAAATGTTAACATTGTGTGTTGCCACGGTGACATGTTACAGATCAGAAGAAGAAGAAGAGGAGTTTGGATTTGATATCCCGCCTTTCACTCCCTTTAAGGAGTCTCAAAGCGGCTAACATTCTCCTTTCCCTTCCTCCCCCACAACAAACACTCTGTGAGGTGAGTGGGGCTGAGAGACTTCAAGGAAGTGTGACTGGCCCAAGGTCACCCAGCAGCTGCATGTGGAGGAGCGGAGACGCGAACCCGGTTCCCCAGATTACAAGACTACCGCTCTCAACCACTACACCACACTGGCTCACCAGGAAAAGGACTGAAAACAAGATTGCCATTATGCTAATCTATGGTGCAACTGCACTTGGAATGCCACACCTCAAAAGCAATATTGTAGAGATGGAACAGGGCAGTGAAAATGATCAGGGGGCTGAAGCAACTAGAAGGGTTACAATGCTTGAGGCTCTTCAGAAAAAAACAGTGAGTAGAGGGAACAGATTATGCATACTGCAGAGAAAGTGAATAGGGATATGTCCCCTCGCCCCACATCTCATAATACTAGAATCCAGGTCATCCAGTGAAACTGAAGAGTGGGAGATTCAGAACAGACAAGCTTCACACGATGCATAGTTAGACTGTGGTGTTTCCTGCTATTGGTGATGGCCACCAACTTAAAAAGCAATTAGATAAACTTATGGGGGGTAAGGTTGTTAAGGACATTTTTTAAATGATGGCTGTAATACTTCCTCCAGGATCAGAAACTGCCTGTCTCAAGTACCAGCTGCCTGGAGAAAAATGAGCAAGTTCATAGATCCTGTTTGTGGCCTTCCTGTAGTCATCATTGTGGATTATTATAAGCCTTTGTTCTGGCTCAGCAAGGATCTTCTTCAGCCCTTCTATCTTTATGTTTTTGTTCACAGTTCCCAATAAAAGAGGTTTCTGGAAGCTGCACACTGAAGATGGTGGAGCTGTAACCTCTTCCAAAGCTTCGTCTGGTTTTGAAGAACACCTAGATTGAGCCAAGTGGACTGTCCAACCATCTTGCTTGAAGAGAACTCCCCACATTGACTTCCTAAACCATCCTCACAGGTATGTCATTTCCACCCACTAAATTGTGCAGTTGGTTAGAGCGTGGTGCTGATAACGCCAAGGTCATGGGTCTAATCCCTGTCTGGGCCAGCTACATATTCCTGCATTGCAGGGGGCTGGACTAGATGATCCTCAGGATCCCTTCCAACTCTGTAATTCTATGAACTGATGAATGCCCTGTTCGTGTGTGTCCATTTAAGACAGCAAAAAAGGAAACCTAAATGTAGTTACTGTAAAAAAAGAGATGTGCCAATTTTAAAAAACAGAAAAGGATTACACAGTATTCAATTTCCTGATATGCTATTTTGGATATAAGTTATAGTTCTATTCCAATTGTCCACAAGTGTGGATTTCTATCTTGCCAGAGTCTCTTGGAGTAATGCCACACACTTTAAACCCATTCATCTGCTGTCAGAAAATCCCATGTCTTGAAATCATTATCCATGCCACAATAATACAGTTGTTATCAAAGATTAATGTTCCTTTTTAATAGATTGTTCAAATAGTTCCAATGACAAAGGTTCAGGTCTTAAAGTATTTGTTCTCCTATTACATCTTTCATAATTAAAAAAATCTTTTCATAAATCTGTTATATATTTGCACAATCACCAGGTAAGTCTGAGAGCTACATTTTGTTTTACATCTCCAACAGTATGAGTTGCTAAAACCTTGGGGGCAAGTGACGGGTATGCAATACCAGACCACATATATATCTTATACTCATTATCTTTAGATTACACATCCAACTGTTATTTTGCAGCCTGTCCAATTTATCTATGATGAAACTTTTCCCCACTTTGCTTCCTACCCACAATTGTGAGGTAGTAACAATAGAAGAATCTTATACATTTATGTTAATAAACATTTCTGTGGTGTTTCATTTAAAAACATAATGTTAAAGGTTGTTGCTATCCCGGAATTAAGTTTATTTTTTTATACTTAACTCTTAACAAGCAACTATTGTAAGAAAAGAATTACAATTTCTCTGTTTTTGAGTTTAATTCTATATGTGCTGTTATTATGTACTTTTCAGTTAGATCTCTTATCCTGTATAAAGGTAAAGGTAAAGGGACCCCTGACAATTAGGTCCAGTCGTGACTAACTCTGGGGTTGCGGTGCTCATCTCACTTTATTGGCCGAGGGAGCCGGCGTACAGCTTCTGGGTCATGTGGCCAGCATGACTAAGCCGCTTCTAGAGAACCAGAGCAACACACGGAAACGCCGTTTACCTTCCCGCCAGAGCGGTACCTATTTATCTACTTGCTCTTTAACGTGCTTTCGAACTGCTAGGTTCGCAGGAGCAGGGACTGAGCAACGGGAGCAACAGAACAACTAAACATATGTGTACATAACCACAGGCAATAATAGTTCTTTATCATAGCATCTTCATGTCTCGGGGGGGGGGGGGGGGAGGCTGACCATCAGTCTGCAACCTAACTCTAACATCAATAAGCTGTCAAAAGAAAGCTAGAGAGATTCTGAACCAGAATAGGATTTCAGTCCCATTGCAAGGGTTGTAGCGGACCAGATGATCTTTAACAGAGGAAACCTTAGGCCCCCTTCTGCACAAAACGTGGAGCTGATGTGGTATACAGAAACCATTATCAAGTAACCCTATGAATACAATTTTGGGCAGTAGCAGGATGTCAAACCAGAAAGCCATCTCCTCCTCTCTCCAAATAAAAACAGGCCATCCAACAGATAATCCAACAGACTAACAGGAAGTCTTGGCCTTCCTCATTGTTTTTCTGCATAATATGTACAAAAAAAATAGTTTGCAAGGCAGGGAATAAAAGAAACTTTCCAGGTTGCAAGTGAAGTGATCAAGCTTTTCTAATTCAGGAGCTCTTTAGGTAGAGAGGTAAGAACTTGCTCCAAAAAGCCATGAAGATAAGGCTGTCAATGATAAGACAAGTCATGATGGCAACATATTAGCTCAAGTATCAGAGACCTCAGGTATCTCTTGTGGCTTCTCATCTGGTTGGAGACTGTGGAAACCAGGAATGCAAACTAGATTTGGTCTGATCCAGTTGGAATCTGATCCAGTTGGGATCTTCCTAAGTTCTTATCAGCTTATTTAAAAAAGAGCCTGCTTGATGACCACCCTGCTGTATTTTATTTTGCTTTTAATTTTAAGAGCATTTGCATCAGTGAATCAAAAACTTTACCCCTCTTTCAAAGTATGAAATATCATGGAGATTTGCAGTCAGTGCTCTTTTCTCCATAAAAACCAAAGGATTGTATCTAAATGCTAGCCATGTTCAGAGCAGACCCATTGATATTACTGGGCACTTACCACTTTGAGATTTTTAAATATATATATATAAAGTGGTATAGAAATGAAATGAATAATGATGATGATGACTAATGTAGCTCCATTAATTTCAATGGATCTGCTCAAGTAGAACTTGGTTGTACACAACCCCAAATTTCACAAAACTACACCCTAAACCATACCTCCATCACATAGCAATCAACCGCTCTACCATCACTGAGAATGGAAAGTTCCCTGTAAAGAAGTCTTGTGGCTGTAGTCCTCACTGTGGTGGAGACCTGTTGGCAACTGGGGTCCTATTTAAACTAACCCTAGACTGATCGGTTCCCATGCTCAGTTCCAAGCACCGATTTTGACCTATAAAGCCTTGCATGGCTTAGGACCCCAATACCTCCAAAACTACTGCTCACCACATGAACCAGCCTGGATCCTGCATCCTAAGAGGCCCTTCTCCATGTGCCTCACCCAAGGAAGGTGCAGAGGGTGACCACATGAGAACAGGCTTTTTCATGTGGTGGTTCCCCATCTGCAAAATGCTCTCCCCAGGGAAGCATGCCTGGAGCCATCACTGTGTGTTTTTAGGCATCAGGCTAAGACAATTTTATTTCCCCATGCTGTTGGTAGTGAAGTTCCCCACTGCTGGGGAGGGTCGGGGGACAGGTCGTGTCCTCCTTAGTGCATTGCTGGATGAGCATTTTAGGAATTTTGCATTGTACATAGTTTTAAATTTGGCTATTACAGTAATTCTTGCCAACAAAGGTCCATATAGTTAAAATATATTTAAAGCTATGGTTTTCCCAGTAGTGATGTATGGAAGTGAGAGCTGGACCATAAAGAAGGCTGATCACCAAAGAATTGATGCTTTTGATTGATGGTGCTGGAGGAGACTCTTGAGAGTCCCATGGACAGCAAGAAGATCAAACCTATCCATTCTTAAGAAATTGGCCCTGAATGCTCACTGGAAGGACAGATCCTGAAGCTGAGGCGCCAATACTTTGGCCACCTCATGAGAAGAGAAGACTCCCTGGAAAAGACCCTGATGTTGGGAAAGATGGAGGGCACAAGGAGAAGGGGACGACAGAGGACCAGATGGTTGGACAGAGTTCTCGAAGCTACGAGCATGAGTTTGACCAAACTGCAGGAGGCAGTGGAAGAGAGGAGTACCTGGCGTGCTCTGGTCCATAGGGTCACGAAGAGTCGGACACGACTAAACGACTAAACAACATTACAGTAATTTGTTTTGTTGGTTTCTATTTTATTTTGTTAAAAGTACTTTCCTTGTATGAAGGGGTTAAGAAATGCAATGAATGATAAAATAAAAAAAAATTGCACTCCTTTCCCATGTCACTTCCCTCACTGCATGCCTGAGGTTGCTTCTGAGTCATCCCAGCTAGTACACACTTTGTTTGCTCAATCAAGGAAAGCAGGTGCTGGCATTAAGCAAACTTCTGCCTACCTTTGGGGTTTTTTCTTTTCTTTTCCCCACATCACTATGGTGAGTTTATACAAATGTGCATACAAACTCCCCTTCATTAATATTTATTCAGAAAGTTTATAAGCCATTTGCACTCTCTTCCTCTCTCTTTTTGTGTGTGCAAAGCTTAGAAAGCCAGCTAGACAACAGGCATGGAACAGGGATGCCTACACTGAAATTGTGGAAGTCAAGTGGCCTTGCAAAGGATATTCCGTTTGTTTAGTAAATAAAGATAGGGCCATGTCTCTTCTGACAAGAGCAAATGAGATAGATGATAGATAGATGATAGATTATGATGATAGATAGATAGATAGATAGATAGATAGATAGATAGATAGATAGATGATAGATAGATAGATGATAGATAGATGATAGATAGATGAAAAAGTTTACATTTATTATACCAATGAGGCATTGTTCTTCCATCACAAACAAGTATTAAATCACAGGGTGAACTCTGTTAGGACGTGTCCTGCCATTAGATGTACAATCTAGATCAGGGGTCATCAAACTTTTCAGCAGGGGGCCGGTCCACTGTCCCTCAGACCTTGTGGTGGGCCGGACTATATTTTTTTTGTGGGGGGAAATGAACAAATTCCTATGCCCCACAAATAACCCAGAGATGCATTTTAAATAAAAGCACACATTCTACTCATGTAAAAACACCAGGCAGGCCCCACAAATAACCCAGAGATGCATTTTAAATAAAAGGAAACATTCTACTCATGTAAAAACAGCCTGATTCCGGGACCATCTGTGGGCTGGATTTAGTAGGTGATTGGGCCAGATCCGCCCCCCGGGCCTTAGTTTGCCTACCCATGATATAGATGAAGTACAGTGGTACCTTGGGTTACAGATGCTTCAGGTTACAGACTCCGCTAACCCAGAAATAATACCTCGGGTTAAGAACTTTGCTTCAGGATGAGAACAGAAATCGTGCAGCAGCAGCAGTGCGGGGGCAGCGGAAGGCCCCATTAGCTAAAGTGGTGCTTCAGGTTAAGAATAGTTTCAGGTTAAGAACGGACCTCCAGAACGAATTAAGTTCTTAACCTGAGGTACCACTGTACCAGTTTGCTTTGGGTTTCAGAAAACTACCGGTAGCTCAAGTGCAAAAAACATGGGAAACCCAGGGCCACAGTAAGGCCTAAAGCACAAGGGAAGTACTTAAACTATTACAAGTCTTCCAAGACAATGCACAAGCTGCTCCCTTGCTTTCTAGAGTCACGTCAGCCACACATGGAGCAGATGCAGAAATGGCAGCAGATCAGGCACTAAACAGGATGCCCAAACAGGTAAGAGTAGGATCTGAAAACAGGAGCCGTCGCCTCTTCTGAGAAAGACACAATCTTCAGACTGGTGGAAAGCATTTTCACAGAACCGTTCAGTTCCAGGCTTTACCATCTGAAGAATGAACTTACATTTGCTATATATAAAAGCTAAGGCTGAAATGCCCATTGCTCCATAAGGCAAGCCTTGTAAGCCTGTCAAATATATGCCAGATATATTCTCATTCGTCTCAAGACAAGTTAGAGATGCTAGCAAGAAATAAGCAAGCACAGAAAAACCAACCTATTTATGAGCCTGGTGATGTAATTTATAGTAAAAATAAATTTCTATCTGCAAATATACTGGTATTCTATTTGAACCAGCATTTTGTCTGAAAAGAACCCATTTCTTTTTTCTTTTTAAAAAAAGTGTTGTTGTGCAACGTTGCTGAAGCCATTGTACTTGTGTCTGAATAATGACAACTGCAAAAGCAGTCATATTCAGCTTCTGAATATGAAATACACAAGTAAAGTCTTTTTGGCCGCTGGAGACTGCATTATACTGGAACAAGCCTGGCATGTTTTAGTATAACACTTGTACATGATGTAAAATAGAATAGGTACTCAGAGGGCTGTAAATTTTTGAAATGAATGTTCATACTATTTTATTTGCTTTTTAACATTTCATTCCACAGAAGCACAGAGTATCTCGAACTAACAGTACTCCCTTCCTTTATTCCTTGATTTGCTGGGACATGTAAAACGGTGAACTGTGACAGCAGATGGTGTTGGTCACTTATAACTCCTGCCTCCCAGGGTCTACATACCCAATCTCAAAATCAGTCTAGTCTAGCATCCTCTTCTCAGTGCTAATCAGCAAGATGCTTCTGGAAAGCTGATAAGCAAAAGCTGAAGGCAGCACCACATTTCTCCTAAGTATTTGGTACTCAAAGACATACCAGCCCTGAACATGGAGGTTCAATTAAGCCACCATTTCATAAATTAATTTTATAAATTATTTATAAAAAAAATATAAAAATTAATTTGCCACCCTTTGATAGATTTACCAGAGTGGTAAACCAAATAAAATAAATGCATAATAAAATAAATACACAAAACATGAAAAGTACTCTGTCTGATGTCTCAAAGACATCAAAATGGGCACCAAGCCAGATAGCTTAGTTGGTAGAGCATGAGACTCTTAACATCATGGTCATGGGTTTGAGCCCCAGGTTGGGCGAAAAGATTCTTGCCCTGCAGGGAGTTGTACTAGATGACCCTTGTGGTCCCTTCTGTCTAATTCTATAATAAAAACCAGGGTCTCTGGGAAGAGTGCTCCAAAGGTGGGGCACCACCACTGAAAAAGCTCTTTCCTGGTAAACTACCAGTACCTCTGATGGTAAGGGAAGGCAGAGACGAGTCTGTGATGACGGCACACGCAGGGAGACCAACAACCCTTCAGGTATTCTGTCCCCAAGCTGTGTTGGGTTTCAAATGTCACTTTTAACTGGACCAACCGCCAGTGTAGCTGGTGAAGAACTGGTATAAGATGATCATAACATTCATTTCCCATTAACAGTCCAGCTGCTGCTTCCGAATTAACTGCAGCTTCTGAACCAACTTCACATGCAGCTCCAGCACATTACAGAGGTCACATCATAGATAAAAGCTGTCAATAGGCCTATCGCTCCTGAAGTGGTCAAACACTTAAAAACAAAACACAACAAGACTGGGTAGCAGTAAATTCCATAAATGATGGTGGCACCAATGCTCCCCCTCACAAACCACTACTGTACACATGGAAGTGTACAGAATCTACTGCCCATTCGGGCAGGACACTGACAAGCTGGAACGTGTCCAGAGGAGGGCAACCAAAATGGTTAAAGACCTGGAAACGATGCCTTATGACGAATGGCTGGGGGAGCTGGGCATGTTTAGCCTGGAGAAGAGGAGGTTGAGGGGTGATGTGATAGCCATGTTCAAATATATAAAAGGATGTCACATAGAGGAGGGAGAAAGGTTGTTTTCTGCTGCTCCAGAGAAGCAGACACGGAGCAATGGATCCAAACTACAAGAAAGAAGATTCCACCTAAACATTAGGAAGAACTTCCTGACAGTAAGAGCTGTTCGACAGTGGAATTTGCTGCCAAGGAGTGTGGTGGAGTCTCCTTCTTTGGAGGTCTTTAAGCAGAGGCTTGACAACCATATGTCAGGAGTGCTCTGATGGTGTTTCCTGCTTGGCAGGGGGTTGGACTCAATGGCCCTTGTGGTCTCTTCCAACTCTGTGATTCTATGATTGTATGAAATTCTACTACTCAAGGAGGACAAAAAAGAAAAAAGAAAAAAGGATCTACTCATGTGAAGGATGCAATGTAAAAAACAAATAAATTTGCATTTACTTTGGAGATCCTCCCATCCTTCGCCAAATGTATATCTCTATCTCTATCTCTCTATCTCTCTATCTCTGTATCTATCTATCTATCTATCTATCTATCTATCTATCTATCTGGCAGTGATTCCTGACCAAGGTATAGTGATCCATGCACAGGTTTCTGTGAACTTGTTTCACAAAGGAGAACAGAGCTCTTTGGGGAAGAGAAGATGCCTTTTTATATAGTCCTGGGCCTAATATAAAGTTCCACTTTCATAATTGCCTCCCTCCCAGCTACGGAGCTGGAAAAACAGCCTCTTAGGACAGTGAGGAGGAAGCTGTGACCCTCCAGATGTTACTGGACTCCAGCTGCCATCATACCTGGCTGCACTGGGAGCTGCAGTCCTACAGCATCCGAAGGACCATAGATGCTCCAACCCTATCTGGGGGGTATAGAAGAGAAAGGAGCTGGGATGCCTGTCTCAAGATCTAAGTCTATAGTACATGAAACATATTAAAGTTAGCAACAGGACACAAGGGAAGCAGAACAACAGGCATTTTCAAACACATCTGCAATGGATCTCTGAATGTATGTTCTTCTGATTCAATGTAAGGACTGTTCCCTTCTTCATCTTGCTACGTCTTGCTAATAGTCAGAAATGAGACGCTAGGGGCCTAAAGCCTTTTAAATATTATTTTGAAGTCTAATCTGTCTATACTAGGAGCAAAGTTCTACTGAAATTGGAATTGGGAGAAGAAGAAGAATTAGGAACTTTTTTTTCTCTCAAAGAAGAAATAATTGCTGCTGAAGCAACCAGAGGATTCAAATTAAAAAGGACTACAGTCTTTGGATGATGAATACCAGGGTTAAAAACCATTGACAGTCACCTTTTCAGGTTCAGCTGCTTTTAACTGTAGTAGATAAAGAATATCACATCCCATAACTGCTAGTGATCTGTGGGTGGGAGAAACCAGAAATGATTCCATTGGCATGGGCAGATCATTGCCTGGTCAGTTTTAACTTTAGAGGTAGTTCTGAATGTGTGAAGCCATATACAGGTATGGTGTGTGGCTACACTTCATACCTGCTTGTTTGGTGTGTTTTTTGTGATGCTCGCCAGAAGGCAGATAGAATTTTACTACGTTCTTGGAGTTCTGGGTTTCCTTTTAACTTTGTGAATCTGTTTTATACTTTTAATACTATCGATTTTTTAAAAAAATATGTAGTTCTTATGGGTCATGAGCTGCTTTGGATGAACTTTATCTGAGAAAGTGGCATGCAAGTATATTAAAAATGAAAAGAAAAGAGAGAAAGGTATTTGTATCTTACATGTAAGGAGTCCTACAAATCCTCTAACCTTAGAGGATTCCTGCACCTAGAAAATCATGTGGTATTAACAACCTGTGTGGCCTTCTAACTATTCTTCGCTATAGGGCCATGCAGGTCTATGCGAGCTTCAAGACTGATGAGCAGGGGAACCGGGGTAAGCCAAGAAGCATGCAGGGACTATAAGGAAATATGAATTGCTGCTATGCTTGTGCAGTGCTCCCACATGATTGTATCTGTTGCTGGACAATGCAACTTTATGTATATCCAAATCATGAGATCACCTTCACAAATATAAGGTCCCTGCATATACAAAGCTGGCAAGTTGCAGGGGCCGGAGAAGATGTAACACAGCTATCTCCCAAACGTGCTAGATTTGAACGTGCAGAGACTTGTTTGTCCCCCCTCCCCGCTTAAGAAAAACAGCAGCAGCAACACTACAAGCAACCAAACGTTCAGTCCCCTCTCTCCTACCCTTGCAGTCTGCTGGAGGGTGCAGTGGAGGAACAGATAATTCATGGGAATGTGCTTGCATTTGTGTTTCGCCTCAAAATTGAGGAATTGGTATCTTCTCTACCTCCGCAGGCCAAATTTGACAGGCTAGTGGGGCTGCCTACCTGCCAATCATCTGGCGTCGCAATGCATCAGGTGACATGGCACTTTGAAGGCCCAACAATCAGCTGATCATCAGGACTTCAGAAGCACTGTGCTCAGGGCCTTTGAAGTATCAGCAACCAGCTGATTGCTGGCACTTCAGAAGCCCCTTTGGCTCCATTTTTGTGTGAACAGGGCTTGCACCAAACGGCCTAGACCCACCTAGGCCAGAGGCTCCCACCCCCTGCTCTAAATCAGGTGGGAGGTCTCATCAACGAAGAAGCAAGGGAACTATTCATTTCACCCCAACCAGGGCCAACCTTCAGAGGGCCGCATGGTAAGCTGAAGCAGGAAGACAGTATCTTTTTAATAGCTTCCCCACAATTGCCATCAAACATACTGATGCCATTATTTAAACTTTTCTTCTCCACCCAACAAATCCTCATTCATTCAATTAACGCCCTTTCCTGCATAAATTTCCATTAATGATCCCTTCCCTTCATTAACCCCCACAAAATCATTTTATTTCCACGCAGTGTCAGCCCATTCCCCTCCACAATGTCCCCCCAAGCTTGTTCTCTTTGCATTCGCTGCATTATTTTCAACTGGTTATTCCCCCCACCCCACCCCTTACCATCATTCTTAGCAGCTGAATGATTGCCTCTCCAGCACAAACACAATAGCACAGCACCAAAGTTCAGCCACTAACCTCTCCTTCCCTTGCCACAACTCTGCTACCCTCTCCCTTCCCTATGATGCGCGACATGTGTTATGAATGACTCTTGCCCGTTTATAGACACATAGAGACCCTAATTGTTGAGCTGTAAGCAAAATCCTAGCCGTGCTGCTCCTTAATAGCGGCTCCTGAAACAGTCACACAGATAGATAGGCAATTAGCCATTTGTGTCAGAAAGACACGGGTTAGGGGCTTCCAGGAAGCATCGGTGCAATGAGCTAGAGCAGAAATCTGTCATTTAAGTGGCGGCCATCACATCAAGCATAGAAATCAAACTAACAGCTATTGCAGAGCAAAGTCCCAGTGGTTTCTGGCAAAAGGATTCGCAGCCAGGACTCTACGTTGGCTACTCTGGCTTGCCTGGAGGAGGGAACAAAGAAGAGTGCCAATATGTCTAGTACCAGCTGCTTTCTCCTCCTGTCACCAAGACCAGGCCAAAATCAAATATGAATCTCTGAACAAGTTAAGTTTCTCCGTGACCAAAAGCATCCTAACGCTGAGAAGGGGAAAGGGTTGCAAGTCAGATGCAGAGGCTACCCAGGGAAGTCTTCTAAGACAATATTATGTCCATGAAGAATGCCATTTAATTCTAGGTGGCACTCCTGGCATTCCAAAAAGGGAACGGCATTCAATTCAAGTATTACCAGCATTAGTTTTCCTTGCAGTCTTAACTACTCTCGCAACATAAATATTTATTTGCTCTGTAAGACAGTATGGCACCCAATGGGCATGTCAAGCTAAAATTGTTGGTTTTTTTAAAAAATAATAATCAAGGAATAAATAATGCAAGAGGCAAGGTTTAAGGTTAATTACTTTAAAGAGATCAACTCCCAGAGATTTGGCTCAGTCCACCGTGCCGCTTTCCTTCTTGTTCTGAAGAATATCAAATGTACTTGTACATTTAAGTTTGCCTTGGAGAAATGTCATTCTCCCAACCTCTCCACCTACGCTACTTCCCTGAGAGAAGGGTATTAGCTGAAACTGCGCAGAGAACTCCCTGTACAGAACAGAATGAAACTAGAAGAACCAAAGAGACAAAGGCTCATTTCTCTTCCTGCCCTGTCATTTCAATTCCTAGAGCAGAGGTCACCAACTTCTTTGGGTCCTTGGGCACATCTGCGGAGTGTCAAGGGCACCATCCCCTCTAGTAGTTCTCCTCTCTTTTCCTCCAGGTCAATCTCTCCACAACAGAAAGAAACAAAACATGCAACACAAAACACTTTGCCTTTTCCAAGGGGCTTGGGGAGACGTTGTATCCAACAGAACTAAGATTCTCGTGAATCTGCTTGATTTTATGTGGGAATCCTCCTGCAAACTATCACCAGATTTTTATTGATAGACCACACACAAATAGCACCAGTCCAAGACAGAGATTTATAATGGGTCTTAAATTTTTTACATACAGTCTGGTGGTTAAACCACTGAAAATAATCACAGAACTTGTGTGGATGAGGAGGTGACCTATGGTGCTTCTCAGGGGTTCGTTGTTATAAAGAAAAAGAAAAGAACTCAAAAAGCTTTGAGTTCAAAAAGCTTTGTATGGTTACAGTGCTTGAAAGGCCCAGATTCATGACTCTGGTGGTTCAGTCAATGGAAACCGATATGAACTGTGATTTGTTGATGATTTCGTTCATTGAAAGTGTAAGGGTGTGTGTGTGTGTGTGTTGGGAAGGGAGGAACCCATGAAAAATTATTCAATTCCAAGAGGATGGTACTGGATCTGAGATGTTTGTGTCCACCCACCCACATTTTCTCTCTCTCATACTTCAACTTCTCCCACAGCAGCTGCCCCTTATCTTCAAAAACACTCCCCATTCTCTCGGACCCTCTTGGTCACTCCACTGCCTCTTCAGCTGTTTGGTGCCAACCTGGACCCTTGATAAACACATATAGATCAAAGGAGGAGAATGTCACACTTCCAACTTCCTTGGTTGTATGAGGGGGTCAGTACCCTTCCCAACTCATGACATGCGGAGTGGCCTTCACGGGAAAAGGTTTCATTGTGGTCATGGGTGCCATAATGGTAACCAAACTTCCTTTTGTAATTTTTCCTACCCTGAAGCTGGAAAGAAATGTCTCTTCCCACCAAGTATGAATCATTCTGTTAAATATATATGCACTGTATTGGGGTGACCGCTGCAGAAGCCTTGCATGTCACTAATACTTGAAACCATCACTAAGGGTTAAATGAGGAATGATAAAATTTATCCCCTTAATAAGAATGACTATGCAAATACTGATCAACTCAGATCAAATAAAATACACAAGATCTTTTCGGGCCGATAAGAGATACAGGATCCATTTGTCAAAATTGCTCCAAAATACAGTGATTTGCAGTTAACAACGATGAAAAACACTGCTCACATTTCCCTTTGAATATTACTACAATAAATATCTGACATAGTTCAAAGTGGTTTTTAAAATCTCAGCTATCTACAGAAACATATCAACCATGAGTTTTGTTGGAAAATTTAAGGTTGGCAGAATAGTAATCAAGATGCATTGCTTTAAGAGGTGAAGTGGAAGATGAGAATCATAAAACCCACTGTGCTACATTAGTTTTTGTAGTTCTTACAGACTTTGGTCTGATCCACGTCACCTGTTAGCACCACTAGATATGACTCAACATCAGCCTCAGGCACATACTGTTTAATTGACTTTAATAAAATATTTATGCCCAACCATCCAACATAAATGCTTACTTTGGTTTCAGGCAATTACCCTTAATTTTATCCAGTTAAATCTCCACACCTAATAATTCATTCATTTCTCTATCCCTATCTGTATCACAAGAAACGTTGACTATAAACTGTGACTTAACTACACATTGTCAACTAACTATGTATTCATACAGGGTGAGTCCTTTAAAAGAGGTCCTGTGGATACAGAGTGCGGTACACATGTTCCACAGGACCTCTTTTAAATGACTCACCCTGTACATGCACTGGACCTATTTAATAACCCCCAAATCTGGCTGTTTCAAATAGGCATGCAAGAGGACTTTTTTCAGCCAATTAGGTTTCAAAAGCAAGTCCAACAACTTATTTCCCTTAGAATTCAATCCTATACACACTTTCCTATAAGTAAGTCCTATTGACCTTAATGGGGCTTGCTTTTGAGTAGACACACATCAGATTGCACTGAGTAGGCATACAGAAGATCAGACTTCTTTTCTTTTTTTACAGGGTAAAATATGTTTTGAAACACCACTACAGACACCCTCACATTGCTTCAGAGCTCTACTTTCTTCCTGCTTCAGAGGAGATACTCGTCTTTGTAATGTTTTCCACGCTTATGCAATTGCTTCAATGCCATTCATAATGCGAAACTGTTATATGCATCTCCAAAGACAGAGCGATTCTCTGTGTCATGTGTTACAACGTTGGGTGTTTTGAATATCCCAGCTTGTCAGATGCCATTAGTCTCTTCCAAAGATGCTTATCTGAACATGCCTGGCCATTTGATACAATTGCAAAATGATCCTATTTTCTTCCAAAATTTATACAGTTTATTAGATTCCGCCGTTAAACAAAGTTGTTTCTCTTCTATTTTCGCAGCAAGTTGATGTTCAGTATCACCCAAAAGGTATATAAACTTGCTCTGATCTTATAAGACACATTATATTTCCGTAAGCTGCATGCAGAAATAGGAAGCTATGCAACGAACATGCCCAGTGCTCAAGTATTATATGCAGAGAAACGTATTTGACGATACGAAAAGGGGAGAAGGTTAAACACAGAAAATTCAAGACATACGTTATCCTAGGATGAATCATTCTGAACTTGATTCGTCAAAGACAATCTGAAAATTGACAGCTTAGACTAAAATACTGAAGCGGGGGCAAGCTATTAAAAGTTGGCAAGAAATTCCCTTGAATTTTAACAGAACTTGCAAATTGTGCAAGTTATTTCGAGACCACGTCTTCCATTTACCTACACTGTCGCAGAGGCTTATGGTTCGGTATCACTTGGCAGATCCAAAACCTTGAACAGATGCTGTTTTAATATTTCAAAGCCTTAGCCAAAGCAAAATGCTTATTGCAATCAAATGGAAGCTTGTGGTAGCAACCCTCATACGGTTGAAACAAAAATGGGGGACTCTTGAATGCTCACCTCTGGAAGTGCAAAGTGATCTATCCAGTTTAATGCAACGCTTGGAGAGATTTCACAGCTTTAATTCGCTTGCACACTGTTTTCTTACAGGGGTAAATATGCTACTCTTTGCTTGAGACTTAACAGACGCAAATAATCCTTTGAGAATTGTATTAGCATAAAAGATGAAACGGGGGTGTGGGAAGCTTAGCAACCTCAGCCTCATTCTATTTTAACACCGATTCCCCCACCGGAACAATATTTTACTGATGATTATTCGTGGTCTAAGAGATTACGTTCACTAATAAAGTTCTCCAGTTCAAAATGAAAAACAATAAAACACAATGCAAGCAGGGTCACTTGGCACCGTCCTCTACAGCATCGCAATCCACCATGTATGGGGTCAAAAGGCAGAGTGCAGTTGTGGAATCGCAAGCACATCTCTTGGAACAGAACCAGCAGAGCATCCCTAAAGAGCAGCAATCATCAATGCACACTGCCATTAATAAATTGCTCACTGATGACAATGAAAATATGCACTTACTGGCAGTGTTTACACACTACCCTCTTTGCACTCCACGCCTGAATGCTTCTCCCCTCCCCAAACCATGGTTTATGTACTAGAGTCTTCAAAGCACGCACAAGTAAAACCAGCTCAATGTTGTAAAACAGTAAGTTTACAGTGAAGTTCCTTTGGTCGCATAAATAATGGAGAGAATATGAAGTTCGCAAAATATTGAACTGGCTCTATTTACTACCACCAAATAAACTATAAAATCAAAAGCATGTGGTAGAAAGAAATAAGGATTTATTCTAATGGTCTGGGGCTCCAACACAGATTTAAATCAATTGCTGCATGTGCAATTAAGCAAGGATGTGACAGTATTAAAGCAGACACAGAAGTAGATGGTGCGCATCGAAGCATGTATTTGCATGTTACACACATGATAATTTACACTCTTATCGTATTTCACACTGACTGCAGGAAAAAGCACCTGTGAAATCAAGCTACACCCTTCCCTCTTCCCAAAAAGAATTTAAAAAAAAAATACATCTGCCATGTGCAATTTTTTTCTTTTCTTAAGCCAGAGGAAGCAACACAAAGCCAAAAATTCATGAACCAAACTACAGCTCTTGGTATATAAATATACAACTCTGAATGTTCAAAGTGCTGCGTTTTATATTACATTGCAAGAGGGTGACAACTTAAAAGATTTGTTTGATGGCTGACAGGTTTTTTTTTATAAAAAAAAATACTGTTAATTAATTCTTAAATACTTTGCACCCTATTTGACAAAAAGAACCGGTTCAAGCATGGCAGACGTAGAAGAAATATTTCTGCTTGGGAGGAAAGGGACACCAATGATTGGTGCAGAGTAGATTTATGTTCCATAACATTCATTATGCCTCAACAACTATGGCCTACGTGCATGGCATGGTTATTGCAAAACCCCTTTATGAGATCATTCATACACTGAAATCACTTGATACTTTAAGACTGACTTCAGAAGCACGGAGGTTTCAAGAAAACCTTGAAAGGATAGCAGTGCAAATGCTCTTTCAATGACAATACATTTCTCACTTCTTCCTCTGCTTTCCTAACAACACTACATTGCATCAATTAGAAGCAAAGCCTCCAAGAAATGAATTCACAAATATTTCAACTAAAGTGCCGTATTAAAGGAGGACAAAGTGGATTTGACCCCCGCCCCATTAAATGCTGAAAAAGTAGGACTGGTTTATTTGCATAAACAGCATAATATTCTGGAAGGCACCAGAATGACAGTCACTAGTACTATTCTTGCTGGTGTACTTTCATTTTCTACTTTACTTACATCAAATGGAAAAAGCATGGATTAAATATTTAAGCAAAAGCATGCTACAGCTGTAATAGCAAGTGCCTGTGAATACAGATATACAATTCCCAGTTTTAGAAATTACATTATATTCAGTGAAATCCTAAGCGTTTTTACTCAGAAGCAAGTCCCTCTAAGTTCAATGGGAGTTATTCTCTAGTAAAAAGTTTAACACTGCAGCTGGCCCGGTAAAAGGAAGGCTGATTCAGAAGAGTTACATGCGCCCTAAAAGGATTTGGAGTTTGTGAACATTTGGTGTGCTTTTTGTCTTCAATAATCCCAAGCAAGAACCAGAGAATGATTACCCTTGCCAGCACTTCCTTAATACGATAGAAACGTCATTATGCAAACTCCAGCTTTCCTATCTTCCTCCTAACACTGTAAGTCACCTCATGTAGCCTGGGGTCAACACAGCCCACACTAAATAGCACACACATTAATTCGAACTTCCAATTACGAAAATGTTTTGAATGATCTCCCCAGGGCCATTTGAACGTATGAAGTTGTTCCGTACTTGTTTTGATGAGGCATTGGGAGGAGAAGGAAGGACACTCAAGACTTTCAAGAACTACTTTAAAGTGAGAAAAAATAATGACATGAATTAATTCATAAGAATTCATTCTTCTTCTCTGGAGTCCACAGGATGGAAACTTTGCTACTAATTCTACCTGGGAAGCAGCTTGAACAGAACAAGTTTCTAAACAAGCACCCGGAAGAGCCAGAATAGGCATTGAATGGTTTGGCATTTGATTTGATTGCAATATTGTATTGTCCTTTAGCACCAACTGAATTGAAAGCCAGAGACTATGCTGATTCCCGGAATGCAACAATCAAGCCCTCCTTCAAAAAACCTGCATTTAAATTCCAACCAGCCGACCTTTATTCTTATCAAAGATGTCCTCACAAAAAGCAGTGGAACTATTTGGGTGAGGTATGGAAAACCCTCGAACCCCCCCCCCCCCGTTCAAAATTGGATTGACAAAAGGGACTGACTTTTGAATAGACATGTATAGAATTACAGTTTTAAAAATGTTAACTTTAAAAGTAGTTGCTTTAAGTATATATACTATGAACTGTTATACTTTTTAAAAATTATATCATAGAAAAAATTAAATAAATGAAGCTTAAATTTCATTTAGCATCTGGATTACAAATTCTTATTAAACAAACCAGAGCTCATTATAAAATCAATATCAACTTAACCAGTGTGCCCCAAGAGAAATGGCAAAAAGGTCACTCCCAGAAATTCAAACAATTTTCCTGCTGGAAGGGCATGATTTTAATTACAGATACCATTAATTAGAGCTGTCACAGGGAAGATTGTCCTCTTACTTATCACAAATAAGTATGATTTCCCTCAGATTATTAAATTTATATGCATTAAAAGAAAAAGAAAAGGCTCATGTGTTCCTTTGTAAATGATAACACTTTACATTAAAAATGCCTAGATAAAAATTTAACAAAACTGGTTTAACCGTTCGTTGTTACGTAAACACATTTTTGGGGGGGTTCAGCAAATGTACCTTTCTCTTCGCTGAAACACCTCCCCCCCTACACCTCCCTTTGATAAGTCTCTCTCTCTCTCTTTATTACTACTTTACTTTAGAAGGTTTTCTCCTTCTGCTTAGATCTCAAGTTGAAAGCTCTTCCTCTGAAATGCTAATAAGTTGGGCAGATGTTTGAATTCAGCACTCTTACTGAACATTTCATTGGGTATGCAATGCTGCCCTCCCCCACGGAGGAAAGCACACAGTACAAAGATGAGGAGAGAGGGAGAGAGAAATTGGAGGGAGAAAAGGGGACAGAGCTTCAGTATACAGATGCAAGTGCCCTGGGTCCTCATAGAACACAATGGTAAAAAAATAAAAAGGGGAAGGCTTCAACTCAAAAAGTGTACTGAACATTTTATTATTTAAACGCATAGCTCACTGTTCCAAACTTTTAGCATTTCTGAGCATTCTTCTACAACTCGAGAGAATTTTACAGAAATACTAAGATTTGTGGACAGCCAGATTAACTGTTATGGTTTGTCCAATTATGTAATGTCCAGTACCATATATAAAATGCCAGTGCAGGCGACAAGAAAAATAAGGATTGCCTATCAGAAATAAGCTCCCAGTCCTTGATCCAGTGCTTCTGAAACAGCACCTTTCCCCTCCTATTTACTACAGAAGCCTCACCTATAATGTTTCCATATTCCTTTGCTTCTATCTGCTGTCACTGTTCTCAGATTTTTCTTTTATTTAAAAAAACCAAAACGCCAACAGGCCTGCTTCTACCTTCTCTAGCGCTTACAAATTTATCAGCATTATATTCCAATCTATCTGAATAATGGGAGAAACTGACAACTGCGCAGGTCAAAGGTTCTTTTCATATCACACCTCCAAGAAGTCAATGATTCAAAGAGAGGAACACCTTCAGATAACTGGGTGATCCATGCCTCATAAATTGCAAAGATTGTTTTTAATATCTAAAACGCAGTGACAGGTTCTAGATATTGATGTGTGTGGCGTGTGGGTTTTTTTCTTTTCCAGGGGCATTGAAATTGGCAACTACTTCTTTTAACGTTTCTAATTAGAGGCACATTTACAGCAAGCTACAAGAATAGCAAAGATTAATAACAAGCAATAAAAAAGCTGCTACAGTCTACGGGGGAATATTAATGGAGGGACGCCCAAGTAAGGCATTGTTTAAAGAAAAGGGGGGGGAGAACCCTACCTCGGCTATAAATAAATAAAAGCAGCACTCCCTTGTGTGGGGGATAATAAATAACAGTTTTAAGTATCAGGAAAAAATAAAGAGCTGGTGGAGTGGAGAGGCCGGTCTCCTACCTGATAAGCAGCAGTCGCACTGGAGCTGTTGTCGGAGCCCAGGCTTGTCAGCTTCTCCTTCAGTCTGTGATGAGAGCTGTGGCGGAGGCAATAGATGACCCCAGAAGCCACAAGGATCCCAAAAATGCAAGCGATGGAGAGGAGGGTTAGTATGATGAATTTGGTGGTGTCTCTCTCTTCCTGGGCATGGTGGGGCAAATGCTGGAGCTTGCTTTTCTGTACAAAAAATAAAAACAGGCGATGTGGAGGATTATTTTTTTTTTAAGCAAGGACAGAAACAAGAGAGCAACCACTACTTGATCCCGCCGCCCTCCCCCTCCAATGCCAACAGGTGAAATCACAACACAAAATGAAGAGAAATTGCCACAACACAAAATTGCAATCAGGCTTTCCTAGCAGAATATTTCAGGGGTTGCAACTACAATCCTGTTCATTGAAAATAAACCCCAATGGATAAAGAGGGTCTTATTTTCAGTAGACATGTATAGGATCACACTGTTTATTTCACACACCAGGGATGTGTCAGGATAGGAATTAAAGTTTGGAATCCATTCCTAGGCACAATTAGTCAAAAGTATATTCCATTAAAGTAAACGGCATTTGCCTTCTCCTCGGTGCAGTACAGACTGCACAGGCAACTCAGTCTTACATGTTTTTCCTTCAAAGTTCACACTGCAGAATTCAACGAGTCTCTCTCACCCCGTCCCCAAATCCCATACATAGGATTGTGACCTTAAATGAACTGGAGCAATAGTCAAAAATCCACCCAGCTATCTGGAAAGTAGTATCACTGTTTTCCTCCACCACCTAAATGAGATGTAAATTAAAAAGATAATTCCCTAACACATACCTGGCAACATCGTTCATAAAATATCTTTAAGAAGCAGGTAAGACTGTCTTTGTGAGCCTATTGAATTTGTCATAGGAAAAAAAATATTTCCAGCAATAAACCTGGTAAGATATTATCACGGCCAGTTTCCCTCATGATACTCTTTGCATAAAGTGGGATGTAGATTTCTTCTGCTCGACACCTGAAAAATTGACTTCTCAAAAAACACTGTTCTCCATTAACGTTTTATTTTTACTTATGAGGGAAGAGTTATCAGATGGGGAGGGCTCATCTCTCCCTCTTTTCTTCCTGGCATAGATACAAAACAAAACCAAAGTTCAACGCTTCCAAGCTCCTCCAGGATATATTTTTTTTATGTGTGTAATTTTGTGTGTCTGTGTGTGCGCGCACAGTGACAGAAAAGAAATCCTGGTGATGCCTTTCGCTTGTCTCCATGCGCTCAAAAGTTGTCCAATAATTTCCCCTCATTAGCTTCATTATAAGCTATATTAGCAACAATTAAAATCGCAACATGGCTATGAAAAGCCCAGGCACGCAAGATTGCAGGCTCGCTCATTTGGCCAGCGCTTGACAATTACTAGGGAAATGAATTGAAAAGCACGCCCCTGCCTCAGCTCTGGTTGCTACAAGATGAGAACAATTAGCCAAGTCCTCTCCACCACCTCATTTCGCGTGGTAACAAAATGGATTTCCCCCCCTGAATGCCCGGCCCGGCCTATTCATTATCTCGCCTCTCTTTAGTAATTTTCTGCTCCGCATTCAGCTGGCCGCCGCTTAATTTCCTCCCGGCTAGCACGTACACAAGCGGCTCTTGTGTCAGGCCCCACTCCGGTTCCTTTCTCTCTCTTTCTCTCCTTTTAAAAAAAATATATCTTGGAATCAGAAAAGGCCACCGAAGCAATTAGCGCCGCGTCTTGACTGGGAACATAGCTTGCCATTAATTAGCCTCCTTGCTTTAGCAGCGCGCCAGTTTAGCGCGGGGCTCAGGCTTAATGGAACGGAAAGGCAGGTCCGGGCAAAGCGTTCCTCCCACCCTTCGCCGCCTTGTTGCGCAGGAGCGAAAAAGAGGAGCGAGGCTCGCCGGCTGGAGAAAAAGGGACCGACGGAAAGGAGGCAGGCGGGCAGGGCGCGCAGTCGCCCGCTCTCGCGGCTTCGTCGGGGAGGGGCTCCTTCGCCAGCCGCTCGCGCCACTTTGGCTCTCAAGACGCTGCTGCTCCTGCTTCTGCTTCTCCTCCCGCTGCCTCTCCAAAGCGCTCGAGGGATCGAAGAAGGACGCGCTCCGGCGCTCTCCCGCCTCCTCAGCCAGCGGGAGGAGTCTTCCTCGCTTCCCCCTCCCTCCCCCCAATCTCCACCTGCCTCGCCTCTCCTCTCCTCCTTAACCCAGCGCAGAGGAGGAGAAGGCGGCGTTGAGACCTCCGGCGCGCAAAAACGCGCTCGAGTAGATGGGCGACGCTTCGTCTCTCGCCTCCCTTTCAAGCGGGCGCGCCTGCCCCGCCCGCGTGTCCTCAAGACCACGTCCCCACCCCCCTCCCCTCGAGATACCGGGAGGAGAGGGGACCGGGAGGCTTTGAGGGGCGCCTCCCTGCCACTCAGTCCATTTTTCAGTTTAGACGGGGTGGGTTGGTGCTAGGCTGCTGCTCTGTGCTCGCCTACTGGGAGTGGTAAGGCCCGTACTGAACACAGTGGGACACTTCCGACGGGTCAGGCTGCACATCTCATTGGTTTTTAAGAAGGCACATTACTGGGAAGCAAGCCCTACGAAGATAAAAGGGCTTATCCTGCAAGTAAGCATGATTCAGGCCGGATCACAAGGCTACGGTCCTATATGGCAACCTACTGAACTTTTTGGAACGGAAGGGAAAGGATGCGCAGCAATGGGCCGCGTGCCCCGTTGGAGTGCAACACGGAAATAAGTGGGCACCGGAATATCAACTCAGTCATTAGACCTGCAGCCCTACACATCCGGATCCCCAAACCGCATTCGGACGCAGAACTTAACTCCCAGTGTACGTGCTTTGTTCTGAGGAGTGTGGAGTATGTGCTCTTAGCGTAGGGACTCTGTTAAAGATTATTTGCGAGCTTGAACACACCATATATTTAAAGAACACTTTCTCAGGAATCCTGGGAACTGTAGTTTAAGAGTGCATCTCTAGGAGGTGTAAACTTCAGTTCCCAGCATTCTTGGCAGGCTGCTTTAAATGTATGGTGTGCACTCAGCCTAACCAATACGATCCTTACAGTACCTTACTCGGAAGCAAACTATGAATATTGTAGGACTTAATCCCAGGTATCAGGGTTGCAGTGTAAACGAGCGGGAAAAGTGGGGTCAGTTCGTGGCACCCTCGGCTAAAACGTCTGGCGCGCCCCAATCTACGTAGCAGCGGGAACCGACGGCAGTGAGGTCCACAAACCAGCAGAGAACCAACCCAGCACCCAATTTGCGGACCTGGCTGTAAAAACACACACTGCAGACGAGCTTTGACCAAGGGTCCAGTGGCTCCCGTTGCTAAAAACAGTGGGTGGGTCCCGCTTTGCTAGGAAACAGATTCAGGGAAAGCGCCCCGAAGCTTGGGTACATGGGTTTTGGCCGCAGCCCCACTCGCTCTTCCTTGGCGAGGGCGGGCAAATCCGTTGCTCCCTAACACGGCAGCTTCTCTTCGCGCGTCCTCCTCCGTCCCTCCCTTTTCAGGATCTCCCTACCGCCCCGTTGCCTCTGCTTTCCCTTTCTTAGGACCGCCATATGGTCCCTCGCCCCCGCCCCACCCCACCCGGGTTTCTTAGGCCCCTCCGCGCAGCGGCGCCCTCCTCAGCCCCGCCTTTCCGTTCTTGGAAAGCGCCTTTGGCCGCGGCCCTTCCTGCTGGGGAGGGCAGGGGGTCGCCCGATAAAGCTCTCCTCTGGCGGCGAAAGGGCAGGCCCTCCCCTTCGGAGGCCAGTTCAGGCTGCTGGCTGGAGCTCAAGGCCTGGCCTTGGCTCCACCATTAGCATTTAATTGAAAGCGCCCCCCGGCCCTCTGGCGAGGGAGAGGTCCCTATCTGCATCTAAATAGGGGCGTTTGAAAAATGATCTTGCCCTGGACTGGAGACCCGGCCTCGCTCGCCGCATCTTCTCTTCCCTCCCCACCAGAACTCCATCCCCCCTCCCCGGGCAGGGCCTGGCCTGAAGGGGCCTTAATTGGACGCGCTACAAAGTCCCCGAGACAGAAGGAGCGGCTGCCCCGATGTTTAGGCTTGCTGTGGGGACAGCTGCCGCGAAGGCAAGGTCCCCCCACCCCCGTCTCACTCTTTCTCCAGCAGCTGCGCACCCAACAAGGCGGAGGCAGGGGGCGCCTCCGGCCTCTTCGCCGGGAGACCAGGCCATTGAACGCATGGCCCCGATCCTGGACGTGATTCCTGGGAAATGAGCCTTCCCCCCCAGCCCATGTCGCACACGAGAAATCCCACTAGACGCCTCACTTCTTCTTAAACATACTTCGAAGGTGCTGCGCATAATAATCCAGGGGTAAATAGATGAACAGCTCCGATCCTAAGCGGTCAGAATACCAAAGCCAAAATAACAGCAGACCCAATGCACAAGTCCCATTAAGTTAAATGACGTTTACTCACAAGTATTGCAAGTATTACTCACGCGGTTGCAACCTAAATATGCTTAGGATCAGGGTTGCTAATTGGTTGTTGCAGCGTTCAAGAGATGCGCGCCCACGCACCTTGCGTACATATATAACAGTGTCATATGGAAAGAAGAGCGAGTCTATTTATGGTTTGCATAAGAAAGCTTTTTCTCTGTAAATTATTGCCCGGCTTATTCTGTTAACAGTGCGGATATTAAATAACGTCAGAAAGAAAGAGAAACCCACACTTGTCCACTGTAGTCACCCCCCCCCCCAAAAAAATACACCCCCCAGCCCCTCTTTCATAAACATGTTGGTGAGTCACTCTCTGAGCCTCGAATCCCTATCTGTAAAATGGGACTAATAGACTGCAATTCTGCACTGGGAGTAAGTCCCCTCGAACTAAGCAGACGCGTATAGGATAGCGATGATGCTGTCCTCTTTCAGGATTCTTCTGAAAGAAAAAATGAAGCAACAGAATCCGCTTTGCAAAGTGGCGAGTTCTTCTACCACTGATATAAACGATAATGGTAAGCAAGCCTCTTAAATCAAGAGCTGTCAGGCCCCTTTCGCGGAGCTGACTGGCCCGCGGCCACACGATCCTTAATACAAAATAAACGGGGTTCTCATTCGCATTTTTAGCTCGGGAAAATCCCTCGGCAAACTCTGAGGAAATCACCATGCGAAGAGAATATCATCACAAGCTCTATAATAAAGCGCTGTCAAATGTAGATAAGGCAAATAATTTATTTCCCTTTAATTTTCAGCAGCGTTTCGTTTTTGTCCAGACCACTTCCAGGTTTCCTATGGATTCAGAGTTTGGGTTGTTGTTGTTTGTAAATAGGTTTAATTTGCATAACGATGTTCCTCCCTCCAAGCCGAGCTGCAAATCGGAACGGGGCTTCAAATTGCTTTACAAATTGACTGCTCATTGTTGAAAAACGAAGAAACCGGAAGCCATTTTAAGCAGGGCCCGGAGTGGCAAACGCCCCCCTGTGCGCCACCGCCGTGTTGCTGCGCGCACGCTTCGCAGGGGGCGGCGGATTGCCAGCAGACTCGAGGCGGCCTGCCTTGGCTTTGCCTTTGCAAGAGATGGGACCACTCTTATTTCAAGGGAGCCAGCCAGGGAAGGGGAAGGGTAGGGCTGGGGAGACCCTCACTTTCAGATATGGCAAGGAAACTGCCCGCGAGTGGGGAAACATGTGAGGGCCCCGAGATTACGCTGGTGGAGGTTCTGAATGGAGGGCTGGAAGAAGGTCCAGAAAACACCAACATCTCGCACACAGAAAGGCGCTCTGCTTTAAAATGGCCAGTCACCCCTGGCTTGGATGTAGTCGCGGTAAGGCAAGTGGCGCAAAGCAGATTCTTTTTTGCCTACTTCGCCAAAAGAGGAAACCACCTTCTCTCTCTTCCGCAATTTGTACACAATGCCCTCTCCATAAATATCTGACGATAACGCCGGGCTCAGGGATTGTTGGGAACTCGCGTTTCTAGCCCTCATTGTTCAAAAACAAACCCCACAAAGCGCTTAGATCGCGTGTGGCCCTTAAAGCCTTTAGTTCTGTAGCCGATACGCGCCCTTTCAGGGCAGAAGAGGCCGAAACCGAGTACTGTACACACGTTAGCTCGCCTATGATGTCAGGAGTTTCTCTTTTGGGGGGAACTAGTCCCTGATAAAGCGCTCCCCCCCCCCCCGACGGTCCTCAACTGCGCATCCTTCCCACCCTGTTCTAAAGATGCCGCTTTGTACGGATGACCCTGAACGGTTCCCGTACTGAACATAATTCCGCTTCTGTTTCTGCAAATATTGTCACAGCTCAGGTTTAAGCAAACCTGTTTCTGTTGTCGAAGAAACAGGGCATGTTTCGAACTACACAGAACCCTTCTTCACCATAACGCAGTCAGATAGGAAGGCGCATCTGACGAATTTCTAAACAGCGAGGTTTCTTTCCATTCCGACCTATGAAAGACTGGAACGTAGGCAGTCCCTCTTCTCGAAACTGGACCGGCTTAATTCCTAATTTGCAAACATCCCAGGGAAACATGTAACGCCTGCGACCCTCACTCAAGATCCTCAAACCGATCCATCCATTGCGCCCCACCCTAACTTCCCCGCAGCTCGACCCAGCTCCGGATGGTCCCGCTCCAAACTTCAGGGACAACTCAGGGCCAGCGCTGCTGTGCAAATAATGCGGGTCCGAGCGTCTTCCTCTGCGCGCTTCCCCCGATTTGTCACCTCCACAACCCGGAAGGGAGGTTTACTCTCTCTCCATAAAGGTCTGTGTAAGCTTGCTGACAAAAGTATATACCGCCAGCGCTCTGGAAGGAACCGAGAGTCCTGAAGGACTTTTGAGATCCCGAATACATTGCTGTGAGGATGATGTCAAAGCGCTGGTACCCGCCTCGGGTGCATTCTCAAGACAACTTAACACGGATCCCCAGCTGTCTCGTCAAACGCACTGTCCTTCTTACAGTCGGGATGGTTAGTGTAACAAATGGCCTCCCCGCTCCCTTTACAGGAGGAAAACTTCTCTTTTTTTGGTAGCGTGACCTGGGCATGAGCTCAGGATCAGGTAAGTGTTGGTGCCTATTCAGGATCGGTTGATAAGAGGTACAAAAGTGTGATCCTATGCCCTTAGGGGAGGGGGTCATCCAAAGTAGGTGGGGGGTGTCCTGTCCTCCCCCCCCCATTGCACCCTTTTGAGTGGGTGGGATCTGGATACAGAGACCCATCGATCCTATCATATCCATTGCTATTTCTGGGTCAGTGAGCTGTGACTGGAAGAAGCTTGAGGTTTGGAAAGAAACCCTTCCCTCTTGTCAGGCTGAGGAATCAAAGGGAATCCAAAAGCAAGCTAGGCTTGTATTGGTGACATTAATCTGGCTTTTTCCAGCAGCATCCCTACCCAGGTGACACAGGATAGAAGGTAATGATTTGTTTCCTGATGCACCCCTGGCTAAAATGCTTAGAAATAGAAAATAACTGTGAATCCTCAGGCTGTGCCCCTGCTAGACCAAGTAGAACTTGGGCTTAAAAGAAGCAGCAGCTTTTAACTAGCTGTTTGTTTAGTCTAGTTTCCCATTCCAAACTGGACTCTACCTGACACCCTCATGCGCAGGAGGAAGAGGGGGCAGGAGGGTTCTTTCACCCTGGAGCTCCCAGTAATCTCCCACTTTGCCTAAGACCCCCACCCCACCCCATCTCCCGCCTCCCTCCAGCCAAATGCTTCTATTGGATCCAACAATCAGGCCTCGCGGAACAGAATCCGGGGTTAATTAGAGGCGCCCTGTCAGACTTGAAATGGGGGGGGGGATCTTTAAATATGTATGAATTTGACATTTACAGTTGGATGTCTTTAAAGCACAGCATCCCCTTCCTCTGTCACTGGCTCAGTTTGACGCTGGGATGTTGAAGTGTGTGTGTGTGTGTGTGTGTGTAGACAACTGCTGTTGCATAACATGGGAACAATCGCAAATATCTTCCTTTTCAAAGTTTAAGGCCTACCAAATGCACGGGATGGGGGGACGACAACGACATTTCTTCTTCTTTACAACAAAAAATGCAAAACGGACTCTAAGGAATAATTAAAGTGAAGTGCATTAGAGTATCTACTGAATGTTTATTCGCAAGCACCTTAAAACTATGCTCTATAGCAGGGTATTCTCTAGGACTGTAAAACAAGGACTCTTAATAATTCCTGGGTTTCAGCCCATCATGCCAATGCAGAATGATGACTACCATATATATTTATTAATCTTACCCTACATAGCAGCTCAAAGAACTGGCCTACCCAAATGCATTGCCAATCAAAAATGTTATTTCCCATTGCATTGTCTCTTCAAGGAAGTAAGAAAGGCATTTCTTTGCCTTTGCACCAGCTTTACTAACCCCCCCACCCAAAAGCCCTTTGCACAGTTGAGTTTCAGTAAGGAAACACCCACCCCTCCCCCCAAAAACGATGATGCTAATGTAATCAAACCATGTTTGATATCCTTTCATTGCATCTTCTTCAACAGTCACAGGTCTGACATACTTCCTCAAGAGGAGGAGGTGTGTGCATGACTGCGAGCCCAGCTAGATTGGAGGTTGCAGGTGCAGGTAACATTCCACACCAACAATGGCCTGTAAATGCTTAATATACATTAATATCATTCAGGCAAGTGAATGTACAGGAAACTGAAGGCAACGATGGACTGCTTGAAACTACCCTCAGTTATCTTCATAATATAGATGCTACCTTAGATACAGGTGCTTTACAGATTATCAGCCTTAAATAGCAATTCACATTTTCCCCTCCCCTCCCTGTTTAAAATGGACATTGCCATCTTACAAAGTAAACTTTGTAAGAATGGAAATGCCATTCAGCTAAGAACCAGCGAGTGTAAGCCTTCGAACTTCAAAAGCTATTGCTCAGTTGAGATAAGGACACACTTGGCTGGCAGCTGATGCACACTGCCTTTCTACTTCTGAGAAGAAAAACGCATTTCAATATATATTTTTTTCTAAAATAACTTGGCAGTACTATTTAGTGGCACATAATACACCAGAGGGGTTTTTCCCCTCATTTTTTTTTATAATTCTTTGTTGATGACACATTATAATAGATCTGAACACAAATAACAATGAAAACTAAATATCTCGGTATGCACAGATAAATAAAACTTTGGAAAATGATTTATCTTAAAATATGATGACTTTTTAAAAAACCCACCTAATGCTATTTTTAATTGAGAATACACTCCAGAACCTAATAAATGGGAGAAGTCAGGCAGAAATAATCATGTATTAATTCTCTACATTACAAAATCTTTTCAGAAGCTATTATCAGAGCAAGAGGCATTGTGGTTGAGATTCAGGGTGGGAGAAATCCTTTGTGCAACTGAAAGCTATTGTTCCTCTGTGCTGATGAAATTGTACTTGCAAATCTGCCATTCAAGGAGGCCAAAAAAGGAGGGGGGGTTGAGTCCCAAGAAGAAGAAAAGGAATGACAAGAAAATAATTATTCTTGACTATAAACATATATTAATATACATTTGGACTCAGCAGGATTAAAAAAAAGGAATATATAGTTTTGTAAATTGTGCACCTATTATCTATAATATTACTGTTAATATCATCTAACCACATTTTCCAAGAAAACTCCTTTGGAATAACTGACCTTGTTTTCATGCAGTACATTTATTAGAGTCACATTATTGATTTGACTAAATAAACCTTATATTAACTGTGATCTTCTGGGGGATATTTTCTTCTCGGGATAAAAAAAACGCAGGAAAGATATGTTTACTTAACCTTTTGATACTTTAAAGAATTATATGTACAAAAATCATCCTTACAGTAAATTGGCATTTTAAAATATTTTTATTGTTCTTGTTCTTTACAATGATACCCATTATCACAGATGTGCTAAACACATCTCCGTGAAGAAAATTAACTCATTTAGTTTAAATTGAATATGCACTCAAGTTAAGTTTGCTAGAATTGCATCAAATTGACTGGACCGATACTCAAGTAAATGCGTTTAGGGTGCAGTACTACACAATTGCAGAAACAAGGCCTTAAGATATCAGAGCTGCTTCAACACAAGAATGCCTTGTTACTTGTGTTCAAATAAAATGTGTTCTTGTTTACTCACTGTCACATCATACAGCACAAAAAGGACATAATTTAGTGGCTCACAGTGCAATCCTAGTTCTGTCTACTCAGAAGCAAGTCCAACTCGAATTCTTGTCTTATTTATTACTATTATTTATTAAATTTTTATAACGCCCTTCACCCAAAGGTCTACTGGGCAGTTTACAACATAAAAATGCAAAATGAGAACACAAAATACACAATAAAACGAAAACAAACAAACAACCCCGCCTCTCACAAACACATTAAAAAGGCCATAGACTGCTGCTTGAATGGAGCATTTGCCCAGGTAAGGGGTTAGGACTGCAGCCTCAAATCTCACGTGAGGTTCTTTAAGATTAGCAAGAGGTTTGTATATATAGGGATGGAGACAGCATCCTCATAGCTCCCTGTCCTCCATTAACACCTCGGATGTTGATTCAGAATTACTTGTAGCAGATGTCAGTTCATCACCTGAAACAAGGTCAATTTAATGCTTTTACTTGGAGAAGGAAGGAGGGGGGGGGGTGCAGTCAGATGGGAAGGTACTTTCCCCCCTTCTTTGAGAATCTATGGAGAGGTTGAAAAGATTAGACAAAATTGACACACACAAAAGGCAGATGGATTTCTGGGAACTCCAGCTTATTCAAATCACTGAGAAAGGTCATGGTGCGAACCACAGACCTATTCTTTTGGAGGGACACAATGATCCTTCCTCAACCTTCAACCCCACAAAGCGGGGGGGGGGGGGCTACTTCTCTATACCTTTTAGAAGGATTAATATCCCGCAACAATGAAGGAATCGAATCCGAGGCTTCAGACAAGTTTCAAAGATACCAGCATCAATGGGAGATACTTTCTTCTTGTTTCATAATGAAAATAAAAGAGCTGTTTTTGTTGTTTACCAAAAGAAAGAGAGGAGGAGCTGCTTGCACCAACAAACCAGTAACCTTGCTTTCCATAGGTGTTATGCAATATGTATACTAAAATGTCAATAGTTGTCCAAAGGGTTAAAAAAAATGAGTGGATCTCTCTGTGTGTCTGGCAGTATTGTGGCAAGATGAAATTTACAGGCATTTTAATATTCTCCTAGGCAAAAGAGAGAAAGCAGAAACAAGAAAGGGTAGATATATGCACAGCATAAACATATAGCTAATTACTTGTCAGGAATATTCTGAAAATATGAGTAAAGAGAGCTCCCTCATTTATCTATGTATGTATACACACACACTTTCGCATGTATATGTTTTGGGTGCTTCCATTAATATATACATGCCATATTTGTAGTTTACTGTACCCACATTGCATGTGAGTAGGTATACACACAGTGCTCGCATCTATTTCCATTGTTTTCTGCCATCCTGGTCAATATCCTGATTGCCTAACTATGCCCATTGCATCTCTATTGAAACACGCCAAATTTAAAACAAAAAATTGAAGTGTATATCCCATTTTGCCAGCTTCCCTCAAGATTGTGCTAGGATGTGTGTGTTTTATATAGAAAACAAAGCATAGCAGAATAGGTCGTCTTGTTTCAAAATCCTAGACTGCCTAAATCACCTGCTTTATGTCCTTCTAATATAAGGATCACAATACTATGCATGTAAACCCCGCAGGCATACCAGTGTAGGCTGAGCGTAGATATGGAATCATATACTGCATATACACGCCGTCTAGAGAGACGCATTTGTTCTCAACTCTCCATTTTGCTCCCAATACGTCAGCAGCTAAATTTTAGAAGGGATGGGAGGACTATAAAAGGAAGAAGTGTGGCCGAACTTTGCTTTCCATCTTGCGAAGGAGTCACCAGCGCAGGAACAAGAACAACTGGGAGGAACTTTGCTCAATCGGCTACACATGTTGTTGTTGTTGTTGTCATCCTCCTATCTCTGGGATTTTCTAAGGAATGACCAGGACCAGAGTGATGGGGGACTTGTTGGAAGCAAAAAATGTTGCTTTGAGGTCTGGTGAGGTCATGATGATTCGGGAAAGTAGTCGTAAACTGACTGCTAAGGTCAGTGCAACCCAGGACAGAGGAGCTACAGGTGAAATCTTAGGACTATCGACGCTGATTAGGAACACGGGTTAATAGCCACAGACGACGTGAGCCAGTCGGGGATCGCTCCGGGGACCTTTGGCGACGGCCCACGAGGCGAAGGAGGTATGAGGATCCGGAGATCCTGCAGGGCGAGCTCTGAGGGGTCCCCTCCGCGCATGTCAGCGGTGACCTTTGCACAGAAGCTGCTGCCGGGCAGCTTGGGAGGCAAAACAAAAGAACTTTCTTGTCTTTTGAGAGAGAAAGAGAGAGCTCTTGGTCGCCAGCCACACAATACGTAACAACCAGGGGGCAGATTCGAAGCCACAAATCTTGGGCGGGAAAGAATGCGCCCATTCCTCAAGTGCGCGACTGGCGCGGGAGCAAGAGATCGGCTGGGTCAGATGCGCCTCTGGGCGCTTAACAACTGGATCAAGGGGGGCTGAACCCCCCCCCACCCCTTCCAACTTTTTCCGGAACTGGGGCGCGCGAGAAATGCTTCAGCAAAACCAGGATAAGGAAAGAACCAGGGCAGACGGGCGCTCTCACTACGCGCGGAAGCCGCCGGCGCGCGCTAGCAAACCACCGAGCACGGTTTTCACCTCCCGATTCCCCTGGCGCTTGTCGCCCAGCACCGATCCTTCGCAAACACGGCCGCGATTCTGCTGCTGGCGGCGACTTCAGCGCCAGCAGGAAGGAGGCAAGCTCCCGCGTCCCAACCCTTCCGTCCCCGGCGGGGCAAAGCGCCCCTTCCGCCCCTCTGAGCACGTGGCCAAGAACTCGCCCCAGGAGCGCGACTGGGGCCAGAGCTGCTCCAGCAAGGGCTCCTCGCAAAAATAAAGGCCGCCGCAGAACCTCTGAGCATGGGCAGAGGGCCTCCCCGTCACCTCTGGCCACCACAGACCACGACCACCGCTCTCTCTCTCTCAGCCCTTCTCACCCAGGCCGGGATTCAGCGACGGGGCGACGCGGCCAGAGCGGCTCCCCGCCCCACTAATAAGCACGAGGGCGCCAAAAGCTCCACGTCGGGCGTCGCTGAAAGGGGAATTCCGCGCGCCATTTCCGCCCTCGGGGCGCCCCTTACCTGCCGCCATGCCTGCCGCCTCCCTCCGCAGGGCTCTCAATCCCCAGAGAGGCATCTCCAGCAAGAAGAAGCCGCCGCCGCCGCCGCCCAACTCGGTGCCCCGCTCGGAGCTCCAACTCCCTCCCGTCCCTCCGCCAGGCGATACAAAGGCGGGAGGCGGCGCTGCTGACAGGCTCCTCTTTCCCGGTCCCAAGGCAACGCGACGAAGCCGCTGGTTCCGGCGCTCGCCGCCGCCGCCCGTTTCCCAGGGCCTCGGCGCAGCTGTCCATCATCCCGGGGCGCGAGGGGGAGCGCACCGAGGAGCGCGCGCGAGAAAAAACGCCCGTCCCATCCGCCCGGGCTCCGCTCTGCCCCTCCTTTATATTCGCCCGCGCGCAGCCCCTGCTGTCGGCGGCAAAGCACATGGCCCATCCACCGGTTGCTATAGCGATGCCTCCCCTCCACAGGTTGCTGACAGCAATTGGCTGGCGAGGCTCGGGCTCTTCAGAACCCCCTCGCTGGCGCGGGAGGCTATGAATGGACATAGCCTTTGTCACTCATTTGTAAAAGCTGCTTGGGGTTGCTGCTGTCCCCCTTCTTCACGCTCACTTTCTCTCACACACACACTCCCTTCCCTCCCCCCCCCCCGCAGTCATTTTTGTGCCACTCTGGCCAAATGGAAGCTGAAGGGAGAACAATGAGGGGAGCGTCGCCCCCTCCCCGCAGGCTCAAACATCAATGGAAGATAAAATAAAATCAAAACCCTCTACGATTTGCATCAAAATATAGGCACCCAACATGTCCGTGTCCCCTGCTCTTCTAGCACGGACTTTTCCTGAAGGAGTGGGGGGGGGCATGAAGCGGAAATTCAAACCAACTCTCCTCCACTTCATGCGCTGACGTGTTTTCACTTTAATCAATATAAGAAAACCTTAATATTCTGCATTAAATAAAATGCCTGTCAGAATTAAGGTTGCTAGTACAGTACTGTACTGGAATAAACTGGAATATCTATTAGACCTCCGGTTTGCCGAAATACCCAATACTATTCAGTTGTTTGAGGGGCAAACTCCACCTAGTTTCATTAGTGTCATGGGGACTGTTAAATGCTTGTAAAGTGCTAGACTAATTTAATTAGTGTTTGGAGAGCTATTAAATAACCAGCTAATATTACTATATAATTGATGTGGCAAAATTCCTAAGCCAAGAGTCATATTTGAAAGCCTTGAGGTGGACCTCAGTCACCAGTCACACAGCCCTTGTCTGTTAAACACAGGACAGTTGCTTCACACTGCATAAAAAATATCCATCCATCTAGCCCCCCATAGTTTTGGGAACACGTTCCGCAACCAGAGATTTTTAAAGCTAGAAATTCAGGATTTAACTTTCAAGCTTCCACATGCGAAGCAAATGTTCTCACATGGAGCAGTGCTCATTCCCCCAAACCAACCAATTTATCCACAACCATCTCCTCCGTCATTCCAGTACCAGTGGGAGAAGGGGAGGAGAAGAAGCAGCTGTGCCCCCAGCAATTTTGTTAAGGCGGCCACAATTTGACTACAACTGAAAGGAGTCCTGAGGTGGTATTTATGGATTGTTCCTCTTCACAATCCAAGCACCAGGCCATTCCCTTCTTCCACCACTCTCAAGTTCTGCTGCTTGCTGCACTGGATGAACAAGCTCCTGATGTGCTGTTGATGAACCTTGAGGATTTATTTTTAAAAATATATACACTAACTTTGATTGCTCAAAGCGGTTTACAAATGGATAAGAGAATAAAGTCAAGGAAAAACCCAACAACCCTAGTTTAAAACACACAAAAGTTAAAATACCAAAACAGAGCAACGCTACCTTAACTTTCCAAGCATCTGGGCCGGCCTGTCTAAACATGGACGTTTCCAGTAATGGGAAGGCACCTGCTTGATCTCAATTGGCAGGGAGTTCCAAAGTTCAGGCGCTGCTGCACTGAATGACTGAGTTGTTATAAATGTGGAACAGGTATTATGCGGCACCTGCAGCAGTGCCAATTCCTCCGGTAGCATGGGTGGGATGTGTAATTTTAATTCTGTTTCAGTCCACTTCCTTGAGTCGCCGCATGTCACCCACAAGCCACAGCTGGGCTACTCCTTGTTTAACAGCTAGTTATAGTTCAGTGCAATGATTACAATTCTGGCAGCCACCTAAATTGAAGTTGAATTTTAGGCATGGTGGGTGACATCGACTCAACTCTCTCAGCCTTTCTTCCTTAAGAGGAGGGCACTGGCAACAGGTTCCTACACTGCCCGGTCTTCCCATGCCTCTCGAAAATTCCTGGTTGTGTCCTCAAACTGAACCTAATTTTTAAAGTTGCCCCGCACTGCCTTTGCATATTTCTCACCAAGTGTTCCTGTACTGCTGAATTGGCCTTGCAACTGTGTCTAATGCCGCCTGCAGAGCTTTGTAGCGCTCACCTAGCTAACAATGCAGCAGGGGCTTTGCTCAGCTCTTGTCCTGGAAAATGGGAGCCCCCCCCCCCCAAAAAAAAACTCCATTTCTCCATAAGGGAATGCTCTGCAAAATTGTGGAAAGTCTGAATGTCCCTCGCTGTGCCTCTCCTTTCAAAGCATTTTGTGTCTGAAAGGCATTCTGCGTCTTGTTTCAGAGTTCAGCAGGATGAGAGATACGGGTCTTCGTCAAAGAGAACACTGTAAGACATGCAAAGCATCTCTGAAAGTAGAATCTCAAAGTTATCAAGTTATCTCAAATGCCTAGTTATCTAATTGTAGTGTTGTATTCAGAAGGCCATAAGACACATGGAAAGTAAACGGCTTCCACTCAGCTGGCTTTGGGTGCCCAAAATACCACTGGAGATGCAGTCTTTGGCCTTTTCTCTCTCTATAGTTCCAGCTCAAGACCGACTGTAAAATCACAATCATATTTCCAGTTTCTGATGAATTCTATTCCCTACTGCTGGTGCTGACGTGAGATAGCTGGTTAACATTTAACTCCTGCTAAATGTTTACTCCGTTAACTAACCGCCTGCTCTCTCTCTCTCTCTCTCTCTCTGATGAAGTCCCGATATTAGAGAGGCATTTACACTCCCATCCTTCCTCAAGTGTAGCATTTCTACAACTCCGCAATGGTGCAGGAGTAGAGGAGGGAGGGGATGGATCTGCAGGTTAAGCCAAACATCTGTTTGCACAGCGCCTTTGAAAATCCCACAGCTGCAGCAAACAGGAGAAGAAAGGAAGAAAAGAAATGAACCCGGGGAAAGGAGCTCTTGTCAGATGCAGATGACAAGTCTTTGGGAGGCCTCTTTAGTGTCTAGCACTCTTGAAAGCACCATGCTCCCCTCCCGCCTCCCCCTGCTATTGTTTCCCCCCTTTGCCACGACAGCTGGGGATGGCAGGCCCAAGCACGGCAAAGCTAGCTTCTCCCTAACAAGCCCTCCTCTCCCCCTTTTGTAGGCCCCCAGCTGCAGGGGGGAGGCGTTAGGCCACCTCCCTGTGATTCTGCCTCACCCTCCGCTGAAACTGCCTGTTGAATGGTCTCCCCACAAAATGGGAATTTCCACCAGAGTATCCTTTAATCTCTTCCCCCATGTCCCTTAGAATAACCCACCAGGCCCCTTCTATAAGGACAAATGGTTCCAAATGCAACAGGCCATTTGACAATCAGGCAATGTAACCGACCATGAGAAAGGATGATGGGAGAGGAGAGGGACTTCTTTAAAACTAGATTGCTGTATCATCTTTCACTTTTTGCCGCCTCCTCCGACCTGCACACCATCCTATGAGATAGGCTTTTTAGAGTTCCCACTCTACAGACAAGCCATAGAAGATGTGAAGTGGTTATTCTTTCACCCAAGTAACTGAGCAACTCCCACAAGGAAGTGGGAACCTTAACCCAAATGCTAGTCTACATTATCCACAGCACTACAGTTGCTACCTTGACGTGACAATCCAAAATAATAAATGCTGAGCTTAGCTCAATAGAAGAACATATGCTCCGCATGCAAATTACTCAAAGTGTAATACTCAGCACTAATACTCATACCCTTCCCTGTTACCCTGGAGAGATGCTGTCAATCAGGGAGGAGACAACACTCACTTACATGGTCAAATGGTTTGGCTCCCTGTAAGAGAGATTCCTGTGTTCATACCTGCAAATTGTGGAAAGATGCTCACAAGACTACCTTGTTTTTGTACTTCCCTCAACAATTTTTTTTTTTTAAATCACATAAACACACTGTTCTGGATTACTTATTCCTGATCAGCTACCACTCCACTGCCCAATCGTCCCAGAGAATCACAGTATATGTGTAAATATGAACTTGAGAATGAGAAGACATCACTCTTTTTTTTGCTATTTCTTAACATCCCTGAGTGTCAGTTGCTACTCCCACCAGCTAATGAGTATTAATGAATCCCAAATCCTTATTAAGTCATTTATTTACATTTGTTTAGATAATAAAACAAAACAAAACAAAACAAAACAAAGGCAGTGTGGCAATTATGCCACATCTTTGACCCTCTTTAACACCAGTCCTTGGCTCTTAAAGCACAAGGCCATGGAATATTGACAGCCAACATGCAGTTCAAGCATAACTATACATGATATAAGATTTTAGTTGATTAATGTTCCTACTTTTGTATAACCAATTTGCTCATTAACCATCTTATAATAAATACAGAAAGTCTCCCAGAACAAGGGATCTTTGAAGGATATGTAACAAATAACACAGCTTCCTTTGGCTTAAAGATATGGATAAGCGATTTGTCCAGGCAAACCATTTCATGGCATTCACCATGTAGAAATAAGCAGACTTTGCCTACTACTCCATAGTCAGTAGTCTTTCACAGGAGATAGCCTGGATTACAATCGTATTTTTAAAAATCCATGTTAAATCTGCAATGAACGAATCAATCATTTAATTGCACCAGACTACTTAACTCATGCTTTCAATTTCACTGAAGAAGGAGAAGCAGGTTTGAATTAATAACATGGGCGTGTTCGTGTGTGTGTGTGTGTGTGTGTGTGTGTGTGTACAACACACAACCGACCTGACCCAAGCTAGAAAACCATGTAGATGCATATGAACTAACTGGGTATTATCTTCCAGCACTGAGGCCCTTGGAAAGATGCAGTTACGACATTTCCTAGCAACACTGCAACCACATGCATGCATCTCCTTTGCCCTCATTGACCCATTTCACATGTGTTAGTGCCACTTAAACCGCCTTTGTGTCCTTGGTGTGTATATGGAAAAGACAAAAAGATAGTTTCAAACATACTTGTATATCAAACCAATTGACAGCCACACAGGGAGGCAGATTTACAACCGCATCTTAACTTTCTTTCATGGCTTCGGTTTGCCGTGTGTGTAGAAGTGTCCCTTTGGTCATCATTAAGAGGAATTATATATTTTTAAAAGTTAGATGATTGTGCCACCATGTTTTTGTTTATTATAAACATTTCAGTCCCATCCTTCTGCTCTAGAAGTTTCCAGAGCGGCTATAACTAAAAAAACCCAACAATATCGTTGCCACTCTTAACAATTGATTCCATTGCAACAATTCCAGTTTGCAGGCAGTGAGAAGGGGGGGGGGGGATGACACACCAGTGCGGGTTCAGAAAAAGAAGAGGGAGCACACTAGCAGAAGCACAAGCGACTACCTGGGCTCTGCACCCCCACCCCCACAGGAAAAATAAATATATGCAAATGTGCATATTATCTTTTTTCATGCACACTTCATGTAGTTAGAAATCTGCTAAGTAGCACTCCGCCTCCAGCTCCCTAGTTCCTAGCACCTTTTTGCTGACCGCTATCCTTCAAACAAGGGTGGCGCTGTGGGTTAAACCACAGAGCCTAGGACTTGCCAATCAGAAGGTCGGCAGTTCGAATCCCTGCGACAGGGTGAGCTTCCATTGCTCGGCCCCAGCTCCTGCCAACCTAGCAGTTCAAAAGCATGTCAAAATGCAAGTAGATAAATAGGTACTGCTCCAGCAGGAAGTAAATGGCGTTTCCGTGCACTGCTCTGGTTCACCAGAAGTGGCTTAGTCATGCTGGCCACATGACCCGGAAGCTATACACCGGCTCCCTCGGCCAATAAAGCGAGATGAGCGCCACAACCCCAGAGTCTGTCATGACTGGACCTAATGGTCAGGGGTCCCTTTACCTTATCCTTCAAACATGGGAATGGCTTCAATGATGGGACATGGGAATGGAATAAAGTCGCCGACCCAAGCTGCCATCTCAGACTCCACTGTGTCATCCTCACCACCACCACTGGTTCCCCACTCTTTGACAGCAAGACCAGCTCAGGAGGTCGTCCCTCCGCCCAGGATAAAATGTCATGGTGGTCCCTGCCATGGACTGGCAGTTGCTGGCTCCTCCTTTCACCAGTCTTCAAATTTTACTGCCCTTCTAATTTTGCCACCTCTGAAAATTTGCTGACCCAGACTGCCACCTGGTTTACTTAGTGGTTCTGGGTAGAAATGCATCCGAAGGTCGCTATAGAGCAATATGGATAAGCGTTAGAGATAGGCAAGGATGGGAAGGGTGTGTTGTGGTATTTAAATGGGGGGGGGGGGGCAAAACTTGTGAATGGTTTCAATGCACATTCACCGAAGTGGGTAATATTCCCTATTGGAATAATTAAAGCACTAAAAATGCAAGTGTGATTTCAGCTTACGTCGAACTCTGCCTTTAAGCACATTGTGTTCAGACTGGGCATGATCTCACAAGTCAGGTTAGGCCACGGGGAGAGACGGCAGCAATGAAGTAGGAGAAGAGAGAGATTCTGCTCTCCAGCAATTATTTATTTACAATGAAAGATTTTTATTTTGTTTCTGTAATTTTGTTTTAGGACTTATTTTATCTTACGTATTTTATACACTGTACTCTTCTTCACTGCTTAGATAGTTTATGTTAAGTGGTCTATAAATTATTCACACACACACAAACACAGGGAGAAAAACACTACTTTTTGTAGGGGTTGTACAGTGTAGACGGCATTCAACTAAGCTTTACTCAGAAAAGGCCTATTGAAATTAATGGACCTAACTAGCTCATGTTCATTAATTTAAGTGTTTCTATTTTGAGTAAAACTTAGTTTAATACCAACCAGTGTTTCCATTTTTGGTTAAGTTACCTTAGGGTATTCAAGAATTCTCCTAGCCCCCTTTTCCTTTTAGGAAAAGCAGTCATAGTATTTGATAAACAAAAGCAACCTGCGAAAAGAAGACTGGCACCTAGTTCTGAAATTTCCAAACGAACAGTAAAAAGAGGCCAGCAATTCCATCCATAAACCAAATGAGTTTTCTTGGGTTTTTGTATAAGATGACATAACTCCACTTTATAGATCACAGCTAAAGAGAGCAAACCTTTAAACTATAGAGAGTGTCTGTTCACACACAGCACTGAAAAGCACCTTTGAGCTTCTCTTATCCTAGTTGTTTGATGGGTTAATATTGTTTCAGCAGAAGGATGTGATGGTGTATTTATGGTACCTGAGCACTGAAAGGTGGAAGCACGTTTTGAAAAGTCAAAACAGGGATGTGGCAGGGCAACAAATCAGAATGTGTCAGAGGGGTGAGGATAAGTGTATGTCTGGAAGCTGCTTTGATCTATAGCCATAGAAAGAGAAGGGGGAAATCAAGAAGATCCCTGCTGGATTGGGTTGCAGTCACATCTAGTATAGCATCTTGTTTTTACAGATGCTTATGGGAAGCCCACAAGTAGAACACTCTCCCCAACTGAGATTCCCATCAACTGATACTCAAAGGTATATTGCCTCCAACACTGAAAGAATTCTCCTCTATGAATGTTCCCTTCTCTTCCACTGACAAATGCTCCCAAGGAGAGCATGTTGTTATGAGTTTGGGTGGGGAGTAGGCCGTATGCGGAGACCTTTCTAATTCCTGGTATAGCTAGGCTAGCTTCCTGGTGTGGTAATGGGTCATTAAGGAAACAAATAAAAGAGCCTCTTTGCTAGACAGAAAATGGGTGGGCCTGGTGGTTAAAAAAAGAAGCAGCAGCAAAAGTTGAGTTATGTAAGCTAGACGCTGGAAGCAAAGCTGCAGGCTGGGAAGCCAGAGAGAGAGAGAGCCGGGCCTGATTTATTTTGGAATCCAAAGCTGCGGCCATGGAAGAAACAATACCCTTTTGGGGTGTTAATAATATTAATAATATTAATAATAATTTACTATTTATACCCCGCCCATCTGGCTGGGCTTCCCCAGCCACTCTGGGCGGCTTCCAACAAAATATTAAAATACAGTAATGCATCAAACATTAAAAGCTTCCCTAAAGAGGGCTGCCTTCAGATGTCTTCTAAAAGTCTGGTAGTTGTTGTTCTCTTTGACATCTGGTGGGAGGGCATTCCACAGGGTGGGTGCCACTACTGAGAAGGCCCTTTGCCCTGTAACTTGGCTTCTCACAGTGAGGGAACCACCAGAAGGCCCTTGGCTCTGGACCTCAGTGTCTGGGTAGAACGATGCGGGTGGAGACGCTCCTTCAGATATACTGGACCAAGGCCGTTTAGGGCTTTAAAGGTCAGCACCAACACTTTGAATTGTGCTCGGAAACGTACTGGGAGCCAATGTAGGGCTTTCAAGACCAGTGTTATGTGGTCTCGGCGGCTGCTCCCAGTCACCAGTCTAGCTGCCGCATTCTGGATTAGTTGTAGTTTCCAGGTCACCTTCAAAGGTAGCCCCACATAGAGCGCATTGCAGTAGTCCAAGCGGGAGATAACTAGAGCATGCACCACTCTGGTGAGACAGTCCACGGGCAGGTACGGTCTCAGCCTGCGTACCAGATGGAGCTGATAAAACAGCTGCCCTGGACACAGAATGGACCTGCGCCTCCATGGACAGCTGTGAGTGACTCCCAGGCTGCGCACCTTCAGGGTCACAGTTACCCCATTCAGGACCAGGGAGTCCTCCACACCTGCCCGCCTCCTGTCCCCCCAAAACAGTATTTCTGTCTTGTCAGGATTCAACCTCAATTTGTTAGCTGCCATCCGTCCTCCAACCACCTCCAGACACCCACACAGAACCTTCACCGCCTTCACTGGTTCTGATTTGAAAGAGAGGTAGAGCTGGCTATCACCCGCATATTGATGGACACCCAGCCCAGACCCCCTTATCATCTCTCGCAGTGACTGCATGTAGATGTTGAAAAGCATGGGGGAGAGGACAGAACCCTGAGGCACCCCATAAGTGAGAGCCCAGGGGTCTGAACACTCATTCCCCCCCCCCCCACACTTTCTGAATACGGCCCAGGAGGAAGGAGTAGAACAACTGTATAACAGTGCCCGCAGCTCCCAGCCCCTCTAGACGGTCCAGAAGGATGTTATGGTCGATGGTATCAAACACTGCTGAGAGATTCAGCAGAACTAGGAAACAGCTCTCACCTTTGTCCCTAGCCCGCCGGAGATCATCAACCAGTGTGACCAAGGCAGTTTCAGTCCCATGATGAGGCCTGAATCCCAACTGGAAGGGATCCAAATGGTCCGCTTCTTCCAGGCGTGCCTGGAGTTGTTCAGCAACCACTCGCTCAATCACCTTGCCCAAGAATGGAAGATTTGAGACTGGGCGATAGTTGGCCATATTGGCCGCATCTAAAGATGTTTTTTAAAGAAGCGGTTTGATAACCGCCTCTTTCAGCGGTTCTGGGAAGACCCCCTCACACAGAGAAGCATTCACTACCCCACGAAGCCCATCACCCAGCCCTTCCCGGCTAGCTTTTATAAGCCAGGATGGGCAAGGATCAAGGAGACAGGTGGTTGGTTTCACTTGTCCAAGCAGCCTGTCCACATCCTCGGGGGTAACAGATTGGAATTGATCCCACGCAACTTGACTAGACTGTGAACCCCTCCATCATAGGCTCAGGTTGTCTATATGTGTGTAATTAAACCATATATCAATCATAAAGACACCACAGTCTCTGCTGTACCTTATTCCAAAGGAAACATGAACACAAAGTTAGCGACCGGAACCCCTGGAATTTTGCACTGCTCAGCAATTGGGGTGGCATGTAACAATAAGAACTAGGGGTTCCTTTTAGAAGAACAAGAGCCATCATTCAGCAGCAGTATTTTTAGAATACAAAGAGAGGCTGCCACTTTCTTGTGCTTTTGCAGAACAAGCTACCATGTCATTTCAATGAAATGTCATGCCACTCTAATCTTAAAGATAATTCTCAGTTCATTGAGAGCCAAGCTAGACGTTACACAAACTTCTGTGTTACTTTCCTTTGAATTATTTTTGCTAATTATAAACGGGAACACCATATCTTTCCCCTTAAACACCACAGATTATTCTTTTTTTAAACCCCCCCCCCAATGGTATGGAGAGGACACTCTTGAGTTGAAAAATGTGCAGTGGGAAAAATATCAAGTTCCACTCAGACTCAACACTTGTACAAGTTACAACCCACACCTTTGGAAGAAAGCAACATGGAATTCCATGTAACATCTAGTTTGGCCTCTCTTTTTTTGGCCTTAAGCAGAAGTATTTAGAAGAATTGTTTTGAGGATTGCTGTGCAATGCACTCAGGAGGATGGTCCTTTAGATTCTGAAAGATTGGTGCTAAATGTGTTACGATATTTTTAGGTGACAAAATGCTTCTTAACATCTACATGAAACTGCTAGGAGATGGCCGTGAGGGGACCTTTGGTTGAGGTGTCATGAATATGCAGGTTACTCCCAGCTTTACATTTGCTTCTCAAGAAATCCAGGTGAGGTACTGGACATTCCAAACCAGTGCTTGAACCTGATCATAGATGACCTGAAGCTCAGTGTTGAGACAAGATAGAGGTATTGTTTGTGGATGGATCACCTGCCTAGCTAAGTGGCTTTCAACCTGCTCTGGATGGGATTGCCCTCCCACTAAAGGAGCAGGTTTATCGTTTTGGGCTTAACCTTGATCCAGAACGGTCACTGGAGGGGCCTAAGTGGCTTCAGTGCACAGAGTGCTTTCGACAGCTTCAGTTGATATACCAACTACAACCCCATCTGGAAAGAGATAATCTTGTGGTGGTTATTCATTCTCTGGCAACTGCCTGGTTGGTTGGTTGGTTGGTTGGTTGGCTGGCTGCACTGCCTTATATGTGGGGGTTTCCCTTGAAAATAGTCCAGAAACTTCAGCTGGCTCAAAAAAGGGCAGTAAGGTTTATTAATGGGGACTGGAAGATAAGTGTATATATATATTACACCAGTGCTTTCTCACCTACACTAGCTTCCAGACAATTTCTGGGCCCAATTCCTTTAAACCCCTAATCAGCTTTGGACCAGGTTATCGGAAGAATTACCTCCTCACATATTACCTCCCCAACTAGACCTTAATATTGTTACCAGAGGCTCTTCTCCAGGTTCCCCTACCTAAGGAGGTGAGGCAGGTAGCTTTCGGAAGAGGGCTTTTTTGGTGGTGATGCTCCAGTGATGGACTGGGCTCCCCGGTGCGGATCACCTAAACGCCACAGCTTATGTTCAGATTTTGTGGGTTCTTTTGCATCAGGTCTCCCAGGCTGTTTAGAACAATGGAGCAATTTATTTTTAGCTTGGTTTTACACATTTGTTTTTTTAAAAAATATTTTATGTATGCTGCTTTATGCTGATCACCATGTGCATAACTCAGTGTTTTAACTTTGCTGATTTGTTTTGAATTTTGTGTGAGCTGCCCAGAGGACATTGTTAATGGGTGATCAATAAATGTCAAAATAAATAAAAAGGGAATGTATTTTATTAATCTAGCACTCAGGTTGCTTGTTGAAGGAAATGCCGGGTTATTCTGCAGTAAATACATAATATTGACAGCTACATAACTAGGCGGCAAGTGTTGTTTCTCAGTGGCCAATGGCTGCTTTATTTAAATGCTCCAAGTCCGCTTGACCAATTTTAATCAACAAGATGTAATCTGAATTCCCACAGGCTGTTTGCAAGGCTTATGTGGTTAGATTTAACAACTAACTGCCTGTGGATTTTGGAATTCTAATTATAAGTTCTCCTCAGTTTCCCTTAGGCTTAGCTACCTATCCTGAGGCTGCGTACTCTCCTTTTGGCATTTTAGTTCCTAAGCCTGCGGCCACCAACATAGTACGCCCAGGCACCCCTTGTCCCACCAGTACCTACTATTGGCATCATCATTGGCATCTCTGTAAATATCTCCTTAAAAACCCACAATGCTGTTCCTACCTGGTTTCTTTTTTGTACTGGTTCATCCTCTACCTTAATCATTCCGCCATTTCATTGGATGCCAGAAATGGGTGCCCAGTCTCCCATCTGTGGGGGCAGACTTTGGTAATATGCAGTGCTTTTTTTCTGGGGGTACGCATACCCCTAAACATTTTGTGAATCTAAGTTTGGCCTCACTGAGGGGCAGTATTTCAATATGAGTAGGAAAATGAGAGTAACCCTAAACATTTTTTTAAAGGAAGAAAGCACTGGTATTATGGCACGCTGAATGAGGCAAAAATTTGGTGCCCCCAAATGGATCTTCTCAATAATGGGTTTTCTCAATTTTGTGCCCTCTCATCTTGGCGTCCTCTGTGGGGGAAAGCCACTTCCGGACCTGGCCAGGAGGTGGGGTTGCGGGCTTCACGGCCACCCCACGTGAGTGGGGGCTGGTTTCAGCCCCCGTGAGAGCAGGGGAATCCCGGCTGCGTCGTCTGCCCAGCCAGCCAATCGGGGGGCTGGGGGCATGGCCTGCCCTATTTAGGGCCTGCGCGGCCGGGGCTCGCCCTCTTTTGCCGGCTAGAAGGGGTTAAGAGGATGGGGGGGGGAGGAACGACATCACCTCCCCCAGAGAGCGAAGGGTGGTCCGATAAAGGACTCCGGGGGGGGGGGGGGTGGCCCTGTCCGAAGCCTATGGAGGTGTGGGCCTAAGCCACGCCCCCGAGTGGTGACCCGGGGGAGCTCCTAGTTGACGTGCCTCAGCAGGAGACTCCCCCACTATGGTGTTAACCCTTCCCGGTCTTCAGCAAATGGGCTGGAGCCGGATAGTCGATAGGACCAATGCCTAAGCCAATGCCTCTCATTCCTGAATTCAATAAAGTTGTGGCCTAATTCGCCCATTTAACCTTAATTCTGCTGTCCGGTGTCTTTATTTATCCTTGGTGGGGGGCAGGAACTCGCCACGCAAACTGCTCACATTTCCCAAAATCTGGCACTGCTACCTATTCTGAATAAAGGCAAGGTTCAACTAGCTTCTCCCTATGAGCAAATATGGCAATGGCTGATGTTTCTTTTTCTCCATTGATGGTGTGATTAACTGGGGGCATGGATATACCCTTTTATTATCCTGTCTCTTTTTCTGCTCGTTTAGTTATGGGGATTACTATACTATGCCTCACGACAGCCATTTTGTGCTATGCCACCCCCACAACAACCACATTGCATTATGCTACGCTCCCAGAGCATCTCATTTGCGATAGGCCACACCTTCACAGCCGTCATTCTGTGTACCTATGGCACTTTCTCAAAATCCCAGTGGGTACCTCTGTATGCCCACACATATCGTGATATCTGAAAATATCTGGTACACACTCCAAATAATGCTCATATCTTTTGAAGGAATGAAGCTGCACCACCATTTCATGTTATGCCCGTTATTATTAAATGGCTGCTTTATTTCCTTTAAAAAAAAAGAGAGAGAGAGAGAGAGAGAGAGAGAGAGAGAGAGAGAGAGATGGTGCTAATCAGAAAGAGGGTAAATGTTCACATGCGGGTCAAACTTTCAGAGATGCAGGCAAGAAACATAATGTAAGAGGGGGGATGGAAAGATATACAAGATTCTGTTCCCCTTCTGCAAAGAGGTTAAAATAATACTGTATATATTAGGTGAGAGTTAATGACAGAGAGACCTGAAACACTGGAAAAAGATCTGAAACACAGTGGAGTTAGAGATCACGGAGAAGGATGAAGCCAGGGGATAAGTTGAACTCTGAAAGAAATGGAAATTGACGAGTATTGGCTCGATTAGGGAAATAGCCTAGTCTACTTCTAGATGGGTGTATTTTTCTCTGTTGTTTTTATTTTGCTCTCACAGACCGCTGAACTTTTTTTTTTAAAAAAAAGCTTTTAAAATAACTTATTTTCGAAAATTGTTAACTTGCTACTCACTCTATACCTAAAACTGAGTTTATTTGGGTATACGTTCTACCCAGAACTGTACTGACTTTGCACTCTAGAAAAGCAGGGGGGGGGGAATAAATCCAGAGGTTAAAGGTCTATTCAGTAGAAGCAGCCAGGAGAAGAATACCCCCCCCCCCCCAAGATATGCAAACCTAGACAGCATTTTAAAAAGTAGAGACATCACCTTGCCAACAAAGGTCCGCATAGTAAAAGCCATGGTTTTCCCAGTAGTGATGTATGGAAGTGAGAGCTGGACCATAAAGAAGGCTGATCGCCGAAGAATTGACGCTTTTGAATTATGGTGCTGGAGGAGACTCTTGAGAGTCCCATGGACTGCAAGAAGATCAAACGCATCCATTCTTAAGGAAATCAGCCCTGAGTGCTCACTGGAAGGACAGATCGTGAAGCTGAGGCTCCAATACTTTGGCCACCTCATGAGAAGAGAAGACTCACTGGAAAAGACCCTGATGTTGGGAAAGATGGAGGGCACAAGGAGAAGGGGACGACAGAGGATGAGATGGTTAGACAGTGTTCTCGAAGCTACAAACATGAACCTGACCAAACTGCAGGTGGCAGTGGAAGGAGTGCCTGGCGTGCTCTGGTCCATGGGGTCACGAAGAGTCGGACACGACTGAACGACTAAACAACAACAACAAGATATGCACTTGGTGGGAGTAGCGAAATTAAGAAGGAGGGAGGGGCAGGGTGAGCTGGTTAGCTTGCCTTCCCACCCTGTGCAAGCTACAGCTTGTTCCATTACACAACCCATAAGCTGTGAGCAGGCCAGCATTTAATATTTAAATGGTTTCGAATAGTTTTTTATAGAACTGTTTTAAACTTACGGTCAATCTTCCTAACCCACAGAACACTGAGCTATGTCTTTAGCCCACTGAACAGGAGACCGGCAGATAAGAGAAGGGATTGGACTGTGTCTTCATTCAAGAGGGGTAAAGACAGAAGTCTCCAGGACTGCAGCAACGGACTCACAGTCTGTGGTTCTTTAATTGAGTCCCTGCTCTGTATGGATGTCTGGACCAAGGCCCTCTTTGTACATGCAAGTTGGATCAAGTTGCATATTCAAACTCAGAAGATGCCCACATGTTTTCCCCTATACGTAACCAAGCATGTTTTCATTGCCACCTTACGCATATTTGACCCAATCCACAAAAGGGGCCTACTGGTTCAACCTCCGCTGTACCTCTGCTGCATAAAATGGCATTGCCAGCACAGAAACTATCATAGAAAGTTTTCTTGTGCCTGGTTGGGAGGTTTTGCAAGCAGCCTAATCAGGCAGATCATTTGCTGCTGTAGCTGAATGTTTTAAGGAAGTGGCGAGAAAGTCTTGTAACCTTTAAAGAGTTATGCAATAAGTTATCTGAAGTCTGAGTTGAAACTTCTTATTGCTTGGTTTCATGCTCATTAAGTGTCAAAAAGCACCTTCTATTTCTGGCAATTTTCAACAGTCATTGGTAATATATGCAGTTCTTCTCAGGACCATGTTCTATCTCCCTTTTGCTCTCTTATCAGGACCATGTTCCATCATCTCTTTGCTCTCAGGCTCATTCACCTTCAGTGCTGTTTAATCAAATTGGTTGTGGACAACCATGTGATTTTTGTTGATAGTATCACAATGCAGTGCCTGACACTACAGCCTTGTGGTCACTCATAAGCAAAATCACATGGAGAGCCACAACCAATTGGATTAAACAGCATGAAGCTGGAAACAGCCAAGGGCAAAGATGAAGGCACAGTCAAACGGTGCTGAGAAGCAACAGCCAGAGGAACAAAAAAGTGTCAAATGACACTGAAACAAAGCAAATGTTTGGTGTGCTGAGTAATTCGTTTGGCAGCGTCAGATGTGTTAATTTTAGAGGGAATATGAAAATGAGAATATATTTGGTGGTAGCTTAGCGGGTGGCGCTGTGGGTAAAACCTCAGTGCCTAGGACTTGCTGATCGTATGGTCGGCGGTTCAAATCCCCACGGTGGGGTGAGCTCCCGTCGTTTGGTCCCAGCTCCTGCCCACCTAGCAGTTCAAAAGCACCCCTAAGTGCAAGTAGATAAATAGGTACCGCTTTATAGCGGGAAGGTAAACAGTGTTTCCGTGTGCTGCGCTGGTGCTGGCTCGCCAGAGCAGCTTCGTCACACTGGCCACGTGACCCGGAAGTGTCTCCAGACAGCTCTGGCTCCCGGCCTCTTAAGTGAGATGGGCGCACAACCCTAGAGTCAGACACGACTGGCCCGTACAGGCAGGGGTACCTTTACCTTTACTATGACCATGATGATAGGGACGCGGGTGGTGCTGTGGTTAAACCACTGAGCCTAGCAATTGCCAATCAGAAGGTCGCGGTTCGAATCCCCGCGACGGGTTGAGCTTCCATTGCTCGGCCCCAGCTCCTGCCAACCTAGCAGTTCAAAAGCATGTCAAAATGCAAGTAGATAAATAGGTACCGCTCCAGCAGGAAGGTAAATGGCATTTCTGTGCGCTGCTCTGGTTCGCCAGAAGCGGCTTAGTCATGCTGGCCACATGACCCAGAAGCTGTATGCCGGCTCCCTCAGCCAATAAAGCAAGATGAGCGCTGCAACCCCAGAGTTGGCCACGACTGGACCTAATGGTCAGGGGTCACTTTACCTTTACGACCATGATGATGAAATGTACTAAGTTATGAGTAAAAAATATACTTATAAAGAACTTCCCAGAGGTCACAGCTGTACAAAGCAGCAAGATCTGCTGAAACAGTTCTGGAAGGCCATGAGTAAAGTTCTGGAAGTGAAGAAGAACAAGTTGCTTCTACCAACTTCTTTGCTACTCAAACTGTCTAGGCTGAACCTTTGCTTTCTGAGCTTCAGTCCCTATTCTAGCACAGGCTCCTTTCTCTAGTGTCGTCCTCAGATAGGATAGCCACTTATGCATCTTTAAAAAAAGGTCTAAAGAGGATACAGCTTTGCATAAGATATGCATATGTTAATATATATGGATTGATGCAAATTTAAATGGAATTTGCATCTATCCACATACTACAAATTTAAACAGAAATACAATCATTCTCACCAGACTGGGGAAGACTGCCACCAGATGACCAGTGTGCGTGTTTGTTCAGTCTGCTGTCCAGGTGCAAACTCTTGATGGTCAACCCCTGAGTCCCTGCCCTCCCTTCTTAGGGTTCGTGCTCTTTAAACTGGACTGGGCAACCCTTCAGATAGAGAACTGACCTCTGTAAAGTGGACATATAGCTACCCCACCTAAGATCATTCAAGGGAAAAGATGGCTGGTCACTAAACAAAGTAAAGGAGGGAAGATCTACATATACCAGCTACCCTTCTAAAACAAGACTGCCCCAGGGTGAAAAGCTGCCTTACTGGTGGTACTTGAGTGTACAGACATAAAAACCAAAGGAGATGTAGGGTTCCTGGGCACCTGGGACTTTGGGGGAAGAGTCTTTTTACTTGCAACAGGAAACAGCATCATGTATTTTATGCATAAGACAGTGGCCGGCACAAAATCTAAAATTACTGTTTTGCACCAAGAAACTTCCAGGAGGCTAACTCAAATTAAAACAAAAACTCAGAACAATCAGTAAATAGAGGAGCAAGAATTAAAACAGAATTGTTATAATTTTCTTCTTCTTTTTGTTAGAATTGCAAAGGTGTTTTTTTTTAAAAAAAAAGAATTAAAAGAGCAGAAAAATGAACCCAACGCATAGCCACTCCCACCTCTGAAATAAAAAAAAAAAATTGACTTCCATTTGCTGCCAGATAGTAAGAAATGAAGGAATAGGATGAACTTCCCCAAAACAGCCTCAGTGCCACCATAGAAAAGGCCCAGTCCTGGGTGATTCTCCTGCCATACCTCAAAAGGCATGGGGATTTTTTTTTGAAGGGGGGGGACACTGGAACTTGGGGCTATGACATTCAGCATGATCTCCTAATGCAAACCCTAAACATTCCACCTATTTCAGCACTCTTTATTATTTAGAGAGTTATATTTTTCCAAAGACATAACATCAATTCTATGGCACTGGACAAGAGGTGACTGCATACTAAAATCTGAAAATGTCATTAAGAGATGCCTAAATACATGGGATTTTCTTGTTCATGGTTGAGGTTGGAACCCAGCTGCCTGACAAAGGCCAGTACAGCCCTTAAGCTGCTTAACTTTGTTCTTGACAGCTAGTGGTATATAAACAATATTGTCTATAGTTATTTTATAAAAGGGGAATGGTGCTTCTTTATAATAATGGAGAAATTTGGTTTGCCGAAGATCCATAAAAACCGGTGAGATTTTTAAACACTTAATTCATATTGATTACAATGGGGCTTGGATGAACTTCACAGCTCCTGATTAGTACCAGGCTTTTCAAATTAAAGAAGTTCATTGAATATATGCTGTCTTCCTTTATGCAATGACTCATGGACTTACATAATGAAAATTCAAAGCAAAAGGGTGAACTCTGGAAATAAGTCTGCCAAAGTGAAACATCTTTAGGCCCCCTGATTGCATTAGGAGAGTTAAGCGTCCCTACCACTGGAAAAACTGGGACAAAAAATGGATTGTGCCATCTGTTTTTAATATTAATTTTAATGGGATGCCGTTATTATTATTAGACCTGTTCTCCAATCACTAGGGCACCTGTCAAGACTGACGGGCTTCCTTATCAGTAATTTAAATGTTTACAAGAAAAAAAAGTAGCAATAAATTTAACACTTTGAGAGAGATTGTGTTCTGTACAGTTACAGTAGCTCGCCCCTGCCCCAGTCCATAAAAGGTGTCTATTACACCCTTATATTTTGTTATGATGGCTGAGTCTCCAAATGCAAGTCCACTCCACTCTTAGGACGCTTATCAATCACAGAAAGCATGATCTGGAGATTTTCCTTCTCCCTCTGTAATGCAGCAGATGAGTAGATGACATCTACACTTCTGTTTCATGGTAGCCATTCCTATCATTAATCGAGTTACTCATTACAAAACCATTTTTTTAAAAAACCTAAGGTCCGTGGAACAGTTCCTGAGAGGGCAGACATGTCACAACCATCTTCTGAAGAAAGGATTTGTCAGCCTAAAAATACCACACAAAGATGCCTATTTCAGAAATGCCATTGAGAGATTGACTTTAAAATTAGATGTCACCATCTCCTCAAAGCTAAATTACTTTTCTTATTCATGCTGGGGTGATATTAGAATCTGACATCCCTTTTGTGCATTTCCCCCACACCCCCAAACTATTAGTAGCTGGAAGTAGAAAGCAGGAATTTAAGAAGATTAAAATAGAAAACACCATTAACGTAGTAGCCCGGCGTATAGTAAATAAATATTTGCCTATTTACTTCCTCGTGAAACACCTTTCAGCAACTGGCATTTTAAAGATCATTCTTCAGTTTCATTTGGCACAAACATCTACTGAACAGGAAAGAATTTGCAAGTTTGCTATTAGCAAGGGGGCCGTGGTTGCTTGAACTTTCCATTAATTTAGGATCCAATAATTTAACACAGGATTACTCCAAAATTAGGAGCATAATATTAATTTTGAACAAGTGGAGTTTGAATACATTGGTGCTGTCTTCTGAGTAAACCTGCTCAGAATTGCACCATTAGGTAACAACCCTATGCACATTTACCTGCTGTACGTAAGTCCCATTAAACTCAATGGGTAGCCATGAAGAAGATTGGGCTGCTTGTGGACAGAATGGTGGAGAACCTTGTTCAAATGTGCCATGTAAGCTTCTGGGCAGGGTGGCCAAACACAAAAGGTGATAGGACTGCTGCACCTTTAATAGTTTTGCGGAATAGTTTTCTTCATGCAAGCTACAGCTGCTGAAATACTCTCTTCTACAACACTATTGAAGGTGCAGGAGTCCTGAGCTACTCTGCATCTTGCTCGCACTATTTCTCAGTAGCCTTGGGCCAGTCACACACTCGGTCTAAACCTACCTCACATGGTTATTAAATTGGGAAGCCCTTGTGAGAGCCAGTGGGGTGTAGTGGTTAAGAGCGGTGGACTCGTAATCTGGTGAACCGGGTTCGCTTCCCTGCTCCTCCACATGCAGCTGCTGGGTGATCTTGGGCTAGTCAACACTTGTTTGAAGTCTCTCAGCCCCCCTCACCTCACAGAGTGTTTGTTGTGGGGGAGGAAGGGAAAATGAGAATGTTAGCTGCTTTGAGACTCCTTCGGGTAGTGATAAAGCGGGATATCAAATCCAAACAATTCTTCTTCTTGTTCCTGCCCCACAAGGCGTGACTGTGAGGGTGGTGGAACCAGTGAATGGCCTGCGCCAAAGATCTAAAAACCTGGCCAGGTTCATTTGACGGAATACAGTCTTTCAGCTAACTTGGACTTAAGACCTTATTTAATGCCTCTAATGCTTCAGATACAGAGGGGACCTCTGTAGATATTAAAATCTATTGCTATTCCTACTTTCCAGATGTGTGACATGAAACCCAGCATTTTGCTGCCCTCAAGGTAACAAATTACTTCAAGGAGAGTCCAGAGAACAGTCCTTTCTGAGCAGCCAGTTCACCCTAATGTCTACTGCGTCACGTCGTGTGCGTTCCATCTGGTTTCAATTACGCTCCTTTGAAGTGGCTGCAATTCACCTCTGTCCACCTGTTTTCAAAACCAAAATTTAAATAAAATAAAATAAACCTTGAAATTCTGGTGTTTATTTATTCATTTCAGCTGTATCCTGATCTCAGTTTCACTTTTCAGTCTCCTCCTACGCCATGCTGTGATAGTGGATGACTGAAAATATCAACTTTGCACAACTGGGATATGAGCCACTGACCCGCAGTTATAAAGTGAGATATGCTAACTAATTTTAAGTACTAAAGCAAAAATGTGTTCATTACTCAGATCCTTATGAAGCGTTTTAGCACACCTAGCTCTATCTCTTGCTTTACTGCTTCACAACCTTTCCTGGCCTAAAGAAGACAAGGTAAATACATACAAATAGATTGCATGCCGCCTAAATCCTTGGACAAAAAGGTAAAAGTAATGGACCCCTGGATGGTTAAGTCCAGTCAAAGGCGACTATGGGGTTGCGGCGCTCATCTTGCTTCAGGCCGAGGGAGCCACCATTTCTCCGCAGACAGCTTTCCGGGTCACGTGGCCAGCATGACTAAACCACTTCTGGCACAACAGGATATCATGGTGAGTGCCAGAGTGCATGGAAATGCTGTTTACCTTCCCACCGCAGCAGTAACTATTTATTCACATTGGTATGCTTTCGAACTGCTAGGTTGACAGGAGCTGGGACACAGCAATGGGAGCCCACCCCATCACGCAGACTCGAACTGCCGACCTTCTGATTGGCAAGCCCAAGAGGCTCCGAGGTTTAGTCCACAGAGCCGCTCGCTTCCATAATTCCTATAATTCCTTGGACATCCAAATGGCAACAAATAATATGCAAAAGCAGGGCCATCTTTCCCCATATATATTCATAAAACATTTCTATTTTAAAAGGAAATTCATGGGAGCAATGAGAACACAATTTATGTTTTTTTTTTTGGGGGGGGGAGATCATGGTAATTTGTTTTGCTTTGAACTAGCCACAGGAGGACCCAAGACTAAAAGCACCAGCTTTGACGTAATAAGTGTAGGATCTACAGTTTATAGAAGGATCGATGAATGGGATCCTAGATGTTTGACAGGTCCTATTCACACTCACTAGCCACTGATTCAACTTCAAAACAGTTGTACAGCAGCCATTCCTCACATAAGATGTCCACATATAATGGTTACAGAAAAAACTGCATGGCACTTTCATGCGTTCACAGTGCTTCTCATGCATTATCTAGCTGTAGTCCTTTCATTATTATTATTCTTTATATTGCAGAAGGTGTAGTCATGGGGAGCAAGACGCTGGCATAGAGTGGCTTGCAGAGTACTAAGTTTATGGCAGAATTAAGATTCAAATCTAAGGCTCCCTGATACATAAGCTCTGGCTGCATTCCTATACCCACTTATCTGGGAGTAAGCCCAACTGCAACCAATGGGATTTACTTTTAATTAGACATGTATAGGATTGTATTGCCAATCTCTTAGCTGCTACACTACAACAAAAGTAGCATAGGTAGGCATGGAAGTGCTGAAATGATCCTTTAGAAAAAGACAATCCCCAAATACAAAAAAGAAAAGAAAAAAGACATTATGTCATAAGTCAAGTGAACTTATTCTGATCTTGGGTTTCAACACCAAAAAACATTATGCTTCCAGCATAATGTTCTGACCAAATCCTGTTGAGGTATTACTGGCAGTGGAAGGGATTAGTACGCCATCATTTTTGAAGATGGGTGAAGAAGATGTGTTTGCAGCAAAAAAAAAAGCAAAAAAAAAAAAAAAAGCAAAAAGCTGGGTGGATTTTGAGGGTGGGGCATATAGGGCATGAAGTCTACATAAGGGATGGCAGCCAAAATCAGCCCAGTGTGTTCTAAGTGGTATATGGAACCCTTTTCACATTGATTAGCCCACTTCAATCAACTATCCAACAAGAAAAGCCAACCTCTGCAAATTACAGATCCATAAATTCTGTGATTAGAATACTTTATGCATATTATTCCTCCCTCTAAACGGGCTGCTTTTATTTAGTAGGTTCTTGAAACAAGCCTGGCATAAGCATGGAGAGCCATTCCTTCCAGTTCCTCCTCATGTCCTCAGCTACGGCATCCACCTGTGATATCCAGCCCTGATCGATAGGGCAGCCTATGTAGCTTGGGTCATTGTAGGGCTGCTAGGTCTTTGGCTAGGTCTAGTGGTACCTCAGGTTACAGACACTTCAGGTTACAGATGCTTCAGGTTACAGACTCCGCTAACCCAGAAATAGTACCTCGGGTTAAGAACGTTGCTTCAAGATGAGAACAGAAATCGCGTGGCAGAAGCGGGAGGCTCCATTAGCTAAAGCGGTACCTCAGGTTAAGAACAGTTTCAGGTTAAGAACGGACCTCCGGAACGAATTAAGTTCTGAACCAGAGGTACCACTGTAGTTGGTTAAGGGAGCCGTTGGTCTCAAAAGGTTGAAAACCTCTGTCCTAAGCTGATACCAATTTGTAGTGCAAAAGTGCTCATAGTAAACAATCATCTTTCATTGCATGCCGGGATATCTGAATTGTTATAGCAACCCTCCCTCCTTCAGTGAGTCTTCCTTTCACTGCCTCATCATGGCTACTACTAGGTTGCTTGCTGGCTAGCAAAACAGGCAGTGGCATCTACTATGACTCCACCACTACTGTGGTGTGGGCCACAGAAAGAGGCACGTGAACAAGCAGTTTGTGAAGGTGGAGAGAAGAAGCAGTTCCACTGAGCCCCCTGCCAGGGAGTGGTCCCCCTCAAGTGCAGAGCCACGATGACTCTTTGAAACAGTAACTTCCAAACGGCAACTGCAGCAATATTTATTTGCCAAATCTATCTATCTCTTCATTTCCATCCAGCTTTGTTCCTGACTGCAGCTAACACGTCACAATTATATTAAAGCTATGGGTTTTCCTGCATCTCTCCTGGTCTCTTTGCCCATCCTCGCTCCATCTGCTGTGGAGGCAAATCAACAGCCCTATTTTTGGGAAGGAAAGGACAGAAAGAAGGGGGAACTGCGCAATGCTGCTACGCACATCAGATGGTGTTTCCTGGTTCAGTAGACAAAACAGATTTAAAGTTCAAGGCTAATTCAAAGTGGATTTTAGAAACACAAAGTCTTAAAACATTTGCACCAAACTGAGGGATTACACTCTTATCTTACCCTTAGAAAAGCCTTTGGCTGTTGGTACTTTTTCATGGCGGCTCAGATTTTAAATTGGGTCCACAAAAATGTGCGTGTCTGGGGTCTAGTCACCTGCTTGGTTGCCTATTGTTAAAAGGTAAAATGTCTTATGGTATTGAGAAAAGGATTTGCATAAATTGTATTCACCTGCTGGCCATCCCAGGTTAATGAAAGTGAAGGGGGCATGGAGAGGAGGGAGAATCAAGCAGCTTTGTGGGACTAATCTGTTGTAACTATTTCACTGCCACTGATTAGTAATCAACCCGAATTTGCTGAATTCTGCAAACCACTGGAGGCATCGCTACTGATCTTACTGAAAGCAGAGACTGGCCTTACTGCTGATCAAACACTCTTTAGAACTTGTCTCCATACCAGATATTCCTCTTGACTTTGCGTCAATGTGGATCATCTTTAACACTAATGAATCTGCACTATAGCACACATCTGGCCAATGGTATCTGCCATTGACAAATCGGATGCAACTGCCTGAGCACAAAAGCTTATGCTCATAAGATGCTTCCCATAAATCAGTGTTCTTTAAGCTCGAGTCCCCAGATGTTGCATTTCCTAACTCTTCTTTCCTTGGTCCTTTCATCTGCCCTACTGTCGGCATTCCCTGGTGTGAAAAGCAGATGGAGTCTGCAGACAACAACAGGCAAGGGAGGAGGCCAACAAAAGGAAGCAGGAACGAAAAGGAAGAAAACAGCAGTGCCTGTTTCATTGCACACTTTCTTGCTTCTTACGAAACTGCAATGGGAATATCCAGTTTTCAGCCTGGCAACCCTAATCATTGTTCCAACTGGAGTTCCAAGCCAATTTTCCTAAACTGCAGGTAGCATTCTGCTACAGCTGTGGTGCTGGAGACATGCTAAATGTTGGAGTCAAGACAGTTTTGATAGTTGATTTTCTGCAAAATTTCATTATGGCCAAGACTGCCATATTTCGGAACATATTGGACCAAGGCAGCTCAGTATTGTCCACACTGACTGACAGCAACTTTCCAAGGTTCTAGACAGGTGTCAGGAACTGCTGACCGCTGTCTCATGTGCTGAGCACCACTATTGGTCCTGCTGGATAAATTTTGTATTTGTTGACAATTGGCTTCTCCTGGCCAGGAAGGAGTACAAGAGTTCTCTTTCTGTGTCAGAGGTGCCTTGCTTGAGCCACAAGGTCCACCTGAGCTCTTTTAAATCTGGTTTTGTTCTTTGGTCCTGACTCCTGGCTTATCCAGGCAGTAGGATAGCGCAGTTGGCTAAAGCATGGTGCTGATAACACCAAGGTTGCAAGTTTGGTCCCTGACAGCTGCATATTCCTATATTGCAGGGAGTTGGACTATTTATTTGATCCTCAGGATCTCTTCCAACTCTACAGTTCTATGATTCTACCAATCCTGCCTTCTGCTTTGCCCTCCTCCTCCAGTCCTCCTGATTTCCAGTTCCTCACTCACTTGAGCTGCATCCCATAGCACTTATGGATGCGGGTGGCGCTGTGGTCTAAACCACAAAGCCTCCTGGGCTTGCTGATCTGGAAGGTCAGCAGTTCAAATCCGCACAACGGGGTGAGCTCCCATTGCTCTGTCCCAGCTCCTGCCTACCTAGCAGTTCTAAAGCACGCCAGTGCAAGTAGATAAATAGATACCACTGTGGCGGGAAGGTAAACAGCGTTTCCGTGCGCTCTGGCTTCTGTCACGGTGTTCCGTTGCACCAGAAGCGGTTTAGTCATGGTGGCCACATGACCCGGAAAGCTGTCTGTGGACAAACGTTGGCTCCCTCAGCCTGAAAGTGAGATGAGCGCCGCAACCCCATAGTTGCCTTTGACTGGACTTAACCGTCCAGGGGTCCTTTATCTTTTACATAGCACTTAACTAACAATGGGAGTATTTCCCATCCTTACTTGCAGAAACCAAAGTGTTGAACTTTTGTATGCAAAGTGTGTGCTCTATGACCGAGCTTCCTGTTTTCCGGCAGGTTTTGTGCGTTTTTAACAGAGGCATGATGGGCAGAAATTCAGCAATACAGCCTTCCCAAACAAAGAAATAAACTGACGTGAAAAGCTTCAACTACCCCATAGTGGTTCTGTTTCTTTCTAGCTCCCTTTTACTTTCTTGGCTCATATCTCTTCAGATTTCTAGCCTTTGGCTCCAAGCTCCCTGCCTCTTCAAACCTCCTTGGAATGCAGCCTCTTGTCCCTAAACCCTGTGGAAAGTTTTCTGCCTGCCAAACTGACCTTTCCGTTCTCTCTCAGCAACTGCACTTTTTATCAATATTTTATAGCAGGCTCTTCCTCCTAAGTTGTTAGAATACTTTATGTGGCATCACACAGAAAGTTCAGTCAATGGCAACAGGGGCCTTACAGGTAAAAGAAAACACCTGGTTTTGTGCATGTGTGTGTGTAACAAAGATAACTATGCCCTGGCCAGCTACTGACTTATTGGTGTTTATGGTTTTACTAGCTTGGTTTTATTTATCTTACAAGCAGATTTGTCTCCTTACTTTTCAAATTAATATCTGAATAACATTTTTTTTAAAAAAGAATCAGTGGAAAAATACTTTCTATGGACCACATGGAGCTTTTAAGGATCCTTTGTTTTAAAATCCCAAGAATCCTGATTTTCTTATTGTCGTTGCTCAAAATTTCTGATATAATTCAGCGACAGAACGTGTTGATTACCCTATAATGAAACCACCTCATTCTCTTTAAAACAATGAAGACAGGGTGGGTTCCAGGCAATTTTGAGTTGCATTCCATGTGGTACTATTTTATTTTGTAACAATGTGAAAGTACTTAAAACGCACAGGTAAGTACTATCTCAGTGAAGGAGATTTTCTTGAGAGACTCATTTAAACCAAGCAATCGGAATTAAGGGATGGGGAGGGATCAGGTCCCTAGATGATATAAACCAGTTTAGAACCTGCTATAGGTTTTGCCATTCTCACACTACAATCCTGTATGTGACTTTGAAGTTAAGTCCCACTGTTGGTTCAATGGACTTCATTCTCCAGTGAGTGTGTTTGAAATCACAGCCTTCGTTTCTAGAACAAGAAGTGCCATTATCCTAGGCTCCTTTGAGAAATTGGCAAGACATTTCCAATAATGATTAAAATAATGTCCCTTATGCTTTAGCAGCCATGCTCAGAAGCATTTTATTTATTCACCTGTTCCAGGACTGATTCCTGGCACTGAAAACGTGTTCTAAGGCTTACATTCTGGGTGATTCATGACTCATATATAAGACCCGATACTTTGATAAAGGCCTCCCCCCCCCCTCCATTCCTCTCTCCCAATTTCAAATGTTCAGGAAAGAATGCACTCAAACAGAGAAACAGATAATTACATCATCTGTAGCAGAGGCATTACATCATATCAAAATTGCTTCTGCAAGAAAGGGATCCTGCAGGGAGGATGCTGTTACCTAGCAACTTCTGAAATGCGATTAACACTTTTTTGAGTCTCTCTCTCTCTTTCTCTGTCACACACACACACACACACACACACACACACACACTTCCTGTCTCTCATTCTTCCTATCAGGTTCAAACTAGACATTCCAAGCACTTAAGCGTATTTTCCTGACCTTTTTCTTTAAAACCAAAAGCAGTCTCAGTCAGAACACCGCATGTTTGAGTGAGCCACAGCAAATGAGGGGAGGGAATGCTTAACCCTTTCCTGCAGGGTTTATCAAATTGTCCCTCCCTACTTCCCCCTCCCTGCCACCGCTGCCTTTCACCCATCAATGACAAAAGCATCTGAGTGGGTGACTTTGATTTTTTATTTATTTATAAAAAACTCCAAAACACCAAAAACCCAGAGGGTAAAGAGTTAACCAGTCCCTTCCCCTGCTGTTCCTCTCCTCAAATTCACAGCTTCCCAATCTGCTTTGGGTTGCTGGGGCATGGGAGGAGGGACACTGTGGGAAAGATAATATCCAATTAAGTTTAGCCCTTGCCATAGTCATCGTGGGCTGTTATGAAATGAAATCTAATTAATTATTTCCTAAGAGACAGAAAAACAAACGTAAAAGGAGCTTTGTGCTACAAATAAGGAAAATGTGAACATTCCATGGTCAGATCTGAAAGCAGAATAAACTACCAAAAAAATAAATAAACCACCCAAGTTGCTAATAAGTTGATCTGTATATTTTAGCAGGTTATAGTTGTTCACATTGGGAATGCGGGTGGCACTGTGGGTTAAACCACAGAGCCTAGGACTTGCCGATCAGAAGGTTGGCAGTTCGAATCCCCGCGATGGGGTGAGCTCCCGTTGCTCGGTCCCTGCTCCTGCCAACTTAACAGTTTGAAAGCACACCAGTGCAAGAAGATAAATAGGTACCGCTCCTGCGGGAAGGTAAACAGCGTTTCCGTGTGCTGCTCTGGTTCCCCAGAAGTGGCTTAGTCATGCTGGCCACATGACCCGGCAGCTGTAAGCCGGCTCCCTCGGCCAATAAAGCGAGATGAGCACCGCAACCCCAGAGTTGGTCACAACTGGACCAAATGGTCGGGGGTCCCTTTACCTTTACCTTTTAGTTGTTCGCATTGGCAGAACATAACATGGGAAAGGCAATAGCTCAAGACGCATGGCATCTGCTCTGAATGGAGGAGGTTTCAGGTTTGATTTCTGGTACGTTCAGGTGGGGCTGGGAGAGACCACTATCTGAAATGCTGGAGAGCTGCTGCCAGTCAAGATAATAGTGACAACAAATATACCTGATACCCACCAAAGGGGAGGCATAGTGTATTTTGCTGACCTTGTTGCCTTCTGAATTATGAGTGGAGGAAGCGGTGGGTGTCTTTTTCTAGTTGCCCTTGTGAAGTTACGCAAAAATTCAATTCCTAAGAAATAAAGCTTTTAAGGAAAGATGATAATGACCTAGATCAGGGGTCAGCATACTTTTTCAGCAGGGGGCTGGTCCACTATCCCTCAGATCTTGTGGTGGGCCGGACTATATTTTGAAGAAAAACGAAGAACAAATTCCTATGCCCCACAAATAACCCAGAGGTGCATTTTAAATAAAAGCACACATTCTACTCATGTAAAAACACGCTGATTTCCAAGCCGTCCGCGGGCCGGATTTAGAAGGCAATTGGGCTGGATTCGTCCCCCCGGGCCTTAGTTTGCCTACCCATGACCTAGATGGACCAATGGTCTGACTCGATATAAGACAGCTTCCTACAAGAAGAGCCCTGGTGGATCAAACCCGAAGTGGACATTAGCCCAGCATCCTGATTCTCACAGTGGCATGCCTTGAGGAAGGCCACAAGCAAGGCATAAAGGCAATTTCCTCAGCAACTGATACTCAGAGGCATGCTGTCATTGTGACTAATGGCCACCGAGAGCTGCATCCTCCATGGGCTTGACGTATCACCCTTTAAAGTTATCTAAGTTGGTGGTCATCACCGTTTCTTGTGATACTGAATCCCACAGTTTAACAATATGAAGAAGTTCTTCTTTTGGGCTGTCCTAAATCTCCCACCAGCTTTGTCAAATTGTCCCTAGCTTCTAGTATTATAAGAAAAGGAGAAAAACCTATTTCCACACAAAGCATCATTTTAGACACCTCTACCCTGTCGCCTCTTAGTTACGTTTTCTGACCCTTCCTTGCAGTGGAGTCGACTCAGCTCCTTGATAATTTTGGTTGCTCCTTTCTCCAGCTTCTGCAGCTATGCTTTAGCCTTTCTGAGATATGTTAACCAGAAGCACATACAATATTCCAGGTGTGGTCATACCATAGATTTGTAAAAAAAAAAGAAAGAAAAAAAGACGTAACAAGGTTGGCAGTTTTATTTTCAGTCCCTTTTCTGATGCTCCCTAACCTGGAAACCTGCACTGATCACACGCCCAAATCATTCTCTTTCATTCAAAACAATGAATTTCTCTGTTTCACTTCTGCTTTGACTACATCTGCCAGTCGTCGTGTACGTAGCACAGCAGTTTGACTCTGCCTTGTCCCAGATCATAGCCCAAAGGCATATGATGCAGCAATTATGCTGGTACTAAGCAAGCTTGAGTTTGTTTGCTGGCTGGCTGGGAGACCAGCAGGGAACACTATGTATGCTGCTTCGAGTTCCATGATGGAAGAAAGCTTGGATATAAATGCAATGACTAACTGCTAGAGAAACAGGACCAGAGGCTGGTATGATACAATTGTACAGCAGCTTTTTGGACACAGCTGTTTAAACTAAGGTTACTTATTATAAAGAGGCAAGGAAGGATTGGCACACACACACACACACACACACACACACACACACACACACACATTTATTGAGTGATGGAGCTTATTCACAAACCATTGGAATCATGCATAATGTCCCCTAGTAGTAACTTTCTGGAAAGAAGGTGAGCCAATCAAGTCTGGAAACCACTGCTGTTTTTTAAAAAATAAAAATCTAGATGGGGTTTCCTCCCTTCCCACACCACAATGCTTCATATTCCAAAATGAATGAAGCAAGAACAACTAAGATTCTGTCACACTACCCAAAGAACAGTTCATAGATGTATAGAAATAATACGTTATAACCATTCATGACCAATGAATATCAACTAAAACACATGGTCAGCATAAATGTGCTAGAGCTTTCAACCTATCTAAAGCAATATGAAAACCAAACTGCACACAACTCTAACAACAACAACAACAACAACAACAACAACAACATTTATTTTTATACCCCGCCCTCCCCAACCAGAACTGGGCTCAGGGTGGCAAACACCAATAAAATTACAACAAAACATAATGGGGGGGGGGACAAAAAACCCCAGTTAATTAAAATACGGGTTAAAATACAATTTAAAATGCAGCCTCATTTTAATAGCAGCCCATAAATCAAAACCATAAGGGGAGGGAAACATAAGGGTGAGACTGAGTCCAAACCAAAGGCCAGGCGGAACAGTTCTGTCTTGCAGGCCCTGTGGAAAGATGTCAAGTTCCACAGGGCCCTAGTCTCTTGTGACAGAGCGTTCCACCAAGTCGGGGCCAGTACTGAAAAGGCCCTGGCCCTAGTTGAGACCAATCTAACCACCTTGCGGCTTGGTACCTCCAAAGTGTTGTTATTTGTGGACCTTAAGATCCTCCGCGGGGTATACCAGGAGAGGCGGTCCTGTAGGTATGAGGGTCCTAGGCCGCATAGGGCTTTAAAGGTCAAAACCAGCACCTTAAACCTGACCCTGTACTCCACTGGGAGCCAGTGCAGCTGGTAAAGCACTGGATGAATGTGATCCCACAGCAAGGACCCCGTAAGGAGCCTCACTGCTGCATTCTGCACCTGCTGGAGTTTCTGGGTCAGCTTCAAGGGCAGCCCCACGTAGAGCGAGTTACAATAATCAAACCTGGAGGTGACTGTCGCATGGATCAATGTGGCCAGATCAGGGCAAGAAGGGTAAGGGACCAACTGCTTGATACGGCGGAGATGGAAAAATGTCACCTTTGCTGCAGCTGTAACCTGCGCCTCCATGGAAAGGGAGGTGTTGAAGTTTACACCCAAGTTCTTGACAGAAGGCGCTGGCACTAATTGAGCCCCCCGCAAGTGATGGGAGTTGGCCCCTCAACCCCATGTCATCCCGACCCAGCCAGAGGACCTTTGTCTTCGAAGGATTTAACTTCAACCGGCTCCCACACAGCCAACTCTATAATTTTACTGTAATAAAAGTGAATTTTGACTTCTTTTTAACATTTATTTAACTCCAAGATTGTGTTAGGTACTGCATACTATACAAATATTAATATTTCATACTTTAATATTTTGCTGCTTTCCTTAAGAAATTGCTGTCCCCACTTCACTGCTCCAAAAGAATGCAGCAGTGATATATTCGCCAAAGATCAGATCATGGGGTTTAAAAACAGCTGAAATGCCACAGAAACTGAGATTTTAATGATAAAATATTTGCACATTATGCTATAATAATGGCATTGCTATCATCATGTGCACATTCCTTTGAAATCAGTGGGACCATATCTGCAAATAACTTATCACTTTATCAGGGCAGAGGTGAAGCGCTTTCTCAAGAAATTTAGATTCCCAACCCATGTTCCATTGATCTGGGATGAGCAAGTAACTTATTTATTTTTCACTTAAGCACTGACCATCATGACCCCACCTGAGCAGCAGCCAGGACTCTAACATTGAGAAGGAGATGGAGCCAGGAGCCCCTTGTGACAGGGACCTCCAAACTTGGACCTGCAGAGATAGCACTTCCTGAGCCAGTTTCCCCACTAACCAGGGACCTTATGTTCTCTAGTGCCAGGGAATGCACAAGGTGAAAACTGCCTTGGAGATAGGTTCTAGGACAGAGGACCACCTCATTAAGGTACTCTACTCTTCAGGAACTCAGTGGAGAATGGGAATAAAAATTCTCTGGTGAGCTTGCAGGAGCTATCCAAGGTCCTGCAACTCCAATGACCAAGCCTTCCACTTGCCTAAACATGCTGCCTCCAGGCATCCATTGAGCCCTGTGGCCCCCTGTTTGTGGCCAGGACACTGACCCTCCAAGGAAAGAGTCAAAACTGCTGGCATGTGAAGTAGCCATGCTCCACCTATTCCACAAGGTTGCTACTAGGAAAACACAGGATCTGACAACACAGAAACAGAAGATATGAGAAATATCTAAAGGGCAGCTTCCTGTGGATGCGAGAGCGGACGGGCTAGAAGGTATAGTTAACGGGTCAGTGCCCCGTGAATTCACAGCCAGAACAATGGAAGGGCATGTGCTTGTATATTGGTCCTGCATGTCTCCAGTGACCTGCAGTGACCAATCATGGAAACAGGGGAGAGATGGGGCAAGACGAATGGCTAATGAGGTATTTGGGCCTTGGAGGCACAAAGTCTGCAAGGAAGAGAGGTGGTTGTTCAGGTAACAAGGCTCCAACTTGTTCCTCCACTGCAGGGAGTTTGACAAGATGACTCTTGGTGTCCCTTCCAACTCTATACAATTCTCCCAGAAAGTCCCTATTCTGAAACCCCATTTGGTTGCATCTGGTGCAATGAGAGTAAAAGCTGCTGTGCAGACACCTGCAGGGATGAGGGAACTTCCCTGGCGCTAGGTAAGCTCCTTGCTATGGATCTGAGCACTCCACTCTTCCATGTCAAATGGCACCCCCACCTAGATATTTCCCATGCTGAATAATCTCTTGGGAAAGTTTAAATAATAGCAGCAACCATCTTATGAAACCCCCGGATTTCCGACCTTTTTCCCTGCAAAAAGATGATACTAGCAAACGGCTGCTTTGGCTGGAGAACAAGCACCTTCTGTTTTTTCCACAGTGTATGCTCTTGAATACCAAGGAACTAATCTAATACCACCTAAAGCTCCATTCACTTGTCAGCTTTACAGCTGTCCAATCAGCAGGGTTTCTGAGCCAAAGTCATGCTGCCCTGCAAAGGAGGAAATCAATGGGGGTTAAAAATGCTCACACTGAGGCTTGGTGTTGATCCATGCTGCCATTAATTTAAGCCATTTGGGAAGGCTTAAAAAGCAAGCTAATTATTTTCTGTTTGCAATTCTAGTGCAGGGCTAATACACAGAGTAGTAGCTAGTCTATAAGGAAATGTAAACCTGTCAGTTGACTGCTAAGTGACCCAGCTTATACAGCAGCTGCAATTAGAAAGTTATTAAGCTCGGAGTCGCTTCAGCCAGGGTTACATCTGAATGGCTATGCTCCTAATACAATCCATTAGGCAGCTCCCATTTATAGCCGGGTTGGAGTACTATCAATTTTTAATAGTATTAGCCTGAACAATAAGCCAGCGTAGGCTGTCTAGACCATTAACCTCCAGCTTAACGATGACTAAACAAACACATACAATACACTTTTTCTTCCTTTTAAATCTTCTCTAGTCAGGCATAGATGAGTATTAGGCTGCAGTGGTGACTGAGAAGGACCATCAGAGCCACTTCAGTCTAGTACCTCATCAAACTTTTGTGTTGTTCAACTTTCAGTATAGAAACTGCTCTTCTGCAATAGCCCAAAAGTAAATTTTGTGTGTGTGTATAAGGACTAGCTTACAGATGTGAATTGGATGCTATCCCAGTGTGCTTTCCACAGAGTTCTTCCATTTTCCATTTTGAAACTTTTGGGTAAGTCCAGTTGTGTTCATGACAGCTATTTCCATTACTGCAGCACCATTTTAATTTTTTTTTTGGGGGGGGGGGCTTTCATGAGATCTCTTCGCAGATCTCATTTTGATTTGGACACATTTGCACTTTGTTGATCTTGTACAATGAACATGTAAAAAAAATGGGGGGGGGGGTTAGACAATTTCAGACACCAGGCTACAGCTTCTTGCTAAATTTGGTCTCTAATTAGAGCCAGAGATGATACAGTAGATCAAAGTTACTATGTTTGCCTCATAAGCAGCTTCTCAGAAATAAAGAGGATTTCCAGCCCCTGGAAGCTGACAAAATAAAAATTCAAGAACAGAAATGTAAGACAAACCATGCCTCTGAACTACACCAGAGCAAAATGTTTTCAAAGCTCTCTCTGAAAAACAGAAGTGTACAGACTCCATATTGCTCCCTATACATTTTCCCCAACCTCAGCATCCCCACTTAACTTGTTCACCATTCACCTACCTTAAGGTTTAAAGTGTACAGAAAAGGAAAAGAGAAATGTGCAAAATATATTATCACGTACCGGAGCTCTAGATCAAATTTAAAATCTACACAAGTATTACATTTTTTCAAATACAGAAATGTCAATATTCGTATTCTGTTTTCTAATGCATGTTAACAATACGGGAAGGTGTAGTTTGATTAGTGTGAGTTTATTAACTACAGCATTTATTTGATGTTAAATATTTATCCTTCCTTTCCAGTCATAGTGGTTTTCATGTTGCATAATCTGCCGAGCAGCTAAGGAGGTTTCAAGCATTTCACTCACATTTTAATTATTATTTGTTAATCATAATTCATTAGTATGTCAAAGGGTTTTTTTTCTTTTCTTTTGGGGAGAGATGTTCTGTTTTGCTTTGGGGGCGTAATATGGATGAAAAAGTAATTTGGGTTTAGCAGGGAGAAACCTAACTAAGCTCTTATTTACTTTATTGTCCAAAATAATAATAGACAGTAATTGGAGGTTTTTTTAAAGAAAAAAATGAGCTTTTATAAAAGATGTTTGAAGCATAATCTCATTAGTGTTAATTTGAATTTATTCAAGGGATGGCTGTGGCCTGCAATGTTTACTTCTAGAAAGAAAGAAAGAAAGAAAGAAAGAAAGAAAGAAAGAAAGAAAGAAATCCAACATGTGACTTCATAATTGAAGATGCAGAAAGTTACCATAAGACTTGGTTGGCAACTCAGTCCTAGTTTTACAGGCTGGCTGAAGGAAACTCTTGAGAGTCCCATGGACTGCAAGAAGATCAAACCTATCCATTCTTAAGGAAATCAGCCCTGAGTGCTCACTGGAAGGACAGATCATGAAGCTGAGGCTCCAATACTTTGGCCACCTCATGAGAAGAGAAGACTCCCTGGAAAAGACCCTGATGCTGGGAAAGATGGAGGGCACAAGGAGAAGGGGACGACAGAGGACGAGATGGTTGGACAGTGTTCTCAAAGCTACCAGCATGAGTTTGACCAAGCTACGGGAGGCAGTGGAAGACAGGAGTGCCTGGCGTGCTCTGGTCCATGGGGTCACGAAGAGTCGGGCATGACTAAACGACTAAACAACAACAAAGCCAAGCCCCATCCTCAGCTTTCAAAGTGGTCAGACACCATATACCCATCTTGCCTGATGGCTGGTAACAGGAATTGACCCTGTATTATCCAGAATGTAAGCAAGATGTTATTGCTTCTTGAAGAATAGGTCCATATGAAAGCTCCCTACGCCCTGCCTTCTGCATTTTACTGTAGCTGCATTCTCCTTAGGCGGGATCAGGGGATCATGTGCCAACTTCAATTCGAGAAAGAGCAAAAAAATGCTAGGAAAGGGAGCAGGCACAACACTTGTAGGATTGGATTTGAATGCAGATACACAGAAATCTGACAAGCACCTGGTTTAAGAACACACAACATGGTATGATATGAAAGCCAGGTGTGGTTTGGCCATACCATGTGCAACCAGTATAATCTAGGGCAGGACTGCAGTTCAGTGGTGAAACATCAGCTTTGCATGCAGAAAATCGCAGGTTCAATCCCTGGCGCACCCAGGTAGGACTGGGAGAAACCCCTAAGAGAGTCACTGGCAGTCAGTGTAGACAGTAGAGAGCTAAGTACAACAATGGTTTGACTTAATATGCTGTCCCTCACATGCTATTTTCTTGTTCTCTTCTCTTTTTATATTTCACTCGTTCTTTGCACGAGAAGCAAGGATGTTTTGCTGCATAACGGTTTGTGCTACATATTGCCACAACATAATATCAATAAACATTTTAACAGATAAAATAAATAATAAATAGATGGAGCGAAATTGAAGTTTTGCACAATGTGCTGATACACCCACCCACCCACCCACCCAGGAACATTTATTGCTTTTCTAGTCATATGCTTAATAGCTTGGCAGCAATCAATCAGAGTCATACATAATTAGTTTGAAAAACTAAGCACGGGAAATGAGGATACGTTTTAGTGAATTGGAACAGGAGGCAGACAATATCCCCCCCCCCTTTTTTTTTTTTTGCTTTTCTACTACTAATGCAGTAGGGTTTATTTTGAATGAAGGCAGTATGAGTTTAAATTAAATGTCAAATATAATTTAACTTTAAAGCATGAAGTGGCTGTGTTCACGGAGGAACTGGCAGCCCTCCTGAGTGGTTAATTGCCATCCACCCAATAACGAGCTATAAAAAGATCACTCATTTTCACTAGTGAGCATTTCAGTCTACTTGAGGGGAACAATCTTACATATTTTTAAATCGGAAAATATTCCAGTACCCAGAAATCACTGCTGCCTAAAAACTTTTCTTCAGTGAGATAGATCCTCTTGAGGGGCTGGTGGCAGGAGAGGAAAAGGTGTGGTCTCAGGGAGAGCTAAGCTGAAATGTCTCAGAATAAAATTTAAAATTTCTGACATTTTTCTTTTGCTGATCCTTCACCCGCCCTCTACCACCCGCCAGATAAAAGGACAAGTTTTCCCACTGAATATTCATCACCCTCATCATAATTTTGAGAAATGCTGCCCCTGCCCAAACATCAATTTCCCTGCCCCAAAATAGAGTGGATTATTTCAAGATATGCCCAGTTCTAGTCTCTGGATGCTTTTCCATCAAAAAGCAGTGTAAAGGGCTTCTGGAGAGGAGGGAATGAACTACTATAATTCATTCAAAATATATAGAGGTGGATTTGTCCAATTCTTTCAATGCAAACAAAACAGAAACGTGCCAACTGCACTCTTTGCACTGGTTTTTTTTTTTTAAGGCCACAGAATCCTAATGTAAACCGACAGACTACTGGCTGCAAAGAACAAAAATCAGACCAACAGGGCAAATGACTTCTATTCTTTGCCCAAATTTCACCATTCAATTAAGCCTGTCTTTCGGTTTCTTGGTGAGAGTTCATCTGGTGAGATTTCCTTCTCACCTACAACACTCATTTATCAAACTGAGCCAAAATTTCAAGTATCAGCAAAGTGCTCCCCCTCCCCGCAGCTTCCTGCATCAGAAGCTTACTAAGATGTCTAGTTACCTGCACTTCCAGCAAGCTTTTTTTTCTGGGGCTCCACCATCTTTTGATCCTTTGTCTCAGCTTTCTCTCCTCATCACTGATTTCTCTCTTTCTCTTTCCTCTCTCTCAACTTCAGAGCTTTGGCTCTCTTCCTGCATTTCCCCACCCTGTAGTAATGTTTTGATGACATGTTTGATGTGTTTTCTTTGGCTTTTGTAAATTTCTTTTTGAAACTGGGTGGCTATAAAGGTAAAACAGATTAGAGATCTATGTAATGGAAGCCCTTCCTCTCATCACTGTATAGAGACCTGGATCAAAGCTTCAAGGAACTTCATGCACTCTACAGGCAAAATATTTGATTCATCCAATTACTGAGTGTGTGAGAGAGAAAAGGGGGAAGGATCCAGGTAGGCTAAAATGTGCAATGCACCTTTCTATGTGGAAAGCCTCCAGTTTAGCACAAATCCTGCTAAATTCTTATCCCATCACTAACAGGTCTAATAATGGTCAAGTATTGAAATGAAGGGAACTCCCGATTGACGTGCGAATGCACATGTTGTGAAAAACACTGAACCCAGAAGTGACCTGAAAATGTCACTAAAACGTCACTAAAATGTCACCAAAAGGGGCAGGAGAAGAACACGGTGGCGCTCTTTACGTGGGCCCTGCTGGTGTGTACAGGGGTCCAGAATGTGCAGAATGTGCCAATGAGGATTGCCTTTAATTAGTTTACTAGATCTGTAGTAACAAGAGAGGCCTAAGGCAATTTAAAACAGCACACAAGTTAGTTACCTGTATCATGAAACAATTTACATTACATTCTAAGTAGCATTATACTTAACCTTATAGACTTATCAAACTATAAACAATATCTAAGACACTTAATTCCTTTTTGGATCACCACTGCAGCAGCAGAAGCAGCAGCAGCAATTTTATTCGTTTAGCTGTAAGCCGTAGCAAAGATAAGGGCACTCACTGTAGTGGAATGCTGCAATTGTCTCTTTTCCTCTATCGTGGAGAAAGCAGGGGGAAAATCTGTTTTGTCCTGCTTTTGGGGAGAAATCAGTGACCCAGAGGCATGCAGATACTGGCTATGAAAATGGTTGACCAGAAAGCAAAAAGGCCACCGAGCTGGCAAGATGGCAAACCAGACACGAGGTAGGTGGGGGAAGGAACAGAAAGTCTGAGAACAGCTCATTCTGCACCCAGTTAGCAAGTTGTTCACACTGAGCCTGATTTAAACATAATTTTGAGCAAGTAAGTGAGTTAGGATTGCTGTCTCAGTGAACATAGGACTAACTGAGAGCAAGTTGCATGGAGCACAATGGGACGGATTTCTGAGCAGTCATGCATAGAATTGCATCCCTCCCACCACAGTTTTATCATAAAATATATATCACTTTAACATTTTTCCTCCCAGCACCAAAACTCTGTCGGAATTAACCCAAGGTAAACAAATACGGCTAGCAGAGTTCGTTAAATCAAAGTGCATTGATGAAAATGTGCCAACTTTGTACCATGGACAGAAGCCCATATGGCAGCTCTGCAAACCTTGAGAGTTTGCATATTTGGTTCAGAACCCTTTTTTATAGCTTTTTTTCTGGTCAAGTGCCCCCAAACAATAACCATAAGGTAGTGCACAAAAGCTACAGAAAGCCTATAGGGAGTCTATAAAATATCTATCACGGAGTGTTAGACAACGGGCATCACAAGCTTGATGGAGGAGCAACTTTTACTTTTACACATCTTTATACAAACTACTCTCTCCTTTTTCCAATAGGCTGGCTCTTGGGAACAGAAGAGTCTCGGCTAAGTATACCCTAGTACAGGATAATGGGCAGTGTGTCCTTCTCTGGCTTTTACTCACTGCTGGACTTGAGCAATAAAAGGAGAATTGCAGCCATGAATCACAAACACTAGTGTCTTAATATTGTCTTTCAAGAACAGGAAAGACAAATACCACTAAGGCGAGATGAGTCCCTTGGATATCAGATACACCTCCAGGTAAGCGGTTTTCCCTCCCTTAAAGAAACAGCAGTTGAACAACAACAAAATCTATATTAGGTATTTGCCCTCATAAAAAAAGAAGCTCTAGTGGGCTTGAAGGGGTTCTGATGCAGTCTCAGAAATCGGGGGCTGCTGACGCTGTTTGCTGTCAAAGAAGGCTCCTTACACAAGAGCGTTCCCCAACCCTCAAGCGAATGAAGAGGCCTCTGTTTACATAAACCTATGAGGACACATGGACCAGCACTCTCCTGCAGCATGAATCATGAGACTATTACATTTCAGCTGATAGACGAGACAGGCTTTCTTTGTCTCCCTTTCTTGCCATTACAGAACCTGTAGATATTGGCATGACCCAAACCCCCACATTTATGCAGTCGGGTTGCTATGCCGTGGTGGTTGGTGCTCAATAACACTGATAGAGAGCCCAGCAGTAAGCAGAGCCAGTGACGGATGGAGCCACCTAATTCTACTCATATCGTAGAACTGTAGAGTTGGAAGGGACCAGTCATCTACTCCAACCTCCTACAATGCTGGAATCTTTTGCCCAACGTTGGGCTCAATCCCATGACCCTGAGATTAAGAGTCTCGTGCTCTACCGACTGAGCTATCCTGAGTTGTCCCCACCCTCCTCCCAGTTGCGTTCCACAAGGGCAACACTGAGACTTAGGTAGGGGAAGCAGACAGCCTGGGCCACTCCTGAACTGGTTGTACATAAGAAAGCAGGCAGCTGCCCCATGCACCGTAATAAACCAGCCTCTACTGACTCTGTCTGTCTGTCTGTCTGTCTGTCTGTCTGTCTGTCTCCACGGCTCAGCTTCTCAGACCCAGACTACATCAACAGATTGTGATACCGTCATCCACTTTGATTCTTTTAACTCAAAAGAGTCTCCCCCACCACCTACCCAGTGAAGAAGCTTGAGGCCTGTTTTTGGTCAAAACGTCACTGTAAAAATCCAATCAAATAAGAAACTGGAAGATGCCGCTCCCTGTCAGGAAATGAGACATTTTCCTCTAGGTTTTTGCTAGGAAAGAACTGGTGCTTTATGAGCCCAGTGTAACATGGAGAAGAGGGAAGAGACTGGAAAAAAACAGGGCATGTGCCACATTCCTGTTGATCATCCAAGCCCTAGGCGTTCAAGGTCCAATTTTATCATGTTCCATCCTAAGTTCTGTCCTATTTTCCTGGGATAGCATAGCAGCACAAACCACGATTCACACCACCATAGCTAAACGGAGAGTCCTGGGAGCAGGGTGCCAAATTATGCTCCTAAGCATATTTATTTATATGTTTTCTCCCCCACTGAACTCAATGAGACTTTCTTTCAAGTAAATATGTGTTTAGGGATTGAGGTGCCAAGGCTTTGATGGGGTGAAGGCATTAGGGGACCGCAGAAGATTACGAGGCAGAAAAACCATTCTCAAGCTATTAAAAGAGCTATTCTCTTAGTTTGTTTTTGCAGTAAATAAAACATCATTGGCTCCTTTAAACCATTCATTTGCATCAAAAGATTCATTTGCATTTGTTTATCTAATCCAGAAAGAGCTTACTATAATAGAGCACACTCTCACCCTCAATAAGGCTATTCTTTGCAGCAGAGTAGTGTGCCTTCATAGCTACAATGCTCTCAAGATGGATTTTGGCAGTGCTGGGATCTGCTCCATAGATGAAACCATTTGGTTTTCTTTATTGTGTTTACCTCATTTGTTGGCTGAAAGAACATAATAATTACATCAGTGGGAAGCCCAGTGGATTAAGTGTGTGGGCAATAGAAATGGGAAGACCCCCTTCTATTTGTAACTGTCCCATCGCCTGACATCAGTGGCGTTCTCAGTTTGATATCAGTACATGAGGCCAGAATGAAATATATTTTCAGATGTCACAGTAACCCTGTTCAGGTGTTCAATTGAATACATGGAGGAGGCTAACTAGGGTTGGGTCTGTTAGTCCTGCCTCTGACACCCACACAGTCATTGTCATGCTTGCATGGAATCAGTACATGTATACCTGAAAACTCATGATCTGTGACTCAACATATTCCAAAGCATGCATACATAAACCTTGTGCATACTTGAGCATAGCACATTTGTCCATATGCATTAAACTTGCAAGGGAAAAACACCTTGATATGTTCAAATGAAAAGAGCTAGCATCTTCTTCCAGTATGGAAATCTTCCAGAACAATTTGCAAGGTCCGTAAATGTTGGCACCTTGTGTTTTGTACACCTTTTGTGAGAAAGCTTTCGTATACATAACCCTGCTCTTTCTCCAAAGGCCTTCTCACAACTGCATTTCCACCTAGAGCAGTATTCCTGCATTTTGTGTGCCCGCAGAGCAGTAGGCTATCTGCATGCAATGAATGCAGGGGGATAAATAGCTCTGCTACCTGGGAGGCAGACTTGCTGAGCAGAAAGCAGACTTGCTTTGAAGTGAATATCCATGCTACTATTTACAACTCTTCCTGCTTTTATAGGAGAAAAGGAATGCATAGCCTTCAAATTTATATATATTAAAGACACTCCTAATATAAAAGAGATTTATAAAATGGAATGAAAGCCCTCTCTGAGGAATACAGCCCATTCCCCTAGGTATAGATTATTCTGTATTCTAAGCTTAGAAAACCTTATTCTCTTACAACAGAAGAGGGGAAACATGGCGGCTGTGTGCAGAAAGAAAGAAGCAAGTGCACACTTACTACTTAATTTTAAAAAAATAAAATGGGAAGGCCAAGTGCTGAAAGGTTGGAACAGGTGTTTGAGGATAAGACAATGTTAGCAAGTTTTCCAGCTTTGCATGGTTGCCTTGTGACGTGCATGTGTGGTTTAGTATAGAATGGATTGCAGAATTCACATCTGATTGGTCTATTTGAAGGCACACAGATTGACCCTAAAGCACCCCAATGCTGGTATTATTGAATGAGACTTTGTGTTGTCTGAAAGCCCCAAACTATGCATCCTTTTTTACCTAACTGAAGTTAAGAAAAACCGCCTTGAATAATTGTACTCTAGCAGTTATCAAAGTTTGACCAAACTGCGGGAGGCAGCGGAAGACAGAAGTGCCTGGCGTGCTCTGGTCCATGGGGTCACGAAGAGTCGGACATGACTAAATGACTAAACAGCAAAGTTATCAAAGCCCCAAGTGTTTTGAGATAAGGCCTCATCAGATTCATATGCTTGGTGGTTCATGCTGCAGTAGAGAAACCACATGGAGTCAAAGCTCAGAAGCCATGAGTCTGAAGCCACTTACTTGGAAGTAATCCCACAGACTTCCGTAGTGCTCCTCCAATTCAGCATGTAAAAAAGTATTGTTGTTTTATTACTTCTCTTGATTGGGTTTGTTCTGCTTACAAGGGTGGGGTGGGGGGAAGAACACAGGAAGCGTTTGGCTTAATTGCCAGACTTTCTTCAGTAAACAATACAAAGTGATTAGAGATGTTTTTTTGGCATGCGCAGGCCAAAGCCACCTAGTGAGAGTTCAAAGAACAAAGCAAACCCTCATTGGAAGAAATTATGCAGCTAACTAAACTTGTATATCTTGGAGCCAGCCATTTCTCCAGCATCTTTGCCCCATTTATCAATGCACAATTACTGTCACCATTGTGTGGTGTCATTAGGCGTAAGGTTACAAGTGCCAGTCGGGATGGGGGAAAAAAAATTGCAGTTATGTTGGCATAATTTTTCATTATCATCTTCATTAACCAGAGCTAGTGGGAGTAAGAGTTTATCCTTGCTCTTGTCATCGTCATGACAACGCTTCCAAAGCTTGTCTGCCAAGAGTCCACCCAATACAAAAAAAGCCTGAATGTCCTCATTATTCCGCCTCTCGCAAGCTCACCCATGCCAAGGGTGATACGCGTTGCAGAGGGCCCTTGATTTATCCCCTGTGATTTCTCTTGACAGCCTGGTATGGTGTCTCAGCTTAAGGCAATCGGTCTGATTTCACAGTTTAATTACTGCTAATCTGAGGGAGCGTGGTCAATGCTAATGAGCCAGTAGCAATCAAAGCAGTAATGGCTACACTCACCCTGTTTCATTCTTGTCCCCCACCCCTTTGAAATAAGCAAGGCATAACCCCACCCCGGCAGCATACTGGGAGTGGGAGTGCGGGGGGGGGGGGAGGAGAAGTCTGATGTACAATTTGTTATGAAATTATTTCAAGCTGAAACACACTTTCCGAAGTATTGTTGTCTCGCCCTGCACAGGAAGCATATGTTCTCTTGTCAAAAGTCTTCAAATTATTTCTTTATTCATAAGAATATTTATAAGCCTTTCCCCGATAAAAATAATATATCAAGGCGGTGCATAATAAAAGAATTAAAATGATAACATAATAAAATACAGGGTATGTGTGTGTGTGAGGGGAAATAACCAAATTCATCGTCTAAAAATACTTGACAAAACATTTGTTTTCAAAAAGTGGTGAAATATCAGAATTGTAGGTGCGGTATTCCAAATTACTGGAACCACTATGCTAAAAACTTTGGTTTGCATAGAAACAAAATGTATATGAGATACTGTAACCGTGGGAGAGTTAGGAGGGTTTCTCCAGATTATCACAGTGAACTGGACAGTATATAAGGGACAAGGTGGTCCTTCAGGTTAATCTGGTCCTAGGTGGCTTAGGACTTATATGTTAACAGCAAAAACTTGAACTTAGCTTGGTAATGTACTGGCAGTCAGTGTAGAGCTATCAGCACTGGTGTAATATGCTGATGATGAGCTGCTCTGGCTAAAAACTAGACCGCAGTATTCTGAACCAGCCTCAATTTCACAACCAACCTTAAGGGTAGCCCCACTTAGAGCATATTGCAATAGTCCAGTCTAGAGGTTACCAAAGCCTGCACCACTATGGACAATCTACCCCTGGCCAAAGCCAAAGCTGGGAAAAAGAACTCTTAACCACTGAGGACACCTGTGCCTCCAGTAACAGGGATGTATCTAAGGGTACTTCCAAGGTAGATACCTGTTCCTTCAGGGAGAGTGTAACCCCATCAAGAACAGGAAACCTGACAATTTCCTGAACATGGGAACTGCTCATCTACCAGCCTTCTGGCTCACCAGGATTCAGCCTCAGTTTATTGGCCTTCCTCCAGCCCTTCATTGACTCCAAGCAGTGGTTGAGAACTCACACCATCTTGTTTCAGATGTTACAGAGAAGCAGAACTGTGTGCCATCAGCTTCCTGGTGCCACCTTGCTCCATTAGAGGAAGCTAATGACCATTTCCAAAGCATTGGGACAAGATGGTACCCTGAGGGACTGCACAATGCAAATCCCAGAGGGATGACATGCTCTGTGAATGGTCCTGCAGGTAGAAATGAAACCACTGAAGTGTAGTGCCACCAATTCCCATCCCACAGAACAGGCCCGGGAGGAGACCATGGCAGATGATACTGAATAGACTGAGAAGTTGAGCAACAGTAACAGGATCTCACACCCACTGTCCCTTCATGCTGAAGGTCAACCAAAGGGGCAACCATTGCTGATTCAACCCTGAAACTATTCCTGGTCTCTTCCAAGATTATCTGTAGTTGCATCACCACTACTGTCTTGATCACGTTGCCCAAAAAAGGAATATTAGCAGTTGGCCAATAATTGTGCAGCACAGTTTGATTTAATGTTGCCTTCTTTAGGACCAGTTGTACAATTGCTTTAAAAAATAATAATGATAGAAGTGTTTCTCCTTCTTGTAATGAGACCTTCACTACTGTCTGGACTCACAAGGGCTTCCATGGTGGATGACCTTTAATCAGCTTTAATCAGCCAAGATGAGCAAGGCTTGAGAGCATATGTGACACATGCATACTTGCAAGCACCTTGCACACATCCTTCAGCTGCAACAACTGAAACTGATCCCATAAAACTTGGCACACCTTGCCTGGACTTGATATAAAAAGGAAGCAGCCACAGATGCTAAGCAGTAACAGAGGAAGCAGTGAAACAACCCAGAGGGTTCATTAGCCAATCAATTCAATTCCCAGCAATGGAAAAGTGAAAATATACGGAAACTCTGGATACAAGACATCCAATTCAAAGAGAGTCAAGGAGGCAGATTTGAGATGGAACAAAAACTGATGATCGGAAAAAATGCATTCAAAGGGTGTGACAAATCTACCTATGCACAAGATCATGCATTGTTTTTGGTACTTAGTTTGGAATAACTAAGTGCCATCTTTCTCTATGGGGTTTTAAAACAGGGGTCAGCAAACTTTTTCAGCAGGGGGCCGGTCCACTGTCCCTCAGACCTTTGGGGGGGTGGTGGTGGACTATATTTTGGAAGAAAAAAAAGAACGAATTCCTGTGCCCCACAAATAACCCAGAGATGCATTTTATATGAAAGGACACATTCTACTCATGTAAAAACATGCTGATTCCCAGACCGTCCGCAGGCCAGATTTAGAAGGTGATTGGGCCAGATCTGGACCCTGGGCCTTAGTTTGTCTACCTATGATTTAAACCTTCAGAGACCCTGAACTGTTCCAAAAGTTTAGAAACTTCCAAATCATCCTCAGAGGCAGGATACTAGTGTCACTACTGAACTGAAATGAGAGGAAGGAATCCAAACTGCAGCTGCAATGGCTGTGATCATTCCAGGGATCTCTGTTTGGGATATCATTTGCTCGGTAGTAATGGGCAGTTCACCCTCTACATCTCTTCACTCGTGCTGAAGCTCAAATGCGCTTTCCTCCCCTCTCCCCGATCTTCAGACAGAATGTTCCCCTTTGCTGGTATACCAGTTAGTACCTTCTGCCTGAATCTCAGTGGTCCCTGGAGGAAGCTATCTCAGCTGGATGGGATGGAGTCAGAATGTACCAAGTCAGCAAAGAGGTCAACCACTTGCTCATAAATCATTTAGTGCACGTCATGAGTTCTAGCCGGCTGCCAAGACAAGTAACATCGTGTGTTGGGATTATGCCAGGGACCTCTGCCAGCTAGAGGCAGGCAAAGGATGGGCACGGCAGCTTTCTTGATGGGCATTTGCCCACTGTTGCCCCACTGTGCCACTACCATCTTGGGGTAGATGCAATCAGTTTTTGCCAAAAGGATGTCCAAAGGACTCCAAAGTAGAAATGCCTCCCGATTTTTAAACCTTAGCACGTGTTACACTAGGGAAGTCCATCACACAGCTGCGTCACTTGCATGAGGCTAAAGTCATGGGTGCTTCAGACACGCCCCCCCCCCCCGCTTCCACACTGCTTAGAGCTAAGGCATGGGTTGGCTTTGAGTTACATCCAAACCAGGCTTGTGGTATGTTTCTCTCTAAACAAACAACAAATTATAACTACAGTGGTACCTGGGTTCTCAAACACCTCAGTACTCAAACAACTTGGAACCCAAACACTGCAAACCCAGAAGTAAGTGTTCTGGTTTGCAAACTTTTTTCAGAAGCCGAACGTGCTCTGTTTTGAGTGTTATGCTTCCGATTTGAGTGCCACACTTCCGTTTTGAGTGTTACTGTCTGTTTGAGGTCTGTCTGTTTCTGCTATTTATTTTGCATTTTTGTTTTTGCAGCTTTTTGTTTTGTTTTTGTGACTGTGTGGAACCCAGTTCAGCTACTGACTGATTGATTGTGTGACTGCAGTACATTGTTTATTGAATTCATTTTATGGATCAATGGTCTCGTTAGATGGTAAAATTCATGTTACATTGCTACTTTAGGGGTTGTTTTTAAAAGTCTAGAATGGATTAATCCATTTTGCATTACTTTATATGGGAAAGCGCACCTTGGTTTTGGAACGCTTTGATTTTGGAATGGATTCCAGGAACAGATTAAGTTTTAGAACCAAGGTACCACTGTATAGGGAAAACAAACCATGAGCACTGGTTGGAACGTATTGCTTAGCCAAGCAAGTGCTACTTAGCTTAACTATGGTTTAAAGTGATGTGCAAACCAGGTCAATGCATGTGCGAGAGCACTTGTGTGAATGTGAATGTGGGGAGCTTGCTTTCAGGCCTGAAGCAAGAGAAAGATTGAAGTGTTTGCTTACACGGGGAGCAGAATGCAGCATTATTTCATGATACTGTACTGCAGAGTCTGTTTCCTCCCAATGGAATTATTTTTTTTCTTGGTATTTTCTAACTGTTTTTGTCATCTGAGAATTCACATCAGCACCAAAAGGCATCTCAGCATAGTGCTATTTAATAATATATCAAATAACTCTGCCAGTTACAAAATTACAGCCCGAGCATATGGACATTCCTACTTTGTTCATTTGTACCTACTTCCAAGTAAGTGGGCACAGGATTGCAGCCTTAGGGGGTAAACTGCAATCCTGTATCCATTTGCACGTGCTGAATTTCAACCTAGGTTATAACAGAGTTTAGTTATGCAAAGAAAAAACAATATACTGTACAGTAATATTACTGGGTTAGCTTTTCAGCTAAGAGCACGACACACGGAAGCATAATATTAATAACCGTTGATGACTTAGCATGCATACACTTGCATTTGTGGGCTTGGGTTCTGATAAACAATTTGAAGAGCAACCCTTAAACTTAACAAATGGAATTCTTTTACCGTTGAATGTCTGTTTTGGTACACGATTCCTTCCACAGAGGCTGTACGTACCAGTTTCTTGTTCTAGTTTTCAATTATTAGTTTCTTTTTATCTTTTCATATCTGTATCACTAGTCTCTTAGTGACTATAACATTTAAAGCTGCTGAACCACAGTTTCCCATATTTATTCGGATTTCTCTCGATATTCATCAAACTTTAAAATTACATGATTAGGTTACAGCAGAATTCTGGCTGATAAGAAAAATAAAATTAATTCCCGCAGTCCAAAATAGAGAGTTTATTAAACAAATTTAATTAAATATTAACAGGAATAACAATCATTTCTGCTTAATGCACAGGGGACTGAGATAACCAATGACACAGTAGCCTGGTAGGAAATGCTAATTAAAATACCTGAACAGAGCTAGTCTTATGACAGGGGGGAAAACTTCAATATATGCTTGTTTTATCTAAGGTATTAACTCCCCCCCCTTCGTGGAATTAATTTTGCGAGCTTCTCCGTCTTTTGAAACATTACAAAAAACCAAGTAAAGGAATGCTCTGAGAGTCTTTGACCTAAGTAAACATAATGCATTATTGTCTGTAATGTAACATTATCTTCCCATCTAAAGTACACCTAACGTTTTCTTATCAGCCAGAATTATACTGTGTATGCAACACAATCCTAGGCAATTGGAGAACCTGTCTTCATGAATGATCTAGCTTCCCACCCCCATAGCCTCAACTTGTGCTCAGGCTATAATGCCCACAGTTTCGTTCTTTAACTTGGGAATAAGTCCCACTGAACCTACTAGAACAGCACTGCATGACAAGTATCTGCCAAACCTATGTTATGGAGGGAGCAGTCCCATCAACATGTCAACAGGTGACTGAACATGACGCATGTGCTGAAAAATATTTGTGAACAGGGGTGAAAAATATCTCACAGACTCAACCCACTGACTGCCAAGTGGATCTTGCTAGTTTAGAATACTTGCAACTTTTAAAACGCTTATTTTTGGTTGTTTCAAATCCCTTTGAAGGAATCATTTCTTCAGTGGGGAAAAAAATATTCTTATTAAAACATTTTGAGAAAGCTAGCAGGAAGAGCTTTTCACCAAGACGGAAAGAAGTCATGGAAAGAGTCAAAGAGCAACCTGCATGGCAGCTGAAATGTGAGCGCTTCTGGGAATTGGTTTAAAAATTTGGAAGACAAGGCACAGCTCACACACTGTATGAGGAGCAGGCAAGCGGGTATCCTTTCAAGTAGTAATTTCTCAAATGATATTCTGCTCACTGGCAAGCTCCCGTGTTATTGAAACTGTATTTCTTGAATTGTTTGAACTGGTACAATTTCTAACCTATAATAAAGCTGCCGCCTTCTGTTTTTCTAAAGGAATACTGCTGTTGTTGTTTTTCTCCAGGAAAGGGGTGAAATGGCAATGGCCCTGCCTCTCTCTCGAAATAAAGAAATCAGAGAAAACAGACAAGACAAAGAAGGATGAGGTTAGATTTGAGACAAACCTAGTAAGGAACAATATTAAGAGGGAGACGGAAGGGGAAGAGGGAGAGGGATAAGAAGCCTTCAGGCAAACAAGCAAGAAATGCAGCAGTGGTGAAATAAAAGGGAGAACAAAACCGAGTCACATTTCATCTCAGAAACTCTGGATAATTCCTTCCCCTGCTAGAAAAGGTCTTAAAGGATAACTGTACTAGAGGACTCTCAATTCAACTTGGGTTAGCAGTGCTAGAATGATTAGGAGAATTCTAATACATTTTCATTCATTGCAATCACTGGAGCCAGAAGCCCATTCGAGTTAGGCCAATACGATACAATCCCTGAATGGTAGAGAAAAGGATATCATCTAATATTGATACCTTCCACCAATTGGCATTGCATAAAATAACAGGAGCCACATGAGGGCTTGGCTTTCATTTCCACAGGTCACCAGATACCAGGCTATCATTTGCTTTAATTTGCCAAAATAGTTGAGGCGTGGATTTGAAGCACAGGTTTCAGTGATATGCAGTGATTAGGGGGAGTTTAAATTTAGACACCTTTTAAAGGTCTGACCTTGTGGATTCAGCATAGTATACAGCATCTTAAAAATATGAACATGTAACTTTGGACAGGAGGTGAATGCAACCAGGCCTATGTAGCAGGAAATTTTGAGTCTTTGTTGATCACTCGTCCAGTTGGCTTGTCTCTGCTGGGGTGGCTTGTGTGATTCCAGATGTAATTTTGCCACTGGTCTTTTAATTTAATTTAAAGCTGAACTGAGTAATAACAAATGTGTTGTCTCTTATCTTATGGGTGGCATATCACAGAGTTCATGACAAACGAAAGCATTGGTACCTTTGAATCATTAACAGATCTGACAACAAATGAATGAGCTTATTCTTTTGATGATCTAATTATTCTGTTGATTATTTTTGTTAATTGAATAAAAAAAAGAATTTTTTTTACCTAGGATCCCAAAGTAAATGGGGGGAAAAAATCTTAAGTGTAAACTAATTTGCAGTTTAAGCTATTTCTAGAAATAAAGGCCATCTTTTAACATTTTATTCATTACTAGTCCTGTTTAATAATAATCCACCAAAACATCTTAAAAATAAGCAAGTGCAATCCAACAGAACTGTGGGAGATTCATAATCACATAAAAACACCTAAAAAGAACTCTGTTGGAAAAAATGGGACATCCCGTTTTTGTGTGTGTGAGATTGTGGCAGCCATTTTGGGTGCTGTGATCTTGTGCTGTGCTCAAGAAAAAGCAATCCAGAGCCCCATGCAGAGCCCCAAGGTGCACATTTTTGGATGCCGTGAAAGATCTTGCCCTGAAAAAGCACTTTTTTCAAGGCAAGAGCAAGGCGTGGGTCACGTGACTCACTAGGGAGCACCCGCCAGGAGATGTGCATCCTGTTTTGTGTCTCCAAAAGTTGGATAATAATAATAATAATAGTAATAATAATAGTAGTAGTAGTAGCAGTAACAACAACAACAACAACAATTTATTATTTATTATTTATACCCCGCCCATCTGGCTGGTTTTCCCCAGCCACTCTGGGTGGCTTCCAACAAAATACTAAAATACAATAACCTATTAAACATTAAAAGCTTTTGGTAGTTATTTTTCTCTTTGACATCTGGTGGGAGGGCGTTCCACAGGGCGGGCGCCACTACTGAGAAGGCCCTCTGCCTGGTTCCCTGTAACTTGGCTTTTCACAGGGAGGGAACTGCCAGAAGGCTCTCGGCGCTGGACCTCAGTGTCCGGGCAGAACGATGGAGGTGGAGATGCTCCTTCAGGTATACTGGACCGAGGCCGTTTGGCATGGTATGCTGTTCTCACAGTGACCAACTAGAAGTCCATGGAAAGCTCACAGAGAGGAACCATCTTCTCACTTACGATTCCCAGAATTCAGCGGTATACTGCTTCTGACAATGGAGGGAGTGCTAACCTATAGCCATTATCCTCCAAGAATTTGTCTAATCCTCTTTTGAAACCATCCAAGTCTGTGACCATCATTACATCTTGTGGGACCACATTCTACCGTTAACAAAGTATTTTCTTTTGAATCTTCCAACATTCCACGTCATGGGATGACCTTGGATTCTAGTATTACAAGAGAGGGAGAAAAACTTATCCCCATCACCCCAACAACCATTTTGTTAACAGTCATCAGGAATGGAGGCTGATCTTAGGGCACGTCATATATTTTCATTAGAAGATCTGCATTTTCACATTTGAGTTCTTTAAAGACAGATCGACATCTACTTGTCCTTGATCATACTAGGGAAAGCTATGCACTTATGCTCAATTGGTTACTTTACCAGATAAGGAGCACATCTTTGTGGTTCCAGCATCTGATATGACTGATATATTATCAGTGCCGTCATTAGACAAAATGAGTCCTGGGCACATCTTCCCCATCTCACTGGAGAGTTGACCGCATCCTAGATATTAGATGTGGGGAGCAAGCTCATCCCTACCTTTTCTCTCTAGGACCACTGTGACTGCTAATGAAAGGAAAACGCTCCCCACATCTGACACAGTTGTGTGCTCAGTTTGAGACCAACACAACACGGATGGGAAAGGAAAAGCTACACTCTCTCTGGGAGTGTATTTGGTAGCCAGGAACACAACAGCTCAGTACTTAACAGTATTGGTTAGAACCATTACCCAATTAGAGAAATCATACTGTGCAATCCTATTCATGCTCACCCAGAGGTAAGCTCTGCTGAATTTAATGGGAAGTATTCACATGTAAGTGAATACAGCACTGCAGCCTTAGTCAGATTAATTGTTTAATTTGGAAAATCTTATTTTTTTCCACAGGAATAAAAACAATAATTCTGACAGGATGGTTCATCTCATGGATGCTTTAGCTGAGATTCCTACATTACAGGGTATTGGACTAGATCATCCTTGGGGTCCCTTCCAACTCTACAATTCTATGACGCTATGATTCTATGACATGGAAAACTTGTTTCTATATCTACACTTGGGTTATAGCAGGTACCGTATTATAAGAGCCAATCCTTTCTTTGTGAAAGAGGGACGGGATGTCTTCTCTAAGATGGTGGCGATCATCTGCAGTTCTTGTAAGCACCAGTTGTTAAAATGGATGTTTTTTAAAAATATATATATATTTATTTCCTACATTTCCTCTAAAGAGCTCAATGTGGCAATACATTCCCCTCCCCATTTTATCCTGCCCTGTGGAACGCCCTCCCATCAAGTGCCAAAGAAATAAACAACTGTTGAAAGCCGCCTAGAGTGGCTGGAGAAACTCAGCCAGATGGGCAGGGTATAAATAAATAAATTTATTATTATTATTATTATTATTATTATTATTATCCTCAAATTATGCCTGTAAGGTAATGACTGGTGACTGATCCATGGTCACCCAATGAGCTCCATGACTGAGTGGGAATTTGAATGCAGGCCCAATGCTCTAACTGCTACAATCTGCTGCCTGATCAGAGGCAAAGTGTTCCAAAATTATCGCTGAATCAACTAAAGGTTGAACACCAGCATGTACAGTGTTCATTATTTCCTGAATGACCAGCTCAACTATTGCAGTAGGCAAAAATGGACAATACAGTGGTACCTCTGGTTACAAACTTAATTCGTTCTGGAAGTCCGTTCTTAACCTGAAACTGTTCTTAACCTGAAGCACCACTTTAGCTAATGGGGCTTCCTGCTGCCGCCGTGCCATTTCTGTTCTCATCCTGAAGCAAAGTTCTTAACCCAAGGTACTATTTCTGGGTTAGCAGAGTCTGTAACCTGAAGCGTCTGTAACCCAAGGTACCACTGTAGTAATAATAATAATAATAATAATAACAACAACAACAACAACAACAACAACAACAATTTATTACTTATATCCAGACCTACATTTCTATGCTGTTGTGCAACACTCCTTTTCTAGATAGCAGGTTATGGGAACAAAAGGGCTGTTGTTGTGAGTGCGTTTTAAAATACAATGAATATTGCTTTTTTTTTATTGCTAAGACAAAATAAATTATTAATAAGATTGTAAATAGAAATAGAACTAAATTGAAAAGTAAGATTCATCCATATGCAATATTATTATTATTTAAATGCCTACCTACAAATCATTCATACATAATGCCTTCAGGACACAACTCTCTTCTAGTTCACCAGCTACCCAAGAGACCTTTCAGCTAGCTCTTTATTATGCAGGGTTAATGCCAATCTCCGCCAGCTACCGTACGGCATGCCATTGTGACGTAAGATGACTTGATGTTTTCACAAGAGCTGTTCTCTTTAAATGTGCCATCTTCTTAATTCATTCTCCCGAAGAGAACAGTAACACGTTACAGCTTTTCGTTGTACCAATATTAATTGCCAATGGCTTGTTTTTACATTGGAAGCAAATAGCTCACATGGATTAGATTCTAATCTAATTTTTTTTTTAAAAAAACCAGCTGCGATGAAACAGTCCATTGTTCTCCTGGCAGGAATGGCTACTTCCCCCCCCCCCAACCAACAGAGAATAAAACAGGGAATAAAACCGTACCGATTGGTAACATCTGCAGCAAGTGTAACGGCAGAAGTAATGCTTATGGTTTCAAATCTCATCTTCGTCAGGCTGAGTTCTGATAATGCTCCTTGGAATCCTGCTATGCTGCGGAATTGTTGTTAATTTCATCATGACAAGCCTATGCTGGAAGGGCAAAGTCAGTCGCGGGGGAAATGAGACTTCCAGTGGTGCAAGCCTTTCTGCTACAGGAGTGCCAGGTCCCCTCGAAGGCAGGCTTCCTATTCCCTCCAGGCTTCCAAGGCATGGTGTGATTCTTAGAACCACAGAATTGTAGAGTTGGAAGGTACCCCGAGTCATCTAGTCCAATCCCATGCAATTCAGGATTCCTATCCGCAGCCATCCTTGAGAAGGCTCAAACCACCAACCTTCTGGTTAACAGCCAGACACCCTGACCCTCCTTGCTGCACATCTACTAAAGGTTCAAGAATATCATATGAAAACCTGGATTTGGGAGTCATTGCAACAAACTAGTAAGGGCTGTCAAAGTCTGTGTTTCAGCAGATGGAGCAAATTAATTCAAATGGGTGGAAGAGGGCAAGATTTAAAAAAACACACGTTTAGGGGTCTTATCTTTGATGATGAGATGTCAAAGGGATTTCATCTTTGTGTCCACCCCCACCCCCAATTTCCTACCCTGACAAAGATCTAGCAGCATGTAGTTCTGGGAACTGTTAAGGAAGCTTCAAGGATACACTTAGGGCTCGTCCACACTTGTTGCATGCCTAGAGAACACAGGCCCAAGCAGCTGCCACCCTCCTTTCCCACGGAAAACCTGCTCTTTAGCTTTGTTGTTGTTGTTTAGTCATCTAGTCATGTCCGACTCTTCATGACCCCATGGACCAGAGCATGCCAGGCACTTCTGTCTTCCACTGCCTCCTGCAGTTTGGTCAAACTCATGCTGGTAGCTTTGGGAACACTGTCCAACCATCTCGTCCTCTGTCGTCCCCTTCTCCTTGTGCCCTCCATCTTTCCCAACATCAGGGTCTTTTCCAGGGAGTCTTCTCTTCTCATGAGGTGGCCAAAGTATTGGAGCCTCAGCTTCAGGATCTGTCCTTCCAGTGAGCACCCAGGGCTGATTTCCTTCAGAATGGATAGGTTTGATCTTCTTGCAGTCCATGGGACTCTCAAGAGTCTCCTCCAGCACCATAATTCAAAGCTCTTTAGCTTTAATTCGAAACTAATGGCAATACGTAGAAATTCCAAATGCCATTTGCTCCGATTGAGTGCTAAAACAACAGAAGTAATTAGATTATAACACTGTGGTTAGGATTCGATAGATGGAAGGTAGGATGCAGCAGAAGGGGGGAAACAACAACAGCCTGGAAAACAGGGTGGGAAGTCGACAAGAATAAGAGAAAAGACGAAACTGTGTTTTGACTGTATATGTAAAAAAAGTTGAAACTTCATAAAATATAATTGGAAAAAATGCATGGTTTCCCCCCAGGGGAAATCAGTGGTACAAGAGGAAGTATAGAGTTTGGGAGTAACAGAAGGGGAGAAAAAGGGAGAAGAACACAAGAAGATTAACTTGCGACACAGAAGGATAAAACCCACTGAGGCCATATGTCTGAACATTAGGATTCAGCCCCCAGCCACATGAGAGCAACAAGATAGTTGCTCCTGACTTGGGGCACTTCTAAAGTCACCTCCAGTTTTCCCCCTGGAGAAGTATAATTTAACCAATAGCAAGGTTATCTCCAGTTTATGGAGATAACATGGAAATCCTCTTTCTGCTCTAACAAGAGTTGTTTATCAGAATAACAGTGCTCAGGTAGCAGCCTCTGAACCTCGACTATGTAAATAAGCTGTGTATGTCATGTACCGATGGGGCTATTAAGTATCATTATGAGAACTTGGCTTCCCTCCTAGACCACCAAAGCATATCTGCCGGAATGGCTAGAGCTAATATTTAAAACCACTTTAATCTACGCTGCAGTTAATGTATCTAGATATGCAAATGGCAAATTTGCTAACAGAGTAGATGGTACATAATTTAGCATTCACAATTTACAACAGAACATCTGAAAATATACCCCTATTTATGCTAATCAGTCCTAGCTTTTATATTCTGGAAGGTATTGCAGATAGGGGCTCTAAAATCGAAACAGGAGTAGTGCGGGACAGAAACAAGTTCCAAAAGTAGATTAAATGTATAATCTGGTAATCCACTCCCAGAAGGCTTTTAAAAGAGAGAGGGGGAAATGAGCAATGGGTACTTAAATAAATTACCCAGAAAATGACTGCTTGAGAAAAGAGTGAATATTATCTCATCAGCAAGATGCACAAAAGAAGGGGGAAACCAGAGAAGTCTAAAAGGGTGGAGATATGGAATCACATCTTGTTACTTGAGTAGTAAAAGGGAAGCTGTGAAATGATCTGTATGGAAAGGACTCTCACAAAATGCAGACCTACGTTAGGTGGAATTCTGGTGCTGTTTCATTTATAATTTACTCCTTAGGAAAATGCAAGGGGGCAGCATAAGACTTGGTTTAAATATATTAATGTGAACATTAGTGACTGACTGAAGGAAAGAAATAACCTTACACCATACTGAATCAAATATGTCTTAAGAAAATTAATTGAGGAAGGGAATGCTACCTTGGCCCCATGACCATGGGTGCCATGCAGTGTGCATGGCCCTAGGATTGAAATTTGTTCGTGTCTGCCCCCTTCATGGGGAGTTTTGTAGGTGCTAGGGCACCCAGGGCCCCAAGGTGTTGGCACCTATGAATTGGTCCAGATTCCATTTTCAGGTCTAGGTCCAGGCAACAAGTGGCGAAACAAGGTGATAATCATCAAGGAAGTTGGTGTGGGGAGTAGACCCCTTTCTTTGCATTTTTAGACTGAACTAAAGCATAGTTGCTTTTGAATTATGGTGCTGGAGGAGACTCTTGAGAGTCCCATGGACTGCAAGAAGATCAAACCTATCCATTCTGAAGGAAATCAGCCCTAAGTGCTCACTGGAAGGACAGATCCTGAAGCTAAGGCTCCAATTCTTTGGCCACCTCATGAGAAGAGAAGACTCCCTGGAAAAGACCCTGATGTTGGGAAAGATGGAGGGCACAAAGAGAAGGGGACGACAGAGGACGAGATGGTTGGGCAGTGTTCTCGAAGCTACCAGCATGAGTTTGATCAAACTGTGGGAGGCAGTGGAAGACAGGAGTGCCTGGCGTGCTCTGGTCCATGGGGTCACGAAGAGTCAGACACAACTAAACGACTAAACAACAACAACAATGCATAGTTGCAATTCAATGGGCTGGTGAAGGAATGCCCAGCCTCAGAGCTGAAGCTCTCTTTCCTTTCCTCTCACTGTGAAGCTAGCCCTTATGTTTACAGCTCCTTTATTTATTTATAAGTAAATCAGTGTATCAAACTAAAACACAGATCAGGCCAACTGCAAGAGATCAGATTAATCCATCTGCTTTGTGCAACAATCACTACATTAAAACAGCAAAATTAAAGTTAACAAATTAAAAACAAACACATGTTACAAGACAGCAGATGGAAAGCAATCAATTTAGTGGTGCCTTTTTAGATCGAATTTCTCCATAGGCCTAGGTGAAGAGATTATTCAGGTAAAGCTAAACAGTGATCGCTCCAGCTGTTCCTCTGAGGAGAGGGAGAGCCATAGATTTTGCACCACTACAGATAAGTCTCTTGTGTCACTGGACTATGAGCTTTGCCCAATGGCAGCACATCAAGAAGTGCCTCACCTGCTGATGGTTTCTGAGAATAAGTCAAACTGCTGGTTTTCACCTTTAAAACTCAACACTGCCCGGATCCTGTTTACCTGAAGGAAGGAACTCATCATCCTATAGGTTCCTCCCCATGCTTTGCAAACTTTCATTAAAATTCTTTTGTGACCATCTTACCATCTGATATAGTTAGGGGTCTTTTTGGTAGTGATGCCTTAGCTGTGAAATTTCATCCTTGGGGAGGCTCACTAATCCATCTCCCTTTGCAATTTCAGAAGACGGTTGTTTCAAGCGATTGCCAGATTGCTTTGAAAATTAGATGCTCTGTTTGTTTTCAATTGGAAATTAAATTGTTTTTATCCGGTGTTTCAATATCTATAGCTTTTCATTGCTACGCTTTCTTTGTTTTGATATTGTTCTTTACGACTTTCTTTTCATTCTTCTTGATTTTACCAGCATGGACTGCTTTGAGAATCTTGGGCTACAAAGCTGTTTATAAATTTGAGAGCTGAATAAATTCATCTATAAAGACCTGCCTTTTCACAGGAAAATGAATTGGTGGTGGGTTGAATCCCTAAACTCATACGATTTGTATAACTCACAGTTTTGCACATCTGTGCCACATCAGGACAGCTAGATCACATAGGCTGCAATCCTAGACTCATTTGACCTGGGAAGGGAGCGTCCATCAGATTGCACTGATAGAGCCATTCTCAGTAGCTGCAAACTTTTCTCCTGGAACTTAGCATCTGTTGAAATTCTTACAATAGGAGGTATAGCCAGTGTTGGTTAAAGCAGAGTTCCGTGCCCAGCGGAAGGATGAGGAGTACGTGCTGCATACTCTTGGTTGCTTTATTTACAGTTCAAAGCAGTTATATTACAGAAAGACATCTTGCCTCTGCCGGAGCAGAAAAGCATCCTCTCTCCTCGACAGCTTGGAGAGAAACTACACAGTGAAAAACAGGAAACCAGTGTACGTCACATCCAGTCTCCCTTTCCCGTGAGAAACTCCAACAGTACAGTACAGACTGTGGAATGTAAACACCTGTCTCGTGACAAGCCCTTTCGCTGCACAGTGAAGGAAAACAGAAACCAACATCCTCCCCCTTTCTGTGAACATCACTGGGCAGCGTGTTCGTACAATATCAGTACAAACCCAACTTCTGCACATAGGTACAGTGTTGATCCCTTGATACAATCTTGGATAATACATCAGCAGGAATTTTATTACCTGGCATATAGGACACCGTTACGAGTCCCTTCTGAATACATTCCCTAGCATGCTGCAATTTTAATTGCAAGTGCTTCGTGCTTTGCTTACAACCTTCAGACTTCAGCAAAGCCAAACATGCTTTGTTGTCCTGGTAAACCTGGATTGGACATTTGACAGGAATTTTCATATCTTTGCACAATTGTATCAACCATTCACAATCCTTAAGTGAATAAGACAGTGCATTCAGTTCAGCTTCACAAGTACTTAAGCTAACTGTTGTTTGCTTCTTGCATGACCAATCAAACAGACCCTGATTGTACATGTAGCAAACTCCAGACGTACTTTTCCTGTCTTCAGTGTCACTTCCAAAACTTGCATCTGCAAATATCTCAAGACCACCAGACTTCTGATTGTTAAATCTCAGTCTGTAATGCATAGTGCCTTTCAAATACCGCGCTATGCGTTTCAGAGCTTTCCAATCCTTGACACTAGGATTGTTGACTTGTCTGCTTAGCAAATTACAGCTAACAGCAATGTCTGGTCTTGAACATCTGGCAATGAAGTTTAGCTTGCCTAGCACACTTCTGTACAGTGTAGAGTCAGAAAATGCTTCTCCAGTGTCATCTACCTGATAACCTGTTGTCATCGGTGTGTCTACAGGGTTAGCATCCATCAGGTTTAGTTTGCTTAACACATCAGCAATTTTCCGTGACTGGTGTACTAGAATGTTACCATCTTGATCTCTTTCTATTTCCAGAGATAGGTAGTTGTTTACCTCACCAAGATCTTTCATGTCAAAGTGCTCTTTCAGTTGAGCTAGGGCGTTATTGTACATTGCGACATCTTTCCAAAAGAATAATAAATCATCAACATAAAACAAACAGTACAGTTTCTTTTGCCCCTCCTCTTTGACAAATACACATGGATCAGCTTTCCCTTGCTGAAAACCTAGAGAAAACAATACTTCAGTGAGTCTTGTGTGCCAACACCGTGCACTTTGTTTGAGACCATAAAGGGATTTCTTCAGAGCACAAACAAATCCCTGTTTTACCTGTACGCCATCAGGTGGAAGCATATAAAGTGATTCATCCAGAGATCCGTACAGAAAAGCTGTATTAATATCATGGTGACTAATGTGTAGATTTTCCTCTGCAGCTAGCTTGAGCATAAGCCTAATGCTTTCATACCTCACTGTGGGTGAGTAGGTCTCGTGATAGTCTTCACCTGGTACTTGTGCAAAACCTCTGGCTACCAATCTGGCTTTGTGTCTGACTATCTTGCCATTTTGATCAGTCTTCGCTTTGAAGACCCATTTGCTTCCAAGCAGTTTCATTCCTGGAACTACTGGAACTAGCTCCCATGTTTTGTTCCTTTCCAAGGAATCAAGCTCAGCCTTCATGGCATTTAACCATGGTTCAGCTTCCTTTGAATCCAAACCCTGGATTTCTTGGAAACTTGAAGGTTCAAATACCTTCTTGGAGCTTTTAACAGCTGTTACTGCTATCGTAGCAAATTCATCAGCAAATCTCTTTGGAGGTTTGCCTTTTGTGGCTCTCTGTGACCTACGAATTAGCCTTAAGTCTTCAACACTCTCCTCTTCCTTCTTAGGAGAAAAGCGACCTATTGTGAACAATGGTTCTTCCAATTCTTGATCAGAGCTTTCAGAGGGTCGCATAGAGGCTTTCGCACTCTTGAAATCCTCTGAATCACCCGATTCAGTTTCAGATTCAGACTCAGAACCTTCATCAGTGGGTGTGGGTTGTTGTGGTTGCTTCTGACTATCCTCAGTCTCATCACTGTCATCAGGATAACATTGGAAAATTCCCACATTCTCCCCCCACTTTGCATTGTATTCAACACTTCTCGTGAGCTTAATTGTCTTAGAGTCAGTCATCATTATTCTGTAAGACCCTTTCTGATAACCTAGAAAGATACCATGCAATCCACGCTTGTCTAACTTTGAATTTTGTGGTGAATGAACCCACATGTCAGAACCAAAAATTTTCATGTGTTTGATGTATGGCTTCTTGCCAAACATCTTTTCATAGGGGGTACAACCAATCGCTGAAGATAACCTGCGATTGTAACTGTAAACAAAACACGAGAGAGATTCGGCCCAATAACTCTCTGGAAGATTGGCATCATGCAGCAAGGTTTTTAACCCTTGAAGCAATGTCTGATTTGCCCGTTCCGCAAGTCCATTCTGCCATGGCGAGCGAGGACTAGACAAATCGTGTTGAATTCCTTTCTCAGTCAGAAAAGCTTCAAACTGCTGAGAAGTGAATTCTCCCCCGCGATCACTGAAAAGAGTCTTTATCTTCTTACCATGCACATTTTCCAACCAAGCACAGAATTCCTTGAACCTAGGAAAAGCCTCTGATTTCTGCTTGAGATTGTACACAAAAATATATCTAGAAAATGCGTCAATGAGAACCATGAAGTACCTATTTCCACCCAAAGAGGGCGCTAGTGGTCCAACCAAATCAGCATGAATAATCTGGTATGGTTCCGTAGTTTGCCTACTAGACACCTTACCTTTCGCAGCCATTTTCACCTTGTTTGCTGCGCATGCTTTGCACTTCATGTGGTACCTGCAGGGTCTAATAGTCATACCTTCAACCAAGGCAGGCATTTTAGATACTGCCTCAAAATGCAAATGACCAAATTTTCGATGAAAATCATGAATACATCCTGCATGCAAACTTTTGTTAGAACCTGCAATGCAACAAGTGTCATCCTGCACAACATCATCATAATACAAAACAAACAAACGATCAACATATTCAGCATGCAATTCATAGTCATTTTTCTTTGTGATGATGCACTTCTTGTTCTTGAAGGAAACGTCAATGTTCCGCTCATTCAGTTGTCCAACGCTGAGCAGATTATGTTTGGCGTCTGGCACGTAAAGGACATTCTGTATCGATAAGTCCAAACTGTGAAGAACAACAGTTCCGTAGCCTTTACTGGGAATAGTGTGGTCATCCGCCTGGTGAATCGCACCTTCCTGCGGTGTAAAAGACACAAAAAGTCTCTTATCGTTGCACATGTGGTGGGTCGCCGCCGAATCAACAACGAAGAAAGATCTAGACGTCTTCTGGACCTCTGCAACCTTTGGAGTGAAGCGTGAAACCATAGCCTTGTGCTGCGTTGTCCTAGACACCGGACCTTTGCCTTTGCCTCGGCCTTTTCCACGCGATGAGCTTTCGCTGCGCTGCTCTGTCTTGGCCCTGGGATATCTGCATTCCCTCTTCATATGGCCTAGACGTCCACACGAGTAGCATTTCACTGCCTTCAAAGCTTTGGCGCCATCTGGTGGTTCCACTGCACTATGGGATGACGTCTGTGAAGACTCCCCCTTGCCCATGCAGCTAGCACCCCGGCGATCTGCTTCATTTAACACCACGGCAGTAACAAAGTCCACTGTTAGCTGAGCTGTTGGCTGCACAGCAATCTGGGTTGCAACAGACTCCCAACCTGAACCCAAAGATTGTAGTATCATGAAAGAATACACAGCCTCTGGAAAGTTGAGTCCTCTCTGTTGCAGCTCATGTCTCAGATTTTGCATCTGCATCAGATGTAAACGCACATCTCCACCTTCAGCAAGAGCCATATTATGCAGCTTGTTAAAGTAAAACATAGTAGATCCAGCTTCTGTCCTTAAGTGAGCCTCTCTCAAAGAATCCCAAATTTCTCTGGCTGAGGTCTTATCACGCAATAGACAGAGCTCTTCTGGGGATACTATCAATGTAAGTGTTCCCCGTGCTTTGGAATCCTTAACTTTCCATGCATCTGTAACTGGAGCTGGGGGGGTTTCTGTAATGACCTCAAACAAACCCTCTTTCCGCAGAATTGCCTCTGCATACAAAACCCAGTCGGCATAATTTTTCTTGTTGAGCTTAGGAATCCCACAAGCATCCTGAAGGGCCATCATGACTCTGGCATTAGCCTTCAGCGTCATATATGCTGCTTTAAATCTTGCTGCGTCACTGCTGCACCTGCTTTATTCCAAAAGCGCACTTAAAAGTTACTTTCGATTTCCCCAGCATAGTAACTTGAGCCTGGGAGCCATTTTCCTATTCCCGGCAAAACGGCTTTAAAAGTTCAAAGTCCAGCCATAAAGCCATTAACTAGAAGCTGGCAGGCTGCCCGGAGCAGTAGCAACATACCTCATCAACCATGTTTATGCGCAGAGCAGATTCCAATCCGATCTGTCCCTCTGCATTCCGATCCTTTGCCGGCACTCCGATTCGACTTCTGGAGCCCATAACCACGTGTTGGTTAAAGCAGAGTTCCGTGCCCAGCGGAAGGATGAGGAGTACGTGCTGCATACTCTTGGTTGCTTTATTTACAGTTCAAAGCAGTTATATTACAGAAAGACATCTTGCCTCTGCCGGAGCAGAAAAGCATCCTCTCTCCTCGACAGCTTGGAGAGAAACTACACAGTGAAAAACAGGAAACCAGTGTACGTCACATCCAGTCTCCCTTTCCCGTGAGAAACTCCAACAGTACAGTACAGACTGTGGAATGTAAACACCTGTCTCGTGACAAGCCCTTTCGCTGCACAGTGAAGGAAAACAGAAACCAACAGCCAGAACATGGTTTCGCTAGTACTGTACAGTCCGCTTACGTATCCCTCCAGTTACGTAAACTTCAGGATACGTAAGTGGCAAACCTGAAAGGATATTTCCGGGTTTTTGCCACGCATGCATGCACAGAAGCGATATCTCTGATTGTGAAAACCTCGGGATCTGGCTGGACCTCCGGAACAGATCCTGTCTGCAACCGGAGGTACCACTGCTGTTATGGAGTAGCATTTTCGTTTATGTCATGCTTTAATCATATTTAGCTGTATAATTAGGCTTGTAATGAGTCACTTATCTGGTAGCCTGGGTTGAATAAGAATCACCTCTAGATGACTAGATAAATAAGCTTTTGATAACCGGATGTTTATTGTCATTCCACCACCACCCCTCACCCCATCACAATGCTATGTCATTGATAAGTAATAAACCACAAGATGTAAGCAGGCAGGCTTGTTTCTGAGGGCAAGTAGCTGTTACGAACTTGTTTGCAGAATTTGGGTATTTTATATTTGTTTTTCATCTACTGCTTCTGTCTATTCCACTACAGGGTTTTAGGACTATGAATAATCACTTTGGGATTCCTAATGGAAATCAATTCATAATTGTAAGAAATACATAATAACTACCACTACCATTTTTTTAAAAAATCAATTAAAATAATACAGTTTGGCTAATAGAACTTTGGCATAGTGGAAAGCTGCAGGAAAGCCCATACCACACATGACGCCACCGAGGTAGCAGTTGCTAGACCAGGGGTCAGCAACCTTTTTCAGCCATGGGCTGGTCCACCGTCCCTCAGACCATGTGGTGGGCCGGACTATATTTTGAAAATAAAATGAAGGAATTCCTATGCCCCACAAATAACCCAGAGATGCATTTTTAAATAAAAGCACATATTCTACTCATGTAAAAACACTAGGCAGGCCCCACAAATAACCCAGAGATTCATTTATTTTTTTTAAAGGACACATTCTACTCATGTAAAAACACAGAGGGCCTTCTGGGTAGTGGCGCCCGCCCTGTGGAACGCCCTCCCTTCAGATGTGAAGGAAATAAGCAGCTATCCTATCTTTAAAAGACATCTGAAGGCAGCCCTGTTTAGGGAAGTTTTTAATATTTAATGCTGTATTGTTTTTAACACTTGATTGGAAGCTGCCCAGAGTGGCTGGGGAAACTCAGCCAGATGGGCGGGGTATTAATAATAAATATATTATTATTATTATTATTATTATTATTATTATTATTATTATTGATTCACAAACCGTTCGTGGGCCAGATTGAGAAGGCAAATGGGCCACATCCGGCCCCCGGGTGTTAGGTTGCCTACCCCTGTGCAAGACTGTGAAAGAAAGGAATGACAGGCATTTTCAAATGGTGAGCCACACATTTTCATTTTCAACTGCTCTTGTCCTTACAATATATAAGCTCCCAGGTTTTGGAGATGTGCAGCATTAGCTGAGATTTTGTGGCGGTTAGCAAGTCCATGCCAGCCTGGCTCCATCTCTTTTCCTTTATGCTGTTGGTTCAGCACCCACATTTGTGACTGATGGGGAAAACGAAAACCCGCAGCTTGGTTGCACAGATAGAAAACACACAGCTTAGCCGAATGTTAAGCCTGAGACATACAATGCTTGGCTCAGACAGAGCAAGAAATGCTACCCTTTTCCATCTGGCTATAAGGCTCCAGATAAGAAAGTCAACCAGTAAAAATCCCAACCTTATTTACCGCACATTATTGCTGTTCAAGCACCTGAGATATCAAACAGACATTCACAAAGGAACTGACCGCTCATGGCAGAGATGCCCTTGACTGCTGTCATCTGATGAAGTGGGCTGTAGTCCACGAAAGCTTGTGCCATTACTGTTATTAAAATTTATACACCCCTCTTTATCCAAAGGTCACAGGATAGTTTACAGTTCGGAAATACAAAAATACATAACATAATAAGAAACAAAACCATAACGCTTCCTGCAACACTTAAAAAGACCATCAACGCTTTAATTAGCCGAAGGAGAATGTTTTCACCTGGCGCCTAAAGATATGTAATGAAGGCGCCAGGTGAGCTTCCCTGGGGAGAGCATTCCACAAATGGGAAGCCACTGCCAAAAAGGCCCTTTCTTGCGCCACCACAATATTCTTTGTTGTTTAGCTACAACAAAAACTTAGATGGCTACCACTGCAGAACTGAATTGCTAGATACCTTTTGAACCTCATTCTGATGCAAATGTGTCGTATCCATTTGCTTGAAGCTTGTTGTAAAACCGGCATGCATGTTTATGTTTTACCACTATCTAAAGGTCTCCTCTACTGCACTCTCAAAAGACTCCACATTTTCTTCCTTTCTGCCCTGTACAATTGGTACAGGGCAGAACACTTGTGTAATGTCATTTCCCTTACTTCCTTTTAATTATATATGGTGAACATGTAGCCCTCCTGAGGTTTTTGGACTCCATTTCCCATCACCAAGGCCAGTATAAGAGTCATCCCCTCCACACTGCTTACTTTTGTTTTAGTGCTATATTGTTATTATTCAATCAATCAATCAATCAATCAATCAATCAATTTATAGACCACTTGGCAACATGAATGCATTGAAGAATGTACAAGATAAAAACAGATAAAAACACAAAAACACAAGCTTTAAAAACAGTAAAATCAGTTCAACAATCTCTAAATTCTAAACAATCTCTGCAAACTCCAAAAACAGCAAAATAATTTCTGCAGATGCAAAAACTGATATTTCATAAATGTATTTCATAAATTTCCCCAGGGAAAGGCTTCTTCTGCAGGTGCCTAAACATCACAATGCTGGGTACCAGACTTTGGCTGACAAGTAATTCCAGAGGGCAGGAGTTGAAAGACTAAATACACAATTGTGATTCTAAGTTGTTTAAAACACAATATTAAAAACAGTTTAAATGTTGTAACCCATCTCAGGACTTTAGGCTGACTAATGTAAAGCACCATGTCCACTGATGAAACTGTAAAGTCAATAAATGATAAAAAGGAGCTAAACCTATTATTGAACAATCAAATCATGTCTGATTTTGATATTTGCTATTAATTCAAAAGAAATAAGAGTTCTATACACCAGGTAGATAAGCACCAACAATGTGACAAAATGCAAGGTTGAAAGATTTTTATTTGAGAAGTATCATAAATTCCCGAATCATTGAAAATGTTATACCAGTCAACTTGACATTTGCTTCTCACATATTTTTTGTGGCATTTCAATACCTACAAAGAGGTATGAGGAAATTATAGGACCTTGGTGGGTTTGATGTACAAGACTTTCAAAGATGCCCCAAGAGTGCAAAAGCCCAAAGCTGTATTATCAAAAGGTATATTTGACCTGACCAGAGTTTTAAATAGTTGGGATATATATGCCCACTGAAGTAAATGACAGTAATTAGAAGTGTTTCCAAGGAATTTAATTGGTCCGAGGGGAGGGGAGAACCTGAGATGCCTCTTTCATCAGGTATTTCAGATTTTTTTAATATTAAAAATGGCAAATTCTAAGCATTTCAGGAATAGGATATATGGGGCTGATCCATGAAACCTTTTGGGCAAGTCGGGAAATAGGCTGAAGTAACCTACCCTGCTATTTAGATGTCAATGAACAATTATCACAACCCTGCAGCCAAGAAGGCTCTTTTTGAGTCCAAATGTGGGATAAAAGCAAATGAATTAACATACTTTTAAAAAACAAGATGCACGGGGGGGGGCAGAGGGGGGGAATTGCGGGAGGTTGACTCCTTGGCATGGTATTTGCTCCTGAAGGTCTACTCCCCAAAGGTTGTCCTAACAGCAGAATTAAGACAATATTTACAGGAACTCGTTTAATTTTTTGTTCCCAGAGACTGAATATCCTACCCTTTCTCTCCTATCCTTATATGAAGCCTCTCAAATGTAGCTTTCTGCTGAATAAATATATCTCTGCAAGCCATTTTATCTGTACATTATTGATTAGGGCTCAGGGAGTGCTGAAGACCCCTAAGCACTGTTGGACCTTCCATCTGATCACTGCGGTTGACACGGCGAGCATTTCTTTAAGGTTTGTAGAAGCTGAAAACAAGGGCCAACTGACTCCCCATTGGATCTCAGATTAAAAGTAGGGAATTTGCTGTAGATCTCCCAGTAGTAACACCTGACTTTTCAAGATGCATGCTGTTAACAGTGCTTAAAACCAAGCAAGTAGAACATGTTGGTGGGGTGCGTGCAAAAGAGAGGAACCAAACCTCCCAGAAGAAAGACAGAAAATACTCTTGGTCTGGTATCTACTACATCCTCCAGAGGATCTCTCTCCTCACTCCAACCCCCACTTTATAGATATAATAATCCCTTTCTTCTTCGTTGGCTCCTTTCCAGAAGCTCACCCATGAGCAAAAAGCCAACGGAACGGAATGTTTACGGGATCAAATAATTGCATATTTAAGACACTTGAGCAGGTTACAGCTGGGTCTAGCATGTGAGGCCAGCCTGCCGCTCTTAATAGCAGAGGAGGTTTATTCTAGCATGGGTTTGCAAAGAGAGGCATCACGACAAGCACTCGCTTACATTAACCGCAACAGCAACACAGGGACTTGTTGACATTGCAAGCTGAGTGTGGTTTAATGTGGAGTATAGGGAAGCTGATTTAACAGCAGCTGTTTGGCAGAATCTTCACAGAAAACATCTGGGAATCACTACAGACGTCACCTAAAGTTGTGTGCGGGTCAAGCTACATTGCTATGACTAGAATATATATTATTCAAGCACTAGGCCCAGCTCACATGTCGTGGCGAAATAGTTAAGGGGTCTACCATGAATACAGAGATTGCTGTTGCTTCTCCCCTGTGGTTTACCATGCCAAGCAAACACGGACACTGTAAACATTTAATAAAGTGGGTCATTTGTCCAAAGACCCATTGCAAAAGTATCCAACCGCTTCTGCTTATAATCCCAACAAGGACACACAGTTGACCACATATTTTGACATTCGTTTCTTAATACAAAAGAATACAGGTCTATTAATTCCAAGTAATGTCAGACTTCTAACAGTGCCATCGTATGCATATTTATTCAAAAGTAAGACCTGCTGAGTCCAGTGGGGTTCCCTTCCAAGGAAGTGTGCATAAGATAGCAGCCTCAATCTATCTTTGTAAGTAAATTGATTTAACCTGTTATAGCTCCATTTCCTTTTAAAAGTGGGGCAGTTAGGTAATTTTACACTCTAGAAGTACCCATGTGTTTTTTTTTTATGGGAGTTCCAATTCTTCAGAAGACGGTTCTGCTGTATTTGGGAGTTCTCTTGCTCACCCTTGGTAGAAAAGGAAGCAGGCTACAATCCTAAAGACACCTACTAGGGAGTAAGACCCAGTAAACAAAATGGGACTTACTTGTGAGTAAACATGTAGAGGCTTGTACTGTTATGCTGTAAGTATATACAGTACAAACTTAATTGAGAGTAAGAGTCACTTAACTCAATGAGTCTGATTTCTGAGTAGACATGTACAGGGTTGCACTGTCAGTTTTTTTTTTTTTGTATGCACAAAATTGGATAGTAAAATTTGAAACCTAAACAACATGAGTCTTTTTTTAAAAAAAATCTATTGCTGACGTGAAGATAACATTCTGAGAAATCTCATTTTGATTAATATTTCTCACTTTATACATATTTACATGACACAAACTAATGGTTTGAGATAATGCTGTTTAAAGTTTCTATTGCTCCCATTACCTCACAATTGGTTTGAACAGGAGTCTTAAACTTAATTCACTTGTTTTCATCATTGCAAACAGACTATTATTTAAGAAAATGTGCTACTAAATGCCAGAACGTTTTAAGAGGATTCTGTAAAAACAAGCAGCAATTTGAATTCATATGGCAGATCTGTTTTCCTATATGAAAATTGTTTGCATTGCCCCAACACTGCAGCCCTTCCTTTCCAGTGTACAATAGCCAGGTGCTTCTATTTGAAGCAAAATACATGATGTGTTTATGGAATGCCATCTACCACAGCTGCTTGTGGGTTTCTTGGGCAATGAGGCGATTTATGATGAAGGGCAGGATAATACTGTAATATTTCAAACAAATAAACTAAATAAACGTGGCACTTATATTGAACTAAGTTTTTTGCCCACGAAAATCAATGGCCCTAAGTTAGTCATGTGCATTAATTTCATTGGCTTTGCCCTGAATACGATTAATGTTGGATGCAATGTACAGGCTATTCAGGGTGCAGAGTTCCATGCCAAAGACCCCTCTGCCTCTAGGAGTTGGCGCACCTTGCTGAGATCATTCTAGCTTTCCTCTGGCTCCCTTCCCCGCACCTTGGTACTATCCTTATACGGGATGGTAATTAATGACAACTTTTCAGAGTTGCACTTCTGACTTTCTGAGAGACTGTACTGAGCTACAGATCTGCACAAAGCTGTATAAATTGATTCAGCACAAGCTAACGCCCCTGCAATGATTTGCAGCTAGCTGCTTCAGCCCGATCTGGACAGGGTACAAATTGGCCCCATTCAGTTTTGGATTTAGCCAAATCTGGTGCACAGCCTTACTTTTGCTAGCATTAAAACAGAATGTGGGCTATCCCTCTGTTTTCAGAAAGATGCAAAGTACTTCCTTCTTTTAAGCGTAGCTCAGTTGCAGAGCAGTTTCCATGCATGCAGAAGGTCTCAGGTTCCATCTACAGCATCTCCAGGTAGGACTAGTTTAAAACTCAGGAGATCCTCTCTATGTTGATAACACTGAACTGAATGGACCAATGGCATGCTTTAGTATAAGGCAGCTTCCTACGCACACTGGATTCTTGGCAGAAACGCCGTCTCCGTGCAAGTGTGGAAACAAGGTCTATGGTACGAGTGTGCTCTGAGTGAAGCAGCAATCCTTTTTATCCGCTGTGAATTTGCCATCTTTCAATTTAATTATACGTCCCCTTGTTCCTGTGCTTTGAGACATAGAAGAAAAGAGCATCTCCCAATCTGTCCTCAGTACCATTCATCACTTTCTATACATTTATCATGTCTTCTCTTATTTGTCTTCCTCCCAAAGCTAACTATCTCCAGCCTTTTGGATCCCTCGTTGAAGATGGTTTTCCCAGGCCCAGAGTAATTTCCTTTGCAGTTGCCGCTGTTGTTACCTATCTAAACTTCTTCCTAAGCAGCAATGTCCCTTTCGTGGGTGAACTGCAACACAAGGAATTTCAGTAGAAAACAAATAACTGTTTCTCTAATGGCATTTTCAATGTGCACTTATTATACACCACATCTCTTTTGTGTGTATGTCCTTGATAACTCAGATTCATTTTCGGAAAGTGAGCAGAGAGAAGTCTCTGAAGAACACTTTAGCTGACAATGCTTTGTCCTCCTCAGCTGAGTTTAGCAGTGGAATAGAACAAAAAGATGGAGACAGACAGATATTTTAAAATGTGGTGAGAAAGGTTATGATACACATATTGCTGCATTCCGAAGGCGTTCATTTTCAGACAGAAGATGTGCATTTGAAATCAAACCGCCTCCGCCATGCTTTGAAAGGCTGTGTTTGAACATAACATTAAGCTGTGGCTTATGATTGTGGGAACAAGACTAGGTGAGCCTTGGGCTCATGTGCTACCCCTTCTCCAGTGTAGCCTTCAGCAAATCAGAAACTTTCACTTCCAATTAACTACAGTTTAGTGTTATATCTAAATCCCAGTGTTACATCTAAATTGAAACCAGTCACCTTCATAAAGGTTTGAAGTTGGCTTGTTTCAACAAACCATAGTAAAGTCTAACCACAGACATGTGGGTTTGGGCACAACACTAAACTGGGGTTTTTGAAAATGGAAGTTTCTGATCTCTTCCTCACAGCTGCACCAGAGAGCAAGTGAAACATATAAACAGACCTGAGATGAAATAGCCTATACTGTACATCTATTGTCAGACCTATGTGGACATTATATAGTTTATTGTTATGGGAATGGAACTTGGGTGATCCATGATTTTCAGTGCTGTGATAGCCCCTTGGAGATACAACCACATAGATATTATTCCAAGTAGTAAGCTGTCTACGTAATGCAGCTCCCCACACAGTTCCAGTGACTTTCATGAACAAAGGGTTGCTTGGTGTCGTAAAAATCTCTGCGATTGCATGGAGGTATGCTTCACAGATGTGGCTTGCCATATGGAAAAGCTGCCATATGGTTGCATTTTCATTCTAAGTACCCTTCCACATTGCAAGTTGCATGTGTGAATCAAGTTTTAAAGCAATCCAATTTCCTCCTAACATTGTGTCTCACTTTATAGCTGTCTGTGTTTCAAGTCAACAATATGTTCATCTAAGTATGATAGTGTGGTTTCAAGTTGCACTACCATTGACTCATCTGGGCAGAGGGAAAATTCAACTGCAACTGTTCCAGCAAAATAGTAACCCATGGCAGCAGGCTTGACCAGAAGAAGCTGTGGAACAAAAGCAAAGCCCTGTACCCATTTTCATATCTGACTGCCTGTCCACCTTGTCTAAAGCTGAAAATCATTTGGATAATTGTATGATTTTTAATGTAATTTTATTTTTGTCCATCTTCCTTGTATCTATTGACCATTTGAATATGGCTATGTCATTTATAGGTAAATTTAACATAATTCTTTCCTTTTCCCCCATCTAGATGCTATTTTGAAAGGTCTATTGTAGCACATCACAGATTAAACAAAGAAGCAGCTGTAACTGAACCAGCAGAAAGGGAATAATCCCGCAAGTCCCCTCTGTATGCATTCCCAAGGTGAACTAGATGGACTCTAAAGAAAAATGTGTATTTTAATAACTTTTAAATCCCCATCGCTCTGACACTAGCTTCAAAACAAACAGCAAAAGAGGTTCGAGAAAGCACTGTAACCTTTTCAATATTCTTCATTAAACTCCACCATGTATGGCCCCCAGAGTGAATTGCATCATCAAATCAATGGCACCAAAGCCAGCTCTGATTTATGAAAGACCTCACCATGCCGTCTTCATATACTATTTATTTAAGCACCAAAATGTCTTACCTATAGATCCCTAAGTAATTACACACTGAGAAGACTCACACAGTGCAGCTTTTCAAGCGATGGAGGTGGGCATTTCAGAAACAAAAAGACTTTTCACAACTGAATTCAGGCTTATACTATAGACTTTTAGGCACATTTTGCTTTGGGTTTTTAACAGCTTGGGCTGTTAAGAAAAGGCAGCTAGCAAAACAAAAAAGGGGGGGAATAGTGTGTACGTATTTTCATCACAGTATAGAGTGGGATAGAATCCTGAGATAGGGGCCACCGTAAATAATAACTACATCTCTTCTAACCTGGTCACTAAGCAATAGTCATCTTTCTATCCTGCTTTGCTGCAACCGCTGCCCCCCTCCCACTTGTCCTGTTCATCTTACTTAGATTGAAAACTCTGTGGGCACAGGACCATGCAATGTCTTTGTTCTCTACAGCACCTAGCACACAGTTGGCATTAAATATGCACTGGTTTCTCCTCCCCCACACCACCATTGCCATTAAAATGTTATTAGCTTTTTAGTACTTGTTTCAAAAGTGCTTATAAGAACATGCTCCCCAAAGCCAGATAGTTGGAGAAGATTCAGAGAATATTTCTGTGCCCCGGCATTACAGAAAATATATGGGATCAACATGGGACAAAGGAGAACATTTTGGCGCAATTTATGAGAGCGAATTCATTCCAGCACTGGAGACCAGGGTTCATGCTGAGCATATGTACAATATCTTTTTACCTATTTGTGCGCAACACAGTAACAACTTCCTCCTCCTCCTCCTCCTCCTCCTCCTCCTCCTCTTCTTCTTCTTCTTATTTCTTCCCTCTTGCTATTCTTTGGGATCAGTGCAGCAACAATTGCTTCTATAGCAGCTGATTTTAGCTAAACCCCATGCTTCATTTAAACTTAACCCAACGGATTGAGACAAATGAAAATTGGTTTCGTTTTTTTAAGGTGCAACAATCCACAAAGCCTACCCGACACCCAGTGTTCACATGTCTGAATCTGTATGACCATTTAAAGAGTTGGAACTAATGGAATGGCGGAACTTCCTCACCATTACTCCTTCAGGCAAAGCACCTCCATTTCAGATTTCCAGAAGAAACAGGACAATCCCATCAATTCTTCCGAGGTCTTGTAGTGCTTTTTTAAATGTCCAAACAATTGGTTCTATAAGCATGGACTCCAATAACATCACCTACTAACATGCTCGTCCATCAACGTAGAAATAGCAATAACTCCTTTTCTCTCATAACTAGAAAAACCACACCGTATTTATCAACCTTTAAACGGAACTTGCCAAAATGTCATTTTCTTGATTAGTTTAAAATGACAGACTCCCTGGTATAATAGAGGTCTACAACACTCTCAGTAATGGACAATTCCTGGAGACTAATCGTTTCCAGGAAATGTGAATGCTTTGTAAAAGGCACTACTTCATACTTGGATAAAAAGAAAAGTTGTATCACAATTGTTGAGTGGGCTTCCTGATGGCTTCACTTTGTCCATTTTTGTTGTTGTCTAAAGTGCTATTCTTTTTCGTCAAACAGGCTCGCACTCTGTTGGTTTTACATGATTTTAAACCATCTTCACAGGGCTAGCACTGGCAAGGAGGGTATAATCCATTTGATCCTGTAAACACTTATGGCTCTATAAATCTCAAGCAGATGCTTTTGAAAGGTAAACATAACAGCACAAGCTAGCTCTGCAGAGTCAGATCAGGTCCCTCTAGTTCGAAATCTGGATTCCTACAGTGTCCAGCCAGATAACTCCAATAAGCTAAGTTCTCAAGAAGTTATCAGGCTGCTCCACTGCTATGCCACATATAGCTTCACACAGCCTTCATGGCTAGTAGTCATGGAAAGACCCCTCCTCCATTAATTCGCCCAATCCCCTTCTAAGTTGGAGGCCACCACCACATCTTGAGACAGTTCATTCCACAAGTTATGTATGTGTTGAACTAAAAAGTATACAATATGCAGTTTTTTCTGTCCAACGTTTAAAATTGTCTCACCCCCTCATAGCTTTTCTTCCTGTAGGGTTGAAAACACAAATGTACACTTTGAACCCCACAGGGGGAAAGCTACCTGGGGAGTAATTTAGAACAGAGAAATTGTGCACAAGGAAAAGGTTAAGTACCCTGCCCACCCCCCCTGCCGCTTCTATGCTCTAAATCCACCCACATCCATATGTATGCTTTTTCTTTTTTAAAAAAGCATCAGGACTCCGTTACATGCTTTTGTATAGAATGTGTACTTAGCTCCAACAGTTATTGGAAATGCCACATATTCCTTGACTTTCAATCAAAGCCACCACCTTTGCTCTGAGATCTGAATTTGTTCCACTGTATTCAAATAGCTTTTGATTCTTTCTTTTTTGCCACTTTAAGAAAAAAGCTGGACAGATAAGAAGGCTTCACTGTTAAGAGCTGAGCACTATATCCTGGATATATCTCATTAAGTGTTTTTTAAAGTACGTCTGCATGGTGCGAAAACATGCTGCAAGTTTGAAAGGCTTAATAGGGCTAATTATCACTTCCAAATATATTCAGATTTTAAAATCTCGTTGGGCAGCATCCAACACACAGCTGAGAGCACTTGTGAGATATGTAACCAAATCCTATACACCTTAACACGGAGGCAAGTCCTACTATATTTGATGCGAATTAGTGCCATATATAGGAGCATGGGTTAAATCCAGGAGGCCCAGTACTTGTTTAAGCTTTCAAATGCCTATGAAAATATATATTATTAGAGTTACTGTATATTTTACATAAGTTAATTTTTAGATATGACATTGAATCATGAGATCAAACACCATAGAGACAATATACCATACTTTTCCATGTACAAGGCTATGCTTTTTTACTCTAAAATAATGTTCAAAATCTGGGCTCATCTTATACACAGGTAGTATCTCCCCCCATTTTTTTAAATTGGAGTCTGCTTTGGGTTTTGTTTCATGTTTTTAAAAAAATATTGTCTGAATTGTTGTAAGTGGAATAATTTCTATTTGGTTTCTATATATTTTAATGTTTTTATTTATTTTATTCTATATATTTTAATGCTTTTATTTATTTCACAATACATTTCCCATTGAAATAATATTTGATATTGTTTTGAGAGCCTTCACTCAGATTCCTGAATTGCAAACATCTTTTCGAATTCAGTTTTCTCTCTCTCAAATTAGCACATTTAAAATTAAATTTCCAATTTGGAAAGAAACAAATTTTGACTACTTGTTACTCATTTTCTAAACCGGCTCAAATGATGTTAGATCTTCAACAGCAGCAGTTAAATATGTTAAATATTAACATATTAAACATATTTAAATATATGTTACAGTAAAATGTTAAATATATGGGGAGAAAAATACTGTTATAATTGTCCAGTATTACACACCCATATCCCTTTGCACATAAGGAGATAACGTTTCTTTCAGAGGACTCCATATATTTAAAACTAGAGGTAGAAATGTATGCAACACTTGAACTCTATAAGCTGCCCAAGGGAATTTTTTTAAACTCTTTCAATACAATTGCTTGTTTTAGTTATGCCTGCCTAAGTTTAGCTACTTTCAAAAGCCATGGAAGCCTTGCTAACAAATTACAGTGGTACCTCGGGTTACATACACTTCAGGTTACATACGCTTCAGGTTACAGACTCCGCTAACCCAGAAATAGTACCTCGGTTTAAGAACTTTGCTTCAGGATGAGAACAGTAATCGTGCTCCGGCAGTGTGGTGGCAGTGGGAGGCCCCATTAGCTAAAGTGGTGCTTCAGGTTAAGAATAGTTTCAGGTTAAGAACGAACCTCCGGAATGAATTAAGTACTTAACCTGAGGTACCACTGTAGCTACTTGATACTAAACCAAGAAATCTGGAGCTGTGGGTCTGCTGTAACAAATTTTGAACATTTAATAAACACTCCCATCCTGAAACTTTGGAAACTTGTCTGTGGTGTACTGCGTTCAGGAAGGGAATGTGTGGCTGAAAACTGCTGGTACTCTCATAAACGCATAATTTGCAGATATTTTGTAGATTTACCATAAAGAGGATGTCATTACATAGGAGCGCATCTGAGAAATGTGGACTACTGGATTATTATATTTTAGTAGGCTCATAACCTGTAAGGGTCACCAGTTATCCCGATAGTATTAAACGGCTTGCAGAGAGTACAAAATTATGTACTGCTAAGTAGTAGTTAGTTTGTTGTTGTCGCTGAAGAATTTATCAGTTCTCTGTATATAGCATATGATATTGTAAGGGATTGTGCAAATACATTTTAGTATCTGCTCTCCTTAACACTATTCATAGGCAGTCAAATGACCATGAATCATGTTCAGCAGAATAAATAGTTTAAAAAGCCACTATTCTGGCAGCGCAATCCTAACCATGACAACTCAGAATAAGTCCTACTGAACTCAACAGGACTTATTCCCAGGTAAACTGGATTACGATGACAGCCTTATTTACATACATCACCTGCTATCCCTAAAACACTTTATAAGTTTGCTAACATGTACAATTAGTATGTTAAAGGTAAAGGGACCCCTGACCATTAGGTCCTGACGGGGTTGCGGTGCTCATCTTGCTTTATTGGCTGAGGGAGCCGGCCTACAGCTTCCAGGTCACGTGGCCAGCATGACTAAGCTGCTTCTGGCGAACCAGAGCAGCGCATGAAAACGCCGTTTACCTTCCCGCCGGAGCGGTACCTATTTATCTACTTGCACTTTAACGTGCTTTGGAACTGCTAGGTTGGCAGGAGCAGGGACCGAGCAACAGGAGCTCACCCTGTTGCGGGGATTCTAACTGCCGATCTTCTGATCGGCATGTCCTAGGCTTTGCGGTTTAACCCACAGTGCCACCCACATCCCAATTAGTATGTTACACATACACAATTGAGTACTTTGTGTTTTGGATGATTTGTCTGAATGCACTGCGATAGTCGAACACAGCCGTTGTAAACAAGGAGCTGAGAGGAGTGATATGTTAGATCTATCATCACTTCTGAAGCCTTACTGCTTTGTACCAGCTGGGAAGAAGGTGAGCCCCCCCCCCTTTTCTTCTTTTTGGCTACGTCAACTCCAAAACTGGGCTCCTGTTTGGATCTCCTTCCTTCAGGGTTCACTGCTTGCTGTAAGTGGGGGGCCCACCACCCTCAGCCATCAACATGGGGGAGAGAAACCTACATGCTAAGACTCCCAAACTCCCAATGAGGTGTGTGTGTGTTTGTGTGTGTATGATTGTGTTCTAATGGTATGAAATCATGCTATTGTATTTCCTCTAAAGTGTACCTATCTCAGTAGCGCCAATCTCCTGCCCTTTCAAAGAGTATTAAAGAGCAATGGAAAAAGCTTGTCCTCCTTTCAGTCCATTTTAATTCATGCGGAACAATTGGCACTATACTCGCAATTGTGAATGTTGCTTACAATTGCACTCTATGCACGGTCATATTTGACACCAGTGAAAGCTTTACTTCCAATGTAGTGGCGGACCAATATGGTCTAAGGTTAAAGCCCCCAAACCAGATCTCAATCAGGGCACCTGCACCTTTTAGTCTCTCTCCCACTCTCTTTTTAAAAGGAATTCCCATAATTGTTAACTGCATGAATGGTGTCACATCTAGTGTGCTCTTTATATCAGAAAATCATTGGGGTGGGGGTGGGGCATTTGTCCAAAGATAACTTGCAAGTGTTGAGGCATAACTGTACCTGTTGCTCTTGATCATATTATTCTATCCCTCAGGCTCTAGGAAGGTTATGAGTAGGGCTGACATAAAATTACTTATTTAGTTTCATGTCCATTTTCATCAGTCTCAAAAAGTGCATCCCCCAATTGATTTTTCATTGCTTCCTACAAACATATATTCACGTTCAGCACCTTTTTATTCCCAAGCTGCTACTTATTCTTGCAACCATTACCCTTTTCTTCACAATATGACACCAGAAACTTCAGTAAACAAAACCATATGGGTTGCTACAACCAATCAGATCAGACAGCAGCAAAGGCCAATGAGGCCAAGAGCTATAAGGACAAACAGGAAAAATGACAACGAGAAGACATTGCAGCCAGGAGAGGATCAAAGAGCACCCAGACAATGCAAATGTGAGAGGATGGTGAGTAATAATAATAATAATAATAATAATAATAATAATAATATACTAATGGATGACTATATCTTCTTCCTTGGCGATCACTGGGTAAGAGTGTCTTCCATAAACACGGTTTTAACAATGAGTCCGTAAGTTACTGTGGAGGCCAGTTCTGGATCCACATGTCCTTCCACAGTGGAGACATTGGTTCCCGGGCGGGAGTTGATCATGGTGTGGATTTGCCAAGCGTGCCTTCCTCTTGGCACGTTTCTCCCTTGCGTCCTGGGTTTGAGTGCCTTCAAAGCCCATGGCACTTTTGGTAAAGGCTGTTCTCCAATTGGAGCGCTCTCAGACAAGTATTTCCCAATTGTTGGTGTTTATACTACATTTTTTAAAATTTGCCTTGAGACAGTCTTTAAACCTCTTTTGTTGGCCACCAGCATTATGCTTTCCATTTTTAAGTTCAGAATAGAGTAGTTGCTTTGGAAGACAATAATCAGGCACCCGCACTATATATGTATATTTTCAAAAAGCAGAATGTTATTTTTCAAAACATTCCACCTAATATTTTGTTCCTGTGATTAAATGCTCTCTCTGTCCTGCAGAGGGGAAGGCTTAAGGTTGTCTTCTCCATGTGCAGTGCAAGTATACTTCTGGATATCAGATGAGGCGGCAAACAAGCAAAAGCTTCATTTCCTGCCCTGCTTGCAAACACCCAGTGACTTTGTTGGTTAAACAGAAACAGAAGGTTGGACTGTGACGCAGCAAGGGAACCACATTCTGATCAAATCAGTACTTTATTATTTATTTGAAAAGGTATGATCTTCTTCTTCTTCTTCTTCTTCTTCTTCTTCACAATGTACCTTTAAATTTCCAGGTCCTTATGCTCTTATATAACCCAAGGTGGGCTGTATCCAACCAAGTTCTACTTGGAGTAGAGCCAATAAAATTAATGAACCTGAGTTAGTCAAGTCTAACTTAGTAAATATTTTTTACAATGCAATTCCAAGACCATGTAAAAGTTTCATATCAAAAGCTGCAAGGAAAGGAGGTACATGTCGACAAAACAAAAATCAAAACAGCAGAATTACCCTGGTTACATATATTTTTTATTGAACTTTCTACTCCAGCACCCCATTTCCCAAAAGGAATAGTGATACATTTGGACTACATGCATTTAATATTCCCATTATTCCTTTTAATTTTACATTTCGTTCATTCTTTTGGTTGATAAAACTGTCATTACAGCCTGTCAAATTAGCCTGGAGTCAAAATTAATGTGAGAAGAGACGGAGGGCTTGAGACTTTTATTCGTTTTCACACGTTTGTTTTTCGGTAGTGCTTCATGCCACAAAGTTAAAAAGGACCCTTTCTCTCCCTTTCACCATGGTTTCATTACGAGAGAATTATAAATATAGCTGCAGTTCAGAATTTAAGAAGAAAGAAAGAAAAAAGATGCCACTAGACTTCAGCGGTGAATGGTGATTGTTCTCTCCCACACCATATCAACACATCTTGGATAGAGGTTCAGAACATTTTCCCCATTATAAATTAACAAATGCTGAACAAAAATAAGGTGAGAACAAAGTAAGATTTTAAAACATGCACTGAATTTTTAATAGGCAAGAGTAACTGGGGGGCGGGGGGAGAGAATGCTACACGAGGACATAAACCAGTCCTTGATCTGTCTCTGCCATTCAGTATGTCTGGATTTATTTATACTTTCACATAGGAGCATATTGGTTAGCAAGAAATGAAATCTTGCCCCTGTTCAGTGAACTAATATGATCAAGAAAAGGATTAGATTCAATATAATTGCATCACTTATATACAATGTTTAATTTCACCCTATCACTTAACCACCCTAATCATTCCCTTCATCAGACCAATTTGATCATATCATTTATAAACACAATTTGCTAACCAATATTTTTGCTAGCCAGCTGGAAAACTGATTGTGCATTGGGCTTGAGTATATGTGATTATTCCAAGTGTCCAATGTAGTACCCCGAGTGTTCAAATGATGATGGAATACTGTCACTGTAGGAGCGCATAAACTTTTGAGTTATATATTACTCATTAGGTAGAATAGAAAATTAGATACTTCTCAGCTAGAAAGACAAAGACATTGGGCTAATGGCACAAATTACTGCTCCGCTTCAAATAACTTATAATTAGGGGCTGTGATGAAACTACTCACAATTTATGTGAACTTTTTTTGGCAATGTGGAAAAGTGGCCTCCTCTTTTCAATCAGTCCTTGGCATACCTTAGGAAAGAAGGTCCTGTGTGAGTGCCTTGAGGCGGTTGGAGGATGGATGATGGCTAATGGATTGAGGTTGAATCCTGACAAAACAGAAGTACTGTTTTGGGGGGTCAGGGGGCAGGCGGGTGTGGAGGACTCCCTGGTCCTGAATGGGGTAACTGTGTCCCTGAAGGACTAGGTGCACAGCCTGGGAGTCATTTTGGACTCACAGCTGTCCATGGAGGCGCAGGTCCATTCTGTGTCCAGGGCAGCTATCTACCAGCTCCATCTGGTACACAGGCTGAGACCTTACCTGCCTGTGCACTGTCTTGCCAGAGTGCTGTATGCTCTGGTTATCTCCCACTTGGACTACTGCAATGCGCTCTACGTGGGGCTACCTTTGAAGTGACTCAGAGACTCCAACTAATCTAGACTGGTCCCTGGGAGTGGCCGCCAGGACCATATAACACCGGTCCTGAAAGACCTACTGTACATTGGCTTCCAGTATGTTTCTGAGCACAACTCAAAGTGTTGGTGCTGACCTTTAAAGCCCTAAACAGCCTCGGCCCAGTATACCTGGAGTAGCGTCTCCACCCCCATCATTCAACCAGGACACTGAGGTCCAGCTCCGAGGGCCTTCCGGCAGTTTCCTCACTGTGAGAAGCGAAGTTACAGTGAACCAAGCAGGGGGCCTTCTTGATAGTGGCGCCCGCCCTGTGGAACGCCCTCCCATCAGATGTCAAAGAAATAAACAACTATCTTACCTTTAAAAGACATCTGAAGGCAGCCCTGTTTAGGTAAGTTTTAATGACTGATGTTTTAATGTATTTTTAACCTTTTGTTGAAAGCCACCCAGAGTGGCTGGGGAAACCCAGCCAGATGGGCAGGGTATAAATAATAAATGATGATGATCATAAAGTGTTTGGTTATTTATTTGTAATGACCTTTTCTCACTGTCTTTACCATTGCCATCACTTCTTCTCAGTAACATTATCACATAGCCAAATCTGATGTAGCATTGTGGAGCCATTCCATCCATGGCATGGCCACTGAATGGGTAAGATAATTGATCCAGGAAGTTCTGTCCTTGTTTTCCATGGTAATTGCCATCACCATGCAACCACATGAACTACGTAGCACTGTGATGCCATTGCAATCAATATGTGATTACTGACTGGATAGGAGTCTACATGTAGAATCTACATGGGCCAATGTAACACCAGTAGTGAAGATGTTTTGTAATGTATCTGAACTGACAAAAATATAACCAACCTAACCCTCTAAATAGCTGTGCGTTTTCTTCCTCTCAGGAATCACTCCTTAGCCCTGTCTTGCTTGCTCCCCATGCGCACAGAAGTGTGGAACAATACTGTGTGTGTAGGGGGAAGGAAATAAGAGGCTGGCCAGGAAAGCCAACGTGAATAGGTGGTGGTCTATGACCCACCTATTAAGGCCAAAAAGCCCTTGCCAAAATTTTGCATAAGGCATCATCTGAATGTACACGATGCAGCAATATTGGTGACACTAAGGAGGTCTGGGTCTGTGAGACTGCTTAGATGCCCCTGCACTTCCATCAATAGTTGAACGGTAGGCTATACATTCAACGAATAGACAAATATTTCTTTCAGGCCAATGCTCGTTTGGTCTTGGCAAACTTGTTGCTTGCAGGTGTGCTTAACACTGCAATACAGTACTATGTAGCTTAAGAAGATAAAGCAAGGCCTATTAACAGGTCTCCAGTTTAGAAAGTAGTATACATACTTCTAAGGGCTTTATATTGCCAGAAGAGTGGGGATTCAAATATATATAATATATATATATATATTACTTCAGACTGATTTCAAATAAATTTCTGTTTTTGAATACTTGTCTTTGCCTTTAGCTTACAAGATGGATCAGACAGGAAAGCAATGTATTTAGACAAATGCTGCTTCATTTCTTTCTTTCTTTTTTCTTTTAAAAAACATGCTCTGTTGTTTTAAAATGATGGTGAGAGGAGCACGGGAGGAAAAATCTTTTTGTATGGTTATTATTTCTCACTGTAACTTGAATTATATGCAGATTAATATGTTTAGTCTAATGGACTAAGTTTGCCACTTCACTCTCCTCAATGAAGAGTTAAATGAAGACAATGCAAAGCAACACAGGGTGTGGGAGCCTGGGACCAGAGAAGCCTCCATATTTCATTTGCTGTAATAGTGATGGATGCTCCATGGATATATGAAGGGCTGTTATTGCAACTTGCTTGACAGCCAGCATTGAAGTTTTGATCTATTAGACCTCTGCTTCTTTTGTGGAATGCACAATGCAGGCATCCAGGTAGAATTTTGGCATATATATTATATATGGTGATTGGAAAGATCTATCCTAATTTTCTTGAAGTCTAAGAACAACTTTGGCTGCAGGATAGAACACATGCTGTTTTCAGTAGAAGGCATCTGAAGGCAGCCCTGTTTAGGGAAGCTTTTAATGTTTAACGGACCACTGTATTTTAATATTTTGTTGGAAGCCGCCCAGAGTAGCTGGGGAAACCCAGGCAGATTGGCGGGAAATAAATAAATAAATAAATAAATAAATAAATAAATAAATAAATAAATAATATTATTATACACAAACCTGGCAGTCTATGGCAACTTTGCTGACATTACAGCAAGATTCAAAGGTGTCTGATTTCTTTTTTTAAAAAAGAGAAGTATGGATATGATGGAGTTGAATAAGCAAATTGAAGTTATTCCACCTTTCTTAATTCATTAGTTTCCCATACACTTCCCTTCACATGCACATTGCATGTTGATGTATACATGTAATTGATTATCTGTGAGAGAAAATCCAAACTGAGTAAAAATGGTGTGTATTTACTCAATTTTTATTTTTACCCCACCTTTTCCCCCTGATGGGACTCAAGGCGGCTTACAGGATAAAATAAAAACTAAAAACACCCTGGCTTCTAGGTGCCACTACTGCCAGAGTAGTGACAGGAAGTAGTGGCAGGAAATATTCATGCCTTTCCTCTGAATGTGGATTCATGGAGATAGCACGTAGGCAAAGAGATCTGGCTGATTACCGTCTAAAGAAGACCAAAAGAAGTGGGAGTGGAAGTCCAAAAAGCGAACGGTAGTTTCATTAAAAATTCCCCTAGTACCCATGCCGGGGGGGGGGATATTAACACAACTTTTGGCTGACCAATAAAATTTGGTTTCAAGTATTTGTACAATGAAGTGTGCTGTTATGTTGTGTCAGTTAAACACACGGTATTGCAGTTCTCTGCACAGCAGTCTGCACATAAATCTCATGAAGTTGGTGGGGTTTATGCATACTGAACAGCATGAAAGGAAACAGTTGCGGTATTAAGCATCCAAACCTATCAATACAATTGGCTAAAATATCTATTCACTTTTACATATTTCCTAGCTGATCGAAAAGATGCTTTTTATCTTATGTCGAAGCACTATTTACAGGGTATTCATGTTGCAGACAGACAGTATAATCTCCTTTCTGTGCAGCTGACAGCACACAGAGATGCTCAGTGTAAAGCTCAATGATGTACAAGGAATTTGTCCGCTATGAGATAACTGGTCCTTTTCTTAACTCTCTCCTGATGGATTGTGGGAGGCAGGCGAAATAACAATCTGCTGCCCAACTGATATGTCATTTCTGAGCTCAAAAAAAGAAAGGAAAAGAGGAGAACTGGGACATTATAAAAGGTGAAATCATTTATAGCAAATGCCCTTATTTAGAAAGAGATCGGAAAGGGGGTGGGCATGCACATGACACATCAAATGAGTGGTGCAAGATGAAAAAAGCATTGTTGATCAAAACGTGCATTTGCATAGATCCTAATATTGGCAGCTTTTATGTGGGCATCTAAATTTTAAGGAAATAATCACGGATCCTTCTCGGTGAGCCCAAAAGCAGAAAAGATGGCACACCATCTTCTTTGAATGGTGGCATCCTGACACAGGACAGGTTTTCACTTCCAGTGAAAATGTGAACTATGAAAAAGAGAGTGCCTTTACCTCCCCACTGACCAATGGCAACCAGCACCCACCATTATGGGATGGAGAAATGGATTCCAGATAGCCATGACTTACTAACAGGCCTGTTGGTTGCCACTTTAAATACCAAGCATTAGTGATCATTTCCACGAAAACCAGAGTCCTATTTTCCCATTGTCTTACATGCCATATAGGTGGTTGTGTTTTTTTAATTTAAAACCCCCCTCCCCAAACTTGTTAATCTTCAAACTTTCACCAGTTATTCTGAATGAATGTGACAAGCTACTTCAAACGTATTTTCTTCTCCACAGGAGCTATGCTTCATTGCTATTTTGAAATTCACTTGAAGTACCACACATCAAAAATTGCAAAGCCACACAGGATGTTCTTGCAGCATTTGCAGACCTTAGATTTTGCACATTGTTGGCTTTTCGTTTGCTTCCACCTTACCACCACCCCCATCTAATAATAGAGCTCTACAATATCTAAAAATGAGAGGTGTGAATAGGTATGACACATCAGAGCTAGAACGTAAGTGGCGTACGAAAACCAAGCTTTCATTAAGGTGTATTCACAAAGCCAAAATCATACATTGTGCCCTATTGTTATCCTATTTACCAACCTTTTCCTAATTAACAATTGAATCCTACTGAATTCAACAGGGCTCACTGCACAGGTAAATGGGAATACAACTGCAGCCTTAGTTTATTCTCTCGTTCTCTCTCTCTCACACACACAGAAAACCACTGTATCTTTTGTAAAGGATGGCCACAGATTCTAGCTAGTATTCAAAACAAGGTCATAAAATGGTTAAGAACTAAATGGGTTAAACTTTTGAAATAAAAACGATAATTCTTAAAATAAAGAATCCTGGATGCCTGGGCAGAACCAGCTGTCCCAGAAGCAAAGTCCAAATCTGCATGTGTAGGTCAGGGTGCAATGAAACTGCTATCCCACTTCCCTCTGCCATGTTTATCTAGAGCCCACACACCTTGAAGTGTTTATTTGACTTACAGCAATGTGGTCATATCAGGACCAGCCCTGGACGTTTTGCCGCCAGAGGCAAAACAGGAAATGCTGCTCCCCTCTGCTGCCTTGTCCTCCACTGTGTGCCTGCCTGCCTGTCCCCACCTGCTGTTGCGTGTCTGAGCTGTAGGTGTGGAGACACACAAACAGTGGAGGGGGAAGCAGTGGCCAACAAGTGCTGGAGGCAGATTTGCTGCCTCTCCCAGCTTTCTGGAGCCTGCAGCCACAAGGCAACTGCCTCACCTTGCCTAATGGGTGGGCCAGTCCTGGGGCATAAGAATCAGATTCTCTCTGTTAAAGGAGATGCATTGTTTGAGCTTGAGTCAATGTATCTTCTCAGTGAACCACCAGTTACTGCTGATCGCTAGTTCATATGCAAGCAGTGTCTCAGGGAAGAAACTTCTGGACTATCTCTTGGGCAGGAAGATAGCAGATACCTCCAGGGGGACATGGGTGCTTGGGCACCCACAACAATATAATTGTGGGGGCTGGACACCCACAAAGTCAATGAGAAAAGCTGGCAGGTGGCAGTAGTGGTGCCTCCGAGAGAGAAGCAGTTCAGCTCCACCCTCCACAGTCAGCGAGGGAGGCACCATTTTCTGGGGGTAGGGGGGCTCGGATGGAGAGGCAGAGTCTCTCTGCCCCCAAGTCTAAGCTTCTCCCTGTGGTCGTGTGTGTGATGTTGCATGTCCGTGTTGCGGAGGAAGGCACCCACAATCCTGAGAGCAAGTTGGCACCCCATGGGCCGGAAGGAGTATAAAAGGGCTTTTTTTGTCTCTGTGAAACTTTACTTGAGCAATGAAGTCTACCTGAGCTCTAATTTGCCCTGTCCTTCTGGTTGTGATTCCTGGTTGCGCTCTGATATGGATTGCTCTTCAGTCCCCATTCCCAGCTACAGCCTCACTCTGGTCTGCTGCCCGAAGCATGGCTCTCGCACAACACACAGAAGGTACATCCAGACATCTGCTGGAACACATGATGGATGAACCCATGGTTGACAGCAGGGACGTGCACCAAAGTCTTAACCCCAGTGTGCATCGCTCCAGCTGCCCTGTTCTTGACTTTCCCTGCGCTGAATGGGAAAGGTCTGCATGGGGTCTTTAAAACAGGATTAAAAATCCTGCAAGGATTTGTCAACATGCCTTCAAGTGAACACAAACAGAGGCCCTCTGCAAGTCCATCCTCCTCACCCAACAAGAGGAAAGTTGGGGACTGAGCAGGCAAAGCCACATGTATGGAAACATTGGGGTCGGATGTGTGTGTGTGTACGGGAAGAACAGGAATCTGCTATTTCGCATATCTCATTTCTACCCCCATGTTACCTTCTGAGAACACAACTGGAGATATTGCAAATAATTCCGCAAAGGCTGCCCTTTCTGCAAAGAGGAGGATTGGCACCTCTTGGGCACCATCCATCAAGAATGTTTCCTGTACAAGCCATGCAGAAATGAAAGGTACCTGGCCAAGTGTTTGGTAGTCCCACTGAAACAAATTAGGGCAGTGCTAGAAGAGAGTAAAGCCTCTTCATTTTGATGGGGTTTGCGCAAGATGATCTCCCAGCGGATTGTGACACATGAACACGGCACCCATCACATCAACCTCCCTTGCATGCTGTTGCTGTCGTGTCTAATCAGACGGTGAACTTCTTGGGACAAGTGTAGGGATTACTTGTTGGCTCCAGCCAATATGATTAAACACGTCTATTGGCAGCACGGTTCAATATCTGTCCGCCGTACTTGAAATGTACTATATTGAACCATAAAGAAGAACCTGAAAATTACCTCTGTGCTTGCTGTGTGTGAAAGAGAGGGAGGACAGACAGACACTTAACTGGAAATTGAGCGGAGATCTCTGAAGATTATCCGGCCGCACTATATATAGATAGATGTCATTTTGTTCGTGTATAAGAAGGATAAGGGGAATTAGTGACAGTGCTGAATCTCAAATGGGGGGGAGCTGCATTCAAAAAGTGGATTTCAACAGCCTGAAGCCCTTGCAAACCAGGCCACCCCTTCCAAAGTTTTGATTCTAGCATTGCATCATTCGGCTTCGCCAAACTTACCTGGGGGAGGACAGTTCTGAGAAGGCCAAAGACACCAGAGGCTGAAGTCCTGGGCACTGTGGTAAGCATGCATGGCAGTGCCCAAGTGGTGCAAGGAAACATGGAAAATGCAATTCTCAACAAAAAAGGAGAAAGTCGTGCCAGGGAGGACAAATGGAATTTGGCACTTGAGAACATTCATACACTTTTAAATTCCTGTAATGTGGGGACTGATAGACAACAAAAGTAGATTCTGCAATATTTTAGAAGACACCTGACTTTTAGAAGACATCTGAAGGCGGCCCTGTTTAGGGAAGCTTTTAATGTTTAATAGACTATTGTATTTTAATATGCTGTTGGAAGCCGCCCAGGGTGGCTGGGGAAACCTAGCCAGATGGGTGGGGTATAAATAATGAATTATTATTATTATTATTATTATTATTAACAACACTGTTGTTGTTGTTTGTTGTTTAAAACCTGCAAGCAATATGTAATTAATGACTTTGTTTTACATTGTTCTGCCATTCCCCTTACACTGAAATGATTATAAGTTATGTAGATAGTTATATAACTTAGTAGACAGTAAGATGAATAGTTTTATCTTGTGAACCGCCCTGAGATCTTCGGATAAAGAGCGGAATATATATTTAATAAAAAATAATAGATGCAGAACGGCAGCAGAACAGAAACAGCACTGATTGTGATGAATACAGGGCTGAGACAGAAATTGCTCCCTTCTTCCTTCCCTAATAGTAGCTAAACCATGAGGTGCACGTTAAGTGTCCTGTCAGAACAGTATCACTTTGGCATGTTGGGGAGAAAACAACTCTCTGCATGTAGAAAACTAGTGGGAGACACTCTAAGCTTTGAAATAAGTATATCTTGCTCTTACTAGTTTCAGGCAGATTTATGTCCATCCTCATAGTCCCACTGAAAATCCAATGCAGATATAGACAGCTTTCCCCGAGTATTTTGGCATAACAAGGTGAGATTCTTTCAACTGCTCATGTTAGAAGGTGGCAAATTGAAGTCTTTGGGATAATGCCAGGGGGAAAAGGTGTTTTGAGGACACAAGGCAGACTGAAATTCCTAAAAGAAACTATTGGTAAAACATTGTTATGCTTCTTTGTTGCCAGTCTTATTAGAGAGAAGTTGTTCACACAGGGGACTTTTGCAGAAAGTTTCCTTTCTTGAACCTTGTCCAGTAATTGGACAAATAAGTACACAAATAGAAGGTTTAAAGGATACTTTTTTAAAGGAGACTTCACAAAATATTTAAAGGATTTACAAGACATGAACGGTGCATTCCTTACACACAGAATATAAATGAAAGATACAGTCCTATGATATCAGCTGCATTTTCAGTCAATACCAAACTCTTGGGTTTCTGCTTGCTAAGATCTCACACACTTCTTGCTTCCAATAATACGCAGAAGGGGGAGAGTTGCAGCACTGGCACAGAAAATAAGAATCCCTGTGACTCTGGGAAATATGTTCTCACAAGGTCACACTCAGATAAATTATATCAGCTGCAAAACTAAATCCACAGAAACTGTATTGCAGATAAACAGAATACCTTTCTTCAAAGCTCTTCTACCTGCTTCTCCATCTACCACACAACATTTTCTGCAAAGTTCTGTCTAAGAGGAAAGGATATACACAGAGGTTATTATCCCTCTGTAATGCAAAGTCTTCTTGACACAGGGCCAGGCATACTAGACGTGACACGCTAGGCAAAGGAACACGAAGGGACCTTGATATTATGATACTTCCATTGTCAGCAGCAACAGAGGATGACTTCAATCCATCTTGAAATTAATTTTGCATTTTAAAAACCAAAATGGTCTTTACTCTGGGTGCAGTGCCAACTCTTTCATCTTGATGATTTGTTCTGTGTTAAAGCATTTAGTTATACCTCCCACTGTGCAATGATTGAGTTCATGGTCGCAAACACACTGACCACAGGTGCAATGAAAGCAATTGATATTGCTCTAAATATTTGAAGATGGATGATCAAATGCAAAGTACTAGCAATGTCCTTCCAATTAGTCTAGTTCGGATCATATTCAGAAGTCTTCCATCTTTGTGAGATGATGGACTTCCAATTTACCTTTAGATAATCTAGAATATAAATCATGGGTAGGCAAACTAAGGCCCGGGGGCCGGATCTGGCCAAATCGCCTTCTAAATCTGGCCCACGGATGGTCCAGGAATCAGTGTGTTTTTACATGAGTAGAATGTGTGCTTTTATTTAAAATGCATCTCTGGGTTATTTGTGGGGCATAGGAATTTGTTCATTTAAATATATAGTCCCTGAGTGGACTAGCAAGACTTGTGGCACATGCCACACCTCCAATCTGATGCTTTTAATCTTACATTCATGATTTTTCTACAGCCGAAGGAGCTCTTTCTTTGCTTAGATTTCTGTGCAGGCCTGGGGTCTGTGACACCAGATGTTTCTCTTGGTTGCTAATGTCTTCCATTCACTGCTGCTGAAATCTACTAAGTCACATTTACATGGAAGATTTTTGTTTATTAACATTCTTTTTGGTGATATTGTCTGGCCGGATGCATGCTTCTGAAAACTGAACAGTACGCCTATTGTCATGACTAAGAATGTTTAGAGCACAATCCATCTTCTCAAGATATTGCAGATATTGATTGTGTAAACAATTCATTTGTGTATGTATGTCCAAACTTCAGTATACCACAACCATAGTTTCCTGATCGTAGCTTCCAAATTGGGAAGTAAGTGTGTGCTGTCTGTCATGGATGACCTCTAATCAGGATCTACGGGTGGAAAACTAACTGGAGGGAGCCAGTGTGGTGTAGTGGTTAAGACCGGTGGACTGGTAATCTGGTGAACCAGATTCGCTTCCCCACTCCTCCACATGCAGCTGCTAGGTGACCTTGGGCTAGTCACACTTCTCTGAAGTCTTTCAGCCTCACTCACCTCACAGAGTATTTGTTGAGGGGGAGGAAGTGAAAGGAGATAGTTAGCCGCATTGAGACTCCTTAAGGGGAGTGAAAGGTGGGATATCAAGTCCAAACTCTTCTTCTTCATCATCATCTCAGCCGAGATCATGCATGGAGAGGCCAACATACTGGCATGTTTGAGATTTAAGTTTATTAAATTTATATACTGCTTCCCACTACAAAAAATCCTGAAATGATTTAAAACCAAATAAAAAGTGCAATAACAAAAATTGCATAAGCATGTTAAAAACATAAGGTTGTAGCCAATGCTAGTCGTGCTGAGAGTAGATCCATTAAAATTAATGGACATGACTAACTTGGGTCCATTAACTTCGATGGGCCTACATGGACATAACCCTATATCAGAATACAGTAATTTAAATGAGTTCGTCTTCATCACAACAACCCCACCCAACTTAAGATGTACACCAAAACAGGACGAACATCCAATCATGGGCGCTGCTCAAATGCCCAGGAAAACAAGACCATCTGTGACTGGTTCCAAAACTATGAAAAAGTTAGTACCAGGTGAACCTCCTTGAAGAGAGCATTTTGTGGACAGAGAGCTATCACAGAAAAAGCCTGTTCTCTTGCCGCCATCCGCAGGACCTCCCTGGATGATCTTAGGGTTCAGGCAGGTATACATGGGGAAAGGTGGTCCTTTAGGTATAGGGGTCCCAAGCCATGTACAATTTCAAAGGTCAAAGCTGGGACTTTGACTGAAGCTTGGAAATTGGCAGCCTGTGCTGTTGAGCCATGAACAGTGCTTTTATTGATCGATTTACTTCCACTCCTCCTTGCCCCCAGTTAACAATCTAGCTGCTGTGTTCTACCCTAGCTGTAATTACAACCTCTTGCTACGCTGAAGGAAGGATCAGTTTCACAGAACATTTTAACATTGTCCCAATGTATTAGAACACATACAATGTGGAACATGCAAACTGCAAGAAGTATCGGAGAGTTTTTCTCCTTAAGACTACAGAAAAGGTATTCAACATAAGTGAGTTTGAGGAGATTCCACAATGTGCTGGTTGGGTATTTCAGAAGAATGGGCTTCTGCAAGATATGTGCAATATGGACCTCAAATGTGACAAAAGTCTTCTTACAGATAAGTGGGCAGCTGGAAGGCTATTATGGGTTCTTGTGAATTTGTTTAGAGCTACACTCTTTATCTCAAGGAAGTGATTTTCCTATTAAGTAAAATAGGTTTAAGAGATTGCTAAATATTTATTTAAGTATTTGGATACAAGAGATTTATAACTCTGTTCTTGTTAAAAAGCAAATTAAAATGGCGTCTTTCTTATGAACACCAGAAAGGGAGACTCAAAAACTACTAAACTGACTTCACAATTACAGGGGGGGACTCCCCCCCTCCAAAAAAATGGATTATAATAAGGCAATATCAGGCTATAAGGTTATGCCGCTCTCTAGAAGGGTGTTGATCATTAACTACATCACGAGGGTCAGAAACGAGTCTACATTGTTAACCTATTTCTAAAAATTGCTGCCACAGAACAGTCTGTAACACTGTTCTTGTAACTTCAGTTAATGATTTATGCTACAATGGAAATGAGGCAGCAAAATGATTCTTGACTAAACTTTACCTTCAGCTCTAAACTTCTCACACTCACCCCTCAAGCGCAGATGTATTACACAAACACATAGTTGCATTCCTACACATACCTACTCAGAATTCCCGTTGAGTTCAGTGGGGTTTACTATCAGGCACATTAGTATAGTGCAGCCTAAGAACAGCATACTGTTTATCCCCAAATGCTGTAGGATTTGAAAGTATCATTATCATGAGTTTTCTCAAGGAAAACCTCAGAAACCTAGCGTCTTCCATATTCCTCAGGTCCTCTCAGTCTGTCTCTACACCTACCCGCTGAACTTTGTACTTGTCTGAGAACTTTTTCTCTGCACTGCAACAGCAAAACCAACTGCCCTATGGGCCTTGTATTTGCTATTTCCCACATTATCCTCTACGTAATTCCCCACTTTCTCTTCTAACGTAACTTCTCTTGTGGTTTTCTGCTTATAAGCACCACCTTTTCCATATAGCCATTGCTTCCATTGCCTGGTGTGCTGACAGACACAAAAAAGGACTCTGAGACCTCTGAATCTCTCAGTCCCAAGGCCTGATGAGTTCAGTGTGGAGAACCATGAGTCCTAAGTTCAGTACTTTGGGCCCAATTTTGCAGAACACCCTTCCAGCTGGGATTAGATATGGGCCCCCCTCCCTCTTCCAGTGCCTACGGAATGCCTTTTAATTCCAGCAAGCATTCTAAGCCATTCAGAGTGATACGGTTTTTAACTTTACAACACAAATCTTTACTGCATTGCTGAGTTTTATGTACACTTAGTAACAACTGTGATTAAGCAGTATATGAACTGTCTGCATAAATAAACATAGTTGATCGTTAAATAATACATAATAGCACTATATTTATATTTATTTATTTATTGTGGTTGTTATTATTATATGTATTAATATAACAATATAATAGTGTTATATTATTAATAATGTTATTGATGTTGATACTGGGGATAAATTATTGTTGTTGTTGTTGCTGTTGTTGTTATTGTTGTTATAGATGGTTTCAGTGCTTTCTTCTGGAAAAAAATGTTTACTCTCATTTTGCTACTCATATTGAAATACTGCCCCTGAATGAAGTCAAACTTAGATTCACAAAATGTTTAGGGGTATGTGTACCCCTGCGTACCCCCAGGGGGGAAAAAGCACTGGATGGTTTACTTCCTTGGGATTGCACTCCTGAAGTTGTGTTGGGACAACAATGCAGTCCCATGCCTTTTGCGAATGAATACATATTCAATACTCTGACCATCTTCCAGTGTGTTCTAAGAGCCCAACAAAAGCATCCTACTCCAGGGGATCTCATTCCTGTTTGTGGATATTCTTCTGATGGCAAAGCGTCTGAAACTCAACATTTCCATGTCTTTCTGCTGATAGTCCATTTAACCTGTCCTGCCTTGCCTACATCAGGGACTGCTTGAATTAACCACATCTGGAGTTACGATACAACCCATTTCCCCCTAAGAATTGCAATTTGCTATGTGATTCTAGAAGTCACTTGGCCCTGATGACCCTTGAGGGGACTGCCTCTGGATTCATTATAACAACAAAGATGATAAATATTAACAGAATAAAAGAGGAAACATAAAGGAAAGCAATGCCTAGGTAAGCTTTTCAGCAAAATAATGCACTTTGTGTCCTAAAGACAGGCTATTTCTCTGCTCTTTCTGTAGACAGAACATTACCATACCATTTGATAATGACCTATCAGAACCTGTTCTTTGATTAAAGGCAGCTGCTTTTGATTACAATCAATGAATCGTTAATTTGTGCTCAGCTACAAAACAGTTGGATCCCATCTATTATTCATTCTTGAAGCAGAAATTCTATTTAGACTTGAGTTCTGAATTTTTACGAAAGCTTTCTCTCTCTTGGCTATTAATAATTTTGTTTTGAAGTCCGCTCTCTGAGGTTCCATGATGGCCTTCCTTTGTTATGCTGAAACTCTGAAATAATGCATTCAGCTGCTGCCCTGATCAGTGCATCCATCTCCCTGACCGTATGTCTAACATGGTCCGATTTAGGCTTCTGAAAGTCATGTGATGTTCTTTTGATTCTTTAAAATCCCCAGCATCTCTGTCCTGTACAAAACAAGCTGCATTCACAAAAAGAACGGCACACTTTAGTTTGTGAATTAGTTTACAAATCAGCTTTGTGTCGTCTCACCAAATATCTCAAAATAAATAAAATGTACTGGTATATAAAAAGCATTTGTAGGTTCCACAGCAGCGGCTCCTTTCTGAATTTGATTTATTTATCCTGCAGTATTCTTGTGTTGAAAAGACATATTGCTGCAGTCAAGCTACAATCTATCTCCTGTTGCATATGCACACACTTCAAAACACATGGTGAATGCTTAGAAATCTGTCTCCTAAAGGTCAAAGAACCAGAGCCATAGAGTTTGCAGAGGCAAGAAGGCTGGAGCTCTTTTGCATCTAACCTCCTACTGTGTGGGTAAAAGCAGAAATCTAATTACTGTGCCATCCCTGTTTTACATTGTTCCATAAGCAAAACGAAGAATATTGTTACAAAGGTTGCATGCCACTCCCAGCCTCTGACAAGCAGCCACAAGATTGCAGGGGGTTCCAGGCACATCCCCAGGGTTGTGCTTTCATTGGGAAATCTGAGGCACAGCAGAGGCTAGTGTCTTTTAGAAATATGGTTTATTGCACACATATTTACACCTGCAGTCTTCTATGGAGGGGGTGGAGAACATTATACTCCAAGAGAGACTCTCATTGCCCCTCTCATAGCAAACTTGGGCCAAAAGCAGCAGTCAGTCATGGCTCCCGGTCTCTTGGTGCAGCCTCCTCCAGTCAGCACCAAGATTCTGCCTATTTCCTCCTCCTTATTCCCAGAACACCTTTAGATTTCAAAAAGGACAAATTTTCCTGTGACATCATGTCCCCGTCAACTTGGCAACCTGCCAATTCTCCTGTCTCTGTCCACTCCTTGGGGTTTGGGGGAGGACAGTGGGTTTGTTTCGGGTTTTTTTGCTTTGTCAATGGCCCTTAATGGCTCAGGACTTAGCTCAGGCTCGGTTGCATAAGCAAACCCAGGGATTTCCTGTCTCGCAGAGTTCTTTAGCTAACATTTCCCAATTATTATCTCAGTCCTATTAATTTCTACCATTTATTTATTAATTTCTATCTCATTTATTAATTTCTACCTACAGACTCCAGGACCCTAGATTGAGGACATTATTGAAATATAATAATAATAATAATAATAATAATAATAATAATAATATAATATAATATAAATATTTATATTATATGAAGTTATATTTTAAATGTAGTTTGTATTTTTAAAAATAAATGCAAGCCTGCTGAAACTAAGTTTCTAAACATATTCCTGCTTCTAGAGCAATGCAAGATGTTAAAAAGTATTTTTTCCCCATTTATCAATAACTCTGTTCACATATTATAGACATAATCTCAGTAATGAAAATTGGTTTCAATGTGAGCTAGCCTGGTTCACAAATCTGTTCAGTACTATCAACCAGCATACATGGAACCTTGATTGATAGATGGATGATGACTGAACTTAAAATGAAGCCAACGATCAATATGTTCTGGCTTACTATCAGCAGCTACCACCACACCATAAAATGTTTGGCAGGAAGCAAGAAAGTTAAAAGTAAATTCTAAAGTGTTGAGATGCCCTGATATTAGCCCTGCATGTGCTACGGCTGCTAGACTGATGCCTATAAATTAAGAGGTTGCTTAATGAATTTGAGCCAAGCCATATAGAAACTTCTTCAAAATATTCAGCCAGTGCATTCTCCACAGCACAGGTGCTTTTACACTGTCAAAAAGTTTATTCCATCAACAACTGGGTCACAGCATTCTTCCCCAAAAGTAGCAGTAATTACATTGCAGTACAGTGGTACCTTGGTTTAAGAACAGCTTAGTTTATGAACAACTTGGATTAAGAACGCTGCAAACCCGGAAGTAGGTGTTTTGGTTTGTGAATTTTGCCTTGGAATAAGAGCATGTTCCGCTTCCTGTTGAGTGTGTTCCATTTGTAAATTGAGTCCCCTGCTGCTATGGGAAAGCACACCTTGGTTGAAGAACACTTTGGTTTAAGAACGGACTTCCGGAAGGGATTAAGGTCGTAAACCAAGGTACCACTTTAATCAAGTCTTTAGACTACTAATGCATAGACTACTAAGCATAAGCTATTCCATTCCTAGAAGGCCATAGACCAGCCAAACCCAATAAACACTGAAGACTGTACTTTTTGTCTGAACCATAAGATTGGACCCTGCTTTGTGTGTCTAAATCCCTATATTATTTGGAGTTTTTTTTGTGGTTTTATATGATATTTACTATTGGTTTCTGTTTTATTTTTGTTTCCATTTGATTGCTTGCTTTTATTTCAAACAGCACTTTGAGATTTTTTAAATATTAAGTGGCTTTTCAGTGATTAAAAAAAAGGGGGGGCAATAGAAGGATGGATTTTATTTACTTTTGTGTATTTTGTGTATCTTGCTTTTTTCCAGTATGCAACCAAAGGTGCCACAGGTGTGATTCCTGGGCTGATGCACCAAAATGCATAATATCCTTGTTGTCGAAGAGGGTTGGATCAATTACGTGAACTGCCTCCTTAAAATCTAACTTGGATGTATTTTCATACTGAAGGAGACGGGGAGTTAAGAATTCAAAATGCTCCTGAGCTGCTTTGGAAATCCTGGTTGGAAGGGTCACAATGAAAAGCTCAAGGAGCTGAGAAGAATTTTCAGAAAATTAGGCACACTACAATCTATTCCTAAACAAATGTTCTGTCTTGGTAATCCTCAGGTATGCAACAATCACTAGATTATGCAGAGCCACCCAAGGCTTCTGATCCTCATAAAAGAGAGCAGTTTCGATTGCACTCTGCTTGCTCACTAGAACAAGAGTTGTGTTTATAAATTATGCTCAGCTGAAACATACACTGAATAAATATAGCAGTTCCAAGATTATTTTATTTTCTTAAGAGGAAAGCTGCATAACTTACTAGCCTTATTGCAAAGTAACAAAGGAAAAGATGAGGGGGAAAACAGTGTTATGTGCTCAAAACACCCCTGGGAAACAGAATGGCTGAACAGAGCGGCACAGTAGTTCAGCTATAATGGACTGCAGTTTCAAAGACTACATAGGATGCGTAAATGTCAGATTTCCATTACTGGCAGCATGAGGTCTTTGCAACAGGGCTGCTTTTATTAAACTCTCACGTCACCGTTTGCTCTAATTACTGCTAAAATGCCATCCATCATGGCGGGTATCTTCAGCCTATAAACACATCTCAAGGTACATTCATGCACAGAAGCAGTTATTGATGGTAGTTGCACAACCAGGGTGAGGGTGTCGGAAAAGGCTTAAAATAACAACTCATCAAGTGTCAAGAAATTGATTACGCAGGCATGAGACAGGATACAGGTTCACATTGGAGATGGTCTGCAAGTAGACGTTGGATAATGGACAGCTTGATGACCACTCTGTTGGCATCAATGCATAGCTGAAGCATCCTTCTACAGACAATGCTTGCAACTGAGTTTCGGGGATCTTCTATTAGTGGGGCAGATCCAGCTGGCCACATACAGTGCTCTTTCCGTACTGTTTCCCCATAGGAAATGAGATTTCTCGGGACTTATCTGGTATACAGCCATCAGGACAGAGGACCAAACCAGATGCACACATGTTTATTAAGCACCCATATTAATATGCCCAGTAAAAATGTTTCCTGGTTGGCTTGCAGTATCATTCTTGCCAGTTAAGTGTTGGTATAAATACAGAAGAAGAAGGAGGAGGAGGAGGAGGAGGGCTGTAGTCAGATTAGAAGGATAACTTGGGCTCCATCAGCTTGCTGACACCAAACATTTCCAAATCCATCACAATCTTGTAAAGCATCCTTAGCTAGGTGTGTTGAAAACGAAGGAAAAGAAGATAGAACCTTGTGAGACCACAAAGGGAGTACACAATGAGATGGTGGTGTGGTGTGTGTGTATTAAACTCCAAGGCTGTGGCCTTGGGCAGGCAGCTTTGCAGGAAAGCATAGCAATCTTATGTATATTTTTTGAAAGGCACAAACCAAGAGTCTTTGAGCCTTGAAAATTGCATGGTACATTGGGTATAACACACTAACCATACACAACCTGGCTTGTCTCCATTCAGGTACAAGTACTGGGAAACATTTTCATTCTCTTTATTATGGTTTGAATTTTTGTTGCACTTCGTGCATTATGGGCATAGTGCAAACCTTGTTTCTTTCCTTCTTACCTCTTCTCTGTCCTTTTCCTCCTCACTGTCTGAGTAGATACTGAAAAATACTTTCGATTTGCTTAATGACTGGAGGATTGCACACGCTCTTACATGAGGGGACATAGCCTGGGCATCTGTGTGCATTTGTGTCTTGTGCCGTATGGGTGATATGCTGCATACAGCAGTTTGAGCATGCATGCAAACAACCCAGGGATTTACATTTTTTCTTCCTCAAGTCACAATAAAAGCAATTGGGAGCCATAAAAGATGAAAGACAGAGAAGAAGCAGCCTTGAGAAATGGGATTCTGATAATTGCAAACAGCAGGGAGAGGTACTAGCCAGGAGAATGAAAGGAAACACCCATTCAGTACCTTTTCTAGCACTGGGACAAGATAAGCAACATGACAAGAGCTTGATGTCTCAGCCTTGCTGAGCTGGTGGAGAGGAAGAACAAGTTAAATATGATTTCTTAAAGGAGGAAAAGCATTAATTTTGTTATACATCATATGCAAAAATAAAAAATAAACCATAAAGGTTCAAATGACAACTTGGGTGGAAACAGCAAGTGGATGAATCACTCCAATATCTGGTGTCTTGAAGCAGCATCTTCATTGTAGAAAAGAAGGAAACCTTATTTCTTGATAATAAAGTTTGTGGTAGAAACTGCACTTGTTATGTGAACATCTTAAGCACAGTTCATTGGCTGATGGGCATTAGGATGACATGGAAGGCTCCCAATGATGGCGGGAAAGCTACTGTCTCTGCTAAACACATACACAGAAATTCTAATCCATTGAAGAGCCCCAAACTTGGCTGGAGTCATTTGATGGGGCATGGGAGAAACCAGCCTTGAGTGTATCTACACCAATTCCCTAACATGCCTCCTTGACCAGCCACAGACATTGGCAAAAATCTGTACCAGGACTGTGATCCGAGAGCAATTAATTCCCTTTTCATTTATTCCAATGGAGAGGGGAGGAATGGGACAAAATGGAGAGCATTCCCCATTTCTTCTGTGTTTTTTCTCTTCTCCTTGAGCTGGGTATGATCTGGATGCTGCAGACATTTCACAGACATTAACTACAATGAACTGCCTACCCACTATTACAGGATTGCTCTGCCTGACTGCAAACCAATACACATTCTTAGGACATGGACTGAAGGCGTAAGAGCTATTTGAGAGGAAGAAAGCTGATGGTACAGCAGGCCAATGGGCCTTAGGCACACTTCAGTCTTTGCTATTGCTTTGCCCTGCACATGGTCATCCTGGAGAGAAAGTGTTTCTGACCCATCTTATGCCCTACTGGATATTCAGTGGTTGCTGATGTGATCCTAGTCTCTAAGTATCTGCCAAGGCCAGTCCATGGCATTTTGTTGCCTGAGGTAAAAAACAAGATGGCACCTCCCCTGTTCCATGCAGGAAAGCTGGCTAGACTGGTAGTTGGACCTTCCTTAGGCACTTGGGTGGGATAGAGTCCTCAACGTCACCCAAGGCCACAAAACTATCTTAGGAGGTGCAGGCTAGGCCTCATGACTCATAGCTCTGCCCACTCTATGCTCCTCAGCAACTTCCACATGAAGTGGCCATCTCACTCTTCTTAATGATAGGACTGCCTTGGATTAGGTGGAAACTTATGGTATGTGCATATTTTTTAATGTTCGAATGTATTCCAGAAGTATATTGAATATATCTTCGTTTTATTTCATTGGCCCCAGGAGTAAGGAATACAACCCCCCCACCCAGCTCCCCACAACACAAAGAGGAATCTCGTATGGATGTCAAGTTTAGCTATCCAAGTGGTTTTTGGGGAAAAAATTCCTGATACAGAATAACAGAAATGCTTGAGCTTATTATAGAAACTACAGCAAAAACATGACCTAGAAATGTATTCTTGTTCACATATTTGTTACTTGGCTATACATTTTTATTGCAAGTCTTAATTGAGACTAATAACTCTAGCTTTCTCTCTATAGCCTGCTGTGAGGATATGGATATATATATATATATATATATCTCACATACACAATATATACTGTGCTGTACCTCCCTCTACTGTTAATGTGGAGGCTGCATTTCCAATATTTTACAGTGCAGATATGTGTCTGGCCCTGAGGTAAACGTAGACACTGGAATATATAATAAATCACCAATGAAACAGGGGACTATGAAGGCAAGACAGCAAGTTCTGTTTCTTTTCCGATTTTGGCCACAAAAACGGATGCTTCCATATGCTTTAAAAGACCTTTTACATCAGCTTTCACCCCAGACTGTAGCTGGCTAATGTGTAGGTGAAATTATGGTGCAGAATATATTTCCCCGCCCCTTCCTAAACTGAAAAGAAGATAAAATTTAGATGGAATCTGAAGTCTGGCTACCCTACCCCCAGTCCTATGCTAAAATTCCCATAGAAATTTGGCCAAACTTTTGCCATTCACAATAATTGAGGACTGGTGATGAATTAATAACAGCAACGACTGGTAAACATTAAAGCAATTCACACGCTGCAGTTGTCCTTAACACTGCTGTGATATGCAAGTAGCTAAAAGTCTTTTAAAAGGCACTTACTCAAGTTTCCTTCTTTTGATTCTAACAGTTTAGAGTATTCAGTTCTTGGGTGCTATAAGATGGCGGGGGAAACACATGGCAAGTGCTGAGCATAAGATTACCTCGATCTCTGGAAATAAAGCTGTAAAGCAGAAATTTTCAATCTTTTAAAGTCCACTGCTCCCTTGACCAACTACATTCTTTCTGTGGCACCCCTGTGGGGCTCAGGAGCCCGGTTATGTCACTCTTGCCTGCCGAGCTGGCAGCCTCTCACCCTTTTTTTGAACACCCTCCCTGTGGAGTGTTCCCTCAGCCTCCTCTCCCCTCTCCTTGGAAGTTCTCTGGGCAGATGCAGCTGCCGCCCCTGGTCTCTGAGCTGCCCCCCTGCCCCAAAGAGAGATGCCTCCTCACACTGCTCCATAAGGGCCTGGGAAGCATCTCCTGGCCAGTCCCAGAGACACCATTCACCTGTGGAGCTTACAAGAGGGCATCAGAGGAGGAAAGGAAGGAAAGAGGGACAGAGGCCAGTGTTGCCCACGGCACCCCTGACCATCATTCAAGGCACCCCAGGATGCCACGGCACACTGGTGGAAAACCACTGCTTTAAAGGAATGACTAAAACATGTAATCTATAATATTAACTTAATCCTTCAATACGTTTTCATCTGCTCTGTGTACACACCCTGCAGGCTGTGTCATACAATTTGTAGAACAAGAAAGCAAGGGTACACCATGGCTGTCTTCAAACCTACACCTAGGCTGGATCTAGACACATCGAAGAAGCGTTTCAGCTTAAAGCGTTGTAAATTTAAACAGGGAAAACAGGGAGAGGAAAAATGGGACTCCACATTGCCATCTGGCGGCACAATGTTATATTGCATATACAGTGGTACGTCGGGTTACATACGCTTCAGGTTACAGACTCCGCTAACCCAGAAATAGTACCTCGGGTTAAGAACTTTGCTTCAGGATGAGAACAGAAATTGTGCGGCGGCGGTGCGGCGGCAGCAGGAGGCCCCATTAGCTAAAGTGGTGCTTCAGGTTAAGAACAGTTTCAGGTTAAGAACGGACCTCTGGAACGAATTAAGTACTTAACCCGAGGTACCACTGTAAATCACTTTTTCTTTACCAGTCTAGCTGAGTCCCCAAATAGTTACCCCTGCCTTTACTGCAGAGAGATATGCATTCCCTTTTTTCACCACCAGTCTAATGTTTGGCGCTAGCACATTTTCACAACCATCAGACTTCCAGACATAGGTGTCCATGCCTTAAGCAGATGAAGGCTGACACCACGTGCAGAACTTAGCGCCAGCCGGCTTTGCGCAGTCTGCGGTGACCATGGTTTTGTGAGTACTGTCAGCAAGATGCACAAAGCTGTTCTGCATAGGGCATCTGGATGTGCCATCCATGGCTGTCAACACTAGCATGGCAAGTAGCAGTGGTGAGAATAGGTCCTTAATCAGCGCACGCATGAGGTTTCCTTTCGATACCCCCTATGGCCTTCTTTCTCCTTTGAATTTCTTCCTTGACTAAGCTCTGGCACCGTTAAATATATCATCTGCTTAAGGAAAGTTTCTAAAACAGACAGCCAAAAAAATGTGTCTAGAATTCCAAGTCATCTTCCTGCAAAACAACAGATAACGTAAGATGTACTCTGCAAGGCCTAAACCTGTTCCAGGCCAAGAATTCTTGACTGTTTTGTAGCCAAAGAAGAATATTGCAAAAACACACACACCAAAAAACCAGAAGATTTAACAGCCGTGAGAGACTATTTTCTTTGTGTAATTATTTCATATAAAGCTAGCAATATGGAAGGATCATACCAGGCTAACATATATCACATTTCGATTCTTAAAACCACTACCTGCCAAACCATAGTTTGGTTTTGTAAACCATGGTTTGAGAGTTAACATTTGCCTGATTTGGATATTACAGCAAATCAAAGCTAGAGGAAGTCCCCCAAATGGAGCAAGGAATCAGTGTGTGAATCCATGGCACATTCCTCATACATGAACCATGATTTGGAATATCACAAAACCAATGTTGGACAGCCCAGTCTTCAACATAGCCGTGCAACTAATGAAAGAGACATTGCATTGTCTTTTGCTTTTGCTTGCAAAGAACGGCGAGTAAGTCATTACAGCCTTTCCAGTGCTTTAATCATGCTTAATGCCCCCCTGCCTTAATGCTAGAGGAAGATTCTCTTGGCATCTCCTCAATTTCCTTCAGTTACACTAGCAGAATAGCCATAAAAGGGTGTCTGCACTGCTCTTGCACAGCACACGCAAACCACCAAATAACAAAAAAATTAGCAGCATGATCCTATAAAGAATAGGGATGCACACATGCAATGCACTCAAGGGGAAGAGGGGCTGTGCCAATGTCAAACACCTCACTGGCCCACTCCTCAAATAATCCATGCATTCAGTGAGAGGTTTGCAAAGGAGCCTATACGTGTACAGGTTTATGAACATAGGTTCCCTATCAGATTGGGAACTCTGTGTAAGTGGGGTTGCTGACTGGGTGAAGAGCTTAAGTGCATACCGCTGAACACAAGTTGTTTTTCAAACATTATGCTAAACACATGGATGTTGGGGATGGGGTCAACAGGGCACAAATCATTGGGAGCTGTGCCAGTGGGAGATAGTCCCCATGCCACTGACTGGATTTGTGTGTGGAGGGGTTCGTTTGAACATTTCTATTGTGCTGGGTGACAGTCATGAATCCTTATCGTTTCCAACTTATGCATGGCAATTTAGGGGGGAGGAAGGAGCGGCAGCAGTAATTCAGATTTAGTTTTCCACAGGAACTATAGGGCACACAATAAATTGCTGTTAATAATAATGAAATCATGACAATGTCAGGTTAAATAAAAAGTCCATCTAAACCTATACTCCATTTCCTCATGCCATATGAAAAGTAAATTATGGGAAGCTAAGGGGCACTACTCTGACAAAACAACCCACCCATTCTGTCCCAGAGTACATTTGTATATCACTTAACTGTCAAATCCCTAAACGGCTTACCTGGAACATAAAAGTATACATAATATCCACATACTGTACATTATATACAGTGGTACCTCAGTTTACGAACTTAATCCGTTCTGGAAGTCCGTTCTTAAACCGAAACCGTTCTTAAACCGAGGTGCATGTTATCTAATGAGGCCTCCTGCCGCCGGTGCCCTTCCACCATTCGGATTCCATTCTTAGACTGAGGCAAAGTTCGCAAACCAGGACACTACTTCCAGTTTTGCGGAGTTCGTAAACTGAATAGTTCGTAAACCACTGTACATCATTTAAAAAAGAAAATGACCTATTAAAATGCATGTCATCCTTAAATATCTGAGTAAGCTAGCCTCTTTCTGTACAAATTCTCTGTACAAATGTATAATGCAACTGCCCAGCAGGACACTAGTTCCTTAACTTGTATTGTTAAAATAATTTGGAAAAAGTAGTATAAATTTTAATTTTATAATTCCTCAAACTATAATTCTATTTTAGTCAGGGCATTTTTATGGTATCCGTTGGAGTATTACTTTATAACCACTTAGAGATTTTTTGTATATTATACAGTTTGCAATTCTTTTGAATAAAATAGAATGAATAAAATAAACAACTTATAAAAGTAAAAAGGTAAAGGAACCCTGGACGGTTAAGTCCAGTCAAAGGCAACTATGGGGTTGCAGCGCTCATCTCGCTTTCAGGCCGAGGGAGCCAGTGTTTGTCCACAGATAGCTTTCCAGGTCATGTAGCCAGCATGACTAAACCGCTTCTGGTGCATGGAACACTGTGACAGAAACCAGAGCACATGGAAATGCTGTTTACCTTCCCACTGCAGCGGTACCTATTTATCTATTTGCACTGGCGTGCTTTCGAACTGCTAGGTTGGCAGGAGCTGGGACAGAGCAACGGGAGCTCACTCCGTTGCGTGGATTCGAACCGCTGACCTTTTGACTGGCAAGCCCAAAGAGGCTCAGTGGTTTAGACCACAGCGTCACCCGCATCTTATAATGTAAGTTGTTCCTCAGGGACCTTTGGGAGTGAAAGTGATAACCTGTTCCTGTCACTACGACTGCCAACTTCCCCCCTAGAAATCATCCGGTGTCTTTCCTCATTTTTACGATAATCAGAAACTCCTTGGTTTCTTCTGCTATAGATGCAGTGAAGTCTAAAAATAGAATTATAGTTCGAGGAATTATAAAATTAAAATTTATACTACTTTTTCCAAAGTATTTTAACAGTACAAGTTAAGGAACTATTTCTGAGAAAACAGGAATCTGTCTATGTCAGAGGCAGGGTTCTTATCCTGTTCCTCTGAACACTTTTCACATGTGGGCAAGGCCTGAAGCAATTCTGCTACCTCTCCCTATTTCCCGGGGAGTAGAAATGAATTTCTAACCCATTTCATTATACGTTATTCTATTCCTTACAGGCAACGAGGCTTATAGGAGAATAGTCTCCTAATACCCTCATCAGGAGGTAGAAACACCACGGAGGAGCCAGGCTCCAAGGAACATACTGCAGAAATATTTCTTAAGAACAGGAACATAACTGATGCCAGTATAAAAGTACAGGCACACGGGACGCTGCTGCATGCAACTTTTAAAAATATATGCTCTCTTCTCACCCCCGCCCTCTCTATTTTAATAAGGAAAGCAACATTTGTTTTCTCAGAAATGTATTCCAAAGTCTGGAGTCCAAAGGAGAATCTATTTAAAAGCACAAGCCAAAAATGCAAGACTTTTATGTTAAATTGCTGAAGAAGATGCCTACAGGAAAAAAACACACCACTCAGTTTTTGCTGGTGATTTTATGAGCTCGGCATTTGTGTAGTTGCAGCATTTCCATATCAAACAAATCCTGGCATGGAACCTTTCCTGCAAAACACAAAAGGACATAAATGCACCAATTTGGTACAGATCTTTGCACATAGAAGGAGATTACTTTTATCAGTTGCTGAGATGCCTTTTCAGTACAGGTGCCAAGGATCTCAGGTGATGCTGCTAATTGGAATGGGAAACTGTACAGGAAACAGACCATCAAGCCCATCAGTACTTTGTATCTGTCACATCATCATCAATCATCATCATCATCATCATCGTCATGCCACTGCTCCTCAAACATTTGTTCTAGCAACATCTCAAGCTTCTCTATTCCTCTGTCATGTGCCAGCCTGGCAACCTGGAAAGAACGTATATAAGAATGTTTGGTTCCTGTGTCTTCCACCCTTTCTCAAAAAGACGAGATGCACTAGGGCTCCTGACCATTATGGTAAGGGCTACAGATGATATCTGGGGTATTCGTAAATGGAATGGACCAGGCTTCCTCAACCCTGGCCCTCCAGATGTTTCGAGACTACAATCCCCATCATCTCTGACCACTGGTCCTGCTAGCTAGGGATCATGGGAGTTGTAGGCCAAAAACATCTGGAGGGCTGAGGTTGAGGAAGGCTGGAATGGACCAATAATGCTGCAGCTAAAAATACACCAGCATGTCAATTATTATCCATGACATAAAGGGAATCTAGTACACACAACTCATAAAGTGTTCTGATTACTTTATTTCTTAATTTTGGGTTTCAAAAAAATTGGGGTTGTCTTATACATGGGGGTGTCTTATACACGGAAAAATACAGTATTTAGTTTTTCATGCTTAATCACATTCCAAGACCGAGTAACACATGCAACAGCTTAGGCCGCTAGAATTTTCCTAAAAAATTTGTTGTATCAAGTTTTGAGCTTCAGGAATGGGAGTTTGTTTAGCCTTGGCTCTTTTAGATTGACTTGTATTTATGTTGTGAGCCACCCTGAGATCTGCAGATGAAGGTTTTTTTTTTTACAAATTTAATTAATTAATTAATTAATAATTACTAGATCATAATTTACTTTCAAGAGACCCTAGCGTTCATCTGACAGTTGCGCAGAAGTAACCCTTCTTACAAGTAATTTTCAATTAAATGACTACATAAGTAACATCAACTCCAGCCACACCTGCCACGTTTCAGCAGTTGCTGTTGCTACAAAAGGAGAGTATTTGGTCTCAGCACAGTTCATCAAGCATGGGGAGGTAAATGACTTCAAACCTCTTAACTTACGGCAAGTGATGAAAAATGTGAACAGTTTGGTCACTCCAAGACTTAAAATGAAGATGATACACATGCTTTCATTTTTGTTCAATTGCGTGCCTACTAAATAGCCTCTTTAACACATGACATTCTCCCTATGTGTAGTCAAATCCAAATGCTGCCCCTCAGTCTACGCGCCAAACTAGATAAGATGGCAGCTAACCCCTCTCTACAATGGGGTTGGAGCCGTTGCATTGGAAGAGAAGGGTTAACCCTTTCCCTTGTACCATTTCTGGGATTATAAAGGACCATTCTCTCTTACTCTGCAGCTACTTCTAACACAGATATGAAAGTTCTGTTCACGTATCAATATGTGATCAATACATAACAATATCCTATTTTGTGACTTTTCATTTTGGTTCAGATTGTTACTATCAATGTTTGATGTTTTATTATTATTTGTATGTGTGTTGGAAGCCGCACAGTGTGGCTGGGGCAACCCAGGCAGATGGACGGGGTATAAATCATCATCATCATCATACGCACACAGCACAGAGATTCCCATGCAAAGCTCAAGACATGCAAAGTGGCCAGTCCTAAAGCTGAAGGGCGAACCCTGAGAAGTTCCTAGGAACTGCTGCCAGATTTGCCAGTTCTTAGCAGGATTTCTGGATATAACTGCAATTTGCTGAGGGACCTGTTGGGACATTTCTTCCATGAGCTGGTGCTGGAGGGGAAGCCTTTAGCTCTCCTTTGTCCAAAGGGGATAACTGGTTCAAACAACAACAAGCTGGCTAAAGTATCTGTTACAACTAAATCTCTAAACCCAACTTGACTTCACTCTCCATTCTGTTTTGGCATTCAAACAGTTAGACAGGCATATTCTGAGGCAGAGATTGCACGGAAAGTGGTACACGCACTTGTTCTCTGTTAGCCTGTTGATTTGCTCTGCATGATGTAGGCTGGCTGATTTTGAAGTACCAGAGAGAAAAAGAGAGAGAGACTGAAATCCTGTTTCCACTAACCTGAGGATAAAACCCACTGAACTCAGTGGGATTACTTCCAAGTAACCTTGAACAGGATTGTGCAGTCAAAAGCTGAGAATGGCACTGCTCCATTGACTTCCATAATCTCTAAACCCGGCATATTATGTTATGAATAGTGTATCAAAACCTCTTTTTAAGGACGTGGAGGAAAAGCTGAGTAGAAGATCCTTGCTCTCTTCCTAACATTTCTGGAGTGCTAATGGTAATGAGTACGCTTTGAGGGAGCAGATGCTGAATTTAAATAAAGAAGTAGAGTACATTCCTCGTGACAATGAATCACACATTAAGTGTAGCATAGGTTTGCTGTCGTGCCAAGAACGGCTCAGAAAGAAAACTAGTCAATTATGAGGATGTATGTCTGTCTGTGTGTGTGTGTGTGTGTGTGTGTGAGAGAGAGAGAGAGAGAGAGAGAGAGAGTGTTGCGTGTCTTTCAGATATCTTACAAATCAGGAACATTAGCCAAGCAATCTTGGCTAAGGCATAGAAATGACAGCATGTACACTCCTTCAGTTTTAAGAAGGTAGATGTCCTATTAGCCCACATACTCCCCTCACTATTCTCTCTAAAGCAAAACTTTCTATGAATGGCTAAAATCAAAAGCCCAGAAGACAAGGGAGGGAAAGCATAACTAATAAAAGCAAACCTTGTTTCCATGAGAAGAATATGCAGGCAGATGTAGCTGAGAGAAAGCAGATGAAAATTGCACAAACACACAATCCCCACCTCAGCTGTAAATAAGAGATTTCATACTCCCCACAATTTAAAAGAAAAGAGAATGTCACATTATAAAAATAAGGCACTTAAGCAGCTCCAGATAGGGCCGCGTTCTTCCAGGCACATATTTAATTTGTGCAGTACCCAAAATTACTGGTTAATGCAAACATAAAAGAGAACTGCAAGTTTTAGAAATTCTGATTATATTGGTGACCTTGTCAGGCCAGTTAAAACTGGCATTTCAGCTAGGAGAGCCTTTGTATTTTCTGGCCTGAGAAACTTTGCCTCTATCTCATGTATTATTCAATAGTAAGCAGAACAATGAATGAAACAGACTTTTAAAAGTGAGAGGGGATTTTTCCCCCCCTAAAGGGGGAAAACCTGCTATGGATAAGTAACGGTTACTCGGTTTTTCCCTACAATTTATGGGAAAATTGCACCTTTTGGAGGGCTGGAGATGTTCTTGCTTGTTATTACAGGAACACCTTCAATTTTGCACATTTCTCCATGCTGACTTGCTGCCCACAGGGTGCTAGTAGAACAGCATATGGTACAATGTGCTCTCTCCCCCGTCTCCTCATAGAGGAGAGCCACAGTACAAGCTCTGGCAAGCAACCACTGCAAGAATCAACCTCTCCTCAAAGCCAGAGATTTGTTTCTTAACAAGGTTCTGTGAACGATACCTTAGAATTTCAAGAGTCCTTGTATGCTCCACCTTGATGGATCACTCGGAATGTGATAGTGTACACTTGTTTTCTTCAACACTAAGTTGCCTAAAATCCCATAGAGCATTAAAGCTCACATTTATTTCATTATCTGAAGGCTGGGAATAAGTGTTCTCAAAACTACATGATACTGCATATATATTTTATATTACCCATAGATTTGCATTAACTTCCTGTAGACTCAAATTTACTCTTAGATAGACAGAGTGCTAGGGGAGCCATCCATTATTTACCCTGTGGTTTTTTTTAAAAAAAGTTGGAAACACAAATACAGTAGCAGATAGTATACTTCTTTTTAAAAGGCATATCCTTTTATTCTTTAAAAACAAGGAAACCACCATTCTTTGTGCGCCTAGCTTTGTACTGTTCTTTTAAGAGAGCATTCTCACTATACTGCAAATGTAGCTTTATATAGCTAAGCAGTCCCATTAGAATGGATTGGATGCCTTGTGAGTACAGTTATAGCTTTTCATGGTCAAAATAGATTTCAGCATATCTATGAAATTTACTTAGTGCTGTGAAACATATCTCTTCTCCTTTATTTAGCCCTGGAAGCTAATATATCCTGAATTCTTATGCACTCATTTCGCTGGCTGCCCAAGATTCACCACCTGCCACATTTGGCATGCGTTGCTTCCTATGACTGAGCACATGGTCTCATAGTTTGGAAAGTAAAACTAAAGTAACAGATACAGTTTGAGTGCCACGGAGCTTTCCCTCCTGTATTGGCAAATATTTCATTTGTACTTATAAAATGCCTACTCTTTTAAGAACAACACGGAGTGTAATAATGTAAAACAATATGACTGAGAAAATAAAACTGATTTACTAAGGGGGGGGGGTCCATTTCCACCCTTGTGTTTGAAACTTAATGCACACACAAATATTGATGAAAACTGAGCTGTTGCATCATGTTGGTGCTGAAAATTTGCAACATAACAAATATCACATTCAATGCACCCCCCCTTTAATATGGCCAAAGACAACACGTAAATGGTGTGAGATGCCCAGTCATACAGCCCAAGGAATTCCTTAGTTGCCTGTTGGCAGCAGGCCAGTCCAAAGCACCACATTTTTCATACTCTCCTAAGGAACCATAGCACACCCCTTCTACATGTTTAGTCCCCAAACCAGGACACACGTCTTCCCATCTGTGTTCTTGCGCACGTCCCGTGAGCCATGGGAGATCACAGAGCCCAAAAGATGCACTTTTTTTGGGGTTGTGCTCTCACAGCACACAAAAACATGCACTTTGGGGTGCCATGCGCAATCACGGAGAGCCAGTGTGGTGTAGTGTTTAAGAGCAGTAGTCTCGTAATCTGGTGAACCGGGTTCGCTTCCCTGCTCCTCCACATGCAGCTGCTGGGTGACCTTGGGCCAGTCACACTTCTCTCTGAAGTCTCTCAGCCTCACTCACCTCACAGAGTGTTTGTTGTGGGGCAGGAAGGGAAAGGAGAATGTTAGCTGCTTTGAGACTCCTTTGGTAGTGATAAAGCGGGATATCAATTCCAAACTCCTCCTCCTCCTCCTCCCCTTCTTCTTCTTCTTCTTCACAGCCCTGAAAAAGCACTTTTTAAGGGTGTGACCTCAGTGCGAAGTTGCACAAGATCACAGTGGCCTGCTCTTGTAGGGAAAAAATGGGATGCATGTCCCAGTTTTTCCAGGACACCTGCAGAGTATCCCATAGCTGCACCTACATGGTAGATATATTATTTGGCTGGGGAGAGGCAAATTTTATCTCACAAGGAGGTGAATCATACCGGCTATCAGCTTCCATATTACTACTGCAGAGTTAATTCTCCTCCTATTAGTAGAGTTCCTTGGACATTCTGTGTATTTATTAATATGTGTGAAAGTGATATGTTAGAATATGACATCATGGTGGGGTATGGGTCCAAATATTCACATAACCATACCCACCTTCATAAAGAAAAGCGACTGAGCTAGAATAATGGAGCGGCTGGCAGTACAAGAAGGGCTGGGGAGATGTGACAACTTCGACTAAGCTAACAGACGGGAAATCACTTGATTTGGTCTCTGCACATCTTTAAAATCATGCTCTGTGAACATTGTTATGACAGTGAAAAACAAGATTTTTTTCCCTTGTAAAATTAAATGTCACTCTTGATAGCATAATATCAGAAACCTCATCCTTCCAAGTCCACACCAATATGTTACACAGAAAATTAAACTCTCTCTGTTTATTGAGTGGATAATGCAGTCTTCAAATGTGTGAGGACCCCTGCTAGGTGAGAAATTAAAAAAGGGAGTGCTATAAAGTCTAATGGTATGTATGAAATACAGAAAAAGGTAACTTAATTGGTAATCAGAAGAAATCATAAAACTAATCATGCAATTAGTTTATTAAAAAGCCAGCATATGAGGTGTGTATAATTACCAGAAAACAATGCCATGGTGGCTTCTAGCATTAATGAATTAACAATTATGTGAGGTTTCTTTTTGGGGGGGGGGGGGAAGAGGAAGGAAGGAAGGAAGGAAGGAAGGAAGGAAGGAAGGAAGGAAGGAAGGAAACACAAATACAAATCACGGCGTATGAGAAATTTTGTTGTAACAATAGTTTTCTGAAATAACTGGACACACATTCATTGGGAACGTCAGCTGTGAAGTCCAATGAGAAGCATGGGAGTTGTGCCAGAGGCTGGCTGTACTCTGTTTGTACGGGGCGGGGGGACACCACACAGGATTGTACATCTTAAGAGTTCGCTTCAAACAGTATAAGCCCCTTTCTGACACTTTTCATAGATACAGCGGGCATGGATGGAGGGTGGCATCACTTAGCAACCTCTGCCCCTTTACACATGTGCGTTTGTTGTAAGCTCTGAAGAGATCCCTGTATTTTGAAGTGTACATACAGAGAGTTCTCTATGTGCATTGAGCACTCTGCTTTTCTAGGTCTTTTGGTAAGCACATACATACAAGAATACACTTGTATTCTGGATTGTCTCTTGGGTGATTCCCACTGCTGGGTATGTACACGTGTTCCTTTCGCTTGTTCACATAATCAATCCACCTAATTATGCAGGCTGATGTCAGCAAGTTCCTGGATGGTATCCCAGCGAGGAAGAGATAGGAAACAGGCATACAGGAAATATGACAAAATGCTAATAACCAACACCATATGCTGAGTAAACAAATCACGCTACCCAACACTGCACTAAACCACACTGCAGATGAGAAGTTGCCACATTTACACAACTGATTCCACAATCTCCACCTTGAATTTATTTGGATTCCCTCCCTCTCTCTCACACACACAACACACACACATTGTGTGTGAAATCTTATACACTTCTACACTAATTCTTATGGCAGCTTGCATGTGCACACACACAGCATTATTGTGTGTACTACACAACATCTGCACCAGGCTAAGTGTTAACATGTTTCCCTGAAGAATCAACAAAGCAAGTTCACTCTCTCCAGACCTCTGCCTCTCTAGCCTTGGAAGTGAGAACAAAGACAGTACCTAAAAAGAAAGAAAACCCACACAAAAGAACCTCAACAGCAGTAGAAACAAATCACCAAAACATGTGTCTCAGAAATGATGTATAACCTTGCGGTTCATTCAACTAAAAACAAAATCTTAAAATGTATTTCTTTTTTTCCCTTAAGGGCATATGCCTTAAGGGGGAAAGAGATGCTCATTATTAATTTACTGATAATCTAAAAGAGGAAGATATTAATGCCTTGATTTTGAAAAGGTATAGAATAAACTGAGAGAAATTACAAATTCTCCCCAACACCTGCATGCCAAATAATGCTTGAGCTTTCTAAAGAATTTAGAATGAGCCTCCATCAATGAAACTTGTTGAGGAAAGTGCCTACTAATCACAGAGGCCAGAGAATATAGTTTGAAGGCACATGATTTTGCTGCTTTCTTATAACAGGGCAGGGCTTGGCGCTTAGTCAGTGCTTGTATGGAAGGGAGAGCTGAGTGAGAGCCCCTTGTAAGCCCCTCTGAATTTCCCAAAGGTGGAGTCAGAGATATAGATGTAATAAATAGGTGATCCTGACACTCTACAACACTGCAGTTTGATTATTTGTTCAAGACTGCTTACATATATGTAGGGAAAATATATTATTTGACAAGGCCTTGCAGAAAAGTATTTTTTTAAAGAAGGGCAAAGGCCCATAATTCAGTATTATCATTAGAACATAAAGTGCTGCAGATAAAACCCAAAGCGTGTCCTCTGTCTCATTAATCTGACTGAACAGGAGCACAAGGGCTGAATTCAATAGCCAATGCAGTGAAGGCAATGCTGGAAGGAACTGAATGTAGAAAGGCCAGGGACAAACATCTGCTCTGCTGTGAGACTCAGCAGCCTTGGACAAGTTACGATCTCAGCCTAATCTATTCAATAGGGTTTTTATGAATGTATTGGAAGAAGAGGGGGGGTATATAAAAATCGCAAAAGAGCCACAACAGTTGCAATGAATTTTGGGAACCCTTAAAATTAAAATACTTTTAGGGTCCCCAATAAAAAGCACGGATATGCACAAAATTTGCATATGATAATGTATATGAATAGGTGCAAATTTAGACATTATTGTTGTTTAGTCGTTTAGTCGTGTCCGACTCTTCGTGACCATGGACCAGAGCACACCAGGCACTCCTGTCTTCCACTGCCTCCCGCAGCTTGGTCAAACTCATGCTGGTAGCTTCGAGAACACTGTCCAACCATCTTGTCATCTGTCGTCCCCTTCTCCTTGTGCCCTCAATCTTTCCCAACATCAGGGTCTTTTCCAGGGAGTCTTCTCTTCTCATGAGGTGGCCAAAGTATTGGAGCCTCAGCTTCAGGATCTGTCCTTCCAGTGAGCACCCAGGGCTGATTTCCTTGAGAATGGATAGGTTTGATCTTCTTGCAGTCCATGGGACTCTCAAGAGTCTCCTCCAGCACCATAATTCAAAAGCATCAAAATGATTTAAATAGAAATATGGTATCATAATAGGGAAGACACCAGAAGACTTGTATGCCTGCTCAGTCTGCTGACCAGCGACTGCAAACTAACTGTTGATAGAGAGAGCTTTCCTGCTCCCCCATTTTATGGTTCTTTATCTTTAAACCAGGCTTGGACTAGGCAGCCCTCAAAAGGAGGACATCTTCAGATAGACTTTCCTCTGATAAGATGTTCAAAACAGACAAGCATCCTCTTTAAAGTAGGAGTGCATGTAATTTGGGGTGCAGGTATAGATCAACATTTTGAATGCTGAAAATGGAACTTTGTGCATGCAGATTAGACGGAAGTAAATTGTTTCTGTCCCTGCATCGACCACAGGAGTAAAATCAATGGTAACTGGGTGAGAAAAGTGCAAACAGATACGTGCTGTTTGAACATTGGTATTCTATTTTGGGAAATTAGTCCTATTTGCAGGCTGCTCTATTATTGAATGTTAAGCTGTCGAATGATTGGAAGAACCTCACGTTTCCTCACTAGCTCATCTGCATTTTTTTTCTTATTGGGAGAAAGTTGCAGTTGGAAATCACTAAGATCACTAAAATCAGCAAGGCTGAAAACTACAAGAGGAGCTGGGGCTGTGCTGCCATCTGCAGGAGGCTGTGAGGCTTCCATCTCCTGCTTAACACCATTAGGACATTACCTGTCATACAGACATGCAAGACATGCATTCCTTATGTGTTTACTGGTGATTTCACTGCTTCCACCAGGACCATAGGATGGCCAATTAGTGAGCACATCTTGTGTGCCAGATCCCATAGGGCAAGGCAAGATCAGGGATTACAGATAGATCTTCTAAGGCTCCACCCCCTTGTGCAGAACCTAGTTCCTGAAAACTCAGCGCATTCCCTGTGCTGCTGGGCACTGGGTTCCTCAGGCTCAGAGGAAGATCCCAGTGAGGATCCTGGCTGTGGATGTACAGGTTCTATGGGAGGTTGGTCTCTGGGCTCAGTGGTCTCCCAATCTCCAGTCCGAGTCCTGGTCTGGCTCCTTAGGTGATGCCTTTGCAGCCTCCCACTCTGTCTGGGTTGCTATTGGACCCAGAGGTCATGGCGTCTTGGTTGCCTTGATTGCACCAATAAATAGGAAGCCATCTGAACATCCCAGAATTCTTGCACCTCTTTGCATAAAGCTGCAGGTGCCAATGGATGGTCTTGTCTTCATTCCCTTGGCTTAATTTATTTTCCTATGCAAAATGGGGTTTCCTAGAGTCAAGGTGCTTAAGCTTGCTTAATATGGCACCTGTGCTGAGCTCCTCAAATAACACCTGGTTTCCTGCAAGTTGGTGTTAAGCAGTATTTTCATTATTACTTTTACTTTCCTCCCTGCCTCCAAAGGAGCCCAGGAAGGCAATTGTGAGAAAGTTAAAACAACAGCTGTATTTATCATAACAGAACACAATCACTATGGGTTGTATTCAGCTATCTTTTACTCACTCTAGACTCATTTAAATTAACGGACCTAAGTGAGCCATGGTCATTAATTTCAATGCATCTGTGTAAAGTGGAATACAACCCCATCCACCTCCATTTTAAGCCTATAGATAGCATTTTGCTTGCTTTTGTAGAAAGACACAATGATGCCATCACTTCCTTCCTCCTGAGACTCAGCTCAGAAACATCCGTTCAAGGCCATCTGACACCGAGTTATGTTCATCAAGGCAGTGACACCTCCAGGTTCAATTTGTGCAACAACTTTAATCTGGCTCATCCTTCAGTGCTTGCAATTTCTTTCCACGAATGAAGAAAGCTAAATTTAAAATGTTGTTCCAAAGCAACCCAATTTTGGTGGTGCAAGGGTGGTGGTTGCGCTCCCCGCCTCCCCAAATTGCAGAGTGGCTCTTAATCAGAAAGCCTCAAACCCACACCCCATGAAAGGCGGGGAATCTTGCAGTTGCCTTGGCATGACAGTAGTCACAGAAATAGTGACACAGAACATTGGGAAGTGGAAAATTGGAGGAAACCTGTTTGTGAACTAAACAGCTTTGGTCTTGTATACCTGAAGGAGCGTCTCCACCCCCACCATCCAGCCCAGACACTGAGGTCCAGCACCGAGGGCCTTCTGGCGGTTCCCTCGCTGGTTACAGGGAACCAGGCAGAGGACCTTCTCAGTAGTGGCACCTGCCTTGTGGAACACCCTCCCACCAGATGTCAAAGGAATAAACAACTATTTTACTTTTAAAAGACAACTGAAGGCGGCCCTGTTTAGGGAAGTTTTTAATGTCTGACACTGTATTGTTTTTAACATTCGGTTGGAAGCCGCCCAAAGTGGCTAGGGAAACCCAGCCAGATGGGCGGGGTATGAATATATTATTATTATTATTATTATTATTATTATTATTATTATTATTATTTTACTCCATGTGGACAAAGCATTTATTTGATGTTCCAAAAAGGAGTTTTTGTAGCCTACCCTGTGCCCTTAGGGTGAAGTATGGGTGGGATAATAATAATAATAATAATAATAATAATAATAATACACAAAGCGCAGGCTTTACTTGGAACTTCCTGCCCATTGACACCTTTGCTGCACTCTGTTCAGTGCCTGCCTAAAACATTTTCATTTAGGCAAGCCTATCAATACATGAAGATGTCGATGGGCTTTGATATCTTTTACTGTCAATGTTAAATTATTTTAAAATATGCTGAATTGTTTTAAACTGATTCTATTGATAATCTTAATATTTTACGTAAACAGCTTAGAGGTTTTATCAATCAATCAATTATTGTGTTTGACGAAAAGCCATTACAAATTCAATTACAGATCCAGCAAGTCAATTAAAACCTGTTAAAAGAAACCCAGAGATATACGTCCATTTACAATAAGTCAAATTAATGAATTGCCTGCACAGTCTACAGCATTGTCTTTTATATGGCTAGCACAAATACCTTTAGCGACTTTAGCACATAGGGCTGTTTTGTATGTGGCAAGCGGATCACAGTCAGATAATGCTTAGCGGTTTTATTACAGTCAAGGGGTATATAAATTTTGTTAGATAAATAGGAGTGTGATTTCTAATGAGATATGCTTGGATTTCAGCCTCCTTCTGCTGGGAGCCCTTACCCATAACCTCAGCAGCTTGTGGTGGTTATTCACTACAGGGAAAGAGACTCTTCACATTCTCAAAGGTTTCCCATGTTATTTAGTTTAGATGTTCCAGAAGGCAGGGTGAATTTCTGGCACTGAAAACATCTTCCACAAATAAACTTCAGTGAGGCCCAATTCAAATGATGCAGCATTTGGGTAACAGAAAATTACCAATTCCTATTCTAAAGGAAGTTTATTTGTGGAACATGTTTTCAGTGCCAGAAATTCACCCTGCCTTCTGGAACATCTAAACTAAATAACCAATGCTATTCTAAAGGTTATGGGACGCGGGTGGCGCTGTGGGTAAATCCTCAGCGCCTAGGGCTTGCCGATTGCATGGTCGGCGGTTTGAATCCTCGCGGTGGGGTGAGCTCCCGCCTTCCGGTCCCAGCTCCTGCCAACCTAGCAGTTCGAAAGCACCCTCGGGTGCAAGTAGATAAATAGGGACCGTTTACCAGCGGGAAGGTAAACGGCGTTCCGTGTGCTGCGCTGGCTCGCCAGATGCAGCTTGTCACGCTGGCCACGTGACCCGGAAGTGTCTTCGGACAGCGCTGGCTCCCGCCCTATAGAGTGAGATGAGCACACAACCCTAGAGTCTGGCAAGACTGGCCCGTACGGGCAGGGGTACCTTTACCTTTACCTATAGCGGGAAGGTAAACGGCGTTCCGTGTGCTGCTCTGGTGCAGGCTCGCCAGAGCAGCGATGTCACACTGGCCACATGACCCGGAAGTGTCTACGGATGGCTCCGGCTCCCGGCCTCTAGAGTGAGATGACCGCACAACCCTAGAGTCTGACAAGACTGGCCCGTACGGGCAAGGGTACCTTTACCTTTATTCTAAAGGTTGCATTGAAAAAGTGTCATGCCTCTCTGACAAGAAGAATATGCAAAGATGGCTGTCCGATTTCTGCCATGTCCTGGGGCAACTAAGGTGCCAAAGGCAGGTGAGAGGGTGACAAGAAACATCATTCCATTTGAAGCAGTCAGATTTCATATAAGTTCAACCAAACATGACCATCTCACAAATTAGATTATATTCAGGGTCCTGATGTGCCACTTCCTCAGCAGTTTAACTACAATGCATTCCCCTCACGATGTGTTCAACTTTTGCAACTTCTCTGTGCATATGCAGTGAGAAGGAAGCCCAATTTAGGGTAGCAGAGACTCAAGTCTAGGGAAAAGTCATTTAAGTTTTGTAAAGGTTGAAAGGAATTCTGACTGGCAGCTACAAAACCTTTTTTTAAAAAAAACACACATCTGTGAATTAATATACCCAGGGACAGCAAATGACTGCAAAGTGGGGTGGGTAGCTGGCATAGAATAAATCTAGAGGAATAAAGCATCTGGTTCTGCAAAGTTTTCAGAAGCAAATTACCAGGTCTTACTGAAATCAAATTACCAACGTATATGGTTGTAAGCAGGGCTGAGAAAAGATCAGGGAAAGAAGAAGCATCATGTTGAACCCGGTACCAAATGGAGGTTACGCAACCCACAGGTGACATTCTAATTTACTGGATTGCGCATACATGTGTGTGGCTCAGTTTGATATATTAACATCTACTTTGTTGTTTAGTCGTGTCCAACTCTTCGTGACTCAGGGCTGATTTCCTTAAGAATGGATACGTTTGATCTTCTTGCAGTCCATGGGACTCTCAAGAGTCTCCTCCAGCACCATAACATCAACTAGAATATCAGTTTTCCTATACAGTGGTACCTCGGGTTACATACGCTTCAGGTTACATACGCTTCAGGTTACAGACTCCGCTAACCCAGAAATAGTACCTCGGATTAAGAACTTTGCTTAAGGATGAGAACAGAAATCGTGCAGTGACGGCGCAGCAGCAGCAGGAACCCCATTAGCTAAAGTGGTGCTTCAGGTTAAGAACAGTTTCAGGTTAAGAACGTACCTCCGGAACGAATTAAGTTCTTAACCCGAGGTACCACTGTATGTCCATGCCATTTCTTCTTCTTCTTATAGAATTGCAGAATTGGAAAGAATCCTGAGAATTACCTAGTACAACCCCCTGCAATGCAGGAATACACAGCTGTCCCTTACGGGGATCAAACCTGCAACCTTGACATTATAAGCACCATACTCTGACCAACTGAGTTTCTTCTTCTTCTTCTTCTTCTTCTTCTTCTTCTTCTTCTTCTTCTTCTTCTGTATGGCTGGAAGGTCTTCAAGACCCAGATTTTTATTTTTATTTTGCATTTGAAAGTGCTTTAAAAAACGGGGTCCGCAAGGAGTTGAAACCAGATGAATATGTCACACTCTTCAAGTAAATGTGTCTCTTAACACCCTGTTCCTCAAGTTTTTGGTTTGCAGTCAAGAATAACAGGCCGCAATGGTGTCCAGGTCAGAACTAGGTCAGCTACCTTCAGGTGAGAAGAATTCAGTGGAGGGTTTCTTGTAGCTGTTGCAAATAGGATTTGCCAAGGTGAGAATGCTGAAATGATCTTACGCAAAGACCTCTTCTAACCTGGCTATGCTCTTTTGAATGTCACCCCAGCTGTCAGACCTGGCTCCCATGCTGCAGAAGGGGAGGAAGGCAATGGCAGTTTGTAGCTAGCATGGAGTAACCAAAGCAGTGTCTTTGAGCAAGCTGACCAGGAAACTTTAAAAGGAGTCAGGTGGAGACATATAAGGATGTAAACTTTACACTGTAAAAAGGCATCTTTGCTGGTCTCCCTATGGAGCGCCTTCCTTGATCAGAGCTGGTTGCTGGTTCAAAAGCTCACCATTTCAGGATGCACTGTGCTCTCATTACCAGGAATTACTGCCTTTAGCATTCTGGATTTCTTTTTACCTGCAACTAGTGCATTGCATTAGGGCTTGAGAAAAAAAGGGAAGGCGAGAACACTTTGCTTGGAGGGACCAAATTCCTGTCTGGCTCAAGGCAATCAAAAGTTGTCAAAACAGTGATTTTTCTGTTGTTGCCGCTGTGAAATTCCACCAAAGCTTTGTAGACAAAGATGTGATTCTCATGGTGATGATGCACACATGGGGGGGGAAAAGTCTCCAGGAATCCCACACTCCTTTTTTTGTGGTGTTTCTCATGACTTTTCACTCTTTTCCATAAGAAACTGATTATCTGTTACAATAACTAACAAAGAATAATGAACCCGAAAGATAAGGTTTCAAATTGATCTACAGTGCTTTGAATATGCGTGCAATTCAAAATGCACCATGGCCAAAATAAAGTTGATTTTTTAATTTTTTAAAAATTGTTTGAATACTAACATATTTCCAGAGAATAGTTTTAAAGACTACGTGCCCTAGCAAAACTTTTAGAGTATCTTTTTATGCACATTTTGATGTTTAAAACATAATCCTAGCCAGAGAGAATTAGAGTCCTGTGTGCCAAACTCCAGGTGAGCAATCTTCTTCCTAGGTAGCTTCATCCCTTATGGAATTTAACTTTCAACTAATGGTGCCTGGCAGTTTGGTGCTCTGCCAGAGATGTTTGAAGTGAGGCTCTGGAGTAGCCTGATAAAATGACCACTGCTAATATGACAGCTTGGGGTTTCCCTCATACCTGAGGTAATTCTCAGGTATGAGGTAGCAGCAAAATTAAAAAGAGAGAGTAGAGTGGGATGAAATTTCTGTTGTTGTTGCCGATTACTGTTAGATTTTCTTTTAGATTTAAACAAATAACAGTGTGACAATTATCCCCCAAAACCATTCAGCATCCCCTTCTCACCTAATAAGATTTTTTTTTAAAAAAAAAATTAAGTCAGTACTCACAACGTACAGATGTTCAACGTGCATAATTTCAATTTTACTTGGATGAAGCCCAGACAGTTGAAATCGCACAAATTACATGCTCAAAAGGGACCTTTCCTTAACCACATTCAAGGACTGTGTAATATATGAACTAAAACAAGAATGTATTAAGAAAGGAAGAACTATATCGCCATTGGATTTAATTAAATAGGTTATATACCTCGCTTAAGGATTGTACAGTGGTACCTCAGGTTAAGTACTTAATTCGTTCCGGAGGTCCGTTCTTAACCTGAAACTGTTCTTAACCTGAAGCACCACTTTAGCTAATGGGGCCTCCTGCTGCCCCCACGCTGCCAGAGCACGATTTCTGTTCTCATCCTGAAGCAAAGTTCTTAACCCAAGGTACTATTTCTGGGTTAGCAGAGTCTGTCACCTGAAGCGTCTGTAACCTGAAGCGTATGTAACCCGAGGTACCACTGTATATGGGATACATCCTGGACTTGATTCATATGTTGTATGAAGTAACCAGTAAAGAAATTTGTTACTAACATTACCATTCAGCCTGTTGCGCTCTATATGTTGTAATTATTGCATCTGCGTAACAAGGTCTTGTATTTGTTTTGACCCAGAAGCCAGGAGTGGCACCAGAAAACTCCACAGGCTGGTCAGAGGAATCCATTTGAAATTTCAGAACTCACAGTTTGTTTTGCTCTCGGCCAGTAATACTTGATACAAAACACCCCGACTCTTGTTCAAAAGTCGTTAATGATAGTATGCAAGGTTCGTGAGGATGAATGGGCTGCTTCACAGCAGATGACGCTGAGTACCGCCAATTTTGTATCCCCAACTTCCGCACATTCAAACATATTACTGAAAAATATGTAACTGGCGAGAATTCAATGAAAGACTGGTTAATCCAGTTAATCCACTTCGACAACTGGCCTTTGAACATTCTGTAAATTGCTACCAAGATAATAATAAGGACAGGTCCATGACATAGTTGATAAAATGTAACCATATTTGCAGAATTTATTATGAAGAGCGTCACACTCTGCCATAATCGCAGAGCAAAATTGTTGAACATTTTGGGCACAGTGTTTCTGCAAGTAGCACAAATGGTGTTGAAATGTTCTTACATTTAGAAAAAGTGCTCATAGAATCATAGAATCATAGAGTTGGAAGAGACCACAAGGGCCATCGAGTCCAACCCCCTGCCAAGCAGGAAACACCATCAGAGCACTCCTGACATATGGTTGTCAAGCCTCTGCTTAAAGACCTCCAAAGAAGGAGACTCCACCACACTCCTTGGCAGCAAATTCCACTGTCGAACAGCTCTTACTGCCAGGAAGTTCTTCCTAATGTTTAGGTGGAATCTTCTTTCTTGTAGTTTGGATCCATTGCTCCGTGTCCGCTTCTCTGGAGCAGCAGAAAACAACCTTTCTCCCTCCTCTATGTGACATCCTTTTATATATTTGAACATGGCTTTCATATCACCCCTTAACCTCCTCTTCTCCAGGCTAAACATGCCCAGCTCCCTTAGCCGTTCCTCATAAGGCATCGTTTCCAGGCCTTTGACCATTTTGGTTGCCCTCCTCTGGACACATTCCAGTTTGTCAATGTCCTTCTTGAACTGTGGTGCCCAGAACTGGACACAGTACTCCAGGTGAGGTCTGACCAGAGCAGAATACAGTGGCACTATAACTTCCCTTGATCTAGACGCTATACTCCTATTGATGCAGCCCAGAATTGCATTGGCTTTTTTAGCTGCCGCGTCACACTGTTGGCTCATGTCAAGTTTGTGGTCAACCAAGACTCCTAGATCCTTTTCACATGTACTGCTCTCAAGCCAGGTGTCACCCATCTTGTATTTGTGCCTCTCATTTTTTTTGCCCAAGTGCAATACTTTACATTTCTCCCTGTTAAAATTCATCTTGTTTGTTTTGGCCCAGTTCTCTAATCTGTCAAGGTCGTTTTGAAGTGTGATCCTGTCCTCTGGGGTGTTAGCCACCCCTCCAGTTTGGTGTCATCTGCAAATTTGATCAGGATGCCCCTGAGTCCATCATCCAAGTCGTTGATAAAGATGTTGAATAAGACCGGGCCCAAGACAGAACCCTGTGGCACCCCACTAGTCACTCTTCTCCAGGATGAAGAGGAACCATTGATGAGCACCCTTTGCGTCCGGTCCGTCAGCCAGTTACAAATCCACTGAGTGGTAGCATAGTCAAGACCGCATTTTACCAGCTTCTTTACAAGAATATCATGGGGCACCTTGTCAAATGCCTTGCTGAAATCAAGGTAGACTACATCCACTGCGTTCCCTTCATCTACCAGGCTTGTAATTCTGTCAAAAAATTAGATCAGGTTAGTCTGACATGACTTATTTTTCAGAAATCCATGCTGACTATTGGTGATCACAGCATTCCTTTCTAGGTGCTCACAGATTGTTTGCTTAATGATCAGCTCCAGAATCTTCCCTGGTATTGATGTCAGACTGACTGGGCGGTAATTATTTGGGTCCTCTCTTTTCCCCTTTTTGAAAATAGGGACAACATTTGCCCTCCTCCAGTCTGCCGGGACTTCGCCTGTTCTCCAGGAATTCTCAAAGATGATTGCCAGTGGTTCTGAGATCACATCTGCCAGTTCTTTTAATACTCTTGGATGCAGTTCATCTGGCCCTGGAGACTTGAATACATCTAAACTAGCCAAGTATTCTTGTACTATCTCCTTAGTTATTCTGGGCTGTGTTTTCTCTGCTGAATCATTTGCTCCAAATTCTTCAGGTCGGGCATTGTTTTCTTTATCGGAGAAGACTGAGGCAAAGAAGGCATTGAGGAGTTCAGCCCTTTCTGTGTCCCCTGTTTGCATTTCACCATCTTCTCCTCTGAGTGACCCCACTGTTTCTTTGTTCTTCCTTTTGCTACGAACATACCCATAAAAGCCTTTTTTGTTGTTTTTAACCTCTCTAGCAAGCCTGAGTTCATTCTGTGCTTTAGCTTTTCTGACTTTGTGTCTACACGTGCTGGCTATTTGTTTGAATTCCTCTTTGGTGGTTTCCCCCCTTTTCCATTTTTTGTACACATCCTTTTTTAATCTTAACTCAGTTAAAAGTTCTTTAGATAGCCACCCTAGCTTCTTTAGGCACCTTCCATGTTTCCGTCTCATTGGTATTGCCTGACGTTGTGCCTTTACTATCTCCCTCTTAACAAACTCCCAGCCATCATGAACTCCCTTTCCTTTTAGTATTACTGTCCATGGGATCTCACCCAGCACTTCCCTAAGTTTTATGAAGTCGGCTTTCTTAAAGTCAAGAAATTGAGTCCTAGTATGCTTGGCTGCTCCTTTCCGCTGTATAGTAAACTTCAGAAGAGCATGATCACTTGCGCCTAATGATCCTTCCACTTCTACCCCATTAACCAGGTCATCAACATTGGTTAGGACCAGATCTAAAATGGCTGTTCCTCTTGTTGCTTCTCCCACTTTCTGGACAATAAAGTTGTCTGCAAGGCCAGTGAGGAATCTCTTTGACCTTATGCTCTTGGCTGAGTTTGACATCCAACAAATATCTGGGTAATTGAAGTCCCCCATTACTACTATCTCCCTTCCTTTTGCATGCTTGGCCATCTGTTCCATGAAGGCATCATCTATGTCCTCTGTTTGGCTTGGGGATCTATAGTAAACTCCCACAATGAGCTCACTGTTATTCTTCTCTCCCTTAATTTGACCCAGATGCTCTCACTTTGGCTTTGAGGTTCTAAATCTTGGATCTCTTCACAGGTATACACATCCCTGACATATAACGCCACTCCTCCTCCTTTCTTGTCTGGTCTGTTTCTCTGAAATAGATTGTATCCCTCCATTTTTACATTCCAATCGTGGGACTTATCCCACCAGGTTTCAGTGATGCCTATTATGTCATATTTAGTTTGCTGTACCAAGAGCTCAAGCTCATCTTGTTTATTTCCCATGCTTTGTGCATTAGTGTACAGACATTGAAGTCCATTAGTCATTCCCCCGTGTCTCTTATTTAAGGATTTTTTTCCTCCCACCACTAGGTCTGCTTGCTGTTTGCTCCATTTGGTCTATGACATTTGGATGATCATCTTCATCAATTGATAGACTCCTACCTTCAGGAGCACTGTCTCCCTCCCCCACATTAGTCAGTTTAAAGCCCTCCTGATGAGGTTTCTGAGTTTTTTGGCAAAAACATTCCTCCCAACCGTTGTGAGGTGCAGCCCATCGCTTGCCAGAAGTCCATCTTCAAGAAACTGCAGTCCGTGATCTAAGAATCCAAACCGTTCCTGTTTACACCATTTGCGAAACCAGCTGTTTACTTCCACTATTTTCCCCTCTCTCCCTGGGTCACGTCGTTCAACTGGGAGGACAGATGAGATGACGATTTGTGCATTTAATTGCTTCAATTTCCTGCCCAGAGCCTCGTAGTCTCTTTTGATCTTCTGGAGGCTATTGCTTGCAGTGTCATTGGTTCCCACATGAACCAAGAGGAAGGGGTATTTGTCAGTGAAATACCCCTTCCTCTCATGTCATTCATTGTATTATAATAAGCCTAAAGACCAAGACACTGATGAACAGGGTAAAAAATTAATAGCAGCAGCTAGCTTCTTTATTTAAAAAGAAACGATATTAAGGAAGTCCGGCAATCTAGAATATATAGGTAAAGGGACCCCTGACCACTAGATCCAGTCGTGACCGATTCTGGGGTTGCGGCGCTCATCTCGCTTTATTGGCTGAGGGAGCCGGTGTACAGCTTCCGGGTCATGTGGCCAGCATGACTAAGCCGCTTCTAGCGAAGCAGAGCAGTGCATGGAAACATGGTTTACCTTCCCACCAGAGCGGTACCTATTTACCTACTTGCACGTTGACGTGCTTTTGAACTGCTAGGTTGGCAGGAGCAGGGACCGAGCAACGGGAGCTCACCCTGTTGCGGGGATTCAAACTGCCGACCTTCTGATCGGCAAGTCCTAGGCTCTGTGGTTTAACCCACAGCGCCACCCGCGTCCCAGAATATATATCCTATATTTTAAAAAAACCCATATCCAGCACAGAAGAGTGCCTGCAGTTTTTGACACAGTCTCTTCACTTACTGCAATCCTCAACTGTTAGTGACACAAACATACAAGTATAAAAGGCATTAACGGGTCAAGTGCTGATGTAGGCTAGCAGGCCCAGAGCAAAAACAGCAGCAATGCAGTGAGCACTTGCCATGCAACTGCTTCATTAATTTGGATCTAAGTACCTTGAATGCACTTGGGTTTTGTTTACCATATCATGAGGTCATCACGTATGTATGAGAAATCTTCAGCAATCACTCCAGCTGCTACAAAAAAATATTCTGATTCCTCATATGGATGTAACACCAGAGACACTAAGGGAAGCTGGAAACAAATAATAATAATAATAATAATAATAATAATAATAATAATAATAATAATAATAATTTATTATTTGTACCCCGCCCATCTGGCTGGGTTTCCCCAGCCACTCTGGGCGGCTTCCAACAAAGATGAAAAATATACTAAAATGTCACATATTAAAAACTTCCCTGAAGTTTGTCTTCTGAATGTCAGGTAGTTGTTTATCGCTTTGACATCTGATGGGAGGGCATTCCACAGGGCGGGTGCCACTACTGAGAAGGCCCTCTGCCTGGTTCCCTGTAACTTGGCCTCTCGCAGTGAGGGAACCTCCAGAAGGCCCTCGGAGCTGGCAAAGTCATTTGCTGCTATCCATGTTGTCAGTTCAATGGATTAAGCATCAAGTACAAACTTTTGCCTCCATTAATATTTGGGGCCAATGTTGGATCAGAAAAAACTTCAAATTTCTATTGGATCTACTTTGCACACCATAAGCAAGCACAAATTCAAGCATGGAGTTACACCTTTGGTAATTTTTGATCAACCACTATATTGGAAAGATTATTTTGATAGGTTCGGCAGATGCAGTAGGGAACGACGGGCAGAAATAAATAACCAGAGGCTTACACACATACTGTAGGTGAGCTAGCTTGGATCATTTGGCTTGCTGATGTCAGTATCAGGCCTTGCCATTATTTTCAAGTGAATATACACAGACAATTCTGTAAAATATATGCTTAGCAGCAAAGCAACATCAAGAGTGATTTGAACTCACAGTCTTCTATACTCTGCACCAACCATCCTATTATTAAGTATAACATGAAATCCCAGAAATATCCCACAATGATTCAACTGAGTTTCATAATGACATAAAAGAAACAGAAACACATGCAATTTATAAGGACTTAACAAATAACTTCATTAACATACAACAGGCATGTTCAGCTCAAGCCTTGGCAACAGTAACAAAACACAACTCTTAAGTTAGCATGACTTTCCTTTAAAGACAACCAAACAGCAGCCCTATGACTTCAGTATATTAGCATATCAAAAGACCACTTTTAATCTGGAAGACTGGAAACTGGCATTTATAATTATTTTTATTTTATATTCTGCCTTTCACCCAATGCAGGACCCAAGACAGCTAGCAGCATGTGTTAAAAAACAGAACCAGCCGGGGGGGGGGAACCCTGAGACAATAAATTATAAATAATTTAAAAGCTACTATATTAAAAACAACACTTAGTCAAGCAACTTAAAACTGGGAACACTTCATCCTGTATGTCTCCCCCCCTTTTGCCACTTATGGTCACTGGTTCTATGCTAAATCAATTCAGATTTTCCTTCAGCAAATGCTTGGCCTTAAAACAATTACTGGTAACTTCTAGTTATATACCTATATAAAAGTATACAGAAAAAAATGTGGGGGGGGGGGACACACACAAAAATCATAAAAAGTTGTGTGTAGATTTTTCCAGGGGGGGGTCACTCTAGGAGCAAAGGGGGGCAATTTTGGTACGTGATAAAGCTCATTTTCCTAAGCATTTTGGTATTTAAGGAAGTTTGAGGTTAAACCTGATCAATTCCTGCCTACATGGAATTATGAGTCAGACATAGCCCTCAGACTGCAGATTAGAATATTGTAATGGTATTGTATTGTATGAATATTGTAATGTAAATGTATTGTAATGGTATATCCATATGCTTTGGGGAAAATATCGGCAAAATGCCCCAACAGCAATGCTGCAACATAATATTTCCCTTGCTAGATCAGACGAAAAGTCTACTTCAGCATTCTTTTCCAGCATATGTCTCTGGGAAGCTCATAAGCAATGCTGCAAGTACGATCATTCAGCCCTTTCTCCTTTAATTTCAGAATACAAATTTATTAAAAATGTATCCAAATATAAGCACAGGAAACAGAACTGCTTAGATTTGGGTGAAATCTAAGGCACATTACCTTACACTATTTTTAGCTCTAATATGACTTTATCTCTTGATCATAAATATCTGCTCCAAAACATGTGGTAGAATGATATTTGCAGCAATGTTAATATAACGTTCTTTGACCATATGCTGACACCATTGCTTTTGGCATGCGCTAGCCCAAGCAGTTACATGCTGGGATAGTAAGTCAGATTCAGACTTCTGAAAGTGTAAATCTGCATTACCAAAGATGTGAATTGAATAAATTGTCAATGGTTTTCTCCATTCCCATGTTCAAAGTTATAAAACAAAATTTATATTCTGGTTGAAAAACAAAACAAAACTGGCAAACTTGCTGGTGTCTACAAGGTACTGTGAGCTAGTTCATTACTAATATTAACATGTAGTATTTATATAGGTATAAGAATTGAGTTGTGGAGGGGGGCAGCATTTTATTAGATCAGTTTAGCTTTGTGTAGGGATCTACAAGCATCAAACTACATTAGACAGAGTATACTTAATAGCTTGACATATTCCTAAAGCACCTAAGTTGGTCCATTAAAGTATGTCCCTTTATATAATCATCATCATCATCATCATCATTTTTATTTATACCCCGCCCTCCCCAGCCAAGGCCGGGTATCTACTTGGTAATTATATCTTGTTCTTGGGGTCACTGGCTTGGTCTGCATGTTACGCTCTGCCAAATGATGATCTAGCAAAAATGTGAGTGTATGGACTCCTGGAGAGGTAGAAATCATGCTTATGTAACTTCTCCCCTGTCGTTTTTCTGGCACTATTCCTGAGCTTAAGGTTTGGCTTAGTATGACACACAAACCTAGGTTTAGGTCTCCCAGGTAAATCACAAGATGTAAACTGAGGACGGACCTGTGACTAGTCTGAAGGGAGCTAAACTGTGAGCCTAGGTTCAGATGACACATGAACCATGGCTTAGCTCAGTGTGGAGTAACAGTGAAAACGATCAGGGAGCAATCTTTCTCTCAAAGCCCATGCATTTGCACTAAGCCGTGGTTTGGCTTGACATGATGTGTGAACCAGGCCAACTGATGATTCCCAGGTAAGATCCTCCCCCTATTGTGTGGGCAGGATGGTCCCTCTCCCTACCTGGCCTGATCACCTTGGCAATGCCTTCCCAGGTGGGATTGAGCAACTGGCTGAGGTAGGCGGAGACCTCCAGGTATCCCACCTGGGGAAGGCAAAGCCAAGCCTGTGCTAATGGTGCCGCATAGGGTCCCAGGGGCTGCGCGCGACCACGCAAAGGGCGCCCCCTATTTAATGTGGGGAGTGGTCATTGTCAGATGGAGATCAATGCTGCAGTCAATCAGCACAAGCAATCAAGGGAGCAGAAGAAAGATCCAGTCAGGAAAACTGCAGGTTAATAGGAAGAGCAGCACCCACCTTTTGTGTCCTGCGTGCTGTGTGAAAGCACTAAAGCCTCTTCTCTTGGGTTTCTGTGGAACCCAAAATGAACTGCAATGGACTGTTGGGCGACCCATCTGCTGCTCTCAGTGACCAGATTTAATGTCAGAGAGACAGAGGACAACCCACTGCTTGTCAGAAAATGTATCAGTAAGCTACCATTGGGATACTTGGCACCACTTCTTTCATGTATCCTTTGACTTGGCTCTTCTAATAAGGTCAAAGCTTTCAGGCATGGTGACTGTGGAAAACAGTAATTGTAGTTCAGTTGCTCACAGAAGACCCCTGTGCCAGGCACTCCCTACACTATATGCTCTAAAAATAATTGCACATTTTAAAAGCATCACCTGGTTCAACATGAAATAAATTATGTTTTCCTCTAAACAATAAATGTCATTAGGCAGCGATGTCATTTAACAGCAGGGCACATACAAATTCGCTATGTTATGAGTTGCAGGGATTTCTCTAAGCTGTGTAAGCGTGGATCATTTTTCAAAGTGTGAAGTGCATACTGTCAAAATATAGCCTGCAGTGCTTTTATTATAAATAGGTAGTTTATTACAGGCAGAATACACAATTGTCTAAGCAGCTAGCTACCACCCTTAAAAGTATACCATGATGCTAATTCTATAGGGAACATTGAAAAAATAAAGAAGGAAAGCGCAATTAAGGAAAGTCCTCTTTGGCTTGCATGACATCCTAACTAACATACAGCATAATATCAAATGCTGCACATTAACAATAATGTGACATTTCTTTCTTCCTCCCTTGTGTTTGACCTTCTCTGTGAACTGCTCACCCCCCAGAATTAGATTATATATCGTCAAGTATTGCATTACTTTCAAAATTAAGCAGCTTTAAAACACAATAAATGCCATCATGAAAAGGTTTGGTTACAAAAGTTAGGGAACAATGAGGAACAGTGCCCCTGCTTATTATTTTTCAGTTTTAAAAAGTTGCACAAATTCAATATTTGCAAAATATATTTATCTCCCCAGTTGTATTTAAGCTGTTTCCAACTCTTCTGGGCAGTTAACAGAAGAGAGAAGGGATGATCTCAGACCTAGTAAACATGACAGGCAAAAGTACACATAACCCAGAATGTGACAGTCACTGCTTGCGACTGGAGCATGTGCTAATAACAAGTTCAGCATCAGGAACCATTTTGGGGCAAAATGCAGTGCTGCTAAGTCTCTCTGAGTATAATTGCGTGCAAACTCTAACCCATGATGCCATAGGCGATTAACTAAACACTCTACTTGAACCATTGTCTTGTACAGAGGTCAGGTAATTCGCAATGAGAAGCACAGGTTGGCCAAGTGAGAACCATTAGAAAAGAGTGATTAGTTTTATTACTAACACCCCTGTGGTAATGCTGATTGCACAGGGGTTTCCGTTTGGGCTGATTGTATACTAGGCAGCAAATGCTGACCACGTTGCTTCTAGCCGGAGCTGAAGAATCTCAGTGCACTTAATAAAATCTCAAACAATCTCAGAGGCACGACTTTCTTTTCTTTTCTTGTGGAGCTGTAGATTAATTTACTGTTATGTAACATGATCTAAGGAACCTCGAGAGAGATGAAATCAGGATACAGCCACATTTCTACCAGACAAAATTAGTATGGTGTCTAGAGGCCCAACTAGATGTAACACAGAAGTCTGTGATCAGGAACTCTCTCATCTTAAAAAGGTTAATACAAGCTGTGCATGGGATGGTGAACTGAATCAGAACGGAGGTACCAGGGGAAATGAGGAGGTTTAATACTTTGCCCCTCCTGTGTCCCCTCCCTAAGAGCTGCTATTTGTCCCAGGGGAAACTTACAGGTGTTTATATGCTACCTGTATATTTTTCCACACAGAGCTTGAGGAAGGTGATTTTAATCACTGTTCCCAGCCAGATGGAGGGGACCTTGCTGTTTCACATCTCATGGGGAAACTACTCTTCCACTGTGAAGCAGGCTTTCTTATGGAGTGAACAAAAATTGTTTGAGATGGTGGAACACAATATATTTAACCATACAGTGATTTTTAGAGCTGATAGGCTGTCCTGGATTTCTTGGTTGGCTTCTTGGAAACCAAGCCTTATGAGGAACAGTTGAAGGAGCTGGGTGTGTTTAGCTTGGAACAAACTGAGAGGAGATATTATAGCCATCTTCAGATATTTCCAGAGTGGCTGGGGAAACCCAGCCAGATGGGAGGGGTAGAAATAAATCATCATCATCATCATCATCATCATCATCACCACCTCAAAGGCTGTCCCATGGAAGATGGAGCAAGCTTGTTTTCTCCAGCTCTGGATGATAGGACTCAAACAAATGGCTTCAAGTTACAAGAAATGAGATTCCAACTAAACATAAGAGAGAGCCTTCTGACAATGGGAGCTGTTTGGCGGTGGAGTGTTCTCCCTCGGGAGGCTGTGGAATCTCCTTCCTCGGAGGTGTTTCAACAAAGGTTGGAGGGCCATCTGACATGGATGCTTCAGCTGAGATTACTGAATTGCAAGGGGCTAGACGAGGTGACCCTTCCAACTCCTCAATTATGTGATTCTAGATGGAAGGTGGCTTGAGCACATTGTGCACAATATGCACTACCCTCAAAGAGGGCACATGTTGCGGTGCGACCTGGCAACCAAACCCTGTGTAGTGGGTGGGTACGATCGGATAGTCACAACACCCAATTGGTAGGTCCCTCGATGCTGGGTTTAATCAGGCCAATGGGATGCTAGCCAAACAGATTGAGGGACCTATATATGCCAATGCATGTGACCCTGAGCTTCCTCTTTGGGACAGTGCATTGGATCACCTGCCCACCTTCCCCTATATTTAGGGCTTGCGCTTGACCTTGCTATGCCTCCGTGTGTCTTCTGTAGGTGGGACAGGGGCAGGGCAGGAATTTCCCCACTTGGCTGATTGGCTGTTGCCATTTGGGTTTCGCCTGCTGCGTAGCAAATCGTCACAACTTGTAAGGTTGTGGATACGCTCTGTTTCAGGTGATAGGGATGGGGGAACACTCTCGCCATCCCTATGAGAAGGGTATTCCGTTAAAGGAATCCAGGGACTCAATGGTTTGGTCAACCATGAGAGGGGTTGTGCCCGTGCCTGAGTCCAGGGGGACACCTGGGTGGTGGACTAGCCTGACCCCGGATTTCCGCTGTTCCAGGTGTTCATCCTAGGCTGACCTATGCTGGTGCCTGACCTATGCTATGCTCCCTGCCACGGTGCAGGGAGCTAGTTGAACCAGAGCCTATGCAACCACTCACTTGATGCAATCAACCAAGTTGTGGCCTAAATTCTGCCAAAAACCAAACCAAAATTTGAGTCTTGTCTGAATTTATTTAAGGGGGAGGTTAAAAGGTCTAAACATTCAACTGCAAGACTTTTTAAATGCAACTGTCAGTAGCAACTAGTGAACAGAAGAAGGAGAGTCCCCTGATCAGACACAAACCACATGGCAGATACTACTGTACTTTGCCAATAGAGAAGCCATGCTTGCTCACAAGGACATTGATCTCAGTTACATTTGTGGTGTGGGAAAGTGATGGGGTGTATCTACACTAGGCATACATTACACTTTGTTGGGACACGAGTGTTTACAGAGGAATGAAGAGAGCTAACTCTGTAAAAGGACTATTTGATTTTTAGAGGCAATGCCACAGTCAAGTTACAGATCCTTAATACAAATCAAGGGAATAGTAAGACTGGGCCAAATGTTTTGGCCCAGCAGAATTCATTAGAAAGGGACAACCACCTTTTCCAAAGTTTTAAGAGCCAGGAGTGGACATTCTGAATGGGGGAGGTGAGGGGTTTTTTTTTGGGGGGGGGAGCAATTAGTTAGCTTACAGTTATGAGGCGGCCTAAGGCCTTTTTTCTTCCCCAGAGGGGATAACCACCCCCTGCCCAAATATAGTGCTCCTGGAAATGATGCTATGTCATCAACAAGCAGAATTCTCAGGAAAGTTTCTGGTCTTGATATGAAAATGCATGGCTGGAGTCATGCTTCCAAGCTGCTTGGAGTGGCTTTTACCTTTATAAAAGTGGCCAGGTTTAAGTGGGCTAATGTGGCAGGGTCTGTGAATAGCCGCTTTCGCTAATAACAACTTCTCCAAAACTTCTGCAAAATATCCGGCTACCGTTGTGCACCTAGCAAATACAAAATTAAACACCTGCCTGCCAGACACCTGTATGCTGGAGCTGCGGAGCCATCTGCTGCACATACCACATGCTTTTATTTTATTACTTCTTTTTTAGGCTGGGTTGTCAAGGGAAATCATTAGAAAGAGAACGTCTCTGAAAAAAGGCTATAGACAGCATGCCAGCACAGACTGCACAGCAAAGGATGCCAGCCCTGCCAATAGACACTCCCTGTCACTTTTATGCTGAATCTATGCACTTACCAGTGCAGGATTTGCATGAGAATCTGAATGCTGAAAGAGATATTTTCATAGTCCTGTTGGAAACAACCGTGGCACAATGGGAAAGATGGTGTCCCGCCAAGCATTTCTTCAAACTTTTAAAAGTCTAATTAAAACTACATTGCAGTGGAACATACTGCTTCAATAAAGCAGAGGAACAGCCCCCATGGATATAGCAGCTGTCTATGGACACTCCAAACTATACTCTCTGCTTCCAAAGACACTGAACTTTGCTGCATCAATTTCCTAATTTTGTTCTACTTCCACGAGCTTCTATGATGGTTGTATGGGAATGTCCACAGGAGTAGGAATATTTTTGCAACAGCTTGCAAGGGTGTTTGTGGAGGGAGAAGCATGGAAGTAAATACAAGAAATGTAAGGATTCATTGGAATGGAATGGACATCTGTATGAGGAAATTTCAGAGGGGCGGCTGTGTTAGGCTGTTGCAGTAAAAGCAGGGAAATAAACAAGCAAACTGCTAGGGTGCCATAACTGTTGTTTGTACTGTGTGCAGTTGGCTTTACTCCTTTTTTTGAATGAAGCTTGAGCTTACGAGGTCATCCCCTGATATCAGAGGTGGTTTTAGCCGAGCACGGCTGGTATGGCCACACTGGGTGCTGCACTGCAGGGGGGGGGGCACCAAAGCAATGCTGTAGAACAGAACATGAGAGGCGGTGGGGTGGATTTTGGCACCGCACAAAGTGCTGCTGAAATCTGAGAGCCCTAAATACGCCACTGCTGAAATGGTCTGAAGGCAGACAATGCAGCAACCTTGCTGAAAGTAAGCAAGTCTTAGTCCAATCAATGTCTGGATGAGATATAGCCTAGGAAACTGGATTCCATGATGGAAGAAAAATGAAGGTAAAATGAATACATTTCCTTTCCTTTAATCTTGGTGCTAGCTCTCTGTTACTTTCTCCATCAATTATAAGCTCCAAGGTTGCATTCAATGGGGCTTACTCCCATGTAACAGCAGTTATGGTTGCAGAATAAGTCCTTAATTTTAATTGTCTCCCCCGCCTGGAGCCCACTTCTGATTGTATGTCCACTCTAATTTCACAGTGTAAACTTTTCTGTTTGTTCCCTTCCTTTTCTGTAGCTCTCATGGCTTCTAACGTATCTGTCAGTTTCACCACATCCATATCTATCAAGTCATTCCTTCTTTTAAATGCCTCTATTTTTTTCTCCAACCACTGAAGCTTTTCTCCTTCTGTGATACTTAATGGATGTTTACTTTACCCCACCCTGTATTCTTTTTTTTACTCCCGCTCTCTCACTTCCTGTTTGTCCCCAAAAGCAGCGGGGTGGGCAGAACCATATATTCATTCCTCACAGTACCTCAAAAAACAACACCTTAAACACCCAGCACATTCATGGTGGCATGAACTTATATGGGATACATGCCATTTCAGTCAGAAGCAAGGCAAACACTCTGACAACACCAAACCCACACACTGACAACACCAAACAGCAGAAGCAACATAAGCAGTAACAGTGAGATTCCAAGGAAACCTTGTGCTAGATATGTGAATGTGGATGGTCAGAAAACTTTCAGCAAAAGGAGCAGATGTCTTAGCTGCTCATTATGCAGGTCAGGAGAATTTGCTGGTGTATTATATGTCTACCCTTACTGCCTCTGCAGACTAGTGGTTAGTGTATAAGACAGGTAGAACTACCTTATACTCAGATAATCAGTTCTTCAGGCCTGTACTCACTGGCATCCAAATTCTAGGACAGAGCTCTTCACACTCTGAAACACTGAGCTAGAGATGCTAGAGATTAAATCCAGGACTGCAAAGCAGGAGTCATATCTATGATCCCCTAGCATCCCTCAGGCTCTTAGGACTTGAACACTTCTAACCTTAGGCATGCCACTCATCTCTTGGTCATCTTGATACAGAGGCATATCAGTGACATAGCTTCACAAGACAAACACCAAATTACTGTATGTAATATTGCTTTGCCTGTGTTTTAAATGCTTTTCTTCCTCTACTTGAGGATATGTTTCCTAACTGGAACTGGCAGGAGCGGATCTACTATGAACCCAATGAAGCTGAAGTAATTTTAGTCCACATTGCTTAATTTTTTGGGGTCTAGTGGACCCAAACTGAGTCACACAACTCAAATGGATTGATTTTTGGTTGTATATATTTCAACAATCCCAAAGTCTGAGAGTCAGTAGCACAGATGCTGTAAAGGTGGAGTGATGTGTCGTGGAGCAACCTCATTGAAGAAGATAACAGTCATTACCCAGACCTTGCTGCTGTTGCAAAGGTGCCCCCATGACAGTTCAAGCTTCAGAGCTCCCAAAATGTAGGTCCATCATCAAGGCATGGATAATAGAAGCACTAGCTCATAACCAACTTCACTGTTTTCCACCTAAATTCTGTGCCCACTTCAAAGTTCTGGTTTTGACCTTTGAAGGCCTTCATGGCATGAGACCACTCATCTGTCTCCATATGCACCTCTCTGAATCTTATGACCTCCTTCTGAGGCTCTTTTTTGGGTGCAGCCTCTGGGTGATGTGTGGCAGACGGGCACTGGAGAAAGGGCCCATTTAGTGGAGATACTTTGGTTATGGAATACCCTCCCCAAAGAGGCCCATTTGGCACCTTCTTTATATTCTCTTTCCAAGGCCTTTTAATCTGTTCCTCCTTTAAATTCCTTTTTGTACAGGCTATATTTTTTATGCTTTTCTAATGTTTTATGCATTTATTGTAAACATTCTTAATTTGCTTTCCCTCTTCTTTGTTGTAAGCTATAGTGAGAACATGGTGATAGGATAGCATATAGATCTTTCAGGTAAAGAAAAAGTTTCTTATCACAGAATACTTTCTTACAGGGTCTACAGTTCAGTGGCAGAGCACATAATTTGCATACAGAATGTATCCCCCTCCCCCTGAATCTCCATTATCTCTAGTTAAAAGAATTGCATAGCAGCTGTCGTAAAAGAACTCTACCTGAGATCCTGGAGAACTGCTCCCTGTGAAACTAGATAATGCTCAACCAGACAGATCACTGGTCCAACTCACTCTAAGGCAGCTCTTATACATATTTCAGATTTTGAATATAAATACCATGGTTTAAAGTGCTTGTGAAAATGATAGGATAGTGCTTTGAGATCTCCATGGTATTTTTTTGTATACCTTCAATGTCAAACCCAGTGTTTACCAATCCTGTCCGGTGTTCTTGCTACACCAGTCATCTCAGATTTTCTTATAAGAAAAAACTATTCATAACACTTGGAACATATTATTAAGCACACTAACATTTCGTTTCAAAGAGAACTCCACAATGCAGTATTTCTCAACCCTGCGTGAAATGTACAGTAGCCTAACGCACCTTTAAAGTCTGACGTCAACAGCACAGAGATCAAGCGAAAGAACACATTGCTTCAGGAGCTAGCTGTTTCCGTGCATGGGCACCGAAACGCACAAACATAAGAAAACGCCCCCAAAGCAACATTCTGCAGTTATCCTCCCATTTTTAAACCACCCATATTTCATCAAGTACCCTGCAGAATGTCTTCTGATTTATGGTAATTGACAACAAAAGCAAGATGTGGGTGGAGAACCCACATTTATTTCAACCCTATACTTACTTACACAGGATTCGTGTGTAAATGCTACTACCACTACCGCCGCCACTACTAATATAGATTCTTATCACACACACACACACACACACACACACACACACACACATGCTATTTTCCTAGGAAGCAGGTTCCTGATAGATCCAAACCCCACCCCCACCCTACCGCCCCTGATTTCTTCTCTGCAGTAGCAGATGCCAGAAGCAGCATCTGATACACTGGTCACCTCTAGTGTTCTCCCAGCATGTTCATGGCCTCGAGGACTTGGAGTGGGACTAATTTCCATATCAAACCCAATTTAGATGAAACATCTTGGTTTAAAAGAGAGAGGGAGAGAGAGAGAGAGAGAGAGAGAGAGAGCGCCAGCGCATCAATAGCCCCTTGATTAGATTTTTATCTCCTGAGCAGACAAATATGAATATTTATTACCAAGAATGCAGATTCCCCCCTTTTTTTGCTCTTTCCATTGCTCTGATCTTGAATATTATCCACTGCTAATTTTTATGAAAATTTGGGCAACATAATGTTTTCACATAAACTGACAGTTCTCGAGATAATCCCATTATTGTTTGGTGGAAAAATGACAGTTTCCACTTATTCATGTGTTAACGAGGGATTAAGTATTGTTTTTCATCGCCATAATGTTAAGATGGACTGGAAATTAAAAACTGAACATTGTATAGGAGAGCAGAGCTTTTGTGCACCAGAATTTGTTTGCATTCTCTTTAGGGGAATCTGTAAATTAGCAGTTTAACAATCAGCATCTTTTATGTCCCAGCTGAAAATGGCATCATGGAAACATCAATAGCATTTATAAAATAAATTCATTATCTTTCCTGCTCACTCCTCACATGGATACACACACACACACACACACACACACACACAAATAGCATGCATGACATCTCACAAAGAAGGGGAAATATAACAAAATTCAGTGTTTCCTGACTGGGATAATGTTAAGAATTTTCACCTCTGTGTGACTGATTTTCCTACTTTGACTGGGAGTATATTTTCTTATTCTTATGAACACATCAGCTTCATGATCCTCGACAACTGTTTGGAAGCAAGGGCACTTAAAAGCGACAAGATCAGTTTACAAGAAACTATATGTCAACGTATTTTAGTGGTTGAATGGCAGCATTTTTAAACGGCCCACATTCTTAAGGTGATTCACAATGACATTCTAAAACAATAAAACAAAACTAAATAAATTGGCCCATTAGCTTCTCAATCATCCAAGCCAAATGCCTTGTCAAATAGGTCAGCTCCCCTTCTCTGGGGGGCTGCTTTGTGGGCGGGAATCCGGGTCCTTGTAGTGTGCCAGCAGTGGACGGAGGGACGCTGCCCAGCATCAGGGTCTTTTCCAGGGAGTCCTCTCTTCTCATGAGGTGGCCAAAGTACTGGAGCCTCAGCTTCAGGATCTGTTCTTCCAGTGAGCACTCAGGGCTGATTTCCTTAAGAATGGATAGGTTTTCTTCCTCAGTAGCATGTTGGACACCTTCTGACCTGAGGAGCTCATCTTCCAGCGTCATAACTTTTATATGCCTGTTGTTTATGTCCATGGAGTTTTCTTGGCAGGGATACTGGAGTGGCTTGTCGGTTCCTGCTCCAGATGGATCATGTTTGGTCAAAACTCTCCATTATGACCTGTCCATCTTGGGTGGCCCTGCACTGCATAGCTCATAGCTTCTCTGAGTTATCAAGCCCTTTCACAACGACAAGGCAGTGATCCGTGAAGGAGCCCCCAGATTATACTAACAAGCAAAGAAGGTGCTCATAATGGGAAGAAGCACTTTCTAAATCAAGGCCGGGGAACCTGTGGCCCTCCAAATTTTGTTGGACTCCAACTCCCATCAGCCACAGCTGGTAGGGCCAATGGTCTGGGATGATGAGGGCTATAGTCCAACAACACCTGGAGGGCCAAGTTATGCACCTGAACAAACTTCTACATACGACCTATTGTTGTTAATATCAGGTTTATATATGTGATTAAAAAAAAGAATATTATTAAGTTCTTAATCACCGTAACCATCTTCACTAGTGGTACCCTCAGAACAGGATTTTGGAGCTGACATCCAGGATCCCACTCAACACAATGAGCAAGGGGGGGGGGGGCAGATGCAGCAGGACATTTCGAAGTGAAGTAAAACAAAAACCATCTAAAGAGGGGACCTTGTAAAGCCATTAAGCCCAGTCCAAAACCACTGAACTGCACCCACTGAAGATAACAACAAGAACAATAAAAACTTCCAACTTGGGGGAAGGATCCTGAAGTTCATCTCAGTGAATTCCCACAAAAGGTTTACAAAGTCTTATGAATGTGTGAACGCCATGGGGTGGTAGCCCCTTGAAAATGCAACTGCATGGAGGCAACCTGCACCCAGCAAGCCATGAACCACCCTCCCATGATAGTAGAAAACCCACATTTTAGCAGTATGAACTAGTGTGGTAAAAAACCACCAGAGACTATAAAGAAGTTATAATGTAAGCATTGGTTCTCCTGAAGCAGAAATATAATTTTAAAAACACTAAAAGACATGCCATACGGAGCAGCCTCCCTATGGTTTCTTTTTCAGGCAGTTGGCAGGTCACAGATGTGGATGTGTGATCCAGCCCTAAGCCTAAATATAATAAAATGCTCTGTGGTGTCACTAGGCTGGGGCCAGTAGTTCTATAATAAGAGTTCCACTCCCTACATTACACCACCCAGCCTGTGGTCTAGGTACGCCTCCAAAAACTGGTTTTTTTTTAACTCCACTCTCCCCCAACTTGATGATAGCAGGACTCTGATAACAATGAGATTGATTGAGGAGATCAAAAGCATAATACTGCCTGAAGGGCTCAGTTATTTCTTTTATAGTGGTAGATAGTTCCCACTGAAGATAAAAGACATACTCTAAAGACAGAAAAAAGCAATGCCTCTTTGACAATTAGAGAACCACAGGACTGGGAAAGACCAGTAGAATTAAAATGTACACTAATGTTGGAGCAGTCGTTTGGTACCTTGGGGCGCATGGTGTACTAGGGGAGGGGTAGTACCTCCGATGGGGGACATGTCATGCTCCTTCTGGGGTAGTTTGTCTTTGTCCGCCTTTGGTCCCCACCCTGCACTCAGCTCTCACCTGTGGCTCTCAGAAGCTGTCAGCATGTGACAGTGGTCATGCCCTGGGAAACAGCTTTGACTGGCCAGTTAAACCAAGTGAGGGTAGTCGATGGGTCTCAAACCCTTGGTGAGTTAGGGTCTTCCCCTGCATGTGAAGACAGGCTCTGATGGATTGAGTGAATGAGACCAATAGTGCGTCCAATAGTCGAGAAGGTGTTTTCTACACACACTGTAGAAAGAAGTGTTCAACATAGGAGAAGGAAAGCTCTGGTCCTAAACCTTGGCTGCCTTGTGAAAAATCGTTGGGACAAAAAAAGGCTAAGGAGTAAATACTATACAAATCCAGATTGGAGTCCCTAAGACAGTTGGATGCCTCCCTCCTGCAGCTAAGCTGGCACAAAACACATGGTTCTGCTTTCCTTTGGACCACATTAGCAAGGCCGAAATAGGGAGCCTTGTGGTCTGGGCAGCCCAGGACCTCCACACACATGCTTGCGTCCCATGGAGGTCACTTCTGGGCTGCTAATGCAGTGGTTTGAGTTCACCCCCGAAGGCACACTCCATTCTCTCTCAAGACAGACAGAAACCATCAACAACATTTGGTACCTTTACAACACACACACACACACACACACACACACACATTGTTGTATCCAATGCCAGTCATACTCAACCACTGCAATTAATAGACATGAATAACCAAGGTCCATTAACTTCAATAGGTCCCAGCTGATTACTACGTTAATATTCAATATGGCTATTTACAATCCAAAGAACGGTATCCACCTCTTTAGTCTAATCAAAATGAAGTTGGGAGAGAGATTTGTGCGCATGGAAAAAGGATGCAAAAGCTCACGAATCTGCTATCTTTCAGTTCACCAAAACCATTATAACAAAGGTTGAGGTCAGTCATTTTTAATCTTTGGTGGAGCAACCCCATACAGGTTAGCAATTTCCCCAAACAATGCATAAGCATAGCACGTTTTTTGCAACCAGGGTCTACATTGTATGGCATACTGGATCGTAAAACAAAACACCCTCAATTTTAATTCTGCATTCGTGTTCCAACATGCAGCCAACAGGTTTTCTGCTAGCCTTTTCCTTTTAGCTCTTTGCTTCCTTTCAGAGGACAGTCTATGGTTAAAAACCAACAGCACTGTCAAGCCCAAATACAAACTGTAACTTGGATTAACATATGTTCCGTGTATTGATTATTATTATTTAAATAGCCCAAACAAAAGCAAAACAGGACATATGCATTCCCACAGCCACAAGGCATATACCTTCCCTCTTTCATTTTACATGTTGCTGAATAAAAAGAAAAAGAAAAAAGGAATTACTGCTGCTACCATAGCAACCGCTCAATCACTTCACAATTCTGCTAGTTTAAAAATCACACGCGCTATTCCGATACAGAGGGATTCATGAGGCAACATGACACTTCACTATTGTGCTTTTCGCAATGTTTCAAGAATAAACTGATCAGTATCAGAATAAACTGATAGCTGCCTCTGAATTTCAGGAACCATTTATAACTTTTTATTATCATAGCTCCCTGTCATTTCCTTATGCAAAACGTGCATGAAAACAGATGTAAAGATATTTGAATCGCAAGATAAGAGAAGAGATTACAGGAGACAACCCGTTTCAGAGCTGAAGCTGTGACCTGTCAGTCACAAGTCAAAATACTTCTTCTGTGCAGTATTCAAGGGGGGATAAACACTTTGATAAGTGACAGAGGGAGTTGCACTGGATGGGCGTGTGATTAGCTTTAATCATAGAAGAGTCGTCCTGGAAGTCATTGTCACGTTTGAGTTTCAAATAAAGATAATACCTGTAGTGTTTTCAGGACTAGGGGCATATGTTTCCACAGATCATTTTATGCTGGATTTAAGTAGGATTGCTCGAACAACTGCAGCCCTTGTATCATTTGAATATCTGCAATCCTGTGCATACTTGCATAGTAATAAATCCCACTGAGACTTACTTTGGGGTAAATATGCACAGGTAGGCTTCTATTCCATAGGTACTTTCACATATAGACCTTAGATTAGCATAGGCTGGTATTCTTGCCACATTATTGTCTAACCTGTGCTTGGCCTTTCCCTTTGCAGCCAAAACCACTCCTCGAAAGACCACCTCCATACCTTCCAACATTTCTCCAATGAAAATAGGGACATCCTGGTCAATCATCATCATCATCATCATCATCATCATCATCATCATCACCATCATCATAGTTTTACCCTGCCCATCTGACTGGGTTGCCCCAGCCATTCTGGGGGGTTTCCAACATATATAAAACCATCATAAAACATGGAACACCTAAAACTTCCCTATACAGGGCTGCTTTCAGATGAGTTCCAAAGGTAGCATAGTTTTACCTATCTTCTTAGCTTAGGGGGTCACATAACTCTATACCCTCCAACATTTCTCCAATGAAAGTAAGGACTTCCTAAGGAAATGCGGGACATTCTGGGATCAAATCCGAAACTAGGACGGCTTCTGTAAATCTTTCTGGGTCATTTGACCAGCATGACTAAACTGCTTCTGGCGCAACAGAACACCGTGACAGAAGCCAGAACGCATGGAAACACCATTTACCTTCCCGCCGCAGTGGTACCTATTTATCTACTTGCACTGGTGTGTTTTTGAACTGCTAGGTTGGCAGGGGCTGGGACAGAGCAACAGGAGCTCACCCCGTTGCGGGGATTTGAACTGTCGACCTTCCGATCGGCAAGCCCAAGAGGCTCTGTGGTTTGGACCACAGCGCCGCCTGCATCCCAGTCTTGGGTCAGTAACTGTCTCTCAGCCTAACCTACATCACAGAGTACGAGTAAGACGAATATGGGATACCACCTGCTGCCCTCCTGAGTTCCATGGAGAAAGGTAAGGATTAATATATATATATATATATATATATATATATATATATATTTAAAAGGCTCCAAACAAACAGGACAAACTAGACCTGTTATGTGCACATTAATGGTCATTAAAAAAACCACAGAACATTTTAATAAACTCTTAGTATTACAGTATGGAGAATGCAAATGGTATGGTTTTGATAGAACTGATCTAGCAATGCTGGTGGCAAGACTGGGTCATCCGAACCAAGGGTTCTACCCTTTTTATCAGTATGTGTGAAGGTTGAAATCTCATGGGACTTACATAATAAGACACCGTGACACGACTGTGAATACTTGCTGTTTGTGATACTGTTACTAATTTTCTTTGAGCCGCAATACACAGCCGCATTATACCTTGAAGACGTGTTTTCACAATTATGTGCTATGCTTCAAATTTCCTCGCTTAATTACATCAGCGCAGATAATAATCTTGCAGTCTTGTCTCCAGGAGGCACACACTCATTTGTAGAAAAAAAAACTCCCTGCTCTGTAACCTTCTAGCACAGATGCCAGTTCAGAAAAGCAATCCCATTGACTTCAGTAAAATCAGAATTGCATCTGGAAAGCTGCTAACCTGTTTAAATGCCCGAGGGTTAATTACTTTTCCCACAAACACCCCAATCCTAAACACATTATCTGGAAGCAAGCGCTATCGATTTCAGTAGAATTTACCTCCAGGTAAGTCTGCTAAGGTTGCTGCCTTTGAATTACGTGCTTAGCTATATATGTCAAGGAACAATTTCTTACGTCAGGGAGCTTTCCTTCCGAACACATGAAATAAGACAGGCATATGTCATGACTTGAAGTATGAAGCACAATAAATAAAAGACTTGAACTGCATTTTTAAATGCACTGCTCATGCATACATGCGTAAATTTGGTGCACGTGTTAAACATATATGTACAACATAGATGTAGCACAAGTAATCGCAGACTTTTATGTTCATGCATTTGCTTGTTTATATTATGTACATCCCGCTTCTTAAACGAAATCGAAGTGGTTTACATAAAACATTGAAATAAATGTTTTATGTTGAAGTAAAAAAGACACTAGTTAAATCCAGCAGAAAACAGATTATCTAATTAAAAGAGGAACAACCCCCTGTCTTTCCTCCCCACTTCAGTGTATAGAGACTGCATCTCTGCCCACTGTTTGTTCACCAGCTGCATTCTCCCCAAGAACGTCCACCTTGCAAATAAAAAATGCAGCAAGAACTCTGTATCCCTGACATTGTAAAAACTCCCTTTAAACCTTGCCTGGGATTAAGTCTCCTTTAACCAAACAAGATGTGCTTTTTAGAGTCAATCCTCATTGGCAGCTGTTTGCATGTTTCTCCCACTTTTAAATGGCAGCCATTGCCACTGGGACCCTGATCTTTGGAAGCAATAATTTCAAATAGCGGCTTATACCGTACTTTTGTCAGGATCAACAGTGAAGGGAGCAGAGGGCCGTCTCCCATGCATGTGATAGTCCTAAACCTGGCCAGTCCCCTTTATCTGCTATTCACCACAATTGCAAGTGTTTTTTGAGCATCACATACAGTTTGGCCATTAGTAAGCATGCACAGGATAGGACTTCAAAGCTCCCAGATGTGGCTGCTTGTTGTTTCACTACAATGCAAGAAACTCTGGATGTGGAATAGCTGGAAGGCATGTAGGGCTGCGGTGACTTTCCTTTGGGTGGTCAGAGCCTCCAATATACCACAGATGCTTTCAGACATCCTTGCAATCTCAGCTTATTATCTGGAGCTCTTGATCCACCTATCACAATGAATTCCTGACTATCAAGAGCACTTTATCTCTTACATATGCAAGGGTACAATTGATGGGTCCACTTCCTGTCCCTGTTGAATTTCTCTGCCACTCTCTCACACAGACACTGCTTGGTTTTCAGGCAAGTCATGTTCTAGGTTGCATTGCAACTGAAATAAAGGTTGCTATTCTATTGCGATCTGAGGACAGGCCTTCCGTAACCTAGACAACGTAAGTGTGCATGCTATCGAGTCATTTAGAAGTAAAAATATTACAAGGGACACCTGAACAGTATAAGAGGAACAGTGGGGATTCCCCTATCTCTCGGAGGGGAATAAACTTCTGTAGAAATGGTAAAAGTGGCTTGCTACTTCTTTGTAAAAATAACACCAGAATTTACAATCTGGTGTAATTCATGGAAAGTTCTGGAAAACCTTCATTAATAAATGATGAGCAGGGTTGTGTTTTGATTTTTTTTTTTTTTTTTTTGCCTAGTGATGTGATGTGATGATAATGACTTAGAAAAGTGTTATATTTATACTTAAAAAAAAATAGCAGTTCACAAGCAGGCTCATCTACATATTGGAAGGACAAATACATCAAATTTAGGTCCCTGCGGATCTTGAGATGAAACAGAACTTGAGTGAAACCAGGTGGGAATAATCAGACACATCAATTGCTTTGTTCGTCCTAGGGGATTTTGCTCCTGACATACTACAAAGCTAGGAAATCTATTTCTTAAAGGCCACACAGATTTACTCATATGGTAGGTGGAATGTGATATTGTATTATGACAGATACAACAGTCTAATAATCAGAATTTTTAAAAGGCCCTTAGGATGATTAACACAGTTCACATACGAACATCCGCAAGATCTAGGATCTTATAAAATAACAAATCAAGCATTTTAGATAATGACATGTACTGCAGTCACCTACCTCCCCCATGCCAATCTGCAAAATTTTCAGTCCTGTTGCTTTTTCAAGCTTGTCTTTGTTGTCAGCTGTTAGGAAAATTAAAGAACGGCAGAGTTAAAGGAAAGTTGAGAATGAAAGGATTTTGCATCATACGCTTTCATCACTGCTGAGATGCCAAATGTTTTCCCACATTCATCCACACAGAATCCCTGTCAGTTGGATTATTTCAGTTTTACAGAGGTGGGATGAAGAATCAAAATGTGCCCTCAGCTAATCATTTAAACCACAGCTGAACATTTGAACCTGGACTCAAGTTCTTAGACCAACTGGCTATAATCGTCACATAGGATTACATAAACCAAGAAACAGAGTTTTAAACTAATTAATAGGGTTCATATCCTGTCCATCAGATCACCTCAGGTCAGATAACAATATATAAACCAAAATCATAGAATTTCCACAAATGGTTCTATATATAGGTATCAGCACTCAAAAGTCCTAGAGGCAGACGAATGTTTTCTTCTGGGTTCTTCAGCCAGGGAGCCATTACTAAGAAGTAGTATGACCCACAGGGCTTTGCAGCTAGTATCAGAGTCCATCCACTTATTGGGTCATATGAACACAATCAATTTAAAGCACATGTCTTCTCCTCAAAATTACTGGTACTATAGTTGGTAAAGGGTGCTAGGAACTGTAGTTCTGTGAGGGATAAACTACAGTTCCTAGGAGGTGTTTTTTTTGGGGGGGGAGCCATATGTTTTAAAATGTGTGCTAAATGTACTTTGAAGTACATCTCAGGTGTGCTCCTGAGACTTCAGTCCTCATGCAATCAGTTGCTGGACCACATGGGTCTGCTGGTGTTCTTGCATATCTGGTAGATATCAGATAAAGCTGCTGATTTTATACACCAGGGTCAATCATACTGCTGGTCAGGGGTTCTGGTGATTTTAGATGAGGTGTCCAGCCTGCTCTGCACTGAATTGCACTCTTCCTAAAGTAACAAGTCTCACACTTGAAAGGCATTCCTGAATGTAGTGTTGCTCTTGGGTCAAGAGGTGATGGCAATGGCCATCTCTGTATGGTTCATCAATTGCATCCATTCTTAAAGAAATTAGACCTGGCCACAGCCTTTCAAAACTTAGTTACTTCATTGGATTGGAATCCTATTTAATGCTCTATTCCAGCATTCAAAAGAGAGGACAAACTGTGTACACCAGTCTCGCCCCTCCTGACTGCAGGCAGGATTCTAAGTTTCTGTCATTGCTGGTTCATCCTTGATCATATTTTATTTTACTTCGTTATTGTGGGATATACCATATCTAGCCTCATCAACACGCTTAACTCTACTTAATTCATGAAGGGGTTAAGACCATAGAATAAGCTGTCCTGCCAGGCTTAGCTAGGTCACTTACTGTCACCTTGGAAGGGTTACCAAACTCTTTGTTCTCTCCCTTTCCACTGTGAACTCAACCAGTAAAGACATCTAAGCTGGATGCTCCACGCTTACAATGCATGGCTTTAGCAAGCCATCTTTGTCATTCCATAGAAATAATTTAGAAACATTTACCACTTTGAAACTAAGCTAGGTTTTGCTGCCTGTGCTTTGTTGCTGCTGTATGGAAAAGCACATAAATCTGACGTCTGAAGAGTTTGTCAGTAAACTTACCAAACATATGGTCTCTTTCTTTACTAAGATAAATGGAGAGTTTTGAAAGTGACTTAGAAAGGGATACTGTAAAGGTCTAACAACCTGTATTTCCACGCTTTACTTTACTACATGTGCTGTGATTTTAAAATCTCTGCTGAGGCTCTCTCACCAAAGAGTACTTGCCCTAAACCTCATCTAGGGAATTCCCCTTTTATTATGCCATTTCTAGTATTTATTCTTTTAACCAAATTACAAATGCTAAAACCCAACAGTTATATTGCTTTACCCTAATGTAACGTAAGCTACCTTAGGTGGTTGTTTTAATATAAGAAAGTAAATAAATAATGAAAGCATGTACAGTGGTACCTTGGTTTAAGAACAGCTTAGTTTATGAACAACTTGAATTAAGAACACTGCATACCCGGAAGTAGGTGTTTTGGTTTGTGAACTTTGCCTTGGAATAAGAACATGTTCTGCTTCCTGTTGAGTGTGTTCCATCTGTAAATTGAGTCCCCCACTGCTATGGGAAAGCATGCCTTGGTTTAAGAATGCTTTGGTTTAAGAACGGACTTCCGGAATGGATTAAGTTAATAAACCAAGGTACCCCTGTATATGCCCCACCTCATGTGGAGGTACTTGTTCATTGAATCACGCCCTCATTGAAATCTGTTTAGGTCAGAAGACTACTGTCAGCCCCATATTCTTGCAACAAATCACATGGAGGTTCATTCAGGTGACAATCCTGTTCATTTCTTTCTGGGGGTGGGGATGGCCCCAGTGTCTAAAGATATGAAATTTGCCACGACAATCCAGCTCTTTGCCCATTTCTACCAGTCTTCTTAATCCCATAAACTTTTGAACACTCCCCTTGCATTCTTGTTCTTGCACTTATTTCTAGTGCTTCAGAAATGTTTCCCTCTCTTTGCTTTCAAGCATGCTCAAGAGCTTTCCTGGACTGCAGCCTAGAAGTGTAGATTGATAGATAATTCAATTCAGTATTGCTATTTAGTTATTTATATAGTGCTTCACGCATTCAAAGAATCAACTAACATCAGTCCATTTATTTATCCTTACAATTCCCCAGAGAGATAGCTAAGTAAATATTATTAAATCCCCTTTGTACAAAGAGAAGGGCAAACTGAGGCAAAGACGTGACTCTGCTCTCCCTAGCTGCTCAGAATCAATGCTGGGATGGGGATTAAGATGCAAGCCTTGTTGAGAGAATAATGATTTCAATGTGTAAACGCCTACGCATTTCTTGCAGTATATATAAATGCATTTTCATCTACATCAGTGATCCCATTGGTTTGGTACATGTACTAAACAACTTAGTTTTTTTACGTACTGGAATAATTAAAAAGGTGCACTCAAATCCCATCGGTTTCAAGTTTGATGTGTAAAGTGAACGTTGTCTCCAATATGTTATATATACGTCAGCAAAATACTGCAACCTGAATACGCTCTGTTTCACAGATATTACACAAATTTATAAGAAAATGGAAGTTATCTGCCAATACTATGTATCTAGTTATACATAGTTCCTACCAGACAAAGCAAGCCTTGGACAAAATTTTAGGCCTTCCACCATGGCCATAAAGAAAACACACGATATTGAGGTGTTTTCCTGCCAATTTACCCCTCAAATCAGATAAACCTGACAAAAGAAGAAAACCTAACATAATCACAGGCTGTGGTGTTTGACACTCCCATGACAATTGCTGTAAGAGCTCTGGCTTCTGCATGGAACTTTCCTAGTCACTGATGCCAGTGCTGACAGGTTACTGAATGTTTATGAACATGCCTAGTGTGCAGTATTTTACAAGACAAGGCCGAGAAGCAGATGAGGGTGTGGGAAAACATTGCTCCTCTGCTGTGCTCATCAAACTACTGGTCATTTGCTAAATCAATATATGAATGCTGATTATGGAGATGTGTGCTATTGGTATGTGTCAATAGTGTGTCTGAGTACTGAGTAAAAGCTGGAATAGGTCCATGTGTAAACTGGGGAGCGTACAAAGAGAAAATGGAGACCGAGAAAATATTATCCAGAGAACGACATGAGTGAGTTCACATGAGTCTCCAGTTGCCATATATGTACAGTGGTACCTCAGGTTACATACGCTTCAGGTTACATACGCTTCAGGTTACAGACTCCGCTAACCCAGAAATAGTGCTTCAGGTTAAGAACTTTGCTTCAGGATGAGAACAGAAATCGTGCTCTGGCAGTGCGGCAGCAGCAGGAGGCCCCATTAGCTAAAGTGGTGCTTCAGGTTAAGAACAGTTTCAGGTTAAGAACGGACCTCTGGAATGAATTAAGTACTTAACCCGAGGTACCACTGTATTAGTAATCAATTACATATTAGAACAACATATTAAAAACTTCAGATATTCAAGCCGCCTCAAGCACCATTTATATTTTACACTCAGAGCAGTTAACGTGAAGTAATCTCAATAACTTAATTCACATGAGCCCTGTGAGGAAAGTCAAATTCAGAGATACTGACTTGCCCTATTCCTGGGTCATCCTTCTTTGAACATCTTTGAGTGAGCTTCACACCTAAATGGATATTTTTCATGACCAAACCTAATATTCTAGCCTTTATACTGCATTTCACTAACTGAAATATAGCAGTAGTTTCCATACTTTTTCATACCTTGACAATAAACATTCCCAAACATCCAGGACCTAGATCGGATGTTCCTTTAAGTCCCTTGTTCTGTATTAGTTTATGCCTCCTGTTTCCTTTTTCTACCCAATAAACTAGAAGTACATCTTGTCTGGGCTTGCTGCAGCGAGAATATGGACTCAGATAGACTGGTAAAGAAAAAGCAATTTATATGCGTTGTATATGCGATAGAACATTGTGCCACCAGGTGGCGATGTGGAGTCCCATCTTTCTCTGCCTGTTTTCCCTGTTTAAATTTACAATGCTTTAAACTGAAACGCTTCTCTGATGTGTCTAGACCCAGCTCATATTGATGGAAGTAATAATGGCAATTCGTGTTCCTTCATTATTATGAATTGATGGTTTGAAGTCCTTGTAAGGCAGAAGTGAAGATAAATGACACCTGTTACACCTTTTAGGAGGTGTTCAAATCAAGATTACCTTGGCATTATCAAAACAAAGTGTAGTGTGCCGGATTTAATGTCTGCAGTCCCCAAAATGAAGGGTTTAATGCTGCTGGTAGTGACACTATAGATTACCTTGGGAAATTTTATCCCCTTCCTGTAAGAAATAAAAAGTGTTGCGAAAGAGATCGGGGGTGGGCTTTACCAATCCTTTCATAGTGTGGATATATTATGCAAATCTGTGTTGAGATGTCAAAAACTACAGATTTATTCATTCGGATAGAAAATCTAAGGTAAAATGCAGAACACAACCAAATTTTTCATAAACGTATCTTGTGGAAAAATGAAAACCACACCCTTTTAAAATTCTTTAAATGATCTATAGCATGTTAAAAGCATGTGCACAATTTTCACAACACGCATTAAGTTTTGGTGTGGCAATCCTGATTTGTATCGATAACTGTGAGGAGAAAAAATGGACAGTATTCAGTTAAGGCTGCAGTCCTCAACACATTTGCTAAGATACTAAGTCACACTGGACATAGTAGAACATCTGAAGAAATATGCATAGAAGTGGGTTCATCAGGCATTTTTTAAAAAGAGGATTATAAGGTATGAAAACAGCTGTGTGCAGATTTGTGAGCTGAAATTTTGCTCTCTGCTCAAATGTCAAAGTCATCTTGGGAAACAATTACTTACAGAATTCATGGTTAAAAAAAAAGAAAACAAACAAAAACAGAACCGTAGAAATACACCTGTACTATATAACATTTCCCTCAACTATTTAAAATATAACGAAGATAGCACACATTGCAAGGGAAGATGCAAATTTTTTTTTTAAATGAGCTGCTATTTTAAGGAAAGGCAATGAACAACATATGAATTCCTTTTTTAAAAAATCTCCCCATGAGACAAAAGGGTTTCTGAACACACAAAAAGAAGTCCATTAAAATTAAATTCGGTAGATGAAGGATATGCAAATTACCTGAAGAAGTGGAACCCTATAATATTCTCAAAATTCGGCAATAGTCTATTTAATTAGTATTTTAATTTATCAGAATAATTCTTTGCACTTGACAATTCCATATAATTAAGCACGTAGCTACAGTGGAATAATATCGCCTGCTCGCTTTATACCAGTTATTTTAACCTGGAAGAATATGTAGAAGTTTCTTCTGTGATCTAAATTACAATGGGGACAACTTAATGGCTTTGCTCTATTAAGCGGCACGACTGGAGGGTTACTGAGTGTTCAGAGAGGTAGAGGTTGACACAGCACAGGGCCTTGGATCTGACTAAAGGAGAGATGAGGCACTTTCTGAACAACGTAATTTATTTCAGTGGCGTGTGGGAGACGGGTGGAGAGAAACCATTTCACGACAAAAAACAGCCGAAATCCTTAAACTACATCAGAATATGCAGCAGACTTCAATGAGACTGCATAAAAAGAGAGAGCGAGAGAGAGGGCTGAGACATTCTTCAGTGGCTAATGCAAATGCCATTAGCAGACTGGCTCTCGTAGGTTAAGAATGCATTTATTTCTGTTTCACTGCCAAAGACGAGCCTTCCGTTGGGTTGGGATAGATGACCGTTACAGCCCTTCCAGCTGTACTGCCATTTTATGAAAGGAGGAGATGGCTTAATGTTTGGTAACCACATCAAGCGATGCATCATTAGGCAACTTTTGGGTACTAAGACTCTGGGTCACGATGCCAAAGAGGAGCTTTCTGCCAGACCTCTTAATCTGTCAAAACAATTCAATTTAAGCACTGCTGACTTACTTGTTTGCTTTAGCCTATGTCTGAATTCACACTCTTCACTATAAAAGCGAAAAATAGGGTTTGAAATGAGAGAAAGAAACCACTGACATTTCAGCATCCTATGGGCGTTTACCTTGCAGGAGAAGTTGAAATGTTAGGTATATTTGCTCCTTTGGAATAAATAGTTGACATTTGTATAGTCCACTTCTTCCTCTCATATGAAGATATGAAACTGCTTCACAAACATCAAATAAGTTTGTGGTGACATTGGGTGGTAAATGTAATTTAGCTAATATCCATTTGCCTTGCTAATTTTTAATACAAACAGGTAGGTCTGTTTAGGTAAGGCGAATGGATAAAACACAGTCATTCAGAGACGGGTAATTAAAAGCAAAAATACAACAACAACACATTGGTTTGAGTGGCTTCTTCTCAAGCAGGGGTCATCAGTTTGGTGCCCGCAAAAAGGCTCAGTAAATATCCCCTCAAAAATGCACAATACATGAGAGAGTGTTTGCTCTCCTGCTCAGTTACTCAGCCTCCGTTTGCTCAGGCTCTCCTACATTAAACCTGCCTCCCCCAAACACTCTGACATTTCACTGGATGCCAAGATTGGACGCCAACTCCACCTCGCATGGGAAAGCGATAAAAAACTTCTCTTTTTGTGAGCAAGTGTGGTGGAGTAAGAAGGGGAAGCATGCAAGAACCATTTTGTGGTCTAGTCTTGGTTTTTCCTCTTGGTGGCCATTTTGTAGTATGCCACACCCCCTACGGCAGCCATTTTATGACTGGCACCCACAGGACTTCCTCGGACTTCCTAATGTTCCTACTGACCAAAAAGGCTGGCAGTCCCTACCCTAGAGAAATAGGTACCACCATAGGAGTGTAGTATCAATGGATTTTATCCCATTTGTACCTCCCAAACATCTTGAGGGCCCCAAGTTCCACATCCCAGGTTTAAAGCATTTGTAAAATTGCTCCAGCCAGTGTCTGGGGTGGAAAAAAAGGCTGAGAAGCAGGAAGCTGGCACAAGAAGAGTGAAATTAGGAAGATTTGTAGTAGTGTAGACAGCAGACGAAGTTCAGGGTGATGGGGACATAGACCATACCTGGACCAGGCAGTGCCAAGGCTTATGGCTGGTCCTATTAACAAATGGTCATAGTTACAGTCAGTATAAATGATTAGATTTCTCATAATGTGACTTGTTTCCCTCTGCCATCCTGTTCCTTTTGGGCATAGCACATTTGGTCTTTGCTTTATTTCCAATTTCAACGCTATACTAGAGAGATTAATAATTTAAAAACCACCGCCAACGAGCTATATGTTACAGACATTGAAGTGACAATGCGGCTGACTTAAATGGTCAGGCGCAACACTGAAATGCTTCCTTTTTCCATATCCAAAGGGATTATTTGTCAAAGACGAGGCCAAAAGGTTGCAGAGAAAAGCTATCTTTGCCCCTCCTTTTCCATTCAAACGCAGGGAAATATGCAAGACCTTTATCGCTCACTTGTCTCTTTTCTAATCTCTGGCAAACCTGCAATGAAAACGGTGGCACAAAAAGGCTAAGCTGCACAGTAATAATAGTGACAGCCTTGTAAATGTTATGTCAAATCCAATTTTCAAGTCATTTTTCAAGTGATTTTAATTAGATATTGTTTCAATCTCTTTTGCATTAATATAATTTTTCATAGCAACGTCTCACCCTCCAGTCTATTGGAAGTATTTCCCCACCCCCCATCTGTATCTTGACGCCTTGAGTAATTTAAAATGGGGTTTTTGTTTACAGCAATTTTCACTGTACTGGTCCCATAAAGGCCACTACATCCAGTAAAACTGACACAGGAAAGGCAGAATTAAGGCTTCTTTTGCTGATCTCAGTGGAGCTTGTAATTTAGCTCTTCTGGAGACATGACAAGCACTGTGAAGGCTACAAGTAGATAATATAAGATTTGTATCACTAGTTTCACATCAGCATTTTACTTCACTTACAACTACCACTGATTAAAGAAATCCCATTTGTATTAGGTTTAGCTAGTTAATAAGCTATCATAGAATCACAGAATTGTAGAGTTGGAAGGGACCGCAAGGGTCATCTAGTCCAACCCCCTGCTATGCAGGAATCTCAACTAAAGCATCCCTGACAGATGGCCATCCAACCTCTGCTTAAAAACCTCAAATGAGGGAGAGTCCACCACCTTCTGAGAGAGCCTGTTCCACTGTCGAACAGCTCTTACTGTCAGAAAGTTCTTCCTGATGTTTAGTCAGAATTTCATTCCTCATAACTTGAAGTCATTGGTTTGCGTCCCACCCTCCAGAGCAGGACAAAACAAGCTTGCTCCATCTTCCATGTGACAGTCCTTTTGATATCTGAAGATGGCTAGGATATCTCCTCTCAGTCTCCTCTTATCCATGCTCAACACACCCAGCTCCCTCAATTGTTCCTCATGAGGCTTGGTTTCCAGACCCTTGATCATCTTGGTCACCCTCTACTAGAGGCACATGTTCCAGCTTGTCAATGTCATTCTTCAACTGTAATGCCCAGAACTGGACACAGTACTCCAGGTCTAACTAAGGCAGTCAGCCAGCTACAAATCCACCCTAACAGCTATTTCATCTAGCTCACATTTTATCAGCTTCTCCAGAAGAATATTATGAGGGACTTTATCAAAATCCTTACTGAAATAAAGATACACAACATTCACAGTATTTCCCTGCTTTTGAAACCAACCTTCTTAAATTCCAGAGTGCATGTCCATCTGCACTCAGCTTTCCCTTTCCTGTGTATAATGAAACCTAAGAGTACCTCATCATTTCTTCCCAAGGTTCCCAGTTCTTTCACTTTATTGACCAGTTCCTCCCTGTTGGTGAGGAACTGGGTCCTAGAGAAATGATCCCCTTGTTGCTTCTTCAAGCTTCTGGGAAATGAAATTGTCAGTGAGGCAATGGAGGAATTTGTTGGACCTTACATTCTTGATAGCATTTGAGTTCCAACAGATCTCAGAGTACTTGAAGTCTCCCATATCGACTATATCTCTCCTTTTAAAATGTTTGGTAACCTGCTGTAGGAAGGTAATAATGGAATAACGAATGGTTTAGTTTATGTAAAATATGCAGGGATTTATGTTATGCAAAACGAACCACAGGAAGAGAAGAAGGGATATTATTGATGTTTTAAGGTTGTTTTAAGGTTGCTTAAACGAATATTAAATGAATATTCTAAATTGTAAAACAGAATATTTAATAAAAAAAAACCACATACACAAACACACATCCTACAAAAACAAAATTGCTTAATGGTCACTAGGTCTTCCCCTGTTGAGTTGGAGTTCACCCATGACAGCTATAAATAACACAGCAAAATACTGCTAAAGCCTGTTATGGCAAGAGCCTCCTTTGTGCAATTCTCTTCTGTGTAGGCCCTTCTACCTGCTGTGGAGTAGCAGTCCCGTAATGCTTGCCTGATGGGTCAGACTACCACAGAGGATGAAGTACAGGCATTGTAAGTATTGCTGGTGGCTGAAAAGGATTTGAGGCTGCTTTGAGGAGGGTGGCGGAAGCAATGGCGTTCTTTAGTTGCTCCAGCCCCCACCAGCGCCAGAACCCCCCAAGGCTGCAGCATCTGAGAGAAAGCAGTGCACACTCCTTGGTAACACAGAATGGACTGCAAAGGACGTCTGGCCGAAGAATGGAGTCAGGAAACTCACTTTTATCTACAGAACCACATCCTTCGAGGTAGTTTACATCGATTTCACAGCTGGTTTTCCAATCCAGAGCTGCTTACATTAGGGGGATGAAACTGTATGTACTTGGATTGCTCAAGTCTGAACAAAAATACAAAAGGTGAATGGGAGTGGAATGACATCTTCTGCCTGCAAAACCAGTTTGAGTTAGACTGCATTTCTATGTTTAACATCCTGCATTCCTCTAGTAGCGGCCTGGATCTGTAAAATACAATTTTACAGAGGGTATAAGAAACCTGCTGAAAAAATACAGCTTTACTGATTATATTTGTTAGTACCTTTCATCGCAAAAGTGGCCTAAAGCTTTACTTTACATTAAAGCTAATGAAAACAAACACAACCAATAAAAGTCCAAAACCACATTAATACAGATAAAAGGTGGGTCTTACATATCCCACCCCATGAAAATAGCCCAAAATATCCCTGTAAATGCTCAGTTAAAATCATCACTAATGCACTATTTAAAATATAAATTGTATTGAATTGCCACAAAGACCAGAAGCAGAGGAAGAAAATTGGAAGACCCAGAAGAGACTTATTCAAGGCTGGAAGTTTCACTTCCCAAGAAGTGGTCTAAAAACCCAGCTGATGATATTTCAGATTGGTCTATTCAGATTGTTCTGCAAAATTGTTCTGTTCAAAGGCTGTTCAATCAGCACCTTCGCAATAAGACTGGAATATGCCTTTTTGCTTACTATTATACATAAATATATTTCTACTTTGGAGAGGTCAGTTATACATCTAGACCAGCCTTCCACAACCTGGTGCTTTCTCCAGATGTTGTCGGACTCCATGCTCATTGACCACTGCCAGTGGCCATGCAATGGCCAGTGTTCAGGACTGCAGTCCAACAACTAAAGGGCTGATCTGGGCAACAGCATGCATTTAAAAATGCACTGCACCTTCTTTGAAAAACAACAAATTTTAATGAACACCTCTCCACCCACCCCCAGCAAAAAAGAAAAAAGAAAAAGGCCACATCTGTTTCAATATTGTATTTAGCTGTTGATCTGTTCCACATCAAATAAAGCCTCCTTTTCTGGGTCCATTTTAGTAATAACCTAGCCTATTGTTTGTTGTTCATCTGCAGGCAGCCTCCTGGCACAACCAGAAGCAGCCAGAGTTGGGGAAACATTTGCAATATTTCAACTGACTGGTTTACTAAATCATGAGTTACACATTTAATGCACAAGGTCACCCACTTACAAAATCTATTTACTGTGAGAACAGAAATATTTATTGCCAAAGATGCCCCTAGTAACAAGATCTGCCATAAAGCTTTTGGATGAAAATGAAGATGAGTTGCAGTAACATGCTCACTGTTTCTCCAAACACCTGACTATATTCCCCCTCCTTCCCACAGTCTCATCTTAATAAAGACTTAATAAAGAGGCTATTTTGCTGAAGTCAAAAGGATTTACTTCAAATCAGCAGGCAATGAAAAATTCAGTGTAAACGCCTTGTATTTTACACACACACACACACACACACAAACACTTCTTCTTCTTCTGCAATATTGCTTTTGCTATACATTTGTTTGCAAAGCCACCTCCAGCCTCATTTGTTTTTTGACGGTTAGACCACAGAAGGAAGGCCCTATTTCATTCCACTAATTCCAGGGAGCTTTGAATTAAGCTTTAAGCCAGGGAAAGATTCATCTGTAACCAGTGGACAGCAGAAATGCAGGAGCTGACATTGTGGAATCAGCACTCAGGTACCACTAGCATACTAGCTTTAGTAACCAATAGTGGAAGATGGTTGTAGCCTTTAGGACAATTCCCTTCCTTTCACTTAAAGCATTTGAAGAATTCCCCCTCCTCCCTGCCCTCAAGCTGGAGTGGCAAGAGCTCCCCCTCCTGTTTCGAATTAACTTCAATCACTGTTTATTGGTGTAACCTTCAGCTATATGATTGTTGCCCTGTAACCGAAAAGCCACCACGTGTGGATTTTGTTGCGCATTCAAATGAGAAGCATTCCCTTCCAAATCAGAACACACTGCAAACACAAAAGTTTTCTAAATGAAACCAATTATTTTCTGTAAATATTTATACACAGAGATAAGGAAAGACAGCTATGGAAGAGAGACACTAAGGGGAAAGGCTATTGTTCGTTCCATTTCCACATAATGCCAAACCACAGGGAGGTTTATTGGTTTGGGGGGGCGGTTCTTGCTTTTTTCTTGAATTTTATGTTTTTATATTGTATCTTATGTTGTGAACTGCCCCAAGAGCTACAGTTGAATATTGGTATACAACTTTATCAGTAAATAAATAAATATACCCCAAGCTTCTACCCTCTCTCTCCCACCTTGAACATTCCACTTAGTTACTTCCTGGCTCAATAACCAGCAAATTATGGTTTGTGCTGGCTGGCTTCCAAAACAATTTTTCAATCCATGGTTTGAATCAATTTGCAATCCTAGTTTAGAGGGAAAGCACAATCACACCTTGTCATTTTGGATGTACCAGTTTAGAATCTATGCTCACATTCACATCAGAAGATTCCCTCCAATGCGTTCAGCGGAGTCCACGTGAACATTGTTAATCAGACTCGGCGTAGGCGGACTTTGGGCTCTCAGATTTCAGTGGTGTCCTGTGTGATGCTAAAATCTGGTGTGGCCCCCCTCTCTCATGCTGTTCTACAGCATTGTTGTGGCACCCCCTCTCCCTAAACCAGGAGAGGCATGAAGGGGGCGAAGCATAAGTTAGCTCAGACTGCTTGGTTGAAACCATGGAGAGGAGGAGATTTAGGCAGCTGTGGGGAGGTGGGCACTTTCAGTGTCAGCAACGGCTTCATGGGGGCAAGACCTGCTGGAGATGAGTTGCTGTGCACTTCGGCCTGACAATCCTGTGCAGCTCCTATTTTTGCTATTAAAGAGTTAACTGTATCTTGCTCAGTGTGATTTACTGCTGGCTCGCTCCTGTCAGCAACACATGGAAAACTGTACATGCCTTTCCAGTCATAAATGTATTTAAGGACTTAAAGCTTGCTTTGCAACCATATTTCTCAAAGCAGGTAGCAATTCATTTTAAAAAAAAGATCACTAATACCCCAATCCAGCTGTGGAAGTATGTAAAATAAATAAATAAATAAATAACAACTCTGTACAGTATTTACACATGACTGTATTTATGCATGAGAATGTGATTGAGGAAGAACTTTTGAATGTGTACTCCACTCATAGCTGTCAACGTTTCCCTTTTTTTAAGGGAAATTCCCTTATTCCGAATAGGATTCCTCGCAAGAAAAGGGAAAAGTTGACAGCTATGACTCCACTGAAAGTAATGCAGCACTGATATACACCATCCATACTTGGATATGCCTTCAGTTTTACAACCACGGCATGTGGGGACCCTGCTTCCGTGTGCAGATCTCCTTGCCTGGAAAAGCGCACAAAAGTTCAACATTAAAGAGAATGTACAAGAACAGTGCAACACAGGAGACAAAAATCCAGACGAGTTCAGCTCCCAATCACTCACAGGCTTGCATTTGATGAAGGAGCCTCTTGGCTTAGAAAGCTTCAAGTTGTAAACAGATTAATTAGTCTTTAAGGCGCCACAAATCTCTGTATCCTTCAGCGTTTGCATGTATTTATTCCCATACTCATATCTACATTATACATCCAAACATATAGTTTTCTTACCACAGTATGGTAATGACTCTGTGGATCAGCACTACAAATATCAATCATGTACGAAGTGTGCATTTTTTTTTTAACCAACCAGAGAGGATGTCTACTATTATCCCTTGACCCTCATCTTAATGTTCTCTTGCCACATTTCTAAAATATTTATGCCATGCACTGTATTAAATTAGAGCAATTAAGACCACAGTGAGGTTTTATTAATATTTCATCAGAAATATAAGCTAATTGGAATTCCCCTTCTGCTGTTTTTTGTTGATTTGCAGTACACACACTTCTACTGAGTGAGGTAGTAACATGAACTATTCAGTGGTTCAGTTTCCGATTCAACTGTATTTTTCTGTATAGATTGTCTGCAATCAGTGTGAAGGAAGTCTAGAGATGCTGAAAATTTAAAGCAGAGAAGTCAAAGTAGATAGTAGTGCTTCTCACACTCCTTTTAAGATTCCGAGAGACCCAGGAGCCAAATATTCATTAGAAGCCCCTTCCTCCTCAATGCTCAATGAAAAATCCCTAAGGTAGCCAACTAAATAGATCTGCTAGCACAAGGGCTTTTGGCTGTGCAAAACAACAACAACAACAACAACAACAACAACAACAACACATGTTCCCCTTCCTCTCTTTCCCCTAAACACTCCTGTGCCCCCCCCCGGCTCCTAAAGGTGTGAAATGAAGGTTCCAGGCAAGTAAGAAGGGCCTCAGATTATGATCGCTGGGGAGGCGCGGTCCTTGAGGTATTGCAATCCTGAGCCATTTAAAGCTGTATAGGTCAAAACCAACACTTTGATTTGGGTGAGGAAACTAATTGGCAGCCAGTGCAGTCGGGACAGAATCACACTCCCTAAGATTTTGCAAGCTCTTGCCATAAATCAACAGCAATGGGTGGCACGGCAGCAGTGCTGGCAGTGGAGATGGCGGAGGCAGGCAGAGCCAGGAAGCAGTTTCCATTTCGCCTTCAGTGGTGAAGCAGGATGCACTGCGTCTGCTGGTGCTAAACATCTTACAACTCATGTATATATTGCACAGTGCTGCAACACACCCGTGCATTTTCATTGTCTCTGTGTGTGCAATGCTTTGTTGCCCAGAGTCACACCCTGTGACATTTATCAGCCTACACAGAGCGGCAGAAATTCTCCAGAACTAGAAAATTTGACAGCACTAATGCAGAAGACGTGGGCATTGTGCACCCACCCACTCAAGGCTTAACAAAAAGTCATTGAGAAAAATAAAGCTATCTCACTCATTCTGTCCCTCTGTTGGTTCTCCTTCTCTTCCTCTCCTGCTAACCTGCTGCCTGAATGAGTGGCTGAGCAAGGGCAAGCTGCTACTGCTGGCTTTCCCAGTACTGTAGTATGACCAGTAGCTGATCATGTCACACAGCTTCTGCCTTTGCTGCACTACCACCCTGAGTAAACAGCACCCTACCTCTTTGTCTCCTCCCTCTGAAATCTGGATTGGGGCAACACATTAAGGGAAACTATAGAAGCAGCAGGACCAGAGGAGGAGCACATGTTAAGTGTTTAATGTACATCAAAATGGAAAATAACTCTGTAATGTGTCTGTATGTATACTGTGACGTATGGCCTGGAAATTTCCATTGAAGCTAAGGAAGAGTTGAGAAGAGAGCCTCACATTTAATCATTAAGTGGGGCTGTATCTTTGTGGCGTTTACCTTCAACATATGAAAAGGATACCATTACAAGTATATGCGTAGGTTAATCTGTAGGCATCCATCTTGGATGGAATGAGTCTTTGGTCTTAAGCTACTGGAGAGAATGGACATGCTAATCTCTCTCCAGGAAAACAGCCTCAAGCTAATGGAGGCTGGTTTGGAGGAGAGGCAGAGCTTTGATTGAAGAGCCTTGATGGAAGATATTCATAATCTAAGATACTTTATTGTCCTTATTCCATTGTTATATTTTATGGTTGTGTATTTCCTTCTTCCCCGCTAGGCTGAGCATGCATTAATCCTCAATAAATGCGGATACCGTTCCACTGGTGCAGTGGTTGCACATCTCCTTTCCACAACATAATGTCCTGATGCTGATGGACTCCAAATCCCATCAGTCCCGAACAGCATGGGCAACGGGCAGGGATGCAGGGAGCTGAAGTCCAGAAGAGTAACTAGTTCCCTACCCTTGCTATACACACAGGAGTATCTCATTGAGCTCGATGGGATTGACAGCTGTGCTGTGCGTACATGCACAGGATTACACAGTAACTTTATACATACACATACAATACAACTAGGCTTTGACAAGATTTTTTTTTTAAAAAATGAAATAAAAATAGATTCACACTTGCAACAGAGGCTTTTGCATTCTTGGATAGGGCTGTTCCAAAACTGGCAACAGAAATTGCACATAGCCTTCTGCTACTTCCCATGCTCACAGCATTCTGTTCCTTTTTCACGCTGTATTTCTGAATTTTAAAAAAGAAACCTTGGGAAGCTGCCAGAAAATGATCAGACACATATCTCTGTTAACTTCAAAGAGGTCAGACACAAGTGTGAGAACCATGAACTCCGGAGAAAACGTTAAAGAGAGCTGTGAGACACACATCCTGTACCCACACTGGGCCCTTCCGAGATTATAAAGACACAGGGCCTCCGCCATTTTCTGCCCACTTCCTACATGAAACCGGAAGTGCAGTATTAGAAAATGTCCTTGACCTTATCTAAGTATGTGCATTATAAATGAGATATAAATTTAACTATTTTTTCCCCTTGTCGTAAGTCCAAACATAGAGGATACACCAGAGTCCTTTTTACAGAGTTTTAGATTGTGGAGGCTGAGCTCTATTATTCCTTGTTGTAACATTACTAGAGAAGAATGTATCTCAGATATGCTTTTCATCCAGCTAAAATATTTTTCTTCTATGATTTTTAAACATCGTTTTGACTATTGCTAGTGTCAAAGCCAACGGAAGGTAAAATTCTGATAAAGTATTGCAAATACTCAGCGACTCTCTAAATGTTTATAATGCAGTTTGAACTCCAGTTGTTCAAAGTGAAGTCTCGTCTTTGGTATGGAACATAAAGTACTTTAGATAGAAGAGGAGAGCAGCATCAAAGAAAGAACAACTGTTTGATGGCACAAATTGTATGTACTGATTTCACATTTTTTGAAGGCTTCATCTTTACAATTTTTTAAAAACTGGATAGTGCCACTATACTGGTAAGCTATGTCTTTAGGAAAAAATCTAATCTCTGAGAGGTCTATTAGGGGGATACTATCAACAAGCATGAGATGCGGGTGGCGCTGTGGGTTAAACCACAGAGCCTAGGACTTGCTGGTCAGAAGGACGGCGGTTTGAATCCCCGCGACGGGGTGAGCTCCTGCCAACCTAGCAGTTTGAAAGCACATCAAAGTGCAAGTAGATAAATAGGTACCGCTCCGGCGGGAAGGTAAATGGCGTTTCCGTGCACTGCTCTGGTTCGCCAGAAGCGGCTTAGTCATGCTGGCCACATGACCGGGAAGCTGTATGCCGGCTCCCTTGGCCAGTAAAGCGAGATGAGCGCCGCAACCCCAGAGTCGGTCACGACTGGACCTAATGGTCAGGGGTCCCTTTACCTTTACCTTTATCAACAAGCATGGAAAAGCAGTTCACAGATATTATGCAAGTCACTTGGACTGCAGGCTCTATTCCCCAAAGACGTATTGGGCATGCGGTATCAAAAATGTTTCAAAATAGAGATTCTATTAAACTGCATTAATAATGAATGGCCTGTATTAAGCTTTTGTCCCCATTCTAAGCATCATCAACAAAATGCTCTATGACTATGAAGCCCCAGAGCAACCAGTTCAGAGGCAAATTCTAATCCTTCTCTGGGGTTGTTGTTGAGGGTTTTTAAAATTTATTAATAAAAGGATAGTTCTTATCTTATTATTAAATTGCCGTCAAGCATTAAAGACCTTCAAAAGATCTTTAAATGAGTTGAAGGCATTATTGCAACAACAAACTTCTGGTTCCATTTACAAAATGATTACATAATTGGGGACAAGACAAAAACCTGACAGTACAAGTGCCATGGAGCTGAACAGCAGTCCCCCAATGCTATTCTCCAATAAGAGTTGTGTAGGTAGTATCAGAATCACTGGAATATTTTGACTCCACCCCTCAGCCTGCAGAGTAAACCCAGGAGAATATCATGGTCAATTGTTATCGAAAGCCACTGAGAGGTCAAGGAGAATCAACAGGAAAACATTTCCCCTGTCCCTTCTCCTGAAAAAAAAAAGTAATTAACCAGAGCAAACAAGACTGTTTCATTGCTATATCCAGGCCTGATAATCAGCGTCATTCAGGTCCATCTACAGTTGGTCTGCCACTACCCGCTCGATCAGCTCCCCCACCCTCCAAAGTGACATCTGCATCTAAGTAGTAATGATCCAACCTTTGGATTTGCAGTTGGCAGAAACTGAAATTGATTCTGGGGTTGGTTGCAGCTGGGAGCTGAGAAACTAAGGATAAACAGAAGGGGGGAGGGAATCCAGAAGTAGGTAGCTTTGCTGTAGGAAAGAGGATGCTGCAGAACCCAATTATCTACAGCAGGTGTGAGAGGTGTGTGCTGCCAAAGCCGGCATAGATAAAACTCCAGGATCGCTGCCAGTTACAATCTTTTTGATTTATTTACAAAGTTCAAAAGAACATCTCCAGAGCTTCAAAGCATGTCCGACCCTGCCGGCAAAGTTGCTTCGTCTGGTTTTTTTTTAACGTTTTCTTGCCCAACATGCAAGTCGGCGGAAACCCCGCCTCTGATTTCCTCTGTTCAAAGAATAACTAGTTCCGGGCTCGGCCTCCCCCCTCCCTGCCTCCTCTTCGCTGTCAGATGACAGACTACTAATTATCTCTTTTGGCTCTCTATAAGTGCTGGTCTCTCCCCTTAGCTCTTTCCCCGTTTGCCTCTCCCTGACAGCAGGTATGTCCAACTCCCAACAGACTGCGATCTACTCACAGTATATAAAAAAAAAACTGGCAGTGATCTACCCATTGTCGTTGGATGGACCAAAGTTGTTCAGCTTTTTGGGGGAAGGCAAAGTTGTTCAGCATTTTTTAGCATGCCAAAATTGTTTAGCTTTTTTTGGGGGGGGAGGAGATCACTAAGGGGCCAGAGATCCGCTAGGAACACCCCGTGATGTCCCAGTAGATTGCGACCTACCTGTTGGACATGCCTGATCTACAGGACCAGGTGGGGAAAATCTATGAAGAGGAAGAAACTTTAGAGAGTCTACAAGTTCAAGGAGCCATCGTGGAGGAAGGGAAGGATGCTATTTGAATAGTCTACTTGGAGCATCTAAATGCCTAAGGCCATTGCCTAACATAGGTCTTTTATTTATCTGTATACGAACAAGGAGGGGGAAGCATTTTCTCAATGTGTTATGTTCTCGTCCAGGTTCTCATCTGTAGCTTGCCTCTCGTGCTCATTTTGTCTTTCCTATTTGGCCATTTTTTATCCTATACACATTTTCCCAAACAAGATAAAAAATCCATAAATTAGGCTTCCAAAGGACGTTTGTGCCCTATGTCTCTGTCAAGGGTGATCAGAATCAAATGCTTGTTTCTGGAGACAGCTTGTCAGGCAGCACAATTACAAAAGCTCCCAACTCTCCCTACTCTAGCAGATATGGTGCAAGATAGGAAGATGGCTCCTATGGCAGCAACTAGGCAGAGGAACAGTGCCAAACGTATTGATGCATTCTGAAAGGCACACTTAATTAACTGGCACGGTTAATGGTCAAATTCATCAATCACTTATTAGAATTGCTATAGAGATTTGATCATAAGCTAGCTTCCTGGTAGCTTCAGCATTATTTTAAACAATCTGTGTGCATCTCTTGGTTCAGACAAGTATAATGGCAGTAATTTGTTTTGTTTTTGTTAGCCTGGCTAGACTGTGTTTTGCTTCCTGCAATATTTTTTGTTTGTTTTGGTGCACAATGTAAAATGAAAAGTGAATTTGCGAGGACATACGTTGTAGCTACTTCTTCACTTCCTGGTTCTAATATCCATCAATTACTTATTACCACAATTTATATATGCCACTTAACATAGTAGTGTAACCCTCCAACATTCCACCAATTAAAATCGGGACACATGTTTTTCAGTGCCATACTCCCGGGTGTGTTTATTAATTTCTTTGAAGATCATATGGAAATGTGGCGCCCTTGCTGATGGTATGGGAATTTAGATATGGCCACGAAGCCATTCAGTTATTTGTTTCCTAAACATGGTATTTTCTGCACTGTTGTGCAGCCTTCCATGGGAAGAATGCACAATTGAATGCATTTTTAAAGAACCCAAAATTAAAATTAGACACAGCAACGCAAAGTGTTCATACCATTCAGAAGTTGAAGATCAGCCGCTGAGGAACTTTCTAAACTTACTACTGCAGTTGTATTTTTGTGTTAAAAAAAGACAGGATTTTGTTATAATGTGTCACACACCTATTTATTTTACAGTGCACAGTGTTCGTATGTTTGTTTATTTTAAAAGAAACTTATTTGCTCACAGAATAAAAGCTAGAAATAAATTTCCTTCTGTGGATTGGTACTTTATTTTGTACTGGAAAAACAGTCAAGGAACAAATTGCGCAGCCTGTGTAGAATTATCTATGAATAATTTGTGCAAAACAAATATTATGTCTGCCTTTATTACACTCCTGTAAAACAGGACACTACGGATCCCACTTTACAGATAAGGAACCATAATTGAGAAAGAGTAACATACCCAAGTCACAACCTGAGCTTAGCTAAAGGAGTGATTTGTATTTAAATCTCCCAGATCATACTTGATCCTCTGGACTCCCCTATTTATTATTCTGTTATTTGCATATGCATACAGAAGCAGGCAGATCTATTGCCTGATGGGCTGTTAAGGCAGTTTTGTTACTCACCCATTAGCTTTTTAACATTCTTGTCAATGGTGTGGATGTTACTGATGTTACAGAGTTTAAACAATGTCATAGAGTATATAAAATGTGTTCCGTGGTTTTCTTTTTGTGAAAAAGAATACAAGACAGTCAATGATGTTGCTAGGTCAAAACGAGGTATAGTCTAGAATAATTTTAAATTTTAAACTTGAATTATTTGATTGCATATAAGGATACACTCTTAAGGAAATCAGCCCTGAGTGCTCACTGGAAGGACAGATCCTGAAGCTGAGGCTCCAATACTTTGGCCACCTCATGAGAAGAGAAGACTCCCTGGAAAAGACCCTGAGGTTGGGAAAGATGGAGGGCACAAGGAGAAGGGGACGACAGAGGACGAGATGGTTGGACAGTGTTCTTGAAGCTACCAGCATGAGTTTGACCAAACTGCGGGAGGCAGTGGAAGACAGAAGTGCCTGGTGTGCTCTGGTCCATGGGGTCACGGAGAGTCAGACACGACTAAACAACTAAACAACAACAACAAGAAGGATATACTTCCATAGTCTTGCCTGATGAAATACTAAATCTAAAACCACCACTGATTCATAATTTTGTCACAAGATGTAGATCTGTATTTCAAAACAGTTTACAGCATGTATTAAAAGCTCTCTATATATTCTACTAATATATTCAAGTTGCCCCACTCCACTCCCACAAATTGCTCTCAGAGAAATTGCTGAAGCGGCCCAAATTGTCTTCCAGTCTTTGCCAGATCAACTTCGATTCCAGCTTTTACATGAGATATGAGTTTGCCCACAGTCCAATTGATATTATCACACCAAATGCTGCAAACATTTAAATCGAAGGTGTTGAAAGTGCTGAAATGAAGCACCTTAAGGGGAGGCAGCTGTATCCAGCTCTCCTGAAAATAACATATTTTAAAAGAGTCCTTTACTTGGAATCTGGGAACCTTTTGTCCCAGATGTCAGCTCTGTGTGGGATGTTGAAGCTCATCATTTGCTGTGCACCAGAACAGCACAGAGCAGGGCAGGGAAGGCCAACACAAGAATTAAAAGGAAGTCAATGAATTAGTGAATCCCATACATCAGTTAGAAAGTATTCAGGCATCCTACCTTCCTAACCCCCTGTCTGCTGTAAAGGTACTGAGCAGTGGCGTAGCGTGGGTTGTCAGCACCCGGGGCAAGGCAAGTAATTTGCGCCCCCTAACCCGTGGATTTTAGCATTCGAGTCTCTTCGAGTCACTAGAGGTGCGAGTGCGAGCGCGGCCCCCCCAGATGTTGCGCCCGGTGCGGCTGGCCCCCCCTGCATCCCCCACGCTACGCCACCAGTACTGAGACATGTTCTACAGCACACGGTTAATTCACATAGCACTGAATAAGTCAACGAGTCTCCTTTATTGGCATAAAAAGTGCATCGGACACAATGATCAGAACACAACACAGTTAATGAAGCATAGTAGGGGATACTTTAGGATAAAACTGTCCAGACATCGAGAGGTACGAAGATGGCTCTTAGGACCTATGGCAGGCATGGCCAAACTTGGCCCTCCAGATGTTTTGGGACTACAACTCCCATCATCCCTAGCTAACAGGACCAATGGTCAGGGATGATGGGAATTGTAGTCCCAAAACATCCGGAGGGCCAAATTTGGCCATGCCTAACCTATGGTGACATAATTTCAAAGCGTCACTCAAAAATCTTGCCACATTCTCCACGTCATTACTACAATTGCTCAGCAGATAAGACACCATGGAAGAGTCAGTGAGATAAATCCCCTCCTTCAATAAGGGGATCAAATACTTATGATTTATTTATTTTTTTGCATAAAATGGGCAATAAAATAAAATGTGTGTGTTGGATTCGACCTGTTTTGTGTCACAAAGACAGTATCTTTCAGAGTATGAGATTTTCGAGAATCTACCTTGCAAAACTGCAGGTGGTAAGACATTAAATCTTGTGAGGGAAAGAGCTCTGTGTAGATGGGGATCGTAAAGCTGGTGTAAATATGGAGTGTCCTGGCCAAACGAGGGTGGAATTCCCAACCCCAATGGGGAACAGGTTTTGTTGGCTGCACTGCAAAGGGTTTGGAATTAAATCTCTAGGATTCTGCACTTGATTGTCTGGAATGCTTCCAACGGTGGGAACTTAAGCAGCGACTCGAGTGGTAGGCCACAGGTTCTGATTTTGCTCTCAATGCAAGCTAGCCATTTGGAGTGATGGGATTAAAGAAGACAGGTCAGACATGAAATGTAGGGAGAGCCAGAATTTTATAGTGGTGACCCATGCTTTGGTTTCCAGCCAAAAACATTATACACTTAATAAGTGTTATGTACCACTAGCCTCGGGGACGCGGGTGGCGCTGTGGGTAAAAGCCTCAGCGCCTAGGGCTTGCCGATCGAAAGGTCGGCGGTTCGAATCCCCGCAGCGGGGTGCGCTCCCGTTGCTCGGTCCCAGCGCCTGCCAACCTAGCAGTTTGAAAGCACCCCCGGGTGCAAGTAGATAAATAGGGACCGCTTACTAGCGGGAAGGTAAACGGCGTTCCATGTGCGGCTCTGGCTCACCAGAGCAGCGATGTCACGCTGGCCACGTGACCCGGAAGTGTCTCCGGACAGCGCTGGCCCCCGGCCTCTTGAGTGAGATGGGCGCACAACCCTAGAGTCTGTCAAGACTGGCCCGTATGGGCAGGGGTACCTTTACCTTTTTACCACTAGCCTTATCCTGACCCAGAAGTGATATCCTTGGATCTGGGATATTAGTGCCCTTGAGGCTCCAGCCTGAAGGACCCCACTGTGGGTTCCAATAGATCAGAATAAGTTGATAAATCTTACTTTATCTGGGATACTACTCCATGAGGCAGCCAACCCAGAAGGAATGCAGAGTTAGAGACTCTGAGACACTTGACTGGTCATATCTCCAGTGCCAGATGTCTGACCCTTGGAGAATGAACAATAATAAGTCTGGGCCAAGGAAGTGTAGGTTTTAACTGCCTGCCTGAATGAACCTGATAGAATTCTTATGACACAGGATCACTATTGGAAAAGCTCTAGTATGTGTGGTGGGCAATTTTGCCTCTTGTGGAAGTGGCACCTGTAGCAAGGACTCTTTACAAATGGGGAATGTATAAGAAATGGGGTAAGACTTTAAAAAGAAGGACCATAAACCCTGCATTTGGCTCAGAAACAAGCTAGCAAACAATGGAGATCTTGCAAAATAGGCTTGCAGCAGCTAACACCTCCAACTCTGCCCAGAGCAGTCTTCAAGAGCAGCTCCACAGCACAGTAGTTAGCTGAAAGGTTGCCAGAGCAAGAGCCTTTCCTTGATTACTTAACAAGTTTAATAGAGCAGCGGTTCCAAAACATTCCCACCCTGCTCCACAGACCACTTGATGTTTGGTGGGCCACTTCATGATTTTTCTGCCTGTTGTAGCAATTGTAGTATGTTGTGCTAGACGCTGTGTGTCTTTTAATTGTATTTTAAAAGACAGGCTGTAGACCACATGAAGAAAGCTCATGGATCATTGGTGGTCCATGGACCCTTGTGTGGAAATTCCTGTGCTAGTGCTGATGCCCAGGAAATGACCAAGTCATGTAACGGGTCCACCATATATTACATGATATGGAGCCCACTTCTTCGTGACCCAGGAAGTTCAAAATATTCAGTGCCAGTCAAAGTAGTTCCATTTACAGTTATATATATATATATATATATATATATATATATATATATGTCAGTGTCAAGTAGGGTTCCAGGTGAGAGAAAACCTGCTGCTGCTGCTACCAGGATAAAATGCTAACTATTTGGAACTTAATTTGATATTTTATTTCAAGTGGTCTAAAAAAGCACACAGTTAACTAAAGGCCAAGTGATACTCCGGCAGAAGGAAATTAGAAGACTGTACAGGTAGAAAGAGGCCTTTTAGTCCTGCTAATATAAAGTGCTGTGAACCATACAATTCCAATTTTCAGCCTTCCAGTTCAGTTTTCATGTAGATCTTTTCTTTTTTGCAGTGGACTGGGTGAGAAGACGCAAGAGTCACCGTTATATACAGGCTTCTTTCCCATGGCAATAGACTTCAAAGGAAAAGGTTTACGGGTCTACTTACAGGTGGTTAGGATCGATTTAAGAGCGCGTGGAGGCACTGGGCCTTGACTGACCTCTCAGATTAATCATGCTGTTTCATTTCTGCAGCTCTGGAAATCTTTGATGCACCCTTCTCGCCTTCACAAATCACAGGCCCAGTTGACCAAGCAGCACATGGGAATTGACTGTCGGCAACCGGGTCTATAAAAATTCTTAATCACTGGGTGATTTCTTCATCTGACGTGCACCGTATAACATATATGCACTCGGAACAGGCAACTGGGGTTAATCCAAAGGGGAAGTGACACCCAAGAGAGGTAAATCACAACTCGTTTGCCTGGTTTTAAATAGAGGCAGACAATTATGACGCATCTCTGCTTTCCAATTCATGAGCCTGGCAGACATTTTGAGAACCAGGAACCATAATATGTAATAAGAATCAACATGTGAGGTCTTATAGAGAACGAAAAGCATGTCATGTTTTTTTACAGCAATGAGGGATGAACTATGATTTTCTAACTGTTCTAGTGAGACACAACAGAGGTGGATTTAGGGAAGAACAACTGGTTTGGTCACACTGGGTGCAGAGCCTTGGGGGGGGCACAACTATGAAGTAGAATGGAAGGCAAGACATGGGGGCATGCCAAATTTGGGTGTTGCTGAAATTTGAAACCCCAAGGTCCACCACTGGACACAACAATAAACTTGTCGCACAATGCAAAATTGTTCACCCCTCAGACATGTCATGAAAAATAAAGTTCTTATTCAAATGAACAAGCTTTACGTGTTAGAAAAAGAAAATGAAAGAATCAGAACTAGAGTTTGTGTACTTGCAAAAGTACATGCACCAGAAACTATTTTGGAAGTTATGAACCTTTTTTGACCGCTTGCTAATCGTTACAATTTGAAAAGCAGCACATAATTCAGAAAAAGTGCCTACCTATAATTTTTTAGAATCAGCACCTTAGCCAGAAAAGAAGAAACACACAGCAGTGTGATGTAGAAAATCAGTTGTAATGAGATACTGGGCTTTCATTTAATCCCCAATTCTCCTGCCAGACGATTACTTTAGAAGTGCATAATAACACAGCCAAATGACACTCTCCAACAGGAATATAGCTGCACTCTAAACTGCTGGTGATGGTTGTACAGCTCTAATTGCAAAACCCCCATTCTCACTAATTTCACTCATGACAGCCAAACTTAAGAAAAACTTTCTGCTAGGATATTTGAAGACTAACATAAACCTGGAAGGAAGCTGAGCAGCACACAGCTTCAAAGGTTGTGGAGCAGCTAGCCGCTATGCATCTTAGGATCCATATACCTGGTCCTGTTAATACACTCAATTTATCAAGGATGTTAAGGAACATATCATGCCAGAACTGATTTCGGAAGACCATATGCTGGTCCAAAAGACTGTCCTAGGAAGAGAGCAATCACAGGTCAAAGCACGCCAGTTTTTTCACCTCCATTAAAATTACACAAGAGTAACATGTGCAGCACTATCCCAAAACCCACACTAGGGTAATACTTTTATTAGACTACCAAAATATCAAAAGCTTTGCATGCAAGCTTTTGGGTTCTCAAAAACACTTAAGATTAGGCTAGTTTGTAAGCAGAGCAGGAGGAAACGGTTGACTGATGTTGAAACCACCTAGTCTGCATTTATTCACAGTCTTAAGGCTCTTCCAGATTTTAAAGATGCACCCAGGGCTACTGGGATGGAGAAACATGCAGTGGTTGCACCGCCATTTTTATAGCAAATTGGTAGAAGGAAGAATTAAAGAAACAACCAAGAAGAGAGCTTCCTTGCCTGATTGCTATGGGAGGCAATTGTTACTCACTGGAGGAGTACGCAGCTCATAAGCCTGCCCTGTATCCCACTTGCAAGGGCCTAGCACAGGGAAAGCCAATGTGGTGCTCTCCAGACATTGTGGACTACGATTCCTATCATCCCAGACCATTGGTCATGCTTGCAGGGGCTAACAGGAGTTTAGTCTGCAATATTTTGAAGGCACCATTGGTTTTGCCTTAAGTCCCCCCACTCAGCAATGTCAATAATGTTCAGACCATGTCAAAAAACTGAAGACAAGAGCGGAGTAAAGCTGTTTGTTGTTCCAGGTCCATTTTGGCAATAATATTAATTTCCTGATGAAGGAGGCTTGAAGGAGCAAATAATTATGATTTCCTGTTACTACTAATTAGATTTCATTTGCTTTTCCTATTTAGCCGCTCTAGGCACGTCTTGTCATTTATTTGGAATTATCTCGCAGTACTCCCTTCATATGTATCAATAAATTATCATTCCTAATTAAGCTAGCATAGTTGTTGTTTTTTTTTGTTTTAAATGAATGAATGTTTGAGACTCCAGGGGCTTTGTACTTGGTCTGGAAAAAGTAATGTTTCCCCCCGCTTCTGATATTTGGCAGATAAATTGGGTGCAAGGTGACCATTGCATTTCAGTTTGCAATATATGCATCTAACGGGGGCAGTTGAAATTAAAATTCAAAGTTACCTTTCACTTTCAGCACTTGGATAATTATTGAAAAACTAATTATTACGATGCCAGAAAGGACATGCATTAGCTGCTGGCAAACAAGAGGACGCCCACAAAGCCTTGAAGTAGGAAAAGGAAGCAGAATTCCCAAAGCTATGTCTCACTGTGTATTATGAAGTCAAGGGCCCCTTCAGATTAGAATACAGGAACATCAGAAACTGCCTTATACTAAGTGAGACTGTTGGTATCATCTACAGCAGTGGTTCTCAATTAGCTAATGTCAGGAACGTCCCGTCCCCGTCCCCCCCCCCCCGAGCGCAGGGGATGAGTTAGACTCAGAGACTGAAAGATGAATGAATGAGGGTCTGACTCTGCCGATAAGAACTGGCTGTCAGAATCGAGAAAGGGCAGTTTGACACACACACACACACACCTTCATGGAGAAGACTCTATTAGCTCTCAAGGAGAGGAAGAGTTGGAAGGCAGCCAGAGCGTTGCTAGGCAATCAGCTGATAAGCAGATGTCTGAGTCTGGGTTGAGTGCGAGTGATGAGGAAGGGGGAGGCCAGCCTCTCAGTCCCCGATCCAGGCGTCTGGATAAAATCAGAAGGCAACGGAAGGACAAGAGGGGAAAGGCGGGAGTCTGGTGTCCTTCCTACTGTGGGAGGGGTGAAATTTCGAACTGACCAACAAACGTAAATTCGAGCAGGCGAGCAAGTAGTCATCTATTAAAGCCTTGGCCAACCTGCTGCCCTCCGGATGGTTTGGACTACAACTCCCATCAGCCCCAGTCAGCATGGTCAATGGTAGGAGATTATGGGAGCTGTAGTCCAAAATGTCTTCAGGGCACCAGGCTGAGGAAGGCTGATTTGGGTATCCAGCTATGTCATAAATTTATGCCATGTCCCTGCAGTCCCAAAGTTCTGATCCACTGCGGATTGATGTATGAATGAAAGAAGAAACAACAAACACATTTCTCTCACACTGATGTTCTCTCGCACTAATGGAGTGCTAATCCACCCCCTCACTTTATAAGATGTAAAGTTGCTGAGGTGTGTAAAACCATCCTGCTTCCAACACAATCATTCCATTAAATATTAATATACAATATAAAACTATGAGGAGGGCAAATGGTATTTTTGAAACCGTGAATTCAGGTATTTTTGGTTGTATATAAGGACACAAAAAGAACTATGCAGGGTTAGATTTAAGGATTTCATCTAGCTCAGCATCATTTTTCTAGCAGTGGCCTGTCAGATGGTTCAGGGAACTCATGTTGCTGCCACAGGGATAACATATCAATGAAAACTTTCAGAATAATGAAGACATCCATGAATCTGAGTACAATTGTGGCACATAGAAAGCCATTCTCCCAAATATTTTTCTGTGGTGGCTCCCCGCTTGTGAAATGCTCTCCCCAGAGAGGTTCTGTTGGCACCTTCATTAAATATCTTTAGGCGCTAGGCAAAAATGTTTCTCTAATCAGCCTTTTGCTGAATAAACAATCTATTGCCCTTAAAATGTGTTTGTGGGAGCAGGGATTATTGGTTTGTTTTTGTTTGTGTTCTCATTTTGTATTTTTATGTTGTGAAACACCCTACAATCTTTGAATGAAGGTTGTATACAAATTTAATAAATAACAATAACTATGCTCCCAGAAATAGAACTATTTTCCTTTTAAGACATGATTAAAGCCCCATCACTTTAAAGAAGCAGATGGAGGTGTCTTTGTTTGGCTCTTTGGACTTGAGGATAAGGTAGTTGAGAAACTGGGGTTTCCGCATTTATTGCTGTTATGTACTGAGTTGAATAGGATCCAAACTGCAGCAGTCTGATTGGTCCTCACCACTATGAGCTGAATAAAGAGCATGAAATCACTTTGCGACTCTGAGTATATTTCAATTACATTTAACGAAATATTAACTAGGAATGCAGGGTAATTGTTATGTACTGAGTTGTATAGGATCCAAACTGCAGCAGTCTGATTGGTCCTAGAACAATAGGATCCAAAATGCAGCAGTCGGATTGGTCCTAGAATAATAGGATTCAGAATGCAGCAGTCGGATTGGTCCTAGAACAATGCAGCAGTATGATTCGTTGGCAGGAACCACCCAATCATGCTCCAGATAGAAGTGAATCCACAACTTGATTGGCTTACAGTAGAATTCCGGAATTAGCCAATCATGTGCAGCCCATTGTGTAAATAATGTACATAAAGCAGATACTTTGAGGGGACTTTCATTCATTCCTCCTCACCACTGTGATCTGAATAAAGAGCATGGAATCACTTTGCGACTCTGAGTATATTCCAGTAATAGCAAATTTCTCCTTTCTTGGACATTTCCAAGAAGCATGGCTCACTTATGCTTCCTCTTTAGATGTTTCAAGAAAGTATTTCAAGATCTTAGAGAGGGAGCAGTCTATAAATGTAAAATTTAGGGAAATTGCTAGACGGAAGAGAAGAATATGTCTTTTAAGTAAAAAAAAAATGTAATGGATGTTAGAACGGAAAAACATCTTTTTTGCAGGGATGTGCTTGCCATCATAGTATCATCTGCAAGAACCAGAATTTGGCCCTTGTGTTTGAAAAGCACAACATAATGAAAAGCGGAAGCCTCTGTACTTACATTCACACTCCTCATTTCCTTTATCTTTTTGCCCCTGTCCTCTCATTTTGCAGCCTGCCTTTGCACACAGCCCCAAATGAGATGGAAGCAAGAGACTCAAGCACATTTGTACAGAGCCTTTCGCACAAACAGCAATTGCGGAGGGGGCGGGGAGGAAGGCCTCTCTCTTTGATACTGCCTTGTGGAGTCTGTCTGTTGCTTTTGCTTACTGAATGAATTGTCAGCTGGAAAAATCAATGAATGGACCTTTTCCATAAGGAGCACAAGCTGCCAAGTAAATATTTGTACTGCTGCAAAGAAAAATTACCCGCAGCGCCAGTAACATGCAGAAGTTTCTTCTGTTGGCGGAATGGAGTCCTAGCCACTGTTCCTCTTCCACATGACTCTCTTGTAATTTGTAATTCGCACCTTCATTTTGTTTATCTATCTAAACTCTTTCTACTAACGCTATCTCATGCAGATGGTGGAATACGATATTCTGTGAGTCTAATTGGCCCCCTGATAAGGGCCAATTAGGGAATATTTCTTGAAATATTACATTGGAGGCCATGAACTTTAATAGCTATATGACAAATGCATATTAGAAATCTATTTAAAACTTCTACCTCATTTTCTCTACCCTTTCCTTTAATTTACCGAGGCTGTGATCCTATACGCAGTTACTTGGGTGTAAGCTACATTGAACTCACTGGGACTGACTTCTGCATAGAAAAGGACACGATTGCATTGTATCTCTACAGCAGGGGTCAGCAAACTTTTTCAGCGGGGGCCAGTCCACTGTCTGTCAAACCTTTGCGGGGGGGGGGGGGGCTGGACTATATTTTGAAGAAAAAAAAATGAACGAATTCCTATGCCCCACAAATAACCCAGAGATGCATTTTAAATAAAAGGACACATTCTACTCATGTAAAAACACCAGGCAGGCCCCACAAATAACCCAGAGATGTATTTTAAATAAAAGGACACATTCTACTCATGTAAAAACGTGCTGATTCCTGGACCATCCATGGGCCAGATTTAGAAGGCGATTGGGCTGGATCCGGCCCCCGGGCCTTAGTTTGCCTACCCATGCTCTACAGCAAAGGGGGGGGGGAAGCTCTATTGAAAGTGCTTAACTTTGGGTATATTGTACCCAATAATAACTATGGCAGAGTAGGAAACATTTATTATTATTTATTTGTTACGTTTATATACCACCTTTCTCTCCCAAGGATCTCAAGGTGGTGTATGTGGTTCTCCTCCCTATTTCACCCTCACAACAACCCTGTGAGGTAGGTTAGGCTAAGAGATGGTGACTGGCCCAAGGTCACCCAGTGAGTTTCATGCCTGAGTGGGGATTCGAACTCTGGTCTCCCAGGGCATAGTCCAACACTCTAATCATTACGCCACACTGGCACACACACACACACACACACACACACACACAATATAGGATGGCACTTTCAAATACCCTGCCCTGTAATCAGAAATACAGTGTGAAATGTGACAGGAATTCATTACGGAGCAGATATATTTTTTAAACAATTTTTAAAAAGACAATAGGAAAGAACCAAGTTCTTTTAATCTTGTGCTCTCCCTGGTAGCAATCAGCTTGAGGTACATTTCAGTTTGTTCACTTGTCATCTACATTAAGAGACCGTCGGTAAGCTTTTCTTTTAAAGTAAATACTGAATGACACATTTATAATTAGACCTGCCTGACCATTCCTTTTTAGGTCTGAAGGATATGAAATGTGGACATGACAGGCACTCCCTTGACTCCTGATCAGTGTGCTAAGAAGCTTAGACTTTCACCATTGATTAGTGAACAGTGGCACAACTGACACAACGTATAGCATAAGAACCATTTGTTCAGATACTGCAATGTCAATTATTGATTGCATGCAGCAATGGATAGGAACTGGAAGAAATCATTCAAGCTAAGCCTGAGCTTTCTATTGCAATTCCCACATTGTCCCTGACCATCGGCCACATGGGTTGGAGCACACCATCCGCAGAGCCATAGGTTTATTTTCCACTTTAAACCATCATATCTTGCTCTTTCTTACTAAATCTAGAGTTGTTTAGCAATTTAGGTGTAGCACGGTTAGAGGTAAGGTGGGGTAGAGACTGAGTTTGCCCAGACTTGGCCTTCTCCCATTGTCTCTAACTGTCTACCAAGTACAGTGGTACCTCAGGTTAAGTACTTAATTCGTTCTGGAGGCCCCTTCTTAACCTGAAACTGTTCTTAACCTGAAGCACCACTTTAGCTAATGGAGCCTCCCGCTGCCACTGCGCTGCCGGAGCAAGATTTCTGTTCTCATCCTGAAGCAAAGTTCTTAACCCGAGGTACTATTTCTGGGTTAGCAGAGTCTGTAACCTGAAGCATCTGTAACTTGAGGTACCACTGTACTCTTTACAACCTCCTCTGTGATTCCTTATCCATATTGTGTTACTTCTGCTGCAGTTGTAAACATGTCAAGGCTGCTGTTGGGTTAACAGGAGAGGAGCAGTAGCTGGATCAACTGCAAAGCAGGTAAAACCTTTGTTTCCACCTTCCTGCTTTCCTTTCCTACTGTTCTCCCCTGATGGGAGAGGAGAGACACTGGACCATTCCTGAAGGACACTGGACCCACCCACCACTGATTTGCAACAGCTGGCTTTGACACCAGAGTTAAATGGGGGGGGGGGGAGATTGGTTGTTTGATGTGAATCAGTTTTGAACTACGGGGAGTTTGACGTTTCGTTTATTTGCTAATTAGTGGATCAGAGTATTGCTTTGTTTATTATTTGAGTGTTGTTATTGTTGTTTGCTATTATTTGTATGGCTGGTATTTTTGTCTTTGCTTTTCCACGGATGTTCTGTTGTATGCAGTGCTCTTTTTTCTTTTAATAGAAGCGCTGGTAGTCACCATATAATTGCTACAGTAAGCGCCACACTTTTAACATTTCAAGAAGGAAAAAAGGTGCCCTTACTGTGTACCATTGAGCACCCCCAGAAAAAAATGCACTGGTTATATAAATATTAATGTATTACATGATCTCCTCCCCTCCCCATGGCATTATGTATTATATATATATATATTGCTGCAAGTCACTTAGAGACCTTCAGGTGACAAGTGGCTGATAAGTTAAAATAATAATAATAATACTGATGATGATGATTATAAGCTCTCTAGATTTTGTTGGACTCCAGTTCCCATCAGCCCCAGTCAGCATGGCCAACGTCAGGGATGATGGGAATTGCAGCCCCCCAGTGAACAAGAGCTACAGACAGAGCTTGGAGCCGACACTCCTTTATTTGCTTTCAGCCTTTTCATTCTTTTCTGCTGGCATATCTTTTGCTTAGCCTCTATACGATTCTCATTACTGTGGAGAAAAATTAAATGATTCAGTCAGATTTCTAATCTATTTCCACTCCTCTTTCTTCCATCTCCTCCTTTCCCCCGGAAAACTGAAGTAGCAACTTCTCATTATGTATCAATTTACACCTCAAAAATCAGAAGCAGATCGATGCAGGTCTTCTGCATCTTGCAAGTTATAACACATCTTCCTTTCGTCACTCTCAGGAAAAGTGGAGGACGTTATGCAGAGCATGTGGTCTGCTTTCACAAATAATTTCTATGGAAAACAGCAGTCAGGCAGTAATACAAACCCAAGGTGACCTCATTACTGAAATTTGTTCCAGTTGTCATTAGACATATCACACTGTGTCAGTCAAATCAGGAAAGAAATAAGAGATACTGACACGTAGCACCAGTGATTAGAGACGAAAAATACAGTTACATTCTAAGAAACCTCTTGGTGGAAGAGGAAAATGTCTGGAGTTTATATTCAACGTCCCTAGGATCTTAGCTGCTCTACCCTTTTCCCAATTCCCTGCCAATAGCTTATTAGTTTTTCTCTCTCATAAAGGAAAGCGCTTTTTCCTAAGGTGCAAAGGGGAAACAATCATCACATCTGGGATAGCACCTCTTTGCTACAGGCAAGGTCAAGTTGCTAGGATACCAAAGGGACAGTCCAGCTTTCTAGACTTGGAACTCGTAGCTGAGCTCACCAAAATAAATAAAAAGTCATTTGTGTTCCCATGTATTCCCATGCTCTTTGTTTTCCCCATAATGCTTGAGGAAGAATAATTCTTCATGTGAAAGAGAAGAAATAGAACATTTCCTACAACCCTTTCCTCACTTCCTTTCAGAGGCACACACAAATAAAACTGTTTCCATTTGCTACCCATTAAAAGAGGCGGGAGGCAGCTGCCATAACATTTTAGCAGTTGCAAAATGGAATCCAAAACATCCCTGCTTCACTGAAGGCTCTCTAGGTGGCCCTGGGCAAATCACCATCTCTTAGTCTAGCATCTTATGTGTTTGAAAATAATACAGTTCCATGTACTGCCCTAAGGAAGAACAGGAAAATAAGTTTAGGGTGGATGCAAACCATTTTAGCCAAGGACTAGGTTCCATTAAAAAGGTAATGTGCAGATGTAGCCAGGAAAGGATCAACTAGCTAACAAGGAAGGGCAAAGTGGTTGAGCCTTATTGCTTTCTTCATCCAGAAAGCACATTTGTTCCACTGGTTACATGACATTTTCTTGCCTAACTCATTTGGCTGCGAATGCTAAAATCTGTCAAGGGGTACCATCCTAGGTGCAATGTCTACTTCTGCCTCTCAACACAGAGAAAAAGATTTACAAGATGTGAAGGATCTTGGCAGCTCACAGGTTAATTGACCATGTAATACAATTGCAGCCAACCAGATGTATTTTTTAAAAAAATTCTTTTGGTTTCACCAACCACATTTGGATGAATCCTCAAAAAAGAATCCATGGCAAAAATAAGTATTAATTTAAATAGACTCTAGCTCGAAGCAACTTAGGGTATGTTCAGAATTAAAAATGCACAGAAGTGATCAAATCAGTGTGAAATTTTTATTAAGTTTGGAGTTATGTGGCTGAAAGGCTGACCTCACTCTTTGAAAGATAAGCTGATGCTCCACGTAATATATCTGATGTTGGACTACACTATTTCAGACTCTGTTTCGAGTGATGCCTTTGAACGGTCTGGTGGAGCCTGGTGGTGGTGGTATGTGAATCACTGGTGAATTTTTGTTGGGTCTAAGGAAGCTCCCTGCATAGGAACTAATCTGCTAA